>NC_056517.1:24672483-24687858 GCF_014905685.2 Nematolebias whitei
TATATATATATATATATATATATATATATATATATATATATATATATATATATATAAATAGTCTTAATTTAAATGTACCTCATGCAAAATTCCATTTTATGCTGATGATACTGTTTTATATTGTTCTGGTCTCTCCCCTAACCGTACCTTTAATCAATTACAGTCAGCTTTTAATGTTTTACAGACAAATCTTTATCACCTTAAGCTTGTTTTAAATGCAGATAAATCGAAGGCGATGTTGTTTTCCAATGGGAGATTTGAAAGTAAGGATCTTCCAGTCATTACTACAGCTGAAGGTCTGAAAATTGAAACAGTATCACAGTATAAATATTTAGCACTTTTAATAGATGATTATTTGTCTTTTACTTCCCACATTCAACAGCTGGTGAAGAAACTGAGATTAAAACTGGGGTTTTACTTCAGGATCAAATCCTGTCTATCATTTGAGGCTAGAAAGCGACTGGTTGATTCTACTTTTATGTCTGTACTGAACTAATGGTGACATTTTATACATGCATGCTTCTCTTAAATGTTTTTATTCACTGGATACTGTTTATCATGTAGTTTTAAGATTTATAACATGTTTAAAAGGTTTTACACATCACTGCACATTATACAACTGGGTTGGATGGACGGCATTGGCCACTCATACACACCGCCATTGACATTTTTATTTATAAGGCCATACTAGGATTTGTTCCTTTGTATTTGTTAGCCTTTATAAAGAGAAAGTCCACTGGAGGACACTCTCTCCGTCGTGAGAACTTATTTTTACTTTCGGTGCCTAAAGTATGAACGGAACGTGGAAAGAAATCTTTTCGGTTTTCTGCTCCATCTTCTTGGAACCAGTTGCAGAAATACATGAACCTAAAGGAGCTGTTGCCACTAAATGTTTTTAAGGCAGTTCTTACTGAGTTGGAGAAGAAATCATCTGTAAATGTTTAAACTGAAGAATCTTTTAATTAATTTATTTATGGCGGAGTTAACTTTTTCTGTTTTTGCTGTGAACGTTCTGTAACCTCTGTGTGCTGCTGCCAGTTTTGCCCAGGATTCTCTTGCAAAAGAGATTTTTAATTTCAATGGGATTTTCCTGGTGAAATAAAGGTTAAATAAAAAATACATAAAATATATACAACTTTTATATACAACCAGAATGTTGTGTGTAATATTATAATTATTGATCACCAAATAAATGTTTTACTTGTTTGTCAAAACAAAAAATTAAGCACCGATAAGTTGGAAATAAATACAAGCCGAAAAAAAAAAAAACGAGCCTCAGCGTCTGCAGAACTTTGGAGAACATACAGTTGAGTTCGCTCACCTCGTGCGGAGTACGATCCTGCTTTCGACTGCGAGTTGTCGGCTCTTTGTGGTCTTTGCCGATGTGCACCATTTGTCCTTTGGTGTTCTTTCTGACGAGGTGTCTGCGGACTCCGGGAACATCCTCGAAACGATGGCCTGGTAGAAAGCACAAGACAATTTAGAGTCTAAAAACCCCAAAACATCATTATTTAATTTTATAATTCTGATCAAAGTAAAACAATGCATAGGATTAAATTCAAACAAAAAACAGCAGTCACAAAGAAATGACATCTCTGCACGAGTTCTGCCTCTCAGCTTTGTGTTTTATGTTCTCTCAGCAGAGTTACTCATGAAAAGACGTAAAGACAGACGAACAACACTGAGCAGAAACTGTTCTGTCAAGATCCCAAAGATCAGTGCTGGCAAATATCTGCTGATGTATCCGACCTGTAGCAATCAATGAACGTAACTTTTTCATTCATTCAGTCAACCTTTATTTAGACAGGTAATTCCCATTGAGCCTCGAGGACTCATTTACAAGAGAGACCAGATTTCAACAAAGAATGATGACAACAATAGACAGTTATAAAAAGGAATACAATTTATTATTATTATTATTATTTTTACAAATAAGATGGCCAAAAAAAGTAACAAAAACAGCTAGATTATAAGGCGAATGTAGAAAAACTTCATCAGAATAAGTCATCAGAAGCCGAAAGCCAAGACGGCCAGTGCAAGAACAAAAAACCTTGTTGGGTCCAGGGACACACACTAACTGCAGGTTTTTATCAAGAAGACCAACCATCCAGTCATTTTACGATTTCTGCAGGTAGCGCAAAAGTTTAAAATAAAAAAGGACAGGACGTTGAAGGATGAAGGAGGGTTTGACATGGAGGTCAAGTTGGAGTCAGCCCTGCTGGCTCCTGACCAACAGCTGACCCAACATCCGACTGCATCAACGAGTAGAGGTTAACTGACTCAGGTGGAACAAAATGTGAGCCACGGTGATCAAATAATTCCTGTTGTTGAGCTTCAGCCTGAGGACTTATTTTATTGAGAAGCAGAATTATTAAAAAAGACCTGATTCTGAATGTGTTTTCAGGCTCAGTTCATCACAAAGTCTCATAATGACTCCTTTCTCATCAGTCAAAAACCGACGTCCAGGTTTCACGATTAGCCACCGTGTCCACTCGCTGACAGCAGAACGCCCGGTTTAAAAACAGAACCCAGCCTGCCACACTTTCTAATAAGCTGCTGCTCGCTGCTCTGTCGTCGAACACAGGTCCGTTCTGGGTCTGGGAGCCGGTAACATCTCATAACAGTGGTGCCCGGACTGAGGAGAAGCAGGAAGCCTCGGTGTTTATGGAGAAACCTGAGCCTCTGCAAAGCTCAGATTTCATTACAATACTGACACATTTTTAATTCACTTCAATTCAGTTTATTTTTACAGCACCAAGTCACAACAGAAGTCGTCTCAGGGCACTGAACAGAAACACTCACCTACATAAAAAACACAATTAGTAAAAGTTATCTATCTAAGGATCTTAACGTCAATACTAACTAAAGCACCAAAATACAACAAACGGTTTAGTTTGTTTCATTAGGCTCGTTTTTGAGTTTGTACTCAGCAGTAAGAGATGAAGTACCAACTTTAAAAATACTAAAGAATGGAACACAATACGTTTTTTACAGTCATGGTGGGCTGCACAACATATATTTATAATCATTTCATTATCTAGATGATGGAACAAAGAGCGGAAAAAACTGGGATTTATTGATAAATTCAACAAGATCACAACTGCTCAACTCTGGAATATCATGTAACTAATGGGCTACAAAGATATCCCAGCCAGCTACATCAAAGCTAATCATTTCAGTTGAGCTCACGTGCAAATCACTCTCCCTGAGAATTCAACAACTCGCAAATGTTTAGATGATCTGCACCTTTCAGTTTCGAAATGGAAAGATAAAAAATAAGACGTCCTATTGTCTTAAATCCAGCTTGCTTCAATGACTACACAGTCCTGGACGTTTGAAAACCTACACGTTAGCACGGTGTGATTCGAACAGAAAGGTGTTCAAATCTATTTGACTCTACTTGGAGAAAAGCTCAGCGCGTCTGACTCACGGCAACCATTATTCTGGCAACTCATTAAAACATTTAATATGAATGTCAACAGAATATGTGCAGCAAAAAAATAATACAACCGTTTTCTTATTCTTTGTACTTTTGACATAGCAGAAACAAACAAACAAAAAAAAAAAAAACATGAAGGGGCTGAATGTTCTGACAGGTGACAATAAAATCTGAGCTTTCATTAATATTTGTTACTCACTCTTGATGCCATCCAGGTCGGCAGAGACCAGCGTCAGAGCTTCGCTCTCATCCGTGGGGATGCGCTGGTACTTGGCCTGCTCAGCGCCCGTCATGTTGCCCGTGCGCCGGCGCTCCTGCAGGTCGTAGCTGCGACTGGACACCCGGGTCAGCTGTGGGTGTTCGGACGAAGGCGACAGGGAAACAGGACTGGGAGTGCACGGTGAGTCGGGTTTACTAGAGAAAACAAGTGCCAAGACAAGTTGTTTTTAGATGATTTACTCGAGTAAACACTTCTCCACAAAATGTGAATTTACTGAAAGAAAAACTCAATCTACTGCATTTCTTTCATATTTTTTTAAACACAGATTGGTCGTCTTCTGCAACAAAAATAACATTTCTGCCTTTATTCTGCAACAAAAATAACATTTCTGCCTTTATTCTGCAACAAAAATAACATTTCTGCCTTTATTCTGCATATTACAGCTGACATCAATGTGATGCATAACAAAACATCAACTTACCGCCTTATCTTTCCTTAACATAGGAGTGTTTTCTAAAAACAAATCTCCAATCATCTAAAAAGACTAAAGATGTAAACACGGCTTCATCCCAGCTCAGATTCAAGCTTCGTCAAGTGGAAAAGTCACAGTAATGAGGAGGAGTCTGGTGCGGCGTCGTCTATGGCGACAGGTGATATATGTGTCTCTGAGGACAGGATTACTGTGGACCATCAGCTCACACCCAGCAGGCCCACTGGATGCCTGAGACCTGGTAACGTACAGAGCGCCTCGCAGTCTGAACAGGCAGGAACCTGTACGGTCCTAACCCAGGGGTCTGTAACCTTTTTGATCAAAGAGTCATTTCTGCCACTTCACTCATTAAATAAAAAGGAGCCCAGAGCCATGAAACCTGCTACAACTGTGATGATCAACTGGTGGCCCATGGGCCACTTTGAGGTAGCTGGGGGGAGCTTCTCTGACCGGTGGAGGTGACATTTTAAAACCAATAATCTTTAATGAATTTCAACATTTATTGATATTTTTACATTTTGGGAAAAAAGTAACTTTATGATGTAAAGTAAAAACTTTTAGTTTCTATCTTTAGATGAAAATGAAAACACTGGACTCTGCAGGCCTATGTGGTCTTTTATGTGAGGAGAAATTAAGTGTCCCACTTTGAAGTAATAAAGCAAAAAAAAAAAAAAACGATAGTGTCGCTCAAACATTTGCAGAAAATTAATGTAAAAGAGTAAAAACTAGTCTTTTTTTGTTGTGGGCATGAAAACCAGAAGAATTAAATTTCCTGAAAGTTTTAGTCAAAGCTTCATAGAGCTGCAGATGAGGGACTAAAGGGCCGTATGTGGCCCGAGAGCCACAGGTTGCAGACCCCTGGTCTTAACCTGATTCGAACGTCTCGAAGAACATTTTGGTAAAATAATAATAAAAGCAAACTTCAGGCACTAATTACAGCAGACTAAATCACATTTTAAACCTAACTACGTCTCCTGTTTTTTATTCTTTAACCACACTTACTCAGTGGAAGATGCATCTTCAGTTTCTGCTCTCGGAGCCGAATGAGGAACGATGTCCAGCTCTCGAGTTGAGTTTGAAACATCTCTGCCGCTTCTCGTCACTCGGTCCTCCTCTGACAAGAAGAACTGAAGAGGAAAGGAGTGTTAGAGCACAGTTTACTAAAGGTTTTAAACTAAACCTGAATATCCTTGTTTACAGAAATCTGAACCATTAAGACGTCAGTACTGATCAGGTGATGGTGCTGATGATTTATGGTGGAGAACTGCAGTTACTGGTGTGAACAAAACAACATTTTAGTGTCTGCACATCAGTCAGATCAATCATACAGCTGGTGCATATTTATAAAAATCTTCCTGAATAGTGTTAAAGAGCTGTTACAGAGCTAAATGAGTACCTCCACATCTTTTTTCTCTGGCTCAGATGGAGCAGAAGCACCTTCTGTCCCTTCATCCTCCTCCTCCTCTTCATCTTCTCCCTCCTCTATAGGGCCACTGCTGGGAGAATGGCTGCTTTTATGATCTTTGTCCTTTCTCCTTTTCTTGCTGCTTTTCTTCCTGCGCCCGTCAGCGGGCAGCTTGGACAGAGGCCGGTGGATGTGGTGAGAGGAGTGACGGTGGTCTGCAGAATAAATAAATAAAAAACGGAGCACATGAACAAACAAGAACCAGAAGGTTTTTTGGGAATGTTCTCATGTCTGGGTGTCGGGCTGCAAACAAGAAGAGTCAAATATATCAGGACTTACATGTGATGTCCTCCTCATGGTAAATGTGGTGCTGGTCATCAGGCACAGAAGCAGCGGGGTGAAGGATCTGCTGGAAGCGCTGAACACCTAAAGCTTTATTCAAATCGCCATCATCTTCCTCCTCTGAGCGGGGAAGCGGTGAAGCAGGAGGAACCTCTGGCTGCAAAAAACAAAAACCACAAACTAATCAAATATGACAAATCAGTCAATATACAGGTGCTGGTCATAAAATTAGAATACCATAAAAAAGTTGATTTATTTCAGTAATTCCATTCATTACACACAGACTGATATATTTCACGTTTATTTCTTTTAATGTTGATGATTATAACTGACAACTAATGAAAACCCCAAATTCTGTATTTCAGAAAATTAGAATATTGTGAAAAGGTTCAATATTGAAGACACCTGGTGGCACACTCTAATCAGCTAATTAACTCAAAACACCTGCAAAGGCTTTTAAATGGCCTCAGTCTAGTTCTGTAGGCTACACAATCATGGGGAAGACTGCTGACTTGACATTGTCCAAAAGACGACCATTGACATCTTGCACAAGGAGGGCAAGACACAAAAGGTCATTGCTAAAGAGGCTGGTTGTTCACAGAGCTCTGTGTCCAAGCACATTAATAGAGAGGTGAGGGAAGGAAAAGATGTGGTAGACAAAAGTGCACAAGCAATAGGGATAACTGCACCCTGGGGCGGATTGTGAAACAAAACCCATTCCAAAATGTGGGGGAGGTTCACAAAGAGTGGACTGCAGCTGGAGTCGGTGCTTCAAGAACCACCACATACAGAAGTATGCAAGACGTGGGTTTCAGCTGTCACATTCCTTGTGTCAAGCCACTCTTGAACAAGAGACAGCGTCAGAAGCATCTCGGCTGGGACTGCTGCTGAGTAGTCCAAAGTTAGGTTCTCTGATGAAAGTAAATTTTGCATTTCTTTTGGAAATCAAGGTCCCAGAGTCTGGAGGAAGAGAGGAGAGGCACAGAATCCATGTTGCTTGAGGTCCAGAGTCAAGTTTCCACAGTCAGTGATGGTTTGGGGTGCCATGTCATCTGTTGGTGTTGGTCCACTGCGTTTTCTGAGGTCCAAGGTCAACACAATCATCTATCAGGAAGGTTTAGATCACTTCATACTTCCTGCTGCTGACCAACTTTATGGAGATGCAGAATTAATTTTCCAACAGGACTTGGCGCCTGCACACAGTGCCAAAGCTACCAGTACCTGGTTTAAGGACCATGGTATCCCTGTTCTTAACTGACCAGCAAACTCTGCTGACCTTGACCTCATAGAAAATATATGGGTTATTGTGAAGAGGAAGATGTGATACACCAGAACCAACAATTCAGAAGAGCTGAAGACCACTATCAGAACAACCTGGGCTCTCAGAACACCTGAGCAGTGCCACAGACTGATCGACTCCATGTCACGTTGCATTGCTGCAGTAATCCAGGCAAAAGGAGCAACAACTAAGTATTGATGCTGTACATGTTCATACTTTTCATGTTCATACTTTTCAGTTGGCCAACATTTCTAAAAATCCTTTTTTTGTTGTTGGTCTTAAGTAATATAAAAATTTTCTGAGATACTGAATTTGGGGTTTTCATTAGTTGTCAGTTATAATCATCAACATTAAAAGAAAAACATTTGAAATATATCAGTCTGTGTGTAATGAATGAATATAATATACAAGTTTCATTTTTTGAATGGAATTACTGAAATAAATCAACTTTTTCATGATAGTCTAATTTTATGACCAGCACCTGTATGTAAAAAGAAAAGCATGAGGAAGATAAAAACAAGCCTCAACTTTTGTTAATCATTAAAAATCTAATTAGGTCTGCTGCAGACAGGCATACTAACCATATACAAGCTACATTACTGGTAATTTAGCTTTAAACCATCTAAATATTAACCTTTGCTCCACATTTTCCTTCCAAAGAGTTTGAGTTTTTTCTATAATCTTTTAAAGTGGTCTTTTAAGTAGTTCTTTAGTTTTTCTTAAGGCCTTTCTTTCATTTTCAGTCCAGTTCATTGTGCAGTGTGTTTGCTCAAACACTAGAGGGAGCACTAGTGTTGTGAACACATCACAGCCCAGACATCACGTGATCAGTCCTTCTGCACTCTCAAATATGAGCTTTAAAACTGAAATTATAGCCATGTGTGTATTGATCAGTACAGTTTTTTTATGTTGAGGTGTGACCTGGATCACATGTGAAATAGTACGTCTGTCTTTGCCTTGCTCTGCTCTGTCAGTGGGATGTTGTGATGAGGATGCATCTACTCCGTCTGGAAGAGATTGCGGCGCAGACGCCTCAAGGCAGAGCAACTGTTGCCATGCTTACTGGGAGTGAACCCCTCCTACAGTACAACTCGGGGTCACAAGTCACCTCGTGCGGTGTGAAAAAGTTCACAGGACGTGTTGATACGATTTCACTCCTTTACATCAGTGTGGAAATACGTCAAAAATGTGTGGCTCTTGGTCCATTTCGAACATCTCCACTGCTCCTTTAAACTCATCAAATAAAAACGGGCATGTTAATGTGAACACAGATTCACTATTTTTCACTTAACTCACAGCACTTAAGTGCACAAACCTTCACTGATTCAGGCGTGCAAGACAGTGTGAAAAAGTGACTCTCATGATCGACACAACTAAGCATTGTTTTCACAAGACGTGTTTTTACATGTCTCACCCTGGTGACAGAAACATAAACCTGTTAGCTGAACTGCAGAAATGCATACCCTTAGAGCTAACAGGCAACATGGATTTAGTATTTCTGGATTAACTAGATTACCAGCACTAAAGGTACAGTTTATTCTGATGTTAACCAGACTCAGACCTTACTTGGAATAATATACTGGCATGTAAACACAGTTTTTCTAATACTTGAACCTGAAAAGAGTCATCATTTGAGCAAGCATAATATAAACTAAACTATGATGATGCATGCTCAGTAATCCAGGTAGAAAAATCTAACAAGGTTCGAGTCAGATCCTCTGGACGGATTCTTATTTGTTGACTTTTATTCAAAGACTTCTTCAGTCTGAAGAGCTGCAACAAACTCAGTCTTAAAAATAGCACCTTCTCATAGTGGACCAACCAGTTTGCTGGTGACATCCAGAACTAGATGTTCACATGTAAAATTAGGACCATCAGCCTAACAACTGATCGTTAGTGCCCTGATGCCCGCTTGCTATTCACAAAGGGTTGAGTGATGCAATAACAGCATTGTAAGAGGGGGACAGTTGAACATGGAGGCCTCCGGCCCTGTTTAAGGATGGGTGAGTTCTCCTTATGAAGATGGCTTCCTTTACTCCTCTCTCAAACCAAAGGATGGCCCAGCACAGAAGAGCAACATCATCAGGCCAGGACTCTGTGGTCTACACTCATGTGCAGGCCAGAGGTCACTCGTTCAGGATGAAGATGTTCACATCCTGGATAGAGAGGAACACTGGTTTGACATTTCAGCAAAGAAGAATCTGTTCAGAGGACCTGACTTAACCTTGTTGGATATGGTGAATATTTTTACTTTTGAATCTCAAAAGAAGCAAGAAATTTGATTTGGATTTTTTGTATACGTCTCCACATGGGGATAAAAACGCGGTCACCATAAAGTTTGCTTTACTCATTTTTTTAATCCTCATTAAACATTTCATTTACCGTTACCTGAAAAATAAATTAACCCATATTATGTAAGAATATTTTAATAACCAAAACCAAGAGCTTAAAGAGACAAGTGATGAGAAAATGTTCCACAGTCGATACTTCATGTAAATGCAAGCCCTTGAGGAGCAAAGCAATAACAAATCAGACCAGAATACAATAAAAAAAACATCTGCTTTAGTTATTTACTAATGGCAAGAATTATATTTTGTTGACAGGGCCTTCCACCTCACCAAGGAGCGTTAACCTTCAACACTAAAGAGAAGCACATAGGGGGTCTTGTTTTGCTCACCAAAGCCTGGTGACACAATAATCAGAGCTCCACAGGCCAACAGGACGCCATCAGTTTCTTCATTGTACCAAAATAGGATAAATGAGATTTTCATCAAGGATTTTGAGAAAAGTCATAAAAAAGAGACAAGCCATGTTTGAACAGCCACGTAAAATATTGACCTAGTGGCTTTTAGTCAATGCACCTGAAAGGAAAATGTAAATAAACAAAAACTGGACATCCTACAATTTTAAAGCCTAGCATTGACAAAAAAAAAAAAGTTTAAAAGCTGGCTGACGTGAAAAATAATGTGAGGAAAAAAAAAAGAAAAGAAAAAGAGATTCTGTGTAAACATAGCGAACAGTAACATCTTACCTGTCGCTAATACAGTAGTGCCTCGTTACTTCGCAGTTCGTTTTTCACACTCGCTCTATCGCGGTTTTTCAAAACAAGATTGGACATGACACATAATTGGCTGATTGATAGATGAGCCGCACGACTGGCAAGGAATTTTTATTTAAAATAAATTATTTTAAATGATTCAGTTATTTTATAATACTTAATACGTGCACTATTATTCCCACTTCACGGTTTTTCACTTATCGCGGGGCTTCAGGGTATGGATCCCCCGTGAAAAACGAGGGACTACTGTAGCTCATTAAACGACTCATTAAATGACTTCAGATTTATTAAAAATTTAGTAATTCAAACTAGATTGAGCCATAAACAGTTGGCTCAATCGAAGCCATCTGCAGCACTTCCGGTGCAGTCTGAAGCCCTTTCAGCAAGAATATAAAAATATTTGGCAGAATAATCGAATAATGCAGGCGACACGGTGGCTCAGTTAGTAGAGCAGTCGCCTCTTAATGAGAAAACTGCTGGATCGAATCCTGTCTGGGGACCTTTCTGGGTACAGTTTGCATGTTCTCTCCGTGCATGCATGGGTTTCCTCCCACAGACCAAAAACATGCATGTTAGGCTGATTAGTAACTCTAAATTGTCCCTAGGTGTTGGAGAGAAAGTGAACGGTTGTCTCATTTGTCTCTATGTGTCCCTGTAATGGACTGGAGACCTGTCCTGGGTGTCCCCCGCCTCTCGCACAGTGATTGCTGGATATACCCTGTGACCTGAAAAGGAAGACGCAGGTGAAGAAAATGAATGGATAATTGTATGATGCAAAACTAGCTGCAGGCTAAAGGTTTATAAAGTGTATTTTTATGAACCTTTAAGAGATTGTTGAGACTGGAGTTGACAAGTTTAGACTAGTTTTTATCTCATTAATCTGGTCAGAAGTATACAGAAACTACAAAGCTCTCACAATTGCAACACGGTTTATATAGTACTAGATAATAAATAGTAAATGAACTGTACTTACAGTATATAGCACCTTTCTATCTGATCAAGATACTCAAAGTGCTTTACAACACAATCTGTTGTCTCATTTACCTCCACAAACATTTGTACAGGACTCTACTGGATCTCTACAAGGCTAATCTGAATCTGAGGAAACTAATCACATTCATACATTGATGGGACACATCAGAGCCAATGAGGGGTTGTGTCTTGCTCAGGGACACTTCAGAATGTGACTGCTGGTGGAATCGAACCACCAACTCTCCCAGGGGAGGACGACTGCTCTAACCACTCTACAACAGCTGCCCCTAAAGACAGAAGGATGTATAGAAAACCAATCTAATACTCTTGTTTAGTCAATACACATGAGACTTGACAAACCTGTGACCTTTGTTTGATAAAAAGGATTTAAAAGAATTATTAAACCACTACAATATTGCTTGACATTTGTTTATTCACTTGAAATAAAAACGCACCGAGGCTAATTGGAATATCAGCACAGCACACCATTGATCAACTGAGACCTGATGACGACATTAAAAGAAAAGTAAAAGGTCATGAAAGTGAAAGTAACTCAATCAATCCTGCTAACAAAGAGTTTTGGATGTTTCAGAGCAAAGTGCTCTGGGTTTTGGTTGTTTCCTGGTCTATTTAAATGTATGTAAACTTATGTCCTCCTCAAAGCAGGCTGACTCATACTTTGCAGCAGGAACACCCTTACCCTTCATTAAAAAGGAAATTAAAAAATCCTGCGGTCACACTTTCTAGTTCATTTAGCTAGTCAAAGAATAAATCCTGAGCAGTAACACAGACAGAATTACAAGCAGTGTGCCGTCGCTGTGTTGCATGCCGAAGCAGATGCTAAATACTGCGAGTGGAGCTAGAGATTATGCGCCTCAAGCACAGTCTCAAATCCCACCGAGTCAGCATTTAAAACAAAATGAGGTCCGATTGGCTGCGTGGATCTTTCAGTTATGTCATACCAGGCGGCTGATGTGTCAATGCAGTCCTGCAAATTTTAACAGGAGCTGCAAGTTGTAACTTATTTTTAAACTCAGGTAATCATTGTGTGAATGTTTATGAAGCTTTCACACTATTGAGATCCATTTTGCTTCCATACAATTTTCAGCATCTTTTTCGTTACATAATTTTTGGTATTATTTCAACAAATCATAAATCAAAACGTTCATTTCTTTCAGGATAATCCTGCTATGACTTTTGGTATTGGTGCAACTTTAGCTTTTTGAAATATTTAGCCTTTTCTGCCACTTTTTTCCTCATAGAAAATGAATTGAGCTCATTTTACATCTTTCAAATCTTTAGATCTTTGAATCTTAGATCTGCCTTTTACTGCTCCTTTCACATTTTGTTCTGCTTCAGCTTCTTTTAGCTTCCTTGTGCAAATTCAAACATTTTTTCAGCTAATTTCAGTTGTTTTTTCAGCTGTTTTGTGCTCCTTTCAGATTCTTTCTACCATCTACAACAATTTTGCACTTCTAACTTATTTCAGCTCCTTCCACTTCCTTCTGGTAGTTTAAGCTTCTTTCTGCTACTTTTCAGCTATTTTTTTTTTGCTAATTTGAGCTTTTTTAGATAATTTCCTAATGTGTGTGCTCATTTCTGCTTATTTAAACCTAATTCAGCAAAATGTATTCTTTCTGCTTTCTTCTGCTAACATAGCCTTATTCTTCCACTTCAGGTACATTTCAGCACGTTTTTTTGCTAATTTCAGCTGCTTTTCAACAAGTTCTTCAGCAATAAGCATTCACACTGCATCTGTGCAGGAAATGCAGTTTCTCTCGTTACGGTACATTTGTTTTCTGCCTGCACTTGTTTCCAGAACCATCCATTTGCATCATTCACTAGAACTGGTTTTCCCACAAATATATCAGTTAATATGAGAAATATCTCAACTGAGAACATCAAGGGTCAAAGAATTGGATGAACTTGCAGTGGTCTAAATGACTTTCAACTGAAGTTTACTTTGCAAGAAGGTGCCAAAAGCTCTGCTTTGTCCTGTATTACCGTACACCACCTTTATGAGAAAAACAGTTATTTAATGTTAAGAATATAACCTTTAAATGTAAAATGTATGTTAACGTGAAAATTAGTTAACAAGTTGTCTATTCTTGCAAAAAGAAGCCCACATGCTCCACAACTAGTGACATATTAGGCTAGCATTAGAAAGTAATTATTACCTTGGCTTGCTAATGCCTAAGGGAGAGTCATATTGTCATTTAAGGAAGCACACGAACTGCAGTAAAGATTAACCAGCTGCCGACTTCATAAAACGGCTCAATTTGCCTAAAACGTCAACGTTAAGAAAGGTATACCCTCTGTAAATACAGCACGTTTCGCAAAGATGTTTAATAAATGACAAAGGAGGAACCTTGCACACACGGACGGACCCTGTTTAAAGTTTGTGATTAAATCTGAGAGTTTAAGGATGAAAAAAGGACAAACTCACCTTGAACGCATACAGAAAGTCCATCAACTTGAACATGTAAATGTGTTAAAAGCGGGATGGTTCGATTTGTTCTTCTACTGATAAGATGTAAAAAGCTAGCTGGCTACTTTTTTTGAAGGATAATCCATTTCCTAGTTCTGGTAGCCTCGGTCACATGACATGGGTAGATCCTCAGAATAGGAGGATGCTTTACCCAGAGGTTCAATACGTCTTCAGTTCCAAGCAGGGTTGTGTAAATGCTCCCTGAGCAAACATTTACAGAAACACACATTATTAAAGAGGATAATAATTAACTTGGTGAAGATGGTGCCAAAACAACGGCCAATACCAGCTAACACACTCTGAGCACAAACATCTATCTTTAGAGAGCTCCTTGATCAGTAGCCATCACCCAAATAACTACTGCAAGTACAAAAAGTAGAGAAAGACTGCCTGCAGTTTATAGAAATCACAATTAAATCAGAGTTGTAGAGATAAATAGTAAAAATAAGTATTTTATGTCCCTTTAATGTGATCTTCTCAGATAAAATGTTTCTTTGAGTTTATCAAAACAAAATTCCATTAAGGAACATCTTGTCTCAAAGTGATTCAGAAAAACTAGTCCATGCATTTTTTTACTTTCAACTAGACAACTGTAAATGATTGTTAACATTTTTAAGTCACTACTATTTTATTCCAGAGGACAGAGGAGGCTCCGGCCTTCAGAAGTCAGGCTTCTCTCCGGTGGAAGCAGCTGCCATATTGACTTGGGGAGAAAAACAAATTTATGAGCAGTGGTTTCGTCTGTGCTGGTTCAGATGATTTATCTCTACTTCACAACAAGAACTGAACACCTTCACACTTTTAAAAATATATTTTATGTATCCTTTTTCAGAGGTATTTCTGGCTCTAGAGTACATTTTACTTTATACGCCATTTCTCTAATTGAATTTTTTGAAGAGTTGTGTCATTTGTTTTCACAGACTGACATTAAAAAAATGTAAGGTATGTAAGGAATGTAAAATGTAAGGAGTTAGGGAAAAGTTCATAGAAATGTGACTAACAAGTGTCAGTAAGTGTAATTGAAAACAATATATATATTGTCAAGAAAATTGGTTTGATCAAAAAAAAAATGAAACCTTTGTTAATTTTATTGCTAATGTCCCCCGTCGCCGAGGGATTTGAATAGTGAATGTTTGTAGTTTTCAAGATGAGTGTTTTTCTGGACTGGAATTGAAAAGGGAATGCAATTAAACTTTAATGTTTTTGGTGAAAGAAGTTTAAGTGGGCAGGAGTTACACTGTATAAGGAGAGAGGTAGTTTTTGTTTTTCTTGTCAAAGACAGCGAAGAGTGACAGACCCTAGGTAGTAGAGGGAATGATTTTATCCACAACCAGGTGCAATGGCGGAGCCAGGGGGTGGTCAATAGTGGCCTTGGCCACCATAGAATAATCTCTGGCCACCACAGTCAGAATAATCTTTGGCCACCATAGAATAATCTCTGGCCACCACAGTCAGAATAATCTTTGGCCACCATAGAATAATCTCTGGCCACCACAGTCAGAATAATCTTTGGCCACCATAGAATAATCTCTGGCCACCACAGTCAGAATAATCTCTGGCCACCACAGTCAGAATAATCTTTGGCCACCACAATCCTTTGAAGAAACTAGATATTATGCAATACAAAAATTAAAAAGCATAGTTCCCTCAAATGTTGGGGTGGCTAGTTTATTTTATATATA
>NC_056517.1:24687958-24707605 GCF_014905685.2 Nematolebias whitei
TAAGAATACATATCAATTTACATGTATGTAATTTATTGTAATTTATATATATATATATATATATATATATATATATGGTTGAGTGAGAACATAAGTCAATCTGCTGTTAAACAAAAGGAAACAGAAAGAAGAAAACAACAGTAAAAAAATAATTCGCAAAATGTGCAAACAAAATTCCAATTGAAGGACACCAACTATTGCTGTGAGAAAAAATATTGTGTGGATTTTCTTCATTACGTTCTAAAATTACACGGATGTCAAATTCAGTTACATGGGAGAGGGACAAATTAAATTTTTTATTGATGAACATATAAACTGACTTTGGGTTTTAGATCAAATATGTTGAATTAGTTAGAAATATTAATTACATTTCCCCAGGACATCCATCCATCCATCCATCCATTATCTTTACCCGCTTATTCCATTTTGGGTCACGGGGGTCGCCGGTGCCCATGTCCAGCAATCACTGTGCGAGGGGCGGGGTACACCCTGGACGGGTCGCAAGTCCATCACAGGGCCACATAGAGACAAACGAGACAAACAACCATTCACTCTCTCACTCACACCTAGGGACAATTTAGAGTTACCAATCAGCCTAACATGCATGTTTTTGGTCTGTGGGAGGAAACCGGAGCACCCGGAGAAAACCCACGCATGCACGGAGAGAACAAAAATGCAAAGCTATGAAACGGCAGAGATTTCCTTAGCAGGTGCTTCAGAAAATACTTCGAGCTCATAAATAAGTGCTTCGTGTTGGAACGCCTAACGGAGCAAGAATTTTATTTTACCCCCTACAAAAAAATGTACTTTGGTCAAAACTGTAATTCATGACTTGAGGGAAAAAAAAGGAAAATTCAAAACTGCTGACGATGCGATCGACATCAGCATTTTAACCCACTTAAATGTAAACCAAACTATCAGGAGCACGGGCTGCCTTTCTGGGAAACATTAACTTAATTAAAAGAACATAAGAGCTGCTGTGAAATGCAGGTAAATCAATAAATAATATTAAAAAACTGAATTCCTGGAATGATTCAGAACACAAGATGTCCTGATAAATCTCCCAATATGAGAGTATTACAGGTGGATTTTACTTTTAGGAAAGACGTTTTACCACCACATCTTCATCATGAAGCAGGATCACTGACATGAGCTTTAGAGAAGCTAAAGTTCAGGAATGTTGCTTTCTTTGGCTGCTGCTCAGCTGCTCTCGGGTTTTGCAACACACATTTATCACAGTAAACCCTTCAGCAGCCAACCATTTATTTACGCCAGTATTATTACACTGTTTCTAAAGAGGAGAAAGATTTTTCTGTACTTTTTTAATAATAATAATAAATAAAGTATTTTCTGCAGCAGCAACAATTTATGTGCATACACAGATCTGAACGTGTTGGTTACGTAGTTGAAATCGTTGTGTTTATATTTGAGCACAGAAAGCAGTAGAGGGGACAGCGCTGTCAAAAATACCAACTCAAGAGCCAAAAAACACAGAAAAAGCTGACTCAGCATAAACCCTGCACATGGAGAAAGGGAACTGAAACATACAGCTGTATTTACACTCCTACCACAGGGGAGTAGCTTTTCTTCACTATCGCCCAGCTATATTGTTTTGGCCTGTACATTTGTTTGTCTGTTAGCAAAATATCTTATGAATCCCTGGACAAATTTGTATAAAACTCTCAGCTAGTAGTCACTAAATGTGACTCTACAACTGATTAAATTTTGGTGTTGGCTCAATTTAAGATGGCTGCCACAGCTAATCAAACTTAGCAAACACAAAAATGGGTATAAATCAGTCAACTTTACAGGTATTGAGCTAAAATCTGGTGTGATAGTAACTGGGTGTTATCTGCAATACATATTGGGAGTACAACACATAGCACGTGATCTTTGTTTAAAATTTTGGCATTTCCTGTTAGAGTCAGCCCTTCCATTCACAACACACTTTAATATTTTCATTTTATCTTACAGCTGATGTTGCCTGGGCCTGACTCTGACCTGCCTGAGGCTTCTCTGCGTGCGGTCGTTTAAACTTACACTGTGAACAACTGATGCAACAGCGTTTGTAATCTTGCTGGGCGTGCTGGGGTTGCTCATAGCTCTGCAGTGGAGTCGCTGCCGGTCTGGGAAGCTGGTTTGGACTGGTACGGCTTTTAGCCCTTCTCTTTCTCACTAGGACTAAGGCAGCTTTTGGGCAGCATAACCTGCAAACAAACACAGACCACGGGCTTGATTAGCATGAGAACACAGGTTTAAACCTGAAGTGCACAAAGGTGAAGGAGATCGACGTGAAGAATCTCTAACAGGAAGACGATACCTTATCTGGATCAAGAATAATTACATTTTACAGGTTTCAGTTCTCTCATGAAGATCATCTGGACGGTTTCTTTCTTTTTTTTTTTGTTGAGACGTTTCGGCCTTCATCCAAAGGACTTCATCAGTCCGAGGAGCCACAAACAAACTCAGTCCCACAAGCAGCACACTCACATAGTGGACCAACCAGTTTTCTGGTGAGAAGATGGATTCTGGGGCCGGCCTTCTCCCCTGTCGACTCCTCTGTGGCAGCCATAACCAAAGTGGACAAAACATCATCATCATTGGTCCACTATGTGAGTGTGTTGTTGTGGGACTGAGTTTATTTGTGGCTCCTCGGACTGATGAAGTCCTTTGAATGAAGGACGAAATGTCTCAAAAAAACAAACAAACAAAAAAACGTCCAGATGACCTGACTGGACTTTGTTGGATTTTTTACCTAGATTATTGAGCATGAACTTTGATCTCATGAAAGAGTTCGACAATTCTCATTTAACTTATTTAATTGAGTTTGTGTTGGAAGGTCATCAAATACTTTTAAGACTTGTTTAAGAAAGTTCTTAATTTGTGACAAAACAATCACTGCCAATAATTACAAGAAACAATGTCAACGATGGCAGAGATGCAGTGGCTTTAATAAAAAAGCGTCCTCCAATGCAAGAGTTGGGGGTTTGACTCCACCAGCCGTCACATGCTGAAGTGTCCCTGGGCAAGACACTGAACCCCTCGTTGCCTCTGATGTGTGTCCCATTAGTGTATGAATGTGAAAAAACTCTGATTTTTCTCTTTAGAATGATTTGTTCAATGAGCTTTGTAGAGATCTAGTAGAGTGCTGTATGAATGGGTAAATGAGGATACAGATTGTACTGTAAAGTACTTTGAGTATCTTGAGTAGATAAAAAGGCGCTATATAAGTAGTCCATTTACCATTTACCATTCAATAAAGTTCATAAAACAATGTGATTCTTAATTTGAAGCCTTGCAGCACTTCATAAACGCATTGCAATCCTTTGTAAGGTCAATAACCATTTCTCCAGATAAAAGATAACACGGGACTTCTGTGCAGATTTTTAGATAAGCACGCCTCAGCCAACCTGCATCACCAAAGTCTCTGTTAAAGCCCCTCAGTAGCAACATTATTAACCAAACAATTGTATTCTTTCACTCCACAGGCAGAGCAATGAGCTCTTTTGTCTTTCAGTCCTTCAGATTGGAAAACATGCACTGCTGAGGCCAGTCTGTACTGACGGCGGCTATCAAAGGCGTGATAAACCTCCTTGATGTCTGGACACAATCAAATCAACGACCTTGTTGAAAGCGAGGGATTTTAATGAAGCACACTGACATAATTTAACCCAAAGAGCAGCAACATGGCCAGTGACATAGCCTGAAATGAAAGACCTCTACCAGTTGTACATAGATACGCTGACTCTCTGGTTCACAAAGTAATGGACATAAAAATCTTGGCAGGGGGGAGTGTGAGAGCTTGGGTTGACTTTCTCAGTAAACCTAGAACCTAAAACTGTGGACGAGGCTGGGCTGGCTACACAGGGATAACATTACAGAGCCCTGGGATCCCAGGTAAAAACCATGGGAACCAGTTTATGCACCTCAGGGCACGTCTGTAATAATACCGTTAGGATAACAACAATCAGAAAGTGATAACAATAATACCATCTACCACCCGTCTTTCCAAGTCAGATGGAGAAAAAAGAACATAAAATAAGTGATCCGAGTGTTTTCAGCCCTCGGTCAGGTACGTGCAGTCTGACAGAGGACAGAACTCAACTGGCAGTGCACAAGGAAGTGAGGATGAGAAGTTTTTCACGTCTTCCCAGAGTAACGCAGAGGAAGTTAGAACCGTGCAACATTTTCCTAAAACACAGAGAATATGATCCCCCCACCCCCAACAAACACGCACATTAAACTTCTTAATGTTTCCATGCTAGAGTTAGTCACTGCTTTAAATTTGTGCACAAGACTTTGGGGGAAATCTTCCCTCTGGGAGGAAGTAAGACTGAAAACAGGAAGAAGGTAACTGCAACATACAGTACCAACGCCTTTTCAGGAGATTTTTAAACTTGTGAAAAAAAATAAAAACTAAGTTTTTTTTCTAGCAGCATAAAATGTTGGGTATCGACATTATGAGAAATCCAGAATGCATGGTCTGGACCTTACATTAAAGCTAACATACATGGTTTTACATGGAAATACTCATATTTCACAACATTTTGTGACACATAAGACTGCGTCCAACATTATTTTTAAGGTTTGACCAAATCAATTATAACTCATTTTTCAACACAAGATGATCTGGTGTGAACAACAGTGGGTGATATGAAGATGTGCCAGTTTAGCTCCTGCTTATCGGCAACGTGAGACTGAATTTAACGTTCAGCCAAGTCTTCAGTTCCTACAAGCAGTCCTGCAGACGACAGCACATTTAGAAGCGTTTCATTTCAGCATCTTTGCGATTTACATGAAAACATAAGACTGAGGAGAGGTGTGCAATACCTAAAAATGTGTGCGCTGGGGAAAGGGCGCTACCTGAATTAAGAACTGATGGTATTTAAAAAGGCAAACAATTTACAATATCTGCTTCATGCAGAGCGAGCAATCACTTTTCTCTTCCTACTCAAATCAAAACAGATGAAAGCTGTTTTAAAGAGTTACTTCAAAATACATTGTAGCTGCAATATGCGTCTTTTATAAGAACTTTGTGATCAACTCTACAGTGCATTTCAAATACTGATAAAGAACCAATAAATACGTCCTTATTCACGAGGAAAAGAAAGTGTTTCCTTCCTTCAATTACTGTAATAGTCCAAAGTGAAGATAATTTGTGTCCTTAATGTTTTATCCATCAAGATAAAGCCCTCCTACGTCCTGGACTCTGACAATTTACAAAGCTAATTATCACAACATAAATGTGAGCTATGTGAGAAATGATCTTAAACAAACTGGGTCACAGCGTGCAGTTTAAGAAAAGAAATCTCTAAATAAAATGCATTGGTTTTCTAATTTTAGAGAGCCACTATGATCTAGTCTTCAAACTGCTCTTATTTAGGATTTAAAATGCAAACGCACGCTTCTACTAAAACAAGTGGCAGTTGTTATTTGTCTTAACCTGTAGCGCATATCAGTTCTTGTTTACACTTGGCCAGATGTGGTCCAAGCCTGAATCAGCTCTCACCTCAACAGGATATTGGTAAATTTGTGATTTCAACAAAAACAAAGTTACGTTTTATTAATCTGAACTGAAAAAATACCATCCCAACTTATTTAGTTAACATCTAGAACATTTTATGCAGGAATGAAACTAATAACAGAGCAACAATCTGTAAAAATGTAAGACTTGTGACACGATAAAAAGATCACAACTGGCTAAAGAATACAAAATGAGATTCAGGACAGTACGATACCTTCATGTGCTTACTGCAAAGAAGCTGCTGCAGACATTCTAGTGCAATTCTGAACTCTGCAGTGAAGGGGCTGGTCAGAGTGCAGGGTAAAAACAAACAAGAGAGAAGAGAGAGAGATTGTAACGAGAGAAAAAAAAAAAGTGAAAAGCACGTTAGCGGTGCGGAGCTTCTTGATTGCTCGTCCTGCCTCTCGTCAAACAGAGTGCCCTCTCATACAGGGACTGATAACAGCAGCCTTCCTCTTCAGGATTATGTTTCCTTCTGTAGTCTGCTGACAAGCTGCCATGTGACTGCACGATCCATTCAACACTGAGTCACAGACGTCTGCTCAGGCTGTGTGTGTCTGACACACACACGCATGCTAGTAGCAAATATTCAACACCACTGATCAATAATTCTTTTTTCATATAGATCTGTGCATTTAGCTCTGTATGTTGTACCCCGTCGCGGAGCGAAGAGGGGATTTGGAAATACCCTCTGTCTCTCTTGTGAGCTGGATAACTTGAAAAATAATTGAGGCACCAACTTCCAGCTTGGTGTGTGGCTACATCTAGGCGTAAGAGAGGTCTCTATTGAAAATTGAGCTTCCACGTCAAAATCCAAGATGGCCACCACCATATATACCATTTATATATACTGTATTTTCCGCCGTACACGTCAAACTGCCCTATAAGTCGCATCAGTCCAAATATGCCTAAAACGTGGAAAAATCCATAAATATGTCGCTTCGCTGTATACGTCGCATCTATTATGCGTCACCGCTGACACGTTGCGTTTGTTACGCGTCACCGCTGCCAACCCAGAAATGTGGGCCGGTGTTGTGCCAAAAATCGATTGGCTGAAAAATGGCGCACGCGGAAGGGTGAAAGGGAGGACTTTAACAAAAATTTAACTAGAGTAACACAAAAATAATTATTTGTTTGCTCAAAATTATAGTAAAGGTGTGTCTATGTCTAAAGTTTCCTTAATAAAAGGACTTCAATGGTCATATCAGCTATGTTCGTTGCCTTGGTGCTCCGGGCGCACGCAGAGGGAGGAATAAAGAATGAGAAATGCTGCTCGTTTCTTCGAAATTTAACATGAAAAGCACCTAAAACATTTATTTGTTTGCTTGAAATTATAGCAAAGGTGTGTCTCAGTTAAACTTTTACTTAATAAATGCACTTGAATAATCAAATTAGCTGCATTTCGCCGGGGCGGTGCAGCTGGTTTGACGGTCGGTCCAAGCAGCGAGCAGAACGAAGGCGGGGGCAAGCCGATTGTGTCATTAATAGCTGGTGAAGATTCTCAGTCATCCAGGACATGGTAAATTCAAAAAAATCCAAGGCAGAAACAATAAAGTATAAAGTAAAGTATAATAAATAAAGTCCAGCTGTTTTTGTCTTGAACTTTGTTGAATTTGTCATTATAGCCACATTTACCCACATTTACCTATTACATGATACAACGGCATGCTTTACTTCTACTACTACTACTACTCTGCTGCCATCTAGTGGATGAAAATGGTACTGTTCAAATTTTTTCCAGTCAGAATGAATGAAAACAGTCATATCTCAGCCAAAAAGTTGGCTTATAAATATGAGAAAAATCCATAAATATGTCACTTTGGCCTATAAGTCGCAGGGCATGCAAATTATGAAGAAAAAAAAAACGCGACTTACAAGCCGAAAAATACGGTATGTAAACCGTATATGGGGTATATATATGTAACCCCATCATTTGAGAAACTATGCTTTCGAATTTTATATTGCATAACAGTCTAATTTCTTCAAATGATTGTGGTGGCCGAAGATTTTTCTATAGTGGCCTATACCACCATTGGTCAGCCCCTGGTTCCACCATTGCAGTGGATAAAATTGGTTTTCTCCCTAGGATCTGTCACTCTGTGCTGTCGAGGACAAGCAACAACAAAAATAAAACTCTCTCTCTTTTTCTCTACAGTGTAACTCCTACCCACTTGTACATCTTGCACCAAAAACATTAAGGTTTAATTGCATTCCCTGTTCAATTCCAGTCCAAAAAGACACTAATCTCAAAAACTACAAACATTCACTATTCAAATCCCTCAGCGATGGGGAACATCAGTTTACTGCTTGTTTATCTGACGCTTTATGATGCTCTGCAGATTCAAAACAGGAATGTGCAGCAGCTTATCCCAAAATTTTCAACATAAAAAAAGAAAAGAAAAAAAATCTATTTTAGAGTACATACAAGTTGTTCGGCAGCCATGGCAAAGATTAACAACGTGTCCAATGAAAGCTGGTTCTAAATGTCACATGTGAATAGGAGCTGATGAGGAATTGTGGGCAAAGCCTGCTGAGGTCAGTGGAGCTCACAAGTCACAGCAGCCTTGACTTTTCAGAAGAGGAGCATGCAACAGAGCGTCTGTTTTTACAGGAAACGCATAAAAACGTGTATACAAAGCAGCAACATTAGAGTGAAATACCACTGAGGTTCAAGAGGTTTTAACTCAAATCCATCCATCAACCGCCATCGTAAAAACAAAGTCCTGCATACTTTCCATACTTTGGTTTTATGTCATTTGCCATTTTCCCTCCTGACAAATATGCTTATGGACTGTTTAGGATTAGGTTTAAAAAGTCAGCTTATATTAAGCCTAACTTGATTAACACGACTGAGCATGGTTTATGAGTTTGCAGCATGGAACAGAATGTTTATTCACAGATGAACTCCGATCACATGACTGTCATTCTACATGGTGAGCAATAAGATTTCCATTGCTCTTAAAAGATTTTTTTAGACTATAAAAATGTGCAAAAGGTAGTTTGTGTAGTGGATTACTTTAGATATTCCACGTACAGGGTAAATACTGCTTTTCTGGGGGGATTACACAAAAGGCAGAGCTGAGAAAGCTTTCCAGAATTACAAACGTGAAATTGCAGCTGCTTGTCATATTTATTTACAGGTTTCTAGGTAGAAACTGAAAATGTACGGCTAAAATAAAAAATGAAAACCTTTATATAAAATATGGACTGTACTTATGTAGCGCTTATCTTATCGATACTCAAAGCTCTTTACACTACAATATGTGCCCTCATTTACTCATTCATACAGCGCTCTACTATATTAATACAAAGATTAATCAGTGCTTTATCACATTTATACACTGATGGGACACACATCAAAGGCAATGAGAGGTTCAGTGTCTTGCCCAGGGACACTTCAGCATGCGACTGCTGGTGGAATTGAACCTCCAACTCTCCCATTGGAGGACGACTGCTCTAATCACTCAGCCACAACCGCACCCATACTCAATGATTTTATTGGTAGTGATCTCCACCTCACACAAGCAAAAGCTCAAAATAAAATTAAAAAACACCAAAATGTTGACTAACTCAAGAAATTAACATTATGCAAACATAAAGTCAAACCTGCAATCTTTAGAGATATTTCTAGGAAAAGTAGAGGCAATGTGTCCAGAAGACTGTCCCCACCATCACAGACATCTACACCTCCAGATACAGGAAGAGGGCCACCTGCATCATGAAGGACCCCACACACACAGCACGCACACTTTTTTGCATGAATCTCTAATCAGGATTGTCACTGTGAAAAAAAAAATCACTGTAATGTCACTTGATTGTTGATATGTGCTGCTGACTATCCATGTTGCTGATCTTATGCTGCTGATTTATTTCATGCTGCTGTATTAAGTCATACTCATCTACTCACAGACTCATGTTCGTGCTGCTGTTGTTCGGCGTATTGTTTTGCACCATTACTTTTTAGTGTATTTCTTAGTTTATATCTTAGATCCTTATTACTGTTTCTTTTACAGTTTACATTTTACTATTGTTGGATGTAACTGGGACCATGTGTACACAACTTCTTCCACCTCACGTACCACATGTGATGCGAACGAGTCAATAAAGAACCTTGAACTTGAACAACAAAAAAATAATTGACAGCACTTTAAAAGATCCAGTTGAATTTTGGCATTGCTCTGAAAATAATTCCCAGACTGTGCTCAAATTTAATAAAACAAGTGCCTTTAATCACTCGTTACCACTCACAAAATTAAATGGTATAGAAGTACAGAAATAAATACTCAGTTGGGTAAATCGCTTCTCTTGCCTATTGATGTAAACGCTCAGATATACATATTCCAAAAGGCTAACAAAAAAAAGACTCCCTCTCGACCTTGACCTCTCCAAGTGACTTTAAAACCTTGTACCTGACAAAAGCCAATGCAGACATGTTCCTGTTTTTAGTTTTCTAAAGCACCTTGTGATCTAACTGTTTTTTGCTGCGATTTGTTAAAAAAAAAAGAGAAACTTAAATTTGTATACCTATTTTATGACTGTCTATTGTTGTCCTTGTTATCCATTGCTGTCATCGCCCTTTGTTAAGAAATCAGGTGTCTCTTGTAAATGAGTCCTACAGACTCAATGGGATTAACCTGTCTAAATAAAGGTTGAATGAATTATTGAAAACAAAACAACTTGCAGACAACAGGACAGACTTTAGTAGTCGACTGGTGTTAAAGTGCAGTTCAAATGTCTTCTGGTTGTTTACTCTCACATGACAATCCCTCATAATGTTTTCACAGGAAGTGCTATAGATCTATTCCCAAAATATCTGTCATGAGAAACATAAAGTCAGGCTGCAGGACAAAGTCAACACAAGCTGGTAATAAAAAGGTTTTCAACACCAGTCAAGGGCAACCTGAAGGGGAGTACAACAATATCACCCGTTTACTACACACAGACAAAAAACGAGGATGCGTTCAATTACTGCAACAGAAGATAATGAGTAATCTTTTTTTATTATTATTATTTAGTTGGACGCAAATCTCTGCAGAAGCTGAACTGAAGCATCTAAGTTTATTCAAAAGTCTCAAACAAACAATGTTTTCAGTTTAATACCAGAATACGATCATCTTTAAAACTAAACACGTTTTAAAATGTTTATTTAGGAATTCACAAAACACATAATGCATTATATAACTGGAACAGCAAAGACTGGTAACTGATGTTGTCCTATGTTAATAATTACTGCCATTAATAAAAACATCAAAGTGCCACCGTTTAGGAATTTCTGTAATATTATATTTAGTTCTAAAAAGTTTTATGCATCAAATCATAAAATACATTGTGGTTTTCACCAGGACCTGAACATAAATACAACCTCAAATAAACATAATAATATATTGCGTGATTATTATATATTATGAACAAACTACAATGCAGAAACCGTGCGTGAAAAACTAACTAGATGAGTAGATATCTCAGAACCACCTTAGGCAGCAATATCTTTGATGTGGGAACGTTCCGGCCTACTTCGGCTGCTGCTTTTGCTTCGGCTCATTGGTTTTTAGCAGTTAATGGTTTTTGGACAGCGTTTGTTGCAGTACTGTATCGGAGTTGTGGTCAAAAACTTTGATTAAATCCATTTTTTCCTCTCATTTTTACCATCTTGTTCCAGATTTACTGCTCTATTTGAGATCTCCGACTTCACTTAGGCCAAACGTCAGACAGAAAGACAGCCTCAAGCATGACTTACAATATTTTAGTATAAAGAGGAGTTCACGGTCAGCTCAATGACTGAAGCATGCATGCAAGTCCTGTAGCCCAAACCATCAGCCTGCACCACTGTGCTTGAACACAGTCGTGATTATGCCGTTTCTACCTAAAATCAAACATCTTTCTAAAGCTGTCATGCAATTATTCTGTTTTGCTCTTTTAAGAGTAGACGTTGCTGCAAAACTCTTCCAAGCAGGTCATCAATGTTCGGTCCTGTTCTAATTGTGTGGTCACAAAATGACTGTTTTTGCCAGTCGAAGCCGTTTGTGCAGTTTATCTAAAACACTGCACAGTCTGACCTTAGGGTGCACTCTCTTGGAGGAGATTAGCAACTGCCTTGAGTTTTCTACAATTGTGAATAATCTAGGGATGCACGATATTGGATTTTTGGCCAATATCCGATATGTTTAAACTTATTTGGCCGATAACCGATACCAATACCGATTATTTTTTTCCCCAGATCTACTTACAGAGACTACATATCTTTCTCTGCTGTGGAATTAAAGTACTACATTATTCTGCATGGTCTCATGTCAGTTTGGCCTGCTACCATATGCAGATGCCAAAAGGAGGCTGAAAATGACGTAACACTTGAACTTGGATTATGTTTAATGTCAAATTTATTCATGACATTTACTCTCTAACACAACGACAACACTCGAACAGTGCACATTTGTGAATTTTCCACAAATCCAAACTCAACCTGTTCACAAGCAAAAAGTGAAAAGTGTATAAGTAGTAGTGTATTAATAGATATACTTGACAGTTTCTTAAATTAAAAATGAACTTAAAACAGAAGCCTTTTACATCGGCGAGTTTTCATGGAATGGCCGATATCCGACATTAAATTTTATCGCTAATATCAGCTGATACCGATACCATGCCGATAATATTGTGCATCCCTAGAATAACCTTTTTATAAAATGATGACTTTTATTTAGTTTTTCACCCACTAGTTTTGGATGTAGGTTTAGTTTTTAATAAATAGCGACAAATTAATGTGAGATTCAACCTTTATTTAAACAGGTTAGTCCCATTGAGCCACGAGGACTCGTTTACAAGCGAGACCTGAGATGTGTAATTCGTGATGTAACAGATTATTTTACCAGCTGATCATCACCATTTCCTTAATGTACTGAACCTAAACCTAACTAAAAATGAACCTAACTAAAAATACGCTAAGCCCAAATAGCATAAAAACAATATGTTGTGCTGCTGTTCAACGTATTGTTTTTATGCTATTAGTGCTTAGCATATTATTAGTTAACATTTTTCTTAGTTCATAGCTTAGATCTTATTACGGTTTTTCTTTTTACATTTTATGTTGGATGTAACTGGGACCCTGTGTACACAATTTCATTCGCACCACATGACAAAGAAACGCTGACTTTGACTAAAGAGTGGATTTTATTCTAACTTTGACAATGCATAAAACTTGTAGGAGTATTTTCCTCAAATACAAACTGCGCTCTGCAGTATCAAGCATTTAGCAAAGGGGGGGGGGGGGGGGGAAACTTGTCAGGAAAGGAAAAACTATTACACAAGCAATCGCACCTAAAGTCAAACAAGCCAGCATACTAATTATAATTTACAGCAAACAAAAAACAACTCGAGATCTGCATTCCACGTGAGCTTATATTAGCCGAAGGGCCTAGAAATACTCAGCCTCAGCAGGAGTCTGTGTACATGTGACAGCGTGCATGCGAGATGTGACTGTTCGTGCCCGGGGGACGTAGGCACGCCATGGAGTCGCATGCACGTCTTTAGGGGCAAAGAACCGTAATTAAAGCCACAAGAGGCTCAAACCCACAAAGTCCATTTCAAAGTGCGGCGCTTTCTTCAGCCTCAACACAGTGCAGACATAATCCAGATTATAGGCTCACTTCATACTAAAACTAACACGTAAAGAATAAAAAAACAACTTATTTCCAATTTTGCATCTTGATTTCTCTAGTTATTGTTAAACTGGATTGAACTTTGTGGCCTAATAATTTTAGCTAAATGGGGTTTTAAAAAAAAAGCAATCTGTACTCTTTTCAAATAAAAACACTTAGCAGGAACTTAAAAAAAAATCAATAAATAAATAAACTTCCCACAGGCAGCTTTTCTGTTTTTTATCTGAAATGTTAACACTTTTCAGAAGGTCTCCATTGAGCTTCCTGTTATTCTTCGCTTGATTCAAACTTTCAAAAGACAAAAAACGTCCACAGAGTCCTTATCGTTGCTCGTAAAAACAGAAGTGGTTTAAGTGAAGAAAAACTAATTACAACATAACAGCACAGAGTAATTCAAAGCCGTAGCTTTCATTAAAGGAATGTATACCACTCTTTAAGACAAGACGATGTGATGATGACAAAAATGTAGCCAATTTGGTTAAGCCTTGATAATTATGTGTGTATATCTCAGTGTGTTAAGGAGTCACAGCTCACTGTCAAACTTAATCTCATTATCTTTAAAACTGACTGAGGTGCAGACATTCACATCTACAAAACCCACATGTCATGTGCAACCAGGCCTGCAGAGACTGTTTGTTGTGTATCTGCCCTGCATGGACATATTTCTGGACTTACTGCATGTTAACAGCTTCTTCCTCACTCTGAGGGCTTTTAGCCTAAAATAGCTCAGCGGTTTAAAAGTCACCCAGCCACCTTCAGACTCTTTAAACACAGAATCATCTGTACTTCCCGGCTCAATGGTCACATTAACTTCACTCAGGGTTTGGCAGCATCCCACGCTGGGACATGACTGTGCTCGTTATCGTGCTCACACAGCCAACAGCTGCATGCTGTCTGAGTTTATCTCCCTCTTTGTCTCAGAGACTTTTCAAGCAGCAACGGCTGTGCTCATGGCGAGAACGCACCTGTCTTCTGGCTAAGGAGGGATTTATGAGGCATAATAACTGCCTATTGTTCTATCGTACAGAAATAAAAGTACAATCAACATTTAGTTTGGTATCTCAATGAGCTGCAACTGGTGGTAAAAAAGTTTTGAACGGTGTTTGCTGAGAGATTTCGAAACATTTTGAAACTATCATGAGGGTCCACAGGGCCTTGTTCTAGTGTCACAGGTATTTTGAACATGGTTGAAAAATTGGAACAACTTTATTTTAACTAGTAAGGGTTAGTGTCTGTAACCCTTTTTAGTCCATAATTCTAGAGATTAAATTAATTTTTTGTAATATATATACAGTATGTAAACGTCATATTGGTGCAAACACGTTAAGTTCTGTCTGGAACAGGTCTCTCTTGTAAATGAGTCCCTGTGGCTCAGTGAGGCTAGCCAGTAGAAATAAAGGTTGAATGAAAGAAAAAAGTGTGAGTTTGAGTTGAAACGTGTATTTTCTTGCAGTTTTCTCCAATAAGCCCTCAAAAGTCACAGCCCAGTGAAATACCAGCTTTAAGCATTTTACACCTTGAAGATGTTTATGATGAAATAATATTTACATACATATAATATATGTCCATCCATCCATCCATTTTCTTCCGCTTATCCGGGGTCGGGTCGCGGGGGTAGCAGCTTAAGTAGGGAGGCCCAGACTTCCCTCTCCCCAGCCACTTGGGCCAGCTCCTCCGGGGGGATCCCGAGGCTTTCCAAGGCCAGCCGAGAAACATAGTCCCTCCAGCATGTCCTGGGTCTTCCTCTGGGTCTCCTCCCAGTGGGACGTGTCCAGAACACCTCACCAGGGAGGTGTCCAGGAGGCATCCTAACCAGATGCCCGAGCCACCTCAACTGGCTCCTCTCGACGTGGAGAAGCAGCGGCTCTACTCTGAGTCCCTCCCCGGATGATCGAGCTTCTCATTCTATCTCTAAGGGAGAGCCCAGACACCCTGCGGAGAACTCATTTCGGCTGCTTGTATCCGAGATCTCGTTCTTTCGGTCACAACCCAAAGCTCATGACCATAGATGAGGGTAGGAACGTAGATCGATCGGTACATTGAGAACTTCGCCTTTTGACTCAGCTCTCTCTTCACCACAACAGACCTGAACAGCGCCCGCTTCACTGCAGACGCTGCACCTATCCGCCTATCGATCTCACGCTCCATTTTCCCCCTCAGTTGTGAACAAGACCCCAAGATACTTGAACTCCTCCACTTTCCACTTGGGACAGGACCTCCTCCCTGACCCGGAGAGGGCACTCTACCCTTTTCCGGCTCAAGACCATGGCCTCGGATTTGGAGGAACTGATCCTCATCCGTGTCGCACTCGGCTGCGATCTGCTCCAGCGAAAGCTGTAAATCACGATATGATGAAGCCAATAGGACCACATCATTTGCAAAAAGCAGAAACGCAATCCTAAGGCCACCAAAACAGATCCCCTCAACACCTTGGCTGTGCCTAGAAATTCTGTCCAAAAAAGTTATGAACAGAATCAGTAACAAAGGGCAACCTTGGCGAAGTCCAACTCTCACCGGGAACAAGCCCGACTTACTGCCGGCAATGCGGACCAGGCTCTGACACCGGTCATACAGGGACCTAACAGCCCGTATCGAAGGGCCCGGTACCCCATACTCCCAGAGTACCTCCCACAGGGTTCCCCGAGGGACGCGGTCGAACGCCTTCTTCAAGTCCACAAAGCACATAAAGACCGGTTGGGCAAACTCCCACGCACCCTCCAGGATCCTGCTGAGAGTGTAGAGCTGGTCCAGCGTTCCACGACCAGGACGAAAACCGCACTGCTCCTCCTGAATCTGAGGTTCGACTATCCGATGGACCCTCCTCTCCAGAACCCCCCGAATAGACGTTACCAGGGAGGCTTAAGAATGTGATCCCCTGTAGTTGGAACACACTCTACGGTCCCCCTTTTTGAATAGGGGGATCACCACCCCGGTCTGCCAGTCCAGGGGAACTTCTTCCTATGTCCACGCAATATTGCAGAGTCATGTAAGCCAACACAACCCTACAACATCCAGAGCATTAAGGAACTCCGGGCGAATCTCATCCACCCCTGGGGCCTTGCCACCAAGGAGCTTTTTAACCACTTCGGTGACCTCAGCACCAGAGATTGGAGGGCCCGACCCAGAGTCCCCAGGCTCCGCTTCCTCACTGGAAGATGTGCCGGTGGGATTGAGGAGGTCTTCAAAGTATTCTGCTCACAGACCCACGACATCCCGAGTTGAGGTCAGCAGCACACCACCCTCACTATAAACAGTGTTGGTAGTGTAATGTCCCCCCCCCCCCCCCGAGACGCCGGATGGTGGACCAGAATCGCCTCGAAGCCGTGCGGAAGTCATTCTCCATGGCCTCTCCGAACTCCTCCCATGCCCGAGTTTTTGCCTCAGCGACCACCCGAGCCGCATGTCACTTGGACTGTCGGTACCCTTCAGCTGCTTCCGGGGTCCCACAGGCCAAAAAGGCCCGATAGGACTCCTTCTTCAGCCTGACAGCATCCCTCACCGCCAGTGTCCACCACCGGGTTCGAGGGTTGCCGCCGCGACAGGCACCGACAACCTTGCGGCCGCAGCTCCGGTAAGCCGCCTCGACAATAGAGGCAGGGAACATAGCCCACTCGGACTCAATGTCCCCCACCTCCCCCGGAACATGTTCGAAGTTCTCCCAGAGGTGGGAGTTAAAACTCCGTCTCACAGGAGACTGCCAGATGTTCCCAGCAAACCCTCACAATACGTTTGGGCCTGCCAGGTCTAACTAGCATCCTCCCCCACCATCGAAGCCAACTCACCACCAGGTAATGATCAGTGGACAGCTCTACCCCTCTCTTCACCCAAGTGTCCAAGATATGTGGCCACATATCAGATGAGAAGATGACAAAGTCGATCATCGAACTGCGGCCTAGGGTGTCCTGGTGCCAAGAGCACATATGGACACCCTTATGCTTGAACATGGTGTTCATTATGGACAATCCATGACGAGCACAGAAGTCCAACAACAGAACACCATACGGGTTCAGATCAGGGGGGCCGTTCCTCCCAACCACACCACTCCAGGTCTCACTGTCATTGCCCACGTGAGCAGTGAAGTCCCCCAGCAGAACAAGAGAGTCCCCAGGAGGTGCACTTTTCAGTACCCCCTCCAAGAACTCCAAAAAGGGTGGATAATCTGAACTGCCGTTTGGTGCATATGCACAAACGACAGTCAGAACCTGTCCCCCCACACGTAGGCGGAGGGAGGCCACTCTCTCATTCACCGGGGTGAACCCCAACACACAGGCACCAAGATGAGGGGCAATAAGCATGCCCACTCCTGCTTGGTGCCTCTCATCAGGGGCACCTCCAAAGTGGAAGAGTGGCCAACCCCTCGCAAAGAAACTGGTTCCAGAGCCAGAGCCATGCGTAGAGGTGAGTCCAACTATTTCTAGCCAGAACCTCTCAACCTCACACACCAGCTCAGGCTCCTTCACCACCAGTGAGGTGACATTCCACGTCCCAATAGCTGAGCCCATGGGAAGGGGGACCCATGTCTCCTCTTTGGGCTGTGCCCGGCCGAGCTTCATGGGTAAAAGCCCGGCCACCAGGCGCTCGCCCGCGTACCCCACCTCTAGGCCTGGCTCCAGAGTGGGGCCCCGGTAACCCACGTCCGGGCGAGAGAACATCAAGTCCATTTCTTTTTCTCATCATAGGGGTGGTTGGGCTGCACTTTGGCTGGTCCCTCACCTAGGACCTGTCTGTCTTGGGTGACCCTACTAGGGGCGTGAAGCCCCTGACAGCATAGCTCCCAGGATCATTGAGACACTCAAACCCCTCCACCACGGTAAGGTGGCAGCCCAGGGAGGCGCATATGTGTCATGACAAAAGAAAGACATATTGGGTAGGGATGCACCGATCCACTTTTTAAAACTTCCGATCCGATCCCGATACCTAAGTCTGAATATCGGCCGATACCGATCCAGTTCCGATATCATCATCATCATTGATTTTATATGAGGCTGTAATAATCTCCTCTCAAGTACAATTTGTACAAATCTATGCATGCATGTCCAAAAAGGCAACTTGAAGTAAGTTTTATTAATTTTGGACAAGTTTTAAAGTTAGAATTCAATTCTGCTAACACAAAACATGTTTCTTTTTATTCCTAGCTTTAAAGTGGATATTAAAGTGATTCATTTTAAGTGATTGTTTAAAGTTAATTTATATTTTTTTTAAATAAGGGGCAGATATAAGAATTTTTTTCTTCTTTCTGCACTCTTTTCATTCAATGTTTTCTTTTTCATGATTTTTTTTAAATGTTGTTTCTTTTAAATGAATGAATTAAATTAAATTAAATGTTAAATGGCTTCAAACGCCTGCTAAGTTTGTGGCATAACCCAACAGACATGTTCCCGTTTTTAGTATTTTACATCACTTTATAATGTAGCTGTTTTTGTTTTTAATATAATTTTCAAAACATATGTTTTTTTATGATTGTTTACTGTTGTACTGATAAATATCTCCTGGAGGGTAAACTATATCTTGATATCTTGGCTGCAAGTATCAAGCTGTGAAATCCTTCGTTTTCTACAACTGATAGGGGTTGGTCATTAATTATGATGAAGTTTAGCAACTTCTCTGTAAACATTTGAGCTCCGTGGTTTCAGCGATGTCTTCTTCTTGTTCAATCCGAAGCAGGCAGCCTGATTTGGGGCAGCCGCGCTCAGTCTGTCCCTCCTCGGAGACGGGCAGACTGCGCGGGGCAGATTGGACGCGGCTGGCCGGGGTCGAGTCACCTCTTTCCGGTTGAGCAAAGAGCAGCGCCCCGCTGAAGCCACGGAGCTCGAATGTCCAACGTAAAACTAACTTTACCGCAGTTTAATGTGGCGCTATGGCTCTGCAGACATTGCACGATGCTGTCTTATTTTGTGGTGTTTCTAGTGTCAAATACTTCCACACAGCGGACATGTTTAGATGAAAAAGTTTGTTAGCTGTTAGCCACAGTGCTGCTAACTCAGTCCTCACGTTGTAGCTGGCTGCAAACTATGAAATGGATTTCCTGAATGTGAGGCGGGTTTTATTACTCTGGGTTCATGAGACACGCCGCCGTTCAGGAAATCCATTCCGTAGTTTGAAGCCAACTTGCATCATGGATCGGAAATATCGGCAGCTGGATCGGAAAAACCCAATACGTAAATTATGCTGGTATCGGAGGCCGATACTGGATCGGATCGGCCCCATCCCTAATATTGGGATTGCAATATTCAATAATAATGCTATTGCATTGTTTCCATTATGCATCTCTTCTGAATTACTTATGTGAAATGTCTTAAAATAGCTCATTTGCTTGTAGAATATCTACAAGGCACTGGAAATGTGACAAAACTCAAAACAACAACCATAAAATAGTTCAGCAACACATGCATATGTTTGCTGCAGCATTAGATTTACCTGCTCATATTGGGGTTGTGTGTGTGTGTGTGTGTGTGTCTGGGAGAACTCACC
>NC_056517.1:24707615-24712250 GCF_014905685.2 Nematolebias whitei
TCTCAGCCTTGTCTGAATTTGAGTACCATTTTGTTAAACCGTAACAGCTCAGTGCTGAGAAAACATTTCTGAAATGTTGTTGCTTAGATTATTTATAGCCATACCTTGGCATCCAGCACCACTGTGCTAGCGCAGCTCTGTTAAGCCATGCAAGTTGCAGGGTGGCCCCATCTACGGCTGATGCATGCTCACTTGTATAATGAATTTTAAAGCCATGTTTACTGCAGGTTCCTTCCATCAGCCAATATCGTGGCTTTAACATGAACAACAAAATCTGTAAACGTTTTAAATATGCCGCACATATTAAAGTGAAAATAATAAGAATAAACTTAATGCTTCTAAGACATGATTGTCAGGTTAATTAGAGAAATTGCATTTCTGGTGAAAATGCAGTGTGAATGCTTATTGCAGAAGAACTTGCTGAAAAAGAGCTGAAATTAGCAAAAAAAAAAAAGCTGAAATGTTGCTGAAATGAAGAACTAGCCTAAAGTAGCAGAACAAAACATATAACACATACTTGCTGAATTGGGTTTAAATAAGCTGAAATGACCATAAAAAATAGGAAATTGGCTAAAAAAGCTGAAATAAGCAAAAATAGCTGAACAGGCAGAAAGAAGCTTAAACTACCAGAATGAAGTGGAAAGAGCTGAAATTAGTTAAAAAGAAAAAGGTGTAATTACCGTAGCTGAAAAAGCAAAAATTAGTATAAAAACAGTAAATAGTAGCTGAAAAGGAAAAAACTAGCAGAAAAAAACCTAAAACGAGCATAAAACCTGAAATTAGCTTAAAGAAGTTAATTAACATCAAAGTAGCAGAAATTACCATAAAATACTTGACTTTATGTGAAAACATCTTAAATTAGCTACAAAATGTAGCTGAAAAAGAGGAACAAGCTTAAATTAGCAGAAGAAAGCTGAAAAAATATGTTTGCCCAATTATGCCAAAAGAAGCATAAATGAGAAGAAGGAAAATGGAAATTATCTGAAAAAAAAGCTGAAATTAGCAAAAAAAAAAAAAGCTGAAAAAGCAGAAAGAAGCTGAAATTACAAGTGGAGAAAGCAGATTTTTTTAATTGAATTAGGCTGAAAAATTGTAAATGAGTGCAAAAAAGTGGAATTAGCTGAAAAATCTTAAATGAGCAGAAAAACAGCTAAATAGTAGCTGAAAAGCTGAAACTTGCACAAACAAGCTGAAAAGAGCATAACATGCTGAAACTTACAAAAAGAAGTTAGAAGAAGCACAAAAATATTGTTAGCAGAAAGAATCTGAAAGGAACACAAAAGAGCTGAAAAACAGCTGAAATTAGCTGAAAAAAATGTTTAAATTTGCACAAGGAAGCCGAAAGAAGCTGAACCAGAACAAAATGTGAAAGGAGCAGTAAAAGGTTGTAAACACATCTAAAGATTTGAAGGATGTAAAATGAGCTCAGTTCATTTTCTATGAGAAAAAAAAGTGGCAAAAAAGGCTAAATATTTAAAAAAGCTAAAGTTGCACCAATACCAAAAGTCAGAGCAGGATTGTCCTGAATGAGCTGAACATTTTGATATAAGATTTGTTTAAAAAGTTTTGAAAACTGCGGGACGAGAATTGCGCCGAATAATGTACAGAAGAAAAATGGATCACAATAGTGCTTCATAAACATTCACACAATTGCACCACAACAGGCCAGGTGCCTTATTTTTACTCTTCACGTGGCCACAGTGGCGGCTTTAGATGGTGGAAAGTAGTCACTATTAAAACAATTATACAATTTTCCAACCCCTATCCATCATATCTAATATCAGGGTTTTCAGCTTCTTCTGCTGCAGCATCTCTCCTGTGCAAACACTCCACATGTGTGCTAATATAGCACTTGTAGTGTAATAAAATAGCTGAAAGACAAAAAATAGCTGAGTTTTATGGTCTTGATAAGACTTTGTGTCATCAATCTACAAACCGCCAGTTAGGACCACCTCTAACAGTTATTAACTTCACAGAAGAAAAAGTCACCAAGACTTGACGTTTTGCAGGCGCCTTGGCTCTCACAGTTTTTTTTTTTTTTTTGTCAAGGTAGCTAACATTGTTATGCTGCCATGTTATTTTACAAATCAGTTTCAAGAACTGGTTAATCCCTGTAAATAGCTTACCCTTACACAGGAGGCATTGTAGCGAGAAAGTAAACATAATTCTCTCCATGTTTCAGTGCCTTTTATGTGCTACCTGAACATCAGAGGAAATTAAATGTTCTTGAAAATGATTCACAGAAATCATCGCATCGCCAAACATTTTCTCGTTAGCTTTGTGTTGGTACAGCCTTATTTTATTTTTATGTTTAGTTTGAGATTATTGTCTAAAATCACTTGTAGGTCAACCATCTGAGTTCAAAAGAAAAGTGAAATTTTCAGCTCTACAGTGAGCTGATTGATTATTCATCCGTGGAATCACCACATGCATTAGCTCTCATTCATTAAAGGCAGTAAAATTTAAATAATATTGATCAGTGCAGTCTTAAAAGCTCAAATATCAATAGTGGAATCTGCTCATTACCCGGCTATAATAATAAAGAGGCTCTTTTTGTAGAATAAAAAGATGGAGAGCGCATGGTGCAAAATCTGAGACGTTTCCTTCATTTGTTGACAGTCTGAGTCAGACTGTAACAATAACAAATTTTGCTGGGCGATTAATTGTCTCAGAAATTATTGCGATAAACAACAATATTGTTTGAAATATGACAATAATTAGTAATTACTATCAAATTTAAGAAGAAATGTAGGTTCATTTCTGTGTAGTACCTTTTTTGACCACTGGATGGCAGTATAAAATTGTTTGAACCGAAGGATGGATAGTGAGAGAGCGAGCAGCGTGTTTCTTTAAGAAAAATGGGAAAGAGGCCCCTTGACGTGACATGGGCTGTCTTTTTGTCATTCCCCTATCTGTTACAGAAGCACGATTCGTAGTGTACTTCCGGGTCGCACGAATCGCCGTTGTTTAAGAATAAAAACTGTCTTAATTTACTTAGAAAAGTACGTGCTCTATCTCCGCCGATCTTCATGTAGCTAATTTATGCCACTCATATTTCCGTTACAAATCACTGGCTGATATGCAACGCATTGGGCTGAATGAGAAGACCCTGCAAGAAACAGAATTAATTATTTCCATAGGGAAACAGCGCCGCTCAGTGGTGAAGCAGCATATAATTTTAACCATGACGTAAATATGTCAATGATTTTTACAGAAATACGAGTGTCGTAAATTAGCAACATTAAAATCAGCAGAGATAGAGAACAAACTTTTCTAAGTACATTAAGACAGTTCTTATTCATAAACGGAATTATACTAGTACATTTTGCTTAATCTAGCATATTCATAGGTGATCCGTGCGGCCCGGACGCATTCCTTTTATCGCATGCGCAACTGAGCTACACTACGGATCGGGTTCTGTAACAGATCGAGGAATGACACTTGTTCTTGTTTTTCGATTTTCAAAATGGAGGACGCTCGGTATGTTTTAAGCTCTTTAGCATATAATTTGTCACACAAAGCTTTTAATTTAAAAAAAATCAGTAAACAAGTTCTCAGCTTCTTTTTACAGAGAAAAACAACTTTTTAGACAAAAAGGCACAGGCTTCAACCGTGAATTTTGGAGCTTCGACAAGACTGAGGCTTTTTCCCGAGGTTGGCCTGTTAGCTTAGCTTCTTAGCTTAGCTGCTTTTAACGATCCAAAACATGATTTTAGATGGTTAAAATGGATTTTAAAGAAAAAACAGAAAGTGAGGGGTCAGTGAGGAGCTCCGGAGTTGAGCCTTTTGTCATCCAGTGTCTTCAGTAGAAAGAGAGAGACACAAAGAAACGAGAAAGCCTGTAAATGAAAATGAGGTCGGTCATTTTAATTTATCATGCAATTAATTGATTTACTTAGGGATGCACAATATTATCAGCATGGTATCAGTATCGGCCGATATTAGCATTAAAATTCTATATCGGACATCGGCCATTCCATTAAAATAACTCGCAGATATAAAATGCGCTGTCTTTGCCTGCAGCGGCAGCACAACGTGATGATGTCACATGCACCTACTCGAGCTCACGGCGGAGAGTAAATTTCAAAATGTCGGCAGTGTGGAAGTTTTATTTTTCGTTGGTGAGAATGTCGGATTCCGAAGATTTATGGACTACGTTGAGCCTCGCTACATCGTCCCCAGTCTGAGATAGTTTTCCGACATAACGTTTTCCAAGTTACAAGCCGTCATTTCCGACGTCATTGAGAAGCTGATAGCTGATAGGACGACTTGTTGGGTAAGTTTTCCCATAGACATTTGGACGTTGTGTTAGCCCCGTTAGAATGATTAGTCTTACTGCACAATGGATAGACAAAAACTTTGAACTTAAAAAGGTGGTCCTTCATGCACAAGAGTGCAGAGGATCCCACAATGCAGCTAGGAACCTGGATCAAGCCTTCACAAGTGAGACAGCATTTATATCATTTTATAATGTAGCGGTTCTTGTTTTGTTTTTATTTATATATATATATATATATATATATATATATATATATATATATATGGGACTCTGGGACCCTGTGTACATAATTTCGCTCCACCACATGTACCACATGAGGTGCGAATGACAATAAAGAAACTCTGACTCTGATATAT
>NC_056517.1:24712350-24719268 GCF_014905685.2 Nematolebias whitei
AATCATATGTTTTTTTAATGATTGTCTACTGTTGTACTGATAAATATCTCCTGGAGGGTAAACTATATCTTGGATGCAAGTATCAAGCTGTGAAATCCTTCGTTTTCTACAGCTGATAACAGTTGGTCATTAATTACGATGAAGTTTAGCAACTTCTCAGTAAACATTCGAGCTCCGTGGTTTCAGCGATGTCTTCTTCTTGTTCAATCCGAAGCAGGCAGCCTGATTTCGTTCAGTCGCGCTCAGTCTATCCCTCCTCAGAGACGGGCAGACTGAGCGCGACTGGCCGGGGTCGAGTTGCCCGTTTTGGGTTGAGCAAAGAGCAGCGCCCCGCTGAAGCCACGGAGCTCGAATGTCCATCGTAAAACTAACTTTACCGCGGTTTAATGTGGTGCTTTGGCTCTGCAGACATTGCATGTTACTGTCTTGTTTTGTGGTGTTTTTAGTGTAAAATACTTCCACACAGCGGACATGTTTAGGTGAAAAGTTTGTTAGCTGTTAGCCACAGTGCTGCTAACTCAGTCCTCACGTTGTAGCTGGCTGCAAACTATGAAGTGGATTTCCTGAATGTGCGGCGGATCTTACTACTCTGGGTTCATGAGACATGCCTCCGTTCAGGAAATCCATTCCAGTTTGAAGCCAACATGCATCATGGATCGGAAAAATCTGATACGTAATTTATGCTGGTATCGGAGGCCGATACCGATACTGGATCGGATCGGCCCCATCCCTAGTTTTGACATATCGGCCAAAAATCCAATATCGTGCATCCCTAGATTTATAGTTTACCGCGACAGGCCTAAGTCTGACCTTTGTTTACAGCTCTAGTTTTATCAAGCGACAGTAGTGTTAGGGCGTGGCGCTTTAAAAAAAAAACAGAGGTTGCATAAAGTGTGAAGCTTTTTGCTCAAAGAATTACAGCAAATGTGGAATTTCTGACCTGGCGCACTTCTTACTCTACTGACACGAGTGTGAGAATAAAATGTCACCCCACAGGTTCTCACAAACACACAAAGGCCTCAAATCGACAGTTAAAGACAGTTCAAGCAATTACTCTTTGACTGGGGAAATATTGTTCTGTGATTCTGCTTGAGTGGAAAAGTCTGCAAGTAAAAATGTATTTAAATGAAACTCAAAAAATAATAAGAAAACCATAATTTCAAATGGTAAACAAGACAAAAATAAGCTTAAGTTGGAGTGACTTTTTTAAAGCATGATGCATTTATGGGCAAAGTAGTGCCTCTGTATATTTGCACAGCTAAAACAAACGTAAAGAGCAGGGAGCCCCTGTAAAAATAAAAAAAAATGCTTATTATGAAGCTTTTTTCTTCCTTCTTTTCTGCATGAACAAGCAATTCATAACAGGAATGTGAAGACACTCTGCTCACAACGCTCGAGTTTTGACATTTTTCTTCCTCTAAAGCAAAAAAAAAAACAGTCACCACAGATCAGCCCAGTAAATTTGTCTGCCGTATTCTGAGGCCTGTGAAAACAAACACAAGCCCAGAGCGAGATCGCAGCGATAAGATATAATCGCAGAACGTGTTCAAGTAGAAAAGCACCGCAACCAGTTTATTTTTTTACTGCAGATTAACCTCCGTAAACATGTCCGATTCCACCGTCTCACGAGTCCCTGAAGTGCTCCCAGAGTATCGCAAGTAAAAATCATCACTGTATTTTTGTTTCATTTAGATGTAAACCCTTCAAGGGAAAGATAATCCCTTAATCCGGAGTCTTGGCTTCGCATCAGAGTGAACGGTCACGTCAGATAACCTGGACCGCACGTGGAGCTGACGTTGGCGAAGTCAGCAGAAGAGACATCCTTCCTCTGTCCTGCCAGAAGCCACGTCCTGACGTTCATCTCACAGATACACAACCGAGAAGAGGCTGAGAGATTATAGGAGGTATTTAGTTGCAACTAGCAATTTAAAATGTGATCATATTATTTCATGCTAAAAGACAAATTAGGATATGATTCTCCCTAATCACAAGTTTCTGTTTCACAGTGGGCTGAAAGAAAGGCTGCTGTTTAATACACCGTATTACCGTATTTTTCGGATTATAAGGCGCATTAAGCAAAACGAAACAGCCAGACAAGTCAAACTTTATTCAACTCATTCACAATAACTCAACATTGTTCAGTTGTTCCACATAAAAGCAGTTTGAGGTCAGTAAGAACAACCAGAATTAATACATAAGGTTCACTGTCAATTTTTGAGAAAATTTAAGGATTTTAAGTGCCTTATAGGCCGAAATATACGGTATATTATATTATTACTGCTTATTGTATGTTTTAGATCCTTGTATACTGTTTATTTTTATACTTTATATTTTTGCTATGTTTGGGTGTAACTGGGACCTTGAGTACACAATTATGTTCCACCTCATGTACCACATGTGATGTGAATGACAGTAAAGTCACCTTGAACCTGGAAAAATTGCCTTTTAATCCTATTGGATTAGACTTTTTATTAATTTTGTTCTCATCCCAAATTTGTATCAAGTTCTAATGGGGAATTTTAGATTGTTTTAACCGTGTTGGGAGATGCGATGAGGATTATGATGGGAAACAGCGACGTTCCAGCAACAATTAAACCAGGAGAGGAATGCTGGGAGAAAATTAGGAGTTTTAGTTGCTCGCAGGGCAAAATATGAATAATTAATAATAGCTTTTAAATTAGACAAATCAGAGGAAAATTGACATTATTATATAATTACCAACAAACAAACAGAGTTGGTCACATTTTCTTAAAAGGCTAAAATGTTTATTTTGATATAATTTACTATTTTAGGGTTTAGATTCAACTATAAAAGTATTTTCTTATAAAATAGTTATGATTGTGTAAACGTTTAATAATTATAAAATAAGCAATGTTTGTTTAATATATATATATAATAGAGATTTTAAATTAAAACATATCCACAAAAATTATTTCGCAAATAATTTAGTTTGTTCAGGTTCATAACATATAAACTTAATTAATCACATTCCCCAGAAAGTTCATATTTTTCAAATCATTTAAAAGCTTTAACAAAAAAAAAGGTAAATTTGATCTTTTAAGTATATAATCTGAATAAAATATTCAGGAAAATGTCTGCAAGTAAAGGACAAGATTGAAAACTATTTAACTACCCGTGTCTTTATCAGGCAGCTTTGTAATAAACACAAACAAGGCAATGATGGAAATAAACGCACGGGTTCGATTTCTTCCCGCATCCACGCACTTGACAAAAAACAAAGAAGAAACGCTCACAGCTTCACTCAGACGTGGGTCGTTCACACTGTTCTGTTTGTTTTCCACAGATTTAATCAAAGAAATGATAACAAATTGCGTCTTTGTGTCAGGTCGCCTTTCCTGCTGGTTCATCTTTTGAGGTTAGGGCCTTTTTTTTACGCCTGAACAAATTTATAGATGAGAGTTAAGTGGCTTAACAAGCAAAATAAAAATAAAATAATAATACACTTTTTTTTGTTGTTGTTGAAAATGATCAAGTACTGGACAGAAATTGACTTAAAAAAAAGCGACAATAGCACAATGACAACTTGTAATAATAATAAGTTTGGAACACCTACTGAGAAACTGCTGATTAAGATCACTTGAACAGATGACAAAATAGTTTGGCTTCTTGGGAGTAAAATACAAAGAAACGAAGCATGAATCAAAACTTTTAGCCCTATTTTTATGAACCGCAAGTGTTACCGATGCTTTGTAATGCATTATTATATTGTCGGCCACTGAAGGCGATTATGTTTCTGCCTGAGCATGTGTTTGCCTGTCATGTACCGGTAATATCTTCTTATGAGTCATTGGACAGATTTGAATGGAGCTCACTCGTACCGATCCTTGAACGTACATCTACAACTGGCATTCGAAGTCAACCCAATTCAAGACGGCCACCGCTGCTGAGCAACATAAATGGCAATAACTCAATCAAATGTACAGAGATGTGTTAAAATCCAATGTGGCAGTAGCTGAGAGTCATCCTCAACACACTCCCGAGCGTGACATTTCTAACTATTTCTTGAGGAGATAAGGGGATATGCATCTCTTCAAGGAATTACATAAGAAACGCTCCTGTTTAAACCATCCACACGCCCTGCAGTCACAAGTTGCTACATTTCCAGTGACAGATCTGTGTAAAAATGTTGACTTGTGATACAAAAATTGCATGACTGAGTAAAGATGGCCACTCCCAACAGCTCTGATGAGTGCAGGGTAGAATATTAAAAAAAGATAAATAGTGACCACTTCATCATCAACGTGACCTCCATGGCTGCTCTCAGCAGGAGGAGGAGGAGGAGGAGGAGTTATTGGCTGCTACGGGAAACCTGAATAGCATCATGGGTAACTACTCTGTGAAAGGGTTTTACCACAGGAAAACGCCTAGCTCAAACATCCCCAACCCTTCTCCCGCCACTCCTACAATACCTGTTTAACAAGCCGGAAAACAAAGCCAAGTCATCCAATGGTCGGTGTTGAGGACTCTTCTTGAACGTACAGTTCCAGGCTGTCAACGCCAATTCTGTTCACAGAAGAAGATAATTAAAAAAAAAAACAGTTAACAGTCGAAACCGGTTTGTAATCCTCAAACACAACGTATTTACATTAAGACAGATGCTAAAGAGGTTCACGGTTACTCACACGTTATAGCTTATTTACTCGCCGGCGCCTGGAACGCGACTCAAAACTCTGAATTACTTCGGCAACGTGTGGCGTTTTCCTCCATCCGTCTGCGAAACTACCACCACTTCCGGTGAGAAGCGCAAATAAAAGTCCGTTGACACGAAGCCATCACGTCTGCCTGCGATACAGATTAAATTAAACATTTTTAAATAGCTTTTACTAGAGTTTAACAATTATTTAATAAAAAAAATATGAAGAAAATGTAAAATATTTGCTTTAAACTATACTTTATGCTCTTATTTTTTAAGTCAAGTAATACCGTTCCGTTTTTATTTTGTCAAGCTTGACGCCCCTACTTATATGTAGTCACTGCTGCGCATGCGTAACCGATGATTCATATTTCTGCGTGAAGGCGTCATTCCGCAACATTTCTCACGAGATCGAATATAATAATAAAATCAAAAGTCAATTTTACACTGTAAGGACAAAAAAAATTGTGCTTCAAATACTGTTCGATCATACTGATTATTATTTAATTGCTTATTTATTTATTTATTTTTACGTATTTGTTTTAGCCTAAAAAAATGCTTATCCCTTTTACTGCTTCTTTTGAACGCGTTAAAGTATTGTATTCTATGTATATAATTTGTTATTTTTGCTTCCTGGCTTAATATATTAAATACCGTATAATAATATAGCACTTTATTTATAAAGCACTTTAAACAGCAGCAAGGCCAACCAAAGTGCTGTACAGCAAAAACAAAATATATTAAATAAAGCATTCATTAATATTCATCTTTACTTTGACAAAAGTTTGAGACTCAATCATAATTCCCCCAAACTATAAACAATTTTAATTAATTTAAACGTATAACTGCCTGTTTTACAATCTAGAAAAACAGTCAACATTAGCAGTTTTAACCTTTTCCAGAAGTGAAGATTTGACACTTTTTTTTGTGAATGTAAAAATGCATGACTTAACAGCCTATTGTGTTTTTGAACTATCATAAAGGTTTGCCAGTTTTTTGTTAATAGAAAAAAAAAAATCAGCTGACAAATTAAAAAAAGGTTAATAATTTATTGCTGTCGAAGCCACAAAACCGGTCTGTGTGCTAAATAAATAAATAAATAAATAATAATAAATAAGGAAACTTTCAAGCTACAGAATCTTGTATTGACATCACCTGTTTAGGCCAAACCAAGCCATTAAATCTCCTATTGAAAATACATTTACAATGATTGCAGTTTACTCTGCTTTACGTACGGCCTTTATTACATATTTCTGGGATCAGATTCGGTTTTGCTCCACGCTTCCCTGATAGTGCTGACATCTTCATTGCTGCCTGCACTTGTTCTCCGCTCTTTCAGTCAGCCGATCATTAACCACCTGCACAGCTGCTTCTTATTTTCCCCTCATTAAATCCTTGTTTGCAGCCTTGCACTTACCCAACACTTTAGTTAGAAACCCTTAACGAAGACAGGCCAATTATAAAGCTCTGTCGTAGATTCTGCTTTTATAAAACAAGCTCTGTTTTGTGTTGTTTTTTGATCAATCAAATGGTTTAATAGTTTAATGTTACCATTTTATGCAACATGCACAGTTTATACATTAATTTTTTTTTTAATTTGTCTATTTTAACCCACTAAGAGCCATTCATTGGAATAAAGAGGAAAATTAAGCATCTGTCTAATGAGCTGTTTTCTATAATTTGATTAAACAATCTCTTTGATTTGTGCCACTTCTTCATATTCATCCTCACATCTTCTGATTATATTGTCAGCTTAATCTGTGAGGTTCCAAGTTTATCAAACCTTATCTCGTTTTAATGACATTGTTATCTACGTTGGCTGCTGCTCAGCTACTTCAATCAAAAACACATTTCTGTTGTCATTTAAGGTATTTTATTGTCCAACCTGAGAGATTCCTCTTTTTATTTTTTATTTTTTTCCCCCCTCTTGCTATTTAGTCAACCATTTAGTTGTAAAAAATCCCCATAATACATGTTGACATATGCTTTTACATTGTCTTGGTTGCAATCTGCCGGCAGCTTTAACGCGTGTGTTGATGTTGGCAAAGATTTAATAAAGTTTTATGCTCTGCTAGTAGTTTGCAAAATGAGTCATGACACACGTGCACACCCTATTGTAACTGGCAGTCAGTTGCGAGGGATGAAATCGTTTTAGGAGGTGGTTTAATGAATGAATGTGGGGAATTAAATTTTAACGTTCGGGAGGTGGTTGATGAGAGTGTATATATATACACACACACACACACATATATATATATATATAT
>NC_056517.1:24719668-24770326 GCF_014905685.2 Nematolebias whitei
TATATATACAGTGTGGAAAATAAGTATTTGAACACCCTGCAACTTTGCAAGTTCTCCCACTTAGAAACCATGATTTCTAAGTGGGAGAACTTGCAAAGTCGCAGGGTGTTCAAATACTTATTTTTCTCACTATACATTATAAATGCCAATTAGTAAAGTTCTCCAAGGAAGCCAGCAGATGCGTTTAATCTTCATTTTGTCGCAGTTTCCCATCCTCAGCTAGCACAAAGGCAACAGTGGAAAGGAAAAACTCCCTCATAACAGGAAGAAATATCCAGCAAAACCAGGCTGAGGACAAGTGGTCATCTGCTTCGACCGGCAGGGTTTGAGAGGACAGGAAGGAGGAACGGACACAGAATGGCAGGTCCAGAATGGAGGCGAGCAGTTGAGCAGGTCTTCCTCACCAGCAGGAAAGATGGAAAAACACACACTCATGTTAAGATAGAAACAATTACAAATGCAAATGATTCATTTGTATTCATTTGTAACTATTCATTTGATAAAATGGATGGATGAAATTCCTGACAGGTGTGAAAATGACTAGGTATTAGGCCTAAAGCTGCAAGGCCTGCTAAGAAAAAAGATTTGTAAGCTCAAGCATCCAGGTAGATCTTTGCAGGCCTGACACCCAGTTATTTTCACACCTATCAGGAATTTCATTCATGTGACCAGAGTGGCTCCTCTGTTACTCAGACTGACAAAGACCCTAACAAACCCCTATTGTGAGGAGTGATAAGGCAATCTGCATATTATGCTTCTAGCATAGCTCAGCCCACACTGTTCTTTGAACTGAGAAAGCTCCTCGGATGAGAAGCGAAATGTCTTCTGTTACAAATAAAGTCCAGTTGTTTCTGTCTTGAACTTTTGTGAAAGTAGAGTAATTGTCTAAGCACTGAACCCTGAGGAACTCCATGAATAATTGAGTTTGTAGGTCAATCACGTGACTCAAGCTTCAACCTGATTCAGCTGAGTGCTTTGTTTACATTAAGTGCACACCTGCATTTCAGAAATGCATAATTGATTAATCTGGAATACTACTGTAGTACACTTTTTCCTACAGCGCCATTTTATATCGTTTAAAATAGCATTTGTAATGTTTCAGTTCAAGCTTAGCAATGAGCATTAAAAACCTTTGCGCACTTGTGCAGTTTAATAATGGTATAAAGCTGCTACCTACTGGTAGCTTGCTGCTAGTGCAAGTTAAATTATGTGAAACGTAAACGTTTTTAAAACTTCATTCTTTCTTTTCTTTAATTTTTTAAAAGTGTTTGTTTAAACAAGACCGTTTTTTAGCATAATTACAGAATATAATAAATCATATCGAGCCTTTTTTTAGTAATCTATCAAAGTTTTGAGCGGCTGCTCTTCTTGTTGACGTTCTGTCTGTGTTAGCCAGGCAGGGGAGGAGAGGTCAGTCAGGCTAGCAGTGCACAGCTCTGTAAAACAAAGTTGCTAATAGCTATTAGCTTCTCTTTATATTTTTGCAGTAACCTCGAAACAACGACATGAGTTCTTCCTCGGTAAGCTCCGAATGACCCGTCTCCATTTGACCTGAAGCTGGGCACGAACATTAGCCAGCTAGCTCAGTTAGCTTTAGCCTCCTAGCTAACCTGTTTCTCAGCTATCTGTTAGCTCCTATGCTAACGCTGTTTGTTTACCTTCATTTTGCTAGCATATTTTCCATTAGCCTTATGCTTCATCGTCATCATGGAACAGTTTATCTATCCTTGTAAAATCAACACATTTCTAAACCTTTAATATTTTTTAAATTTAACTCGAAACTGGGAAGTTTAAACAGTGACATAAACAACCCTAACACAAGTAGGATGATACTGTTTGAAAACAATGAAAGAATAATCTCACTAAGAGCAATGGTTGTCACAGTGCGTGAACATTTATAACATACTGTGACACTTTACTTAATTTTAGCACTTCAGTTTATTTACCTTTCAGTCCACTAAATCAGAACTATCCAAAGTCCAAAACAAAAAAATTTGAAAGCCCCCCAAGCCTGATGGAAATAGTAAAAACATATTCACACCAGAAGTAATCATTTTAAAAAGTACAAAAATGTAGCTGATCTGTTTTTGTTTACATGTATTTGTTTGCTGTAGAGTGAACTGTGTTTTTGTTGTTTTTGCTGCAGACAATCGGGGAGTTATTCCTCGTCCTCAGTGAGATGGGTTTCTCAGAAGATCAGATCCAGGCAGCTGTGCAGGCGGGACATTTTTCTGTGACGGAGGCCACTGAGTGGTGAGTTTCAAATACACTAGTTTAATATCATTATTTATGTCCCTTCTATCTGCCAACTACTTGTGTCTTCTGTATATTGATAGGCTTTTACAGGGTCAGTATCCACGGCACACGTTGGCAAGACAGTCCTCACAACCACCTGAAACGCCTTTTTCTGCTTTCAACCCTCCCAAAGAAGCAGCAAGCACTGCTGCAACTTCTCCTGACAGCAGAGGTATCGCCCTTCCACTTTTCCTAAAGAGGTGTAGTTTAGGATGCGATATTATACGAGTAGATTCATCCTTTCTGCTTGGTTGTGTTCATTTAGCATGCTCATCACTGGTTCTGAAGTCGTCACAATCTTCTACCCAACCCCTGGATCCACATCCAGTTGAGTCACGGATCAAACACGACAAGAGCGACTTTGAAGAGAAAGAAAGACAACGCGTTGCTCATGAAGTTCAAGCTGAGAAAAAGAAAAAGAAACAGGTACGCATTGGCCAGATGGCAATACTTTATAATTCAAAGAAAAAAAAACGTTAAAGTCTGGTGTCCAAATGTGACTTTAGTTATGAACATTTTGTGTTCTGCACCGGCAGGAGCGTGAGATGGTGTTAAAGAGGATAGCCGAAGATCGGAGAACCTTTCAGGCAAAAAGTCAGACAGCTGCAGCTTCAGAGACGACTGCTCCCAGCGATCAGGGGCAAAAACTTGGGGGAAAGATTCAGACGAATGTAGACAATAACTGTATCCTCATGGTAGGCCTTTTTCATTCATTCAACCTTTATTTAGACAGATAAGTCACAGTGAGCCTAGAAGACTCATTTACAAGTGAGTTCTGTTTAGACAGACAAAAAGTAGTGAAACTGGACGCATGTAGGAATTGGAGGCGAAAAAATTCCTATCAGACTTTTTTTTTCCTGCCTGAGAAGAAAAAACAGATATAAAAAAAAATGTGGGAAACATTAATTTCAGATGATCTCTAAGAACTGCATGAATTCGAACGACATTATTGCACTTATTTAAACTGTTTATTTGTGTGTTTATGCAGATTCGGCTGCCGTCCGGTGAGTCCATGCGTGAGCGCTTCTCAGCCGATGCCACACTGCGCAGCGTCGTGGAGCTCATCAGTGGGCGCCACCCCTCCCTGCCCTCCTTTTCTCTCCTCCAGGGTTTCCCTCGTAAACGCTTCGGCGAGGCAGAGCTGGCGTGTTCGCTGCGCTCTCTGGGCCTCACACCTAACGCTGCACTGTGCATTCAGACCACTCCTCCAGAGACACCTCAGGATCCTCCAAGTCCTGCAGACGTCACTCCGGCAGGTCAGAATGAGTCATCTCCACGCGTTTTACCCCCTCAACCACATATACCTGTTCTGGAAGATGCAGGAGGGCTGGACCCGGTTTTACCACCCTTACTGCCTAACCACGTGTGGGGGGAGGCGGTGAATTATGCTGGGATACCTGGAGCTGACCCTCCGCTGTCGGGACCATCTCATTTCTGGGGTAAGTTTTTTAAATTTCTCCTAGCAATTTATTTATTTTTGGTTGTTTTTCACGGAGCTGAAAAGTCTTATAATACTTTAAATTTGTCTTAATCATCAAGTTATTAACTTTCTGCTGGGTTTTTTAAGTTTTTATTTAGATTGTTGATTATTTTTCACCTGTACCTAAACACAATAGTGTTGTGTGCAATAAAAAATAAGGAAAATGGAACAAAAGAAGAAGTGTCAGCTGAAAATCTATCCACAGCTGGTGAAATGCATTTCTGTCATGTTTTTTAAGGAGTACAAAAAAATCTGTCAGATCTTTCAGAAAACCTGAGAAACTGTTAATCAAGAATACTTTATAAGATTACACGAAAAGCTGGCTCTTTAGGAGCTAAATGAATTAACTGAAACGCATCACACAGAATGAAGAGCTCAGCAGAGTGCATCATAAGATTAGATAAGTGCTATGTGTTGTCATTTTATGTTCCCATACAATGGAGAAATTGGTTCTCTGCATTTAACCCATCATACGAATGAGTTCTGTTTTGCACCAATCAATCCCCAAAATGATTTACAGTAGTCCCTCACTAGTTCGCAGTGCTTTTTTCGTGGACTTGCTCTATCGAGGTTTTTCAAAATAAGATTAGACATGACACACAATTGGCTGATTGATGGATGAGCTGCACGACCGGCATGGAATTTTTATTTCAAATAAATGATTTTAAATGATTTAGCACCTGTGTGCAGCCCACAAGTTGCAGGAGAAGCTTCCTCCTGCAGCTTGTCATGATCTCCACTCTGCAGCGGAGAAGTGGGCGTGGCCAAGAGCGCTAGCAGATGGCAGAGAGTTGAAATCATGACATCTTGTTCTCTTTTAGAGCGTTTAGAGTTTAGAAACATTTAGAATATTGCAAGAGTGTGGGTAGGGTTTAAAATGCCTTAAAAATTAAAAAAAAAAAAAAAAAAAAAAATATATATATATATATATATATATATATATATATATATATATATATACTAAAATAAACTACTACTTACTACTTGTGCTACTATTCCTACTTTGCGGTTTTCACTTATCATGGGGCTTCAGGGCGCGGATCCCCCACGATAAACGAGGGACTACTGCATTAGAAAAAAATTCAGTTTTGTTTCCCAGAGTGAAGCATTTTATGACATAAGAAAAATAGAACAATAAGGAGTTAGGAGCGCAGGGTCAGTTAATAATAATAATAATGAATTTAATTTGTAACGCACTTTTCATTAACAAAAATCTCAAAGTGCTACAGAGTGCAACTAAAATCAATGATAAAATCAACTAAAATCTTGTGATAAAATCAACTAAAATCAATGTACAATCAACTAAAATCAATGATAAAATCAACTAAAATCTGTGATAAAATCAACTAAAATCTGTGATAAAATCAACTAAAATCAATGATACAAACAACTAAAATCAATGATACAATCATGTGGAGGCAGAATAGGCTTGCTTAAAAAGAAAAGTCTTTAAGCCTTTTTTAAAGTCAGTCAATGATTGTGGAGCTCTCAGATATTCAGGGAGGGAGTTCCAGAGGCGGGGGGCAGCCACACAGAATGCCCGATCTCCCATGGTTCTTAATTTAGTTCGTGGCAGGTGGAGGAGATGACTGTTCTGTGATCGTAGGGACCGGGTGGATGAATATGGAGCAAGAAGGTCCTTCAGATAATCTGGTGAATTTCCATATAAACACTGATGGGTAATGAGAGCAATTTTGTACTGAATTCTGTAGGTGACAGGAAGCCAATGGAGGTTATGGAGAATGGGTGTAATATGTTCAAATTTACGAGCTCTCAATAAAATCCTGGCTGCACTGTTTTGAATATATTGAAGCTTCTGAAGGTTTTTGCCGGGGATCCCAGTAAACAGGGAGTTGCAGTAGTCGAGGAGGAGCGCAGGGTCAGTTGAATTGTTAAAATTAGTGTTTCGCTTTATTTTCAATTTTTACAGTAGTGGGTTCCTCCAAATAATAAAGAAGCCACGAGTTTAAATTTGTGTTAGTAAAACTCATACCTTAAATCAACTAAACACGTTTCATCAGGTATTTTCATGTCTTACTCTTTTATGTGCATCTTTGTTCAACATTTTAAGCCAACAAATGTGTTTTTGCACAATTTTGGGTTCTTTCTTCCAGGTAGCCTTTATTTTGTAGATTAAATCATTGGAACTGGTGATGTGATTTTGAGAGTACATGGATGACGTTCCTGCTGTTTGACAGGGCGAGGTCAGAGGATGGTTCCTGGCAACGCTGAGGATCCTGCCATCGAGCCTGAAGAGGAGCAAGAAGAAGAGGAAGAACCACCAGACATTCTTAATGGTGCTGCTCCTTAATGCAATCTGTTTTTGATTCTCCCTCTGGGATCAATAAAGTCTCTATTCAGCTTTTTTTTAACATACATTTTACTTGCTCCACTTCTCACTTTTATTACAGATAACTTTTTCCACACTATTGTTGGAAACAAATGACCTTCTTCCAGAAAAACAAAAGTTCAATTTCATGCAGGAGATTAGACTTGCTGCCCTGGAAATGCACCATATTTAAGAGAGATTAGGATTCTGGTTGAATGTGCCCTTGTGTCAAACATGCACACTGTTCGACCCCATCACTGTGAACTGAGTTACCCAAGTCCATTCAGATGCTCAGCCAATCAGATTCACTGTTTCAGAGCATGCGGTTGTGTTATAGCATGCTGAATGTGAGTCAGGCCCGAGGAACACAAGCTCTTGTAGTTGAAGCTAGATCAAGCCAAAATGTTAATCATTAGAGGTGTGTTTTAATTTTACTTTACTTTTTACTGCGAAGAAATTCAAAAGTTAAAAGGGATTCTAGACCAAATGAGCTTGCTGATGTGTTTAGATTATCTGTATGGATTATTGTTGTGTAATTTTTTTCACAGGTATGCCCCGGCTGCCTTTCTTTCCCGAGAACAGGATGCGAGGAGGATTTGAACCCCGACATCACTGGCCAGAGCAAGGAAACCGACTCAGGTGGGCGTCCTGACAGAATGCACCCAAACCACAAGTCGGGTTAGAGACTTGCAGCTGGGTTGTGGTGTTCTTTCCCCGTATTTGTCACTGGGATAAATGCTCTTTATTGGAATGAAATTGATGGATTTGTGTAATTTGTGTGCATCTTAAAATATTTTAACAATCAAAACCTGGATTTTTTTCTCTACATATTTTGTAATGAAATATACAGTATCTTTTTTAAAATCTGATTAAAGACTAAAAAAAATACAAAAATTCAGTTTGTAAAGTAGTGTGGATTTATTGTTAAATAATTATAAACTCCATTTAAATATTTGACTAACCGTCACTGTTTTGCAGCAAATAAATGAAGATTTAAATACAACTAGAGAAAATTGCATTTCCTGCGAAAATGCAGTGTGAATGCTTATTACTGAAGAACTTGCTGAAAAACTGCTAAAAAAAGTTAGCTAAAAACATGCTGAAATGTAGCTGAAATGGAAGAACAAGCCTAAATTAGTAGAATAAAGCAGAAAGAACAAGTTTGCTGGATTACATTTAAATAAACAAAAAAAAAAATTTGGAACTTAGCTTTAAAAAAGCTGCACTTCACAAAAAATACCTGAAAAGTAGCTGAAAAGGCAAAAAGAAACTACCAGAAGGAAGCGGAAAAAAATGAAATGAGGTTAAAAAAAAAAAGTGGATTTAGCTGGAAAAGCTAAAATTAGCATTCAAAGAGCTAAATAGTACGGTAGCTAAAAGACCAGAGAAAGATGAAGCTAGCAGAAAAAAGCTGAAAGGAGCACAACAAACTGAAATTAACATAAAGAAGTTAATTTGGCTGAACGTAGCAGAAATTAACGTGAAAAACTTGAATTTATCTGAAAACAGCTGAAATTTGCTTAAACATTCGAAAAAGCTTAAATTGGCAGAAGAAAGCAGAAAGAACACGTTTGCCCAATTACGCTTAAAGAAGCAGAAATGAGCATGTAGAGTGGATATTATCTGAAAAAAGCTGATATTAGCAAAGAAATAGCTGAAAAGTAGCTAACAAGCAGAAAGAAGCTTAAATTACCTAAAGGAAGTGGAGAGAGCACATTTTTTGCTGAATTAGGCTGAAAAAAGTTGAGTGCAAAAAATGTGGAATTAGCTGAAAAAGTTAAATTTGCATAATTTTTTTTAATAATCCATCCATCCATTTTCTTCCGCTTATCCGGGATCGGGTCGCGTGGGTAGCAGCCTAAGTAGGGAGGCCCAGACTTCCCTCTCCCCAGCCACTTGGTCCAGCTCCTCCGGGGGAATCCCGAGGCGTTCCCAGGCCAGCCGAGAAACATAGTCCCTCCAGCGTGTCCTGGGTCTCTTCCCGGTGGGACGTGTCCGGAACACCTCACCAGGGAGACGTCCAGGAGGCATCCTAACCATAGATGAGGGTGGGAACGTAGATCGACCGGTAAATTGAGAACTTCGCCTTTTGACTCAGCTCTCTCTTCACGACAACAGACCTGTACAGCGCCCGCTTCAGTGCAGACGCTGCACCTATCCACCTATCGATCTCACGCTCCATTTATCCCTCATTCGTGAACAAGACCCCAAGATACTTGAACTCCTCCACTTGGGGCAAAATTTTTAAATAGTAGCTGAAATATCAGAAAAAGCTGAAACTTGCATAAATAAGCTAAAAGGAGCATAACAAGCTGAAATGAGCAAAAAGAAGTAGAAGCACAAAAATGTTGTAGTTGGTAGAAAGAACCTAAAAGGAGCACAAAACAGCTGAAATTAGCTGAAAAAAATGTTTGTTTGCACAAGGAAGCTGAAAGAAGCTGAACCAGAACAAAATATGAAAGGAGCAGTAAAAAATTGCAAACTGATCTAAAGATATGATGGATGGAAAATGAGCTCAATTCATTTTTCTATGAGGGAAAAAAAATGGCAGTAAAGGCTAAATATTTCAAAAAGCTAAAATTGCACCAATACCAAAAGTCATAGCACCCTTTTCCTGACCGAGCTGAACGTTTTTGATTCATGATTTGTTGAAATAGAACAAAAAATGCTTAACGAGAAAGATGCTTAAAAATGTACGGAATTAAAATGGATCACAATAGTGTGAATGCTTCATAAACGTTCACACAACAATAACATGGAGGTATGGACAATGAAACAAATCTGTGCCTCTTCTGTGTTGATGCAGATAGAATTAAGTACATTTATAGCTCTTCTTTTTATCTTTGTACTTCCTGCTTGGAGAAAGTTTGACCGTTGACTGTGTGTTTTAGAGAAGCTCCGGAGGAGGAAGCAGCTGTCCCCGAGGAGGCTGGAGGACCAGTGGCGCATGTAGCTGCAGGACAGGCAGCGGTGGAGCGTCTCCAGAGAGCTGCTCAAGAGGACCACAGTCCCTCTCAGGGGCACCCATCTCCCCCTAAAAGACCCTTCAGGACACCAAACGTGCCGTCATTATGTGCCTTGGCCACCCGAGCAACTGTCCACCTCATGACTGGTAGGTTAGAGAACAGTTAGGCGTGTAACGCAGTAGAAAATGTGTTTCCTTGTATTCTCGTGCTGTGCATACAGTTCTTACTTTGGTTTCAATCCTCCTAGCTCCCAGCATGCAGTACAGCAGCAGTCTGGCAGGCCTGACCCCGGAGCTAGCAGAACTGCTGCTCAACCACATGTCAAATGAGAGGCTGCTCCGTCCACGCACCCTGGAGCTCTTCTTCGGCTGCCCGCTGCAGAAGTTTGTCCTAAACTGCTACCCTTACTCCACCAACGAGCTCCTGCGACAGTTACGGGCCTTCACAGCGCTGAAGCATCTCAGTCTCGTCAACTCTCCACTCATCACAGGTATGAAGTCGATATCTGCACGTTGTGTAAAAGCTTTGTTTTAGGTGTTGCTAAATATTCTGTCAACGTGCGCTGCAGTTTCTTCTTCATCCTGTAAGCTGGTTTGGTTTAGATTCTGGCCTGTCGGTCCTGCCCAGCCTGGTCAAACTCCAGACTCTCAACTTGGCCACCTGTATCAAACTGACGGACTCCTGTTTGCAGTACATCACAGGTCAGATCTCAAAACCAGCTCCTCTTGGTTGAGCTATATTTACCACATACATTAATTTAATGTATTTCCATCTGAAGGTTTGAAGAGCCTGTGCTTCCTGTCCCTGGATCAGACCAAAGTGACAGATGCTGGGATGGCACCATATCTCCAGTCAGCTCCTTCCTGTCTGTCTCAGCTCAGCCTGAACCAGACAGCGGTGACCGAAGCCACGCTGGCTGTGCTCCCCACCTGTGTGCCCCAGCTGCGACTTCTCAGCATCAAGCAAACTAAGGTACTTCAGCTTTTCGTCCTGATGAGAGTGCTGTTTAGATTTGGTCATGTCATTATTTTTGTGTTTGTGTGTCAGGTTAAGGACGTGGCAGCCCTAGCGGAGATGTCCAGCCTTCAGACTCTGAGTCTGGATGGGACAGGTGTCACCGAGGCGTCTTTAAAGAGCCTCGCTGGTCATCCTGCTCTGTCGTCTCTCAGCCTGGGAGGAATTCCTGTAACTGATGGCAACTACACACTTGAGATCATTTCAGGTTCGTAAACACAACGGGAATTGAAAAACGTCCCTACTGAGGGAGCGAAAGAACACGAGGGAAGTCTTTGCCGAATCTGTGAGGTTTGATTTCCTCTCAGGTCTAAAGCTGACTCACCTCACCCTCCCTGGACGCCACACCGTGACAGACAGTGGGATGTCGGCTCTCAGCAGGCTGTCGCTGCTGGCAGAGCTGGACCTGACGGACTACACACACATCACAGACCAGGGCGTTCACCAGCTCTCCATCATGACCAGGTCCTTCTCACTCTGCAGCTGGTTGTGATTAAAACAAGGATCACTAACATAGTTTGTTTCACGCAGGTTGAAGAAGCTGTCACTCAGCAACACGCAGGTGACTGACGCAGGGCTCCCCTCACTGCGCAGCCTGCAGGAGCTGCAGGAGCTGTGTTTGGACCGAACCATGGTGACCAGCCGAGGAGTGGCAGACCTCATCACCTGTCTGCCGCACCTTCAGGTGATTTAACTTGTATTTGTGTAATTGCTTTTCTTAGTTGCACGTGAAAAAAACTTAAGTTTGTTAAATTGCCTAGTTTTGACTGCAGTCTTTAGATAATTAATTTGCATTCCTCATTAAAAAAGACCTGTTAGGATGAAAAATATTCTTTACAGCAAGACCTAAATCTACAGCTGAAAAGTCATTAATTCATCATTCTATGGTTTTAAATTAGGTTTAGAATGAACTGTGAGGATGAAAAGTCAGCAGGAGTTAAAATGTCTTTGAAAAACTCTATTAGTCCTCATTACAGTTGTGTGTTCCAACACTTTTTCTAGTTACAGTAGTCCCTCGATACTTCGCTGTTTGACTTTTGCAGACTCACTCTTTTGCGTGTTTTCAGCGTAAGATTGTACACGACACACGATTGGTGATGGAGAAAGACAGACCCCGCCCCCTCCTTTCTGTATCTCTGCTGTGACAGACGGCCTCAGAAAGAGGAAGGAGAGGGCGGGGTCTGTCTTTCCCCATCGCTTCTGCTGTGACAGACGGCCTCAGAAAGAGAAAGGAGGGAGTGGGGGCTGTCTTTTCCCATTGCCTCTGCTGTGACAGACAGCCTCAGAAAGAGAAAGGGGGGGGGCAGGGGTTGGAGTTTGTCTTTCCCCATCACTACTGCTCAGAGAGCAGGGATGAACAGATCAGATGAACAAATGTAGAATATCGGAGAAAATGCTTAGGTTGAAAAATAAAATTGGATCAGTTTTAAAGAAGAGAGAGTGGCTGAGCACAGCTCACTCAGGTATAAAACAGACAACAAACCCCCCCCACCACCACCACCCCTCCTTTCTCTTTCCAAGGCTGTCTGTCACAGCAGAGAGAGAGAAAGGAGGGGGTGTGGGGGTCTGTCTTATACCTGAGCTGCACGAGCAACATGGATAGTTAATTTTAAATAATCAAGCATGAACATTGTTAAGAACATTGCAAGGGTGTGGGAAGGGTTTATAAAACCTTAAAATATTTATGCATACTCAAATAAATATAACGTCCATACTTTGTGGATTTTCACGTATTGCGGAGGTGTCTGGAACATAACTCGTGCGATAAACAAGGGACTACTGTAATCCTAATTATCCTAGCAGAAGTCTAGTCTTAAACACTCTTGATATTTAATAAAAGTTGTACTTTAATTTGTAAATCTGAGATTTAATTTGACTTAGCTGAGGGAAGCACAAAGTTTGACAGCAGCTTTGATTAAAATAAATAAATGAAGACATTTTAATGCATCCTGTCCTGTTTTCTAGGTGTTGGGTTTAGCCAGCACACAGGTGGGAGATACAGTATTGAGGAGGGGTCTGATCCGCTGTCCCCAGCTCGTTAAGATCAACCTCAGCCGCACACGGATCACAGACAACGGTATCATTATAACTTTAATTTGATGGTCTTTGTCTGGAAGGAGCAACACAATAACATACTTCTCCTGCAGGTTTAAAGCACCTGAAGAACATGCGTCTTGCTCAGGTGAACCTGGACGGCACAGGTGTTAGCCTGATGGGGATCGCCAACCTCCTCTCCGAGACCAGCATCAGCAGCATCCGGGCCAGTAACACTCGCACCATTCCATTAGATGAAGTCTCAGATGAGGAGTGGGAAGCTCAGTGAGCATCGATACCTTTTGGTTTGGTACATGAGAACAGCTCCGCCTGCTGCTGCTACCCCCTCCCCACCCCTGAAATCTGCTGCCACCAGGAATATCTGTAAACGGCATGAAATGAAACACTCCTCGACTTGCACCGTTTCAACTGCAGCTAGTACCGCTAACCTGACAATCAAGCATGTTGAGAAGTCTTCTGTTCATCTTCATTTTACATTAAAAACTGAATTTACTAATAAAACCTAACGTTACAGTTTTAACATTGTGTGTCAAAGAGGACACTCGTGTTGGAAAATGCACCATAGCATGTACCGGTAAAAACTAGTTAAGACCCCTGCATGATTAAGGCACATTTGGCTTTTAGTACGAACAGTGGATTTATTTGAAATATAAAACATGACACGTTCCTGCTGGCTCAGTTGAAAACATTTGGATCAAAACTTGGAGAACGCTCCTGCAGGCCCAATCAGGCCGTCAGTCCTAAAATGTATGAACTTTATAATTCATCTTCATTTTTTCCACAAACCATCAACTTCATGTGCATTCTGAAGAAGCACCAAGTGCGATTGTCCCGTTAACGCCGTTTACAAATTAAGTCCAACCCGTCCACCACAGGCTAACTACATGCAGCGGTGTAAGATCAGAACCCAAAGAAACCTTTAGTTTGTTTTATTTGTTTACAGTTTAAATATTTTTGTTCTGAAACAGTTTGATACAGTTCCCAAACTTGTTGAAAAATAAAGATTTCTCAATTTATTTATGCCGTCTTTATTTCATTCTGACAAATTGTATTGCATTACATTGTTAAATAAGGCAGAACTGTTGTACATGGGGTTGAGTGGGGAGTTAACTTTTAAATATAAAACAACCTAAAAAGCTGCTGCTTACAGTTTTGGATAAAAACAGAAGATCTGGGAGAGAAAATAAAAAGAGTTTATTTTAGAAGACAGCACAATGGAATGCATTCCAGGTGGATCAGCCAGTCGGAGTGCAGCCTGCGGTGAAGGGAGACGGAGGGGATTCGATCAGGGTCGTTGTCAAAGAGGTGCAGATGCAGTTTACCACGTACGAGACAAATCCGATAAGATGCACAAGAGTTTCAGTTCAGTAGGATGTTTTCCTGCTCCTTTCAGGAGCGTGCAGGTCCACGCGTTAAAGGAGCGCCTCGGTGTTTCCGGTCACATGCTACTTTTCGATCTTTGCTTTCAAATGCTCCTTGTAACTCAGGATGTCGCTCTTCCACTTTGTGATAGTTTGATTCTCACAAACCCAGATTTCCTGAGCCACCTAAAAGGGAGAAAGTGACGTCATATTCAACCAATTTAAAGTGCGCTGCTTCTCATCAAATGTTAATTTTATAGCAAGTACACACCTGCTGAATTAGCCTGAAGTCGTGGCTAACCAGCATCATGCCTCCGTCGAACTCGTTGATTGCTTCTGCCAGGGCGTCAATCGTCTCGATATCCAGGTGATTGGTGGGCTCGTCCAGGAACAACATGTGGGGGTTCTGCCAGGCCAGCCAGGCAAAACATACTCTGCACTTCTGACCATCTGACAAGTTCCTGATGGGACTGACCTGAAACGAGTTTGTTACAGTTTCAAGCACATTTAAAAAACAAATTGTAATACTTGGTTCAGCAGCTTCCTCTTACCTGTTGTTTTCCTGTGAGGCCGTAGCGACCGATGATCTTCCTCATCTCCTCCTTTTCTTTGATCTCAGGGAAACACTTCATCATGTACTCCAAAGGAGACAGGTCAAGCTCCAGCTGCTCTGTCAGATGCTGCAACACAGACCAGACAGGAAGCAGCTCTTTTAACTGTACTTACAAAACTAACTCGAACACAACAACAGGTGGGATTTTACCTGGTGATATCTGCCGATCTTGACGTGAGAATGTTTGCGGATCATGCCGTCGGATGGAAGAAGCTACAAAAAAATAAAAAACAAAAACTGAGTAAAGCTGTAAATTAAAAAAACCACAAAGTTGGAGGTAGTCAATACAAATATAGCACCAACCTCTCCCATAAGCAGCTTCAACAACGTGGACTTTCCTGCTCCGTTGGGTCCCACCAGAGCCACTCGAGTGTCCAAGTCAATACCAAACTCCAGGTTTTTATAAATGTACGGCTGATAAAGACCAACACAGGAGTAAGTACCAATTCTTTCAGAGGCTAGATATAAAACTGATCAGCTATACTCACCGTGTGGTCACTGTACTTGAAGCTCACATGCTGAACCATGATAACAGGAGGAGGAATATTCCCACAGGGAGGAAAATAAAAAGACAAAGTCTGGAAGAAATGAGAGGTTTTAGTACAAAACATGGACCATGCTTTAAAATACGCTGCAAAAAGGCAGTCTAATGCAAGGATGTTTTTTTTTTTTTTTTTTTAACAGCTGCCTGGTGGCCAGACATGTCTGAACCATATTTCACATCAGCGTCAGTGATCACCTTGTCATTTACAACTTTCTCAGTCAGACCCGATGCCACCATCTTCTGTAGAGTCTTCTCTTTGCTTTGTGCTTGTCGTGCCAACTTTGCCGAGCCGTGACCAAACCTGGCAATGTAATTCTAGAAGAGACGCGCGAATGAAGCACAGTTAAAGACTGCCACCAATTACCAGTTACATACACTTGCTCACATTTTTTTAATTAGGTGGGAATGGTGCTCAACATGCACCCTCCACCCTAAGGAGTCTCTTGTTTACCTTCATATGTGCTATCTGGTCCTGCTCCCAGTTAAAGCGCTTCATTTGGTTCTCTTCCAGCTCTGATCTGGTCTTTATATACTGGTCATAGTTACCCTGAACAAAAATAGAGTTGCATCGTCATCCAACAGCATGAAGATATGATTAGCAACAGCCTACTCTAATCCCTTATTTAGCATTAGGAATGATATGGCGGTGTTCATTTAAGATATTCTCTGTAGCTCATTTTGTAGCATTTGAAGTTGGGGGTATTCTCACAGTGTAATACTTGAGTTGTCTTTGATGTAGGTGGATGATGTTGGTACAGACGCCGTTCAGGAAGTCTTGCGAGTGCGAGATAAGCACAAGGATTCGCTTGAACCTGGCAAAAGTAACAAAGTTGATCTACAAGTGAAAAATGACCACTGGGGCTATTGAAGTTCTTCAAGCAGGCTGTAAACTTACGACTTGAGCTCCTCTTCCAGCCACACGCAGGCATCCAGGTCCAAATGGTTGGTCGGCTCATCCAGCAACAGCATGAAGGGCTTGATGAACAGAGCTCTGCAAAGATGAACGTTAATAAAAAACAATTTTAGGGCAGAAGACATTTCCCGCTGGATTCCGACAGCAACACTTTGAAATCACAGGAACACACTGAAGTATTTACGACTTTTCGTTTCTTAATTTAACAGAAATGATGCACGACTGCATAAAAAAAAAAAAAAAATAAATAAAAAAAAAGTTACCTAAAAACAGGTGCCGACTTTATTATTCCGTCATCTACTGCTGGTAAGACACTGACAATTCACAACTACTTCACAAACCCTACCATAAAAATTCCAGCCAAGCCCACTGACATTACCTTGCCAGAGCAACGCGCATCCTCCACCCTCCACTGAAGTCTTTGAGTTTCTTCTGCTGCATGGCAGCACTGAAGCCCAGACCGTGGAGGATCCGAGACGCTCGGACCTCTGCTTTGTCTGCATCCAGCTCCTCCAGACGCTCATACAGCTCCATCAGCTTCTCACACTCGGCTTTGTGGGAGAAACAGAGAGGGGTCAGTTTTAGTCACAACGGATGAAGTTCTCTGCTCTTTTTGAATTGCAACTCTTCAAACCTACTTTGTACTTTTACTTTAACAGTTTCCTGTAGAGGAGTTTAACTTAACCCAAACTTAGCTTCATAAAAGCATTTGCTCAACTAAATAAAAAAAAAAAAGTTATTTCATACTCCCTTTTTGTGCATTGTATAGCCTGATCCCACTCACCATCTTCATGTGCAAGTCTCTCTGCCTCTTTCTCCAGCATTATCCTTTGTCCATCCACTTCCATGACACACTGCAGAGCCGTCTTGTCGCTGGGGGCCATCTCCCGGGTCAAGTGGTAAATGTCTATGTGCTCAGGAATGGGAACTTCACGATGCCCAATGGCTGATAAGAGCATGGACTTTCCTAGTAAGAGAAGAAAATTAAGCGTTATTGGCAATTTTTCCTTTGGAGAAGGGAATAAAAAGCAATTTTCTGCAAGAAGTATAGAAGTTTAGTAGCTCCGTCAAAATGGCAGTATACTAGGGAAAAACCAAAGGTACCTGTGCCGTTGAGGCCGATGAGGCCGTAGCGTCTGCCAGAGTTGAGCTCCAGGCTGGTGTCTACTAGCAGCTCTTGCCCATGGAAGGTGAGCGACAGACTGCTGATGTGGACATCAGTGCTGTTGGGATGCGAGGCGAGAACGCCCGTCACTGCCCGAGCCTCCGTCTTCCGCAGCTCAAACTCATCCAACTCCTTAGTCAGATCAGCAACACCTATTCCCCAAAAGGGAAAATGTGGTAAACATTATAATTCGTTTTAATTTTGGCTTCGAGGCCAGCTCCTACTCAGATCATCATAGATCCTGATCCAGTGACCAGTCGTCCTCTTACCATTGCTGTGTGCTCCATTTTCTTGGATCTCCGGTTGTTCGCTCTCCCCATTCACATCCTCTGACTTCTTGGTGCGCTGTCGGGCTTTGGCGGCCTCCTTCTTCTTGGCGGCCTTCTTCTTAGCCAAATCTGACGGCATGGCTGTACAAGTCGACCCCAATGTTAAAAACAAAATCAGAAAGTTGCCATCAATTTAGGAGGTCACGAAAACAGATTTGCCATATCTTGAGAATTTTAAGTTGTTGACGTAGCCAAGACACACATGAGTCATAGGTGTAAGATAGTAATACGAGTCAGTAAAGTGACTGATGGCCTAGATAAGCTGCTGGTGTGTTAAAAAGGACATCGCCATAAATGCACAATTTATTCATAAAGCAAATCTTTTAAAGAAAAGCGTCTACAGTAGTGCTAAAAAAAAAACCAAAAGGCTTTAGTTTGCCACTTCTGAATTGAACCCATCAGTAGCTCGACGTGTGCTTCCTGTGACGGGGTGGCTTTTTTTCGGTACAACACCAGATTAGTACGAACTGTTCCAATGATTAGACGCCCAGTTGTGGCGTATTTAAAAATAAACGCTAAAGACATAACATGGCATAAAACACCGACTTAAACTCGTGGATAGCGCTGCCAAGACAACCAAGAAAACCGCATTCTGGTTTCTTTCAAACCGGCCGGCTTTTTCTAGAACACGAAGCCCGATTAGCCCAGCTGTTAGCCTCCAGCGATTAAGCCGCTAAGTTTTCCATTCCTCAATAAAGACTGAGAGGAAACACAACTCAAGCCGTTTTGTTAGCGGCATTGTGAAGAACTTCAAACGTGAAAAAGAAGAAAAATAATGAGATAAAACGCCGTTTCGTACGATAGCTACCTGACACAGGCCTTGCTAAAGCTAACATGAGGCCCAAACTAGCTCACTCAGGTAAATTAGGCGGTAAATTAGTTTTCATTCGAGTCCGTTCTTTAACAAAAAATAACTGGGATACATTGGTCTTTTACACAGAAGTAGACTTCTATAAATAGTGCCGCTCTTACCTATGTATTTGTAGAGTTTTTACAACTTGCCCACAGAGCACACTGACGTCTCGTGTCCACTTTTTGCCGGGTGGATGTAGCCGCGCTCCAACTACCAGACGCACCATATATGGTCAAGAGGGGCGTGGAAAATCAAAGCGCCCTCCTCTTCCTGTCGTAGCTCAGCATGTTTAACAATGTATTTTAATACTGTACAAAATAATGGATTTATCTATTTTAAAATGTCTTAAAACCTTTCACTGGGCGTATAATTACAAAATATGCTTTAACAATAAGACTGTCTCAGAGAGAATAACCTTCACATCAATGTGAAGAAGACAAAGGAGATGATTGTAGACTTCAGAAGGAACAAAAACACCTACACCCCCCTGAACATAAGAGGATCTGCGGTGGAAGTGGTCTCCAGCTACAAGTACTTGGGTGTACACATGAATGACAACCTCAGCTGGAGCAACAACACCACCAGCCTGATCAAGAAAGCTCATCAGAGACTCTACTTCCTCAGACGGCTGAGGCGAGCTGGTCTGGGAAGCTCAGTCCTCACCTCCTTCTACAGGTGTGCAGTGGAGAGCATCCTGTGCTCGAGCATCAATGTGTGGCATGGAGGCTGCACAGCTGCAGAAAGAAAAGCTTTGCAGAGAGTGGTGAAGGCTGCACAGAAATCTGTTGGAATCAGTCTCCCCACCATCACAGACATCTACACCTCCAGATGCAGGAAGAGGGCCACCTGCATCATGAAGGACCCCACCCACCCAGCACACACACTTTTTGCCCCACTCCCCTCAGGAAGGAGGTTAAGGAGCATTAAGTGTAGAACCACTAGACTGAGGAACAGCTTCTACCCTGAGGCTGTTAGACTCATGAATCTCTAACTAGAATAATGACTGTGAAAAACCATATCATGTTGCTGCTGGTCTGTTTCATGTTGCTGCTGATCTGTTTCAATGTTGATGTGTTCATGCGTGCACATCTGCTCACAGACTCATGTTCATGTTTGTGGTGATGTTCAATGTTTTATGTTATGAGTGCTTAGTGTATATTTAGTTGATGTTTTTCTTAGTTCATATCTTAGATGTTATTACTGTTTTTCTTATACATTTTATTGTTGGATGTAACTGGGACCCTGTGTACATAATTTCGCTCCACCACATGTACCACATGAGGTGCGAATGACAATAAAGAAACTCTGACTCTGACTCTGACTCTGTCTCAAGTGTAATGAGTTTTCACATGTAATTTAATGTGGAACAAGTCAGTAATTTATTTGATATTTATTTTGAGATAATAAGAATGATGCATTTAGATTCATAAAAATATTTTCAACAGCCATGACACTTAATTGCAGGTGTCTTGTTGACTACATTCTTGTTCAGATTGTTGTTACAAATTGATTTTTTGTAATGTTCTATGTTTTAAAAAAAAGTTCAATCCAAACTTTGGTCTAAAAAGCAGTAAACAGTAGCACATGCTTCATATTTTCACTTTTAATGAGTCATAAACTTCATTTTTTGCAAGTTTCTCCCAAAGTGTGCATTTAAATGTCAAGTCCGCCTTTCTGTGCTGCACTAGGCATAAATCCATCACTTTTGCATCAATCTTAAACAAATTATAATAAAAGAACACTAAAAATAGAATGCTGACTGCACTATTATGCTAAAGGAGAATTTAAACAATTGTTGCATTTGATTTTATCCTCAAGTTTATATTAAAATTATTCTATTCAATTCAGTTTATTTATAAAGCGCCAAGCCATAACAGAACATTTATCAAAATAATATGTTAAAAGAAACATTCATATATAAAATAATAATTTAACACTATTTATCTGAGGAGACTGCTGAGGCATTTTATGGTACATAGTGGGATCAGTTAAATAAAATACAAAATGTGTGATGTATTATTATAAAGCGCGAAAAACGACTTGGAAATAAATTGGGAGTATTTTTGTCCTTTCACAGCACCCATGTTGTGTTTTACCGTAATACACGTTGTTGGAGAGCAGCTGCATTTTATTTAGCTGTGAATCAACCGCAGTCGGAGCAGAGGTGATGCTGCAGCAGCTGTGTGGACAGTTAGTCAGCTGGCCTGCTCCTTTTTAGTCAGCCGGCCAATAATCCGGCTGGACGTTAAGATGAGCAGCGAGAGAGGAGTTTCCTCTCGACTGGACGGAAAGAAGAAGACGTCACCTTGAATTTTCAGAGCGATATAAATGTACTGCGGAAATAATTTTGTTGAATTTATACCACTTATATGGTCGAAGCGGGCGTCGCTGCCGCAGCTGGATCGAAAAGAAGCGCTAACTCCGCACAGCCGGCTCCCCGCTGTCAGCCGGCGTCTAAACGGTGAGGAGCAGTTGCTGATGATCAGGCTGACCGACATGAGGGAAGCTGTTTCTACACTTTGTGTGTGTGGCACGCAATTTTTCAGGAAGTCAAAGAACTGACAAGACTGGAGGACGTGCATATGGCTCCACCTAAACGCGGTGTACCTGGACAAATGATTAAAAATGGCATCTTCCTCTTTGTGTTCGAGGATGAGGATCGTCGCGTCGGCACTAAACGGACGCGATGCTAGCTCGCTAGCTCGCCCTTTGATGTTTGTAGCTTGAATCCTTCGAGACGCCGCGGAGGATAAACCGTTCAGATGCGACGTGTAAACTTCGGAGCGCTGCTTTTTGTAAACGCTGCCTCGCGGGATTAAACGCAGTCAACTTTAAAAGGTGACGGTATTCACAGCTACAATGGTTAGCTGACTTTTATTTAGTTGCTTTTAGCCAAAAAGAGTGCAGGTAATTAGCACCAGATGAGCACGCAGTCTTCACGTCGCGGTGTATTTAATAAATTAATAATCAACCAAACCAGCTGAAGCCAGCAAAGTCGGTAACAATGCCAAGCTTTTTGCATTTCTGCATTTTTTCAAGAGCACAAAGTTTTACACCGGTAGCTTTATAGTTACTACGCCTTTATTAATGCAAATTTATGTACTTCCTCTAGTTCAGCTGGTTCAAATGTGCACACTTGGCCCCTAAGCGCTGCAGTTTTAGCTATTTGGGTCTTAAAGTTTAGCTCTTAACAGCCAAAGATGCGTCTGTCATCATTTTTGGCCTTGTTCAGGCCGGCTTTACCCCTGATCCTGGGGCTGTCTCTGGGATGTAGTCTCAGCCTTTTAATGGTGTCCTGGACACAAGGGGACACGGATGACCCCTGCAGAGACGAGCTGACCCCGGGCAGGCTCTTTCTGGGCAGAGGAGATGCTCAGAGGGGCGGAAGAGGTGGAGCTGGAGAGGAGGACTTCCAGCCACGGATTGTACCTTATCACAAGGACCCGAACAAGCCCCACAAAAAAGTCCTCAGGTGAGCGTGTGTAGTTTTCATCTTCATTACTGACTTAAACAAACGTTGTCGACTGTGCAGTTTGTGTTTTGTTGTTCACTTTCTGGTTTCTTGTCCAGAACCAGATACATCCACACCGAGCTGGGCATCAGAGAGCGACTGCTGGTCGGCGTTCTGACCTCTCGGGCCACCCTCAACACGCTCGCCGTGGCGGTGAACCGAACAGCTGCCCACCGATTCCACCGCACCTTCTTCTTCACGGGGCTACGCAGCCCCAAAGTGCCTCACGGCATGACGGTGATTGCACACGGCGACGACCGGCCGGTGTGGCTGATGTACGAGACGGTGCGCCACCTGCATCAGCACTACGGCTCGGACTACGACTGGTTCCTGTTGGCCCAGGACGACACTTACATGCAGGCGGATCATCTTTCAGAGCTGGTGAGCCACCTCAGTGCAGGTCAGGACCTGTACATGGGCAGGGCTGAGGAGTTCATCGGAGGAGAGGAGAAGGCACGCTACTGCCACGGGGGGTATGGCTACCTGCTTTCCCGCAGCCTGCTGGCCCGTCTGCAGCCGCACCTCGACACCTGCCGCAACGACATCCTCAGCGTGAGACCCGACGAGTGGCTGGGCCGCTGCATCATCGACTTCCTGGGTCTGAGCTGCGTAGAGGTGCACCAGGTAACGGCAAATACGTCAAAACAGGACATAAATCTAAAACGATGAATTCCAGTTTCTCTGATTAACGTAATAATTTTTGTTTACGTGACTCACAGGGGATGACGTACCGTTACTTTGAGCTCGGGAAGAACGCCGATCCGGAGCGCGAAGACAGCGTCGAGTTTAAAAACACCTTCACGGTTCATCCCGTGTCCGACCCAAATCTCATGTATCGCCTGCACAAACGCTTCAACCACATTGAGCTCGAATGGACTTATCAGCAGATTCAGCAGCTGCAGGTTTGTGACACTTTTTTTTATTTACAAACCGGATTCCAAAAAAGTTGGGACACTAAACAAATTGTGAATAAAAAACTGAATGCAATGATGTGGAGGTGTCAACATCTAATATTTTATTCAGAATAGAACACAAATCACAGATCAAAAGTTTAAACTGAGAGAATGTATCATTTGAAGGGAAAAATCTGTTGTTTCCAAATTTCATGGCGTCAACAAATCCCAAAAAGTTGGGACAAGTCCATTTTTACCACCGTGTGGCATCCCCCCTTCTTCTTACAACACTCAACAGACGTCTGGGGACAGAGGAGACCAGTTTCTCAAGTTTAGAAATAGGAATGCTCTCCCATTCATGTCTAATACAGGCCTCTAACTGTTCAATCGTCTTGGGCCTTCTTTGTTGCACCTTCCTCTTTATGATGCACCAAATGTTCTCTATAGGTGAAAGATCTGGACTGCAGGCTGGCCATTTCAGTACCCGGATCCTTCTCCTACGTAGCCATGATGTTGTGATTGCTGCAGAATGTGGTCTGGCATTATCGTGTTGAAAAATGCAGGGTCTTCCCTGAAAGAGATGACGTCTAGATGGGAGCATATGTTGTTCTAGAACCTGAACATAGTTCTCTGCATTAATGGTGCCTTTCCAGACATGCAAGCTGCCCATGCCACAAGCGCTCATGCAACCCCATACCATCAGTGATGCAGGCTTCTAAACAGATCGTTGATAACAACTTGGGCTATCCTTGTCCTCTCTGGTCTGGATGACATGACGTCCCAGTGTTCCATAAAGAACTTCAAATCGTGACTCATCTGACCACAGAACAGTCTTCCATTTTGCCGCACTCCATTTTAAATGACCCCTGGCCCAGTGCAAACATCTGAGTTTCTGGAGCTTGCTTAGAAATGGCTTCCTCTTTGCACTGTAGAGTTTCAGCTGGCAACGGCGGATGGCACGGTGGATTGTGTTCACTGACAATGCTTTCTGGAAGTATTCCTGAGCCCATTCTGTTATTTACTTGACAGTGGCATTCCTGTTTGAGGTGCAGTGACGTTTAAGGGCCCGGAGATCACGAGCATCCAGTAGAGTTTTATGGCCTTGACCCTTACGCACAGCGATTGTTCCAGATTCTCTGAATCTTTTGATGATGTTATGCACGGTTGATGATAACTTAAAAGTCTTTGCTATTTTATGCTGGGTAACACCATTCTGGTATTGCTGCACCATCTTTCTGCGCAACAATGGTGGAATTGGTGATCCTCTTACCATCTTGGCTTCTGAGAGACACTGACACTCTGAGAAGCTCTTTTTATACCCAATCATGTTGTCAATTGACCTAAATAGTGTTAATTGGTCTTCCAGCTGTTCATTATACGCTCAATTTCCTTTTTCCAGCCACGTATTGCTACTTGTCCCAACTTTTTTGGGATTTGTTGACACTGTGAAATTTTGAATCAACATATTTTTCCTTTAAAATGTTACATTTACTCAGATTAAACTTTTGATCAGTCATCTATGTTATATTACAAATAAAATATTGACATTTGCCATCTCCACATCATTGCATTCAGTTTTTATTCACAATTTGTTTAGTGTCCCAACTTTTTTGGAATCCGGTTTGTATTTATCATATTTAATCTTGTCTATGATTTCCTTTATATTTGATTTTAGGTGTAAAAATGTGCAGTTTGTCTGTTACCACACCCCGAGCAATTCACACACCAGAAATTCCAGACGAATGGGTGTTCTGTTGAGACATGAAGGGCTTCAGTTCAGTCATCTAATTCTCACTATGATCTGCCTACGAATAGGCCTGTCGCAATAAACAATAAATCAATTAATCGCATGATAAATTAAAATTATCAACCTCTTTTTCATTTATCAGCTTTATCGTTTCTTCGTCTCTCTTTCTACTGAAGACACTGGATGACAAAAAGCTCAACTCCGGTGCTCTTCACTGACCCCTCCCTTTCTCTTTAAAAATCCATTTTAATGATCCAAAATAGCGTTTTTGGATCGTTAAAAGCAGCTAAGCTAACAAGCCGACCTCAGGGAAAAAACCTCCGGCTTGTTGAAGCTCCAAAATTCAGTTGAAACCCGTGCCTTCGTGTAAAAAGTTGTTTTTCTCTACAAAAAGAAGCTGAGAACTTGTTTACAGATTTTTTAATTAAAAGCTTTGTGTGAAAAATGCTATGCTTAAGAGCTCAAACCACACTGAGCGTCCGCCATTTTGAGAACCGAAAAACAGGAAGGAGAGACAGCCCATGTCACGTCAAGGGGCCTCCCTCCCATTTTTCTTAAAGAGACACACTGCTCTCTCCCTCTCTATCCATCCTTTGGTTCAGACAGTCTTATACTGCCATCCAGTGGTCAAAAAAGGTACACCACACGAAAATCAACCAACATTTCCTATTAAATTTGACAATTTCTAATTATTGTCAAATTTCAAACAATATTATTGTTTATCACAATAATTTTTGAGACAGCAAAATTTATCGTGACAGGCCTACCTACGAAGCTTTCATATACCGTATTTTCCAGCGTACAAGTCGCATCTATTATGTTACTGCTGACCCCCGGGAAATGTGAGCCGGTGTTGTGCCAAAAATCAACTGACGGGAGGACTCACAGTTGCAGTTCTTCGAAATGTAATAATTAATACTTAATTAAAAACAATTATTTGTTTGTTTGACGTTATAGCAAAGCTGTGTCTCAGTTTAACTTTTTCCTTCATAAATGCACTTTTTGGGGGTGGGATGGGCAGCAACGGTACAGGTAGGGATGCACAATATTGGATTTTTGGCAGATATCTGATACGCCGATATGTTAAAACTTATTTGGCTGGTAACCATTACAGATATTTCTCCTAGACCTACTTACAGAGACTACATAGCTTTCTCTGCTGTGGAATTAAAATACTACATTATTCAACATGGTCTTTGTCTTTTTTTTTTTTCTGGTCTTTTTTTTAGGTCTCTCTTGTAAATGAGTCCCTGAGGCTCAATGGGATTAACCTGTATAAATAAATGTTGAATGAATGAATGAATTTGGCCTGCTGCCAAATGCAGATGCCAAAAAGGGGGCTTAAAATTATGTAACACTATATAAATATATAATCTATAAAAAAAAAAAAATAGTGCCTTTTATATCGGTGAGTTATTTTTATGGAATGGCCGATGTCTGATATTTAACTTTATCGCTAATATTGCCCGATACCGATACCATGCCGATAATATCGTGCATCCCTAGGTACAAGAACAACATTTATGCCTAACGGTAGTTGTCAAAGCCTAGAGAGCCCTTTTGCACCTCTAACGGCTGTAAATGGTAATGTTTACTCTGGTTCATGTCAGTATGAATGAACATGTAACGTGTCAGTCAAAAATTTTGTTATGAATATGGAAAACTTTAACATATTGGGGGTGCACCGATTGCAGTTTTCTGTATGATCACCGATCACCGATCTCTAAAAAGTCTGTTCTGCCGGTTCCAATTTTGGCCGATACGGATTTTGTTTTATAAGCAACACTGTCAGGTGTTGGGTCACAATGCACCTTCAATTTTTCAATATTATTGAAACGTATACCCTTGAACAATATCCTAGAAACAATACAAACTGGTTTTAACTGGCCATGAATATAAATTAAGTTTAGACAATTGTTGTTAAAACAAAAAAAAATCTGTAAAATCAGTTTCTCATGCAAGTATTGGCCGATTTCCCAAAATTATGGAAATCGGGGCCGATTTATCTGTGCACCACATATGTATAAGTCGTGTCGGCATATAAGTCGCAGGACTGGCAAATCTATGCAAAAACAAAAAACCTGGGACTTATACGCCAGATAATACGGTACACTTACTGTTTGTTAATGACACTTTATTAGACGTGTTTTAACTTCAAATACAACGTACTGTCATTTACAGCTTCTGTTTTGATCTATTCATCAGATGCAGATCAGTAATTTGAGCGACCTGACGCCGGAGGGGAAAGCTGGGGTCACGTGGCCGATTGGAATAACCCCCCCCTTCAAACCCAAGACTCGTTTTGAGGTCATAAACTGGGATTACTTCACAGAGGAGCACGTTTACACCTGCGCCGACGGCTCGCCCAAGTGCGAGATGAGAGGCGCCGACCGAGCCGACGTCAGCGCGATACTAGAGGTCGCCGTGGAGCGCCTCAACGAGCACTACCAGCCGCAGCTCCGCTTCCGCAAGCGGCGTCTGCTCAACGGGTACCGGCGCTTCGATCCCACCCGCGGCATGGAGTACATTCTGGACTTGGCGCTGGAGGCCTTCACCCAGAAAGGCCACAGCCAGATCATCGCCAAACGGGTCAACCTGCTGCGACCCCTTAGCACCGTTGAGATCATCCCTATGCCTTACGTGACGGAGGCGACACGGGTGCAGGTCATCCTGCCCATCACAGCCCAGGACCAGGACTTCGTTGGCAACTTCCTCGACATGTACGTGATGAACATGTTGGACACCCACGATAACGTGTTGCTGACGTTCTTGTTCATTTACGATCCCTTCGAAGCACAAAGAGTTAGCCAGACGGACGTGTTCGCCGGCGTCAAGTCCATGATCGGGGAGGTGGAGAAACGCTATGGCGACGTGAAGATCCCTTGGATTAGCGTAAAGACGGAGGTGCCTTCGCAGGTCAAGCTGATGGACATCATCTCTAAGAAGCACCCCGTCGACACGCTGTTCTTCCTGGCGAGCGTTTGGACCGAGGTCAACTCGGACTTCCTGAACCGCTGCAGGATGAATGCCATCAGCAACTGGCAGGTGTTCTTCCCCGTCCACTTCCAGGAGTACAATCCTGCCGTCATGTACCGCGACCAGCAGCCCTCGGCCTCCTCCTTCGCCTCGGATTCGCTTCGAGATGGCCACTTTGACCGCCACGTCTTCGACGAGGCTTGCTTCTACAATACGGACTACATGAGCGCCCGCACGAAGATGGCCGCGGACATCCTGGACAACGAGGAGCTGCTGGAGAGCATGGACGTGTACGACATCTTCGTGCGTTACTCGGGCCTGCACGTGTTCAGAGCGGTGGAGCCGGCGCTGGTCCAGAAATACGTGCGGCGAGCTTGCAACCCACGCTTCAGCGAGGACATCTACCACCGCTGCGTCCTCAGCAACCTGGAAAGTCTGGGGTCTCGATCGCATCTAGCCATGGCTCTGTTTGAGCAGGAACAGGCCAACAGCACGTAAAACGGTCTGACGGGACGATTCTGAAGAAGCAGCTTCAACACGGTGGAACAGCGTCGGAGTCAACCAAAAACCAACTCCTCGAGCAGAGCCGACGACTCGCCTCCTGCAGCTTCTTATAGGAACTTATTAATTTATAACCTTCAACGAGGATGTTATGTACTCCCATTTTCTCACAAAGTGTGAGGCAGTATTTATATTGTCATTTTTAAGATTTCAGTGTAATACATGAACAAATGCCTTCAGTGTTAAATATTATAAAAAATACTTGAGCCATTTGTCTTCTGGTGTGAAGATGTCAAAAATGCTGAAAACAAGCTGCCTTTTCTTTAAGAAATGTTCTTTTCTAAGACGTATTAAAGATCGTTTGTTTGTTCAGTGTGTGGATGTTTGTTTGGCAGGACCTGATTGATCCTGGGGGAGTGCGTTACGGCCGTGTTAAGAGTCAGGACGGCGTGCTCAGATTTAACTCCACCCCGCTGCTCGGTGCAGAAGCTGCTGCAGGGCCTGGAGGCAGTGAACAGTTTGTTCCTCAGCAGCCCCGCCTCATCCTCCGTGCATTAAGTCAGTAAATCTCCACCCCCTACCAGGGCCTCCCTGAGCTTTTTGGCCAGCGCTCTGCGCACGTTCCCGTGGGATGAAAAACACGAGCAGCATCCAGACGACAGGTCGTGTCCGTGCAGCCTGACGGTGAGGCGGCTGAATGCTTCGCTTCACGCTCGCCCACAGAGCACCTCCGTGCGAGGGGCTGTGGGCTCAAAAGTGTGGGGAGGTGAAGGCCCACGGTGCAAACCGGGGCCTCCACCTGCTTCTCTGTGGCGAAGCCAGAGGACAATAATGTGTCTGTCTGCTGCCTTTCGAAGAACGCCTGGCTCGGGCAGGAAATGTGACGGCTCAAAGTCAACATTGTGCTAACGCAGAACGAGCGCTCACTCGCTGTGAGGCTGTGCAGGCGTTTTTATGACGCAGCAGAAACCAGAAAAGGTGCTCTCTGAGAAAAGTCAGTGACCTTAATGAACTCAGTCATTCTCCATACTTCATGTTGAGCTGTAATATGGTTTATGGTCTCTTTCTGGTACAACTGGAACAAATGCGTGAGCCGTGCAGGAGGTTTGCATAAAAATGAGTCCATTAAAACACCATCGGTCGTTCTTATCTAAATTTAAAAGTTTTCTAACCAATTCAGTTCAAAAACACTTTATTAATCCCAAAGGAAAATTAATTGTAGCTCATCCTGGTTTCATTAGAGTTCTAGATGCTGATGTCTGTGGGCAGGAAGGATCTCTTGTAGCAGATCTGAAGAAACTGGCTGCAGATGCCAATCCGTCCATCCAGACTCAGCAGACCTCTCGGTCCTCTTGGGCAGCAGGACTGCCTGAATACTGGGCAGAACTACGCCCCCCGCAAGCGTTGGCTATTCCTCCCAGCAGCTTGCTGAGCTCCTTGTCAGACAAAACAGCAGGTGCTGGGGGTCGATCTTGGTCCTCCCGCTGTCACGAGCCACATTTCCCGCCACCTCCCAAGATTTCGGCGATCAGGCACTTGAGCACCGCCTCTAGGTAGACGGGAATGCGTCCACAGCACCACGTTTTCAACTCATTTAGGATTTTGGGCTGTAGTTGAGGTATTATTTCAGCTTTGAGATGTTAATCAGCTGCTCCCAGTTGTACAAAACCACCTTACTGTTATGGTTACTCATCAGAACAAATTTCCAAAAGTTAAAAAGGTTTCAGTAAAAATCCTTCCAGCTGCACAGGATCTGATACCAGAGGAAATAATCATCCAAAAAAGTGATTTACATCCAGATAAAAAAAGAGTAATTAAAGTTTTCAAAAGCAAAATCTCAACATGCAGCCACCTTGAGCGGTGCAATTCTAAAACTAACTTTGTTTCATACACCTTTAGAAACACCCATTTATCCTATAACTTGTAAAATTCTTTGAAATTGACGTTTTTTGTTTGCCAAATGCTATAGCACTGGGGAATCCCTAGGCCTGTCACGATAACAAATTTTGCTGGGCGATTGTCTCAGAAATTATAAATGATAATATTGTTTGAAATTTAACAATTAGTCATTTTTGTCAAATATAAGCAGAAATGTTGGTTAATTTTTGTGTGTAGTACCTTTTTTGGCCACTGGATGTCAGCATAAGACTGTTTGAACTGAAGGATGGATAGTGAGGGAGCGAGCAGCTTTAAGAAGGAGGGAGGCCCCTTGATGTGACATGGGCTGTCTCAATCTTTTTTCAGTTCTCAAAATAGCGGACGCTCCGTGTGGTTTGAGCTCTTTAGCATAGCATTTTTCATACAAAGCTTTTAATAAAAAATCAGTAAACAAGTTCTCAGCTTTTTTTTTTTTTTGCAAAGAAAAATAACTTTTTACACAAAAGCACGGGTTTCAACTGGGAATTTTGGAGCTTTGACAAGACGGAGGTTTTTTCTGAGGTCGGCCTGTTAGCTTAGCTGCTTTTAACGATCCAAAAACACAACTTTGGATCGTTAAAACAGATTTTAAAGAGAAAGGGAGGGGTCAGTGAAGAGCACCGAAAATGAGCCTTTTGTCATCCAGTGTCTTCAGTAGAAAGAGAGAGACACGAAGAAATTATAAAGCCGATAAATGAAAACGAGGTTGATAATTTTCATTTATCATGCTATTAATTAATTTGTTTATTCCGACAGGCTTAGAAATCCCTTCATATGATTCAATGTGAAACTCGAGAATGTACAGCTGGAATTTATTCCAAACAAATAAAAATCCAGTTTTAAAACTAAAACAAAATAACTTGTCAGGCCAGGTGATAAGTCAACAAATTTCCACAAACTACGTGTCATTTTTAAGTATTTGAGACAAAACATAAAAAAAGTGACTCAGTATTAAGAGTCCTTATTTTGCCAGCACAGGTTACTTATGTTGTTAGTAGTAATTTTTAAAATACTTTTATTTCTGTAAATCCTTTCAAGACCCCCACCTTAATGTTTCAGGAACCCCTTCAAGAACCAAAAACAAATATATATATATATATATAGTTTAATAAAAACAAGATAAGAAAAAAAAAAGACACTTTACATGTTGTGGCATTTACAAACTTTGGCAAGTGCTTCTTTATTCACATCCAGGCTGTCTCACAAAGTCACAGCTCCTTCCTCAGTTTATCATCATTTTTCGTCAGCCTTCATCACCGAACCCTTCATACGTTTACAGTTTTATCCTGTAGGCGACCCTCAATGTAAACAGAGGGAGAGAAGCTCCCACTCTTCAGAAACACATGCAGGATTGAGACAAACAGAATGTCAGAAACGGGAGAATCTGAAGCTCCAAGCTGAGCTGCAGTACCAGTTTCCTCCAGCAGAGGGTGCTATTGATTCAGTGACAACATGAACGTCCTGGCCATGCGCAGAATCAAGATACTACCTATGTCTACTGTTTCTCACCTACAGAGTGCAGTTATTAATCCTGGTAACAAAAACACAGCTCTGAAAAGTCACTCCTACAGTTAGCTGCTGGTAGGGTGCATCATTTTTGGCAAAAAAAAAAAGTTTCCTAAAAGCATTTTAACAAATGTGTCGAGTCCTGCCCTCGACGGTAATGCCTGTCTTTTTTTATATATATATTTACACACACTGTCTGATCAGATGAATTAATCCATATTCATGGAGCATGCATAGGTCATCGTGAAATCACTTTTTGTGTAGGAACAAAAAAAGACGAAGAGTCCCGACAGAGTTGCAGCACAGTGCAAAGAAACCTCAAAAGGTTTCCGGTTTTGAAAAAATAAAAAACCTCCATGTGACAGTACAACATATACATACAGATGGGACTGGTGCATATTATCTTCTGTTACAGCCACTCAGACTGAGGATGAGGGAGGTCGCTGTTTGTTGCAGCTCCCACGACAGATGCAGGATGGAGCTAAAATAAACCAGCCAAAAGCCAAGACACAGAGGAACACTAACATTCCTGCCCTACTGATTCAAAACTGCAACATTTACCCCCTCTTCCCTTAAAAACCCCAAACCGAGTGTCCTGTACTGTACAGCTGGCCTTCTTAAAGAGACAAAAACATATTTACATTCACATCTCTAGAAAAGAACCCTTAGTTTATCTCATTTGTGTGCGTAACGTAAAAAAAAAGCTTAAAAAAATGGACAAAATCTCAGACTTGGACTTAAATGTTTGCTGAAACATCATTTTATAAGTTATGAAAAGGATTTGAGCCCAGATCTGTATATTTGTCCACCTTTTTTTTTGTTCTTTTTGCCTTTGGTAACACCTTCAGAACATTAACTCGCTAAAAGATCACACAAGAAAAAGGAAGTGAGCAACAAGAGTCAGTCGAGACGCATCTACGTCTGTAACGCGACTAAAAAACATAAATCGTGGTCGTTAATACTCTTTATCAGCTCTAAACACTGTTAAAGTTAAAACACTGCAGTTCAGAAGTTCATTTTTTTTCCTGTTAAACACAATGGATGTTATTTTGTTAACCTCTTAACCATAAATGAAACATCTGGTTTATAATCTGCAGCCAACCGATGTAATCTGAGCTTTGCTGGTGTAATTACTTGAACCCTTCAAACACAAGTTAATAATAAGAACTAGTTTAAAACACGCAGATACTTAAAAATAAAAATAATCGAACCACAAACAGTAAAAAAAACTAAGAACGTAAAATGCGACGCTGGATGTTACTTCATAAAAAACAATGTGCGAGTGTCCAGAACCTCAGATGTGTGTGAGATGACGCTGGGTGTGGAGGTTTCTCTTCTTTTTCTTTTAGGATTATATTTACAAACAGCAGAGCAGCCGAGAGGCGACAGCGCCGTTAACGACGACGTCTCCTTCACACGATGGACGAAGCGCCTTCAGATCAACCTTCTCAGTTCATTTCACTTGAAAACACTGGTGGTAAACAGAACCAAGACTTCTTGTAGTTTCATTACAGAGTCAGCGTTTCAGCGATGACCTCACACACAAATCGCTCTGAAAACAAGGCGCAGAAACTGAAACTTAAGTGTTGCGGACCGCTAAGGCCTGTTCCAGCTCCTGCCTCCTTTGCTGGATCTGTGAGGAGAAGCAAAACGATGAATATAGTGACAGAAGGAGAAGCAGAGAGTTTTATAAAAGACGGACGAGGTACGGTTGTTCACCTTGCAGTAGAAATAACGGCTCACAGCCTCTTGGGACCAGGGTTCATGGTAAAACGCTGCCCTCCTCTCCTCCTCTGGGTTCCCCACGACATCCGTCATCAGCTGCAGAAGATGAGAGTCAGTCACTGGTTGTGTTGATCAAAAACTGACAAAACATTTATCTAATGTTGCCTGCGTCTGCAGAGTCAGCAAACATCTCACGAACGAGGATGGATTGGAACAAAACTCACAGAAAGAAACCGTTGGATGGACAACTGATTAACTTTTGGAGTCTGATTCAAGATGGCACCTGCAGCCAATCATCCTTAGCAAACAGAACAATGGCTACGACTCTGTTAGCTTAGGAGATATTGAGCTAAAAATTAGGCCCCGTTTACACAAGAACAACCTCTGGAAACTTTGGTGGTAATAAACAAAAAAAAAAAAAAAAAAAGAAGAAAGAAAGGGTTTACATGAAAAATGCTGTCAGTCAGGTTGCCAGATAAGAAATTATGAACTATAGTACTGTCACTTTAAAATGATAGTATTTTGATCTAAACTGTCAAATGTGCTGAGTAAAGATAATCTAAGACGAGGTGTGTGTTGTGTTTATCGAACATGTACACAGAAAAGGAGGGGGTAATAAATAAGACATTTTAAATTTATCTGGCAACCCAAACCTGGCTCAGCTGCATTCATTGTAGTTTTTTCCCCCTTTTTTCCCCCCAACCTTTATTTATACAGGTTAATCCCAATGAGCCTCAGGGACTCATTTACAAAAGACCTGATTATGAACATTTGGGCCTAAAAAAAATCGGGTCCAGCCTGAAACCGACCAATTAACTGTAATTAGAGGCTTGAACCAGAAAAAAAAAACACACACAAAAAAAAAAAAACAGACATTTTTTTAATTAAGCTTTTACTGCATTTGTAAGCAAATCAGTTTGACATGATTTAAAAACTTATTTCAAAGAAAGGAAGATATAAAAACTCTTTTTTATTAACAAGAGTCAGTGGATTATTATAGTTACTATAATATCAAAGTTATTATAGTTATTAACAGTCGGCGGATGCGCACGGCTGATGATCAAATTGGGTCGTCGGCTGCGCGCGTCTGCTGACACAGCGGCTGAGTCCAGTTGGACTTCGGATGGTTCGCTGGCAGTGATCCATCTGAAGCTTAATTTAACTTTTTTTTTTTACCTCTTTCAACCGGCAGGCCAGCACGCAGTCAAACAGCATTGGATCATCGGCCGCGCGCATCCGCTGATGCAATCTAAAGCCCGACACCGACCCGGCCCGCCCATTAAGCACATTATTTTGGCCCGACCCAGCCCAAATTTTAGGCCCGAGTCAGAAATGACAGCTCTAATTCATTGCGCCCTCATTGTGCACGCAGTGTCTGAATGATCACAGTTACGCCCAAACTGGTGAATACACTGACGTCTCTTTGGAGCCTGGTTTTTATTCGTTTTGCTCCTACATGCTGAAAAAGAGTGTGTAGCACAAAAACACTCTGCTCTCTGCCATTTATTATAACTGTTGTTAGTGCAGAAAAACTTTGGACTGCAGCTGCCTGTAGCGTGCATGTGCGACTTCACACTTGCGGAGCATTTTACACCTCCGCTGGGGGGTTACCTCGAAAATCTCCACTCTGAGACCTTCGGTAGAGAGAACGAGGGCTGTTGTCGTGTAAACGAACGGCTGAACCGCAGCAGAAAGGCTGAGGTTTCACTCAAAAAACGGGCCTTAGTGTGACAGTAGCTGAGAGTCGCCTCAAAAACAGATTCAGAGCACGACACAACCTGAAATCCATCCTTCTGCACCCAACATGAAACATACAAGAGGAGCTACTACAGTGTGTGTGTGAGAAGTTATTAAACCTTGAGGTCTCGGCTCTGGGATTTGAGCCAGTCCTGGATGTAGCCTTTGGGATCTCTGGAGAAGCTGAGCATGAAGTCCCGCTGGATCTTCAGCTGGTTGATGGACTCGATGGTCTCGTGGATCTGGGGAAAAATCCAGACATCTAATTAAAACCTCCGCTGGTGACGGAGTGTGTAGGAGAGAGCTCATGTAGGAAACACATGAAGGTCTCCAGGTCCCGTCACGGGACTCGTTATGTTCCTAAAAACTCTTCTGTCCTGAGGAGGAGTTTAAGAGCAGGAGGTAAATACAGAACGTGACATGAAACAGAACATCTACTGCATGAACAAAAGCAGAACTTCCTCATTAAACGTCTGTTTTCAAACACATCTATGGTTTGTCCAAAAGTTAAAGACCATGCAGAACATAAGGAGTTATTAGATATTTAATATGTTGCTGTTGTTTTTTGTAAACGTACTGTAGAAACAAACCTGACTTCACTGAGTGACTGATGATGTTAGTTTCACATGAGAAGAGCCAAGTTTTCAAAATAAAACAAGAAAAATGACGTAAATGTTAACAATAAGTCTGAAGCTTGACAGAAAAGGTGAAAGATAAACCGTAACACTAAGAAACCAAGAAATCTGATTAATAAAAGACTAATTAAAACAAAAAATTACAGAAAAAGCTTTGTAGTTTATCAGTACTGCAGACCTTGTGGTCCCTTCCACTTATTTATCAGTCTGTAAAATGTGTTACAAAGAACAATTCATGTGCTTTTAATAAACAATTTATTTTTTGAGAAACGCAGCAGAGATTTTTTTTAAATGTTAGCAGCAAAGGAGTTAAAATCTGTTCATAATAAACATTTTCTACAGATGTGTGGCTGTTTGAATTTGTGTTTTAGGCCAGACCGATCGTCAAACAATCAATTATTAACTTTAGGTTTTAATCTCAGTCTCATTTCTAACTTTCTGGAAACTTTTATTAATTTAGAATTACTTTTCTCATGGAGGAACCTAAAGTAAAAGACTTAAACTAATAAAATTTTTAAAAAGCGCCTTGTTATGAAGGAAAAATATCTAGAAGGCCTTAATTCCTGGGAGAAGCTCAAACGATAGCTACAGACACGATTTTACATTTAGATTAAATTTATATAACATAAAGTTATAAAAAAATTTAGAAGTAAAAGAACATTTGTCAAACATTAAAATCTTCAACATACATCAGTGAAGAGCAGCAGAAAAGCAGCTTTGTCATTAAATAATCCACAATACAGTAGTCCCTCATTACTTCGCAGTTCCACTTTTGTGGACTCGTTTTTTTACGGATTGTCAAAGTAAAATTGGACATGACAGAAAAATAAAATTTTACCCAACACACGATTGTCAACTTTAATATTACTCACGTGATTGGGACAGTAAAAAGTTAACGAAAAAATAAAATACTTCAGACAGGCGCCGCCATTTTGTAGTTTTCTCTCAATAAGCCTACACTGTATCGCCAGTCAAAAAAACTACATTACCCAGAAGCAACAGTGCTTCCAGCCGTTGCTTTCTGCTGAAATGGCGGGAAAGTTTTGATCCAATCCAAAAAATTTGGTCCATATTTATAGTGACGTCGGCGCTATGTGGATGCAGAGCGCCGATCAGAAGCGACCAGGAATTGGACCAGAACCGGACTTCCAGACTCGGTCAATCCGAGAGCAGCTTGTCGGCTCGTGTCGTTTTGTGCTGGCTCTCCAAAGGTCCGGCTCTTTCCAAAAGTGTCTGGTGCTCAACAGCTGCAAGGAGCCAATCAGAACTGGACCAGAACCGGACTTCCAGCTGTTTAGTACCATATAACATTTTGAAGTACTGTACAGTACATATAAGTATGTTGTTAAAATTACGTAGGTTTAAGAGTTTAGAACATTGTAAGAGTGTGGGAACGGTTTATAAAGCCTTACAATATATAAATAGTAAAATAAATATAACGTTTCTACTTGGTGGTTTTTCACTTATTGTGGGGGTGTCAAAGGACCACTGTAAACTCCATTGATCTCATGTTTCATCTCCTCTGTGGGACATTTTACGGACGTGACACTTTGTGGACGTGACACTCAGAGACGATCTCACCTTGTTGTCGAGCGAGGCGATTTCCTGCTGGTTGGCGGTGGAGAGGAGGAAGCTGCTCATCTGGCTCTTCAGGGGGTCTTCAACCTCCACGTCGATGTCGTAGCACGCCGTCTTCTTCTGATCGTTGGGGTCCACGCTGGACGGAAAAGCAAAGCAAAGCAAAAGGGATTAGAAAGAAGCTTTCATGAAATCGTTTTAATTAGAGACTCAGCATCTCTGCAGCCAAAGGGGGAGGATTTACCTGATGACGTGGTTAATGACGATGGGGTCAGGCGGCAGGAGGAGGTTAGTGAGGCGCTGAGGGATCTCAGAGAACTTCAGGCGAGGGCAGTCAAAAATCTGTTTTAAAGTGGAAAAAATTACTTTTAGAAATTAACCTTTAAGGTACAAACACTAAATGCTAATTCAAAACCAGCTAAAAGTGAAGGATTGTTGATTGGTGTCATGGGAGAGAATTACCTTTGTTAGTAAAATGTAAATACAAACCATAATACAATGCTTGGATGATCATTTACACCCTATATTAAATTAAAATGACAATATATGAGTGGCTGAGTGAAAATATTCAGCCTTTTGTTTGAATAGCAAATGTGGCCATAAAAACCTGGAGTTTATGTAATTTAAGATTTATGTGATCAAAAGAGTGAAGACTGGAGATTCAGAGAAGAGTTGCACAAAATCACAAAAAGTCGTCATAGTTTTCATTTTCTGTGAGACATTTGCTTTTAAACATTCTGGTTTGGATTCTGAGTCGTTCAGGATGTTGTTGCTGGACTTCAGGTCAGTTCAGCTCACAGGCTGAAGTGAAACATGCAAAATATGGTTTGAGATAGTTTTATAAGAAACAGAACCTTTACAGATACTTTGGATGGGAATTTTCAGATTTTCACTTTAGCTCGTTTTAAATTACCTTGTTGAGTTGAAAAACGTGTCAAACCTTTTCTTTGAGCAAAGCCGTAGCTAAAAGCTAACTGGTAAAACCATGGCTCAATGCTAAAAGGAGCAAGACAGTGGCTAAAAGCTAAAACTGGCAAAACCATAGCTAAATGCTAAAACGAGCAAAGCTGTAGCTAAAAGCTAAAACTGGCAAAACCATAGCTACATGCTAAAATGAGCAAAGCCATAGCTAAAATCTAAAACTGGTAAAACCACTGCTAAATGCTAAAATGAGCAAGACAGTAGCTAAAAGCTAAAACTGCTAAAACCATAGCTAAATGCTAAAACAAACAAAGCTGTAGCTAAAAGCTAAAACTGGCAAAACCATAGCTACATACTAAAACGAGCAAAGCCATAGCTAAAAGCTAAAACTGGTAAAACAATTGCTAAATGCTAAAATGAGCAAGACAGTAGCTAAAAGCTGAAACTGGTAAAACCATAGCTAAATGCTAAAACAAGCAAAGCTGTAGCTAAAAGCTAAAACAGGCAAAACCATAGCTAAATGCTAAAATGAGCAAAGCCATAGCTAAAAGCTAAAACTGGTAAAACCATAGCTAAATGCTAAAATGAGCAAAGCCATAGCTAAAAGGGAGAAGAGTGGTGGCACAGAGGTTAGAGAAGGTGGGTCTGTGATCGGAAAGTCGCAGGTTCGACTTTCCAGACCGGCAACATCAAAATGTGGGTGGGAAAGGTGAAGCACCCACATTTGTCCCACTCTGGGCCCTTGAGCAAGGCTCTTAACCCCACCATCTGCTCCCAAAACAGGTCTCACTTGAAAATGAGTCCTTGTGACTCAATGAGACTACCTGTATAAATAACGTTTAAAAAATAAATACATAAAATGAGCAAGACAGCTAAAAGCAATGAATTGATGAGAGCTTGGGGTATTTACATGGGGAAAATGTAAGTAAATAAAGCTAAGTAATTCAAAAAGTATCAAAGTTACAAAAATAAAAGTCACAGCACACTTCCTGACTGAGGCAAACGTTTTGAGAAACGAATGACTGAAATTTCACTAAACATCTGGAAGCAACAATAAATAGGCAAACCAAATTAAAAGCTGAATAGTTCATAATTCCCAGTAAACTCCTGTTCATGGTGGTATTGTAACAACCAGATTCCTGCACCTGTTGGAAGTACTTGTCACAGTTGATGTACTCCTTGTCATGGGAGTCCTGCAGCTTGTTGGTCTTCACGTACTGCCAGAGCGCCTGGATGATGCAGGAGCGAGTCTGAGTGTGAATGCCAAGCAGGCGAGCCAGACGGAGGTCCAGTTTGAACTGGGGGGGCTGCGGAGACAACAGAATCCCATCATGGTTGGCCACATCAGACCCTGTTTTATCATCCAGCATATATCACAGACATGGTTTCACACAGTTTAAAATACTCTGTGATGTTTCTGTAAGCCAATGGTTCCCAACTCTGGTCCTTGAGGAACGCCATCCTGCATGTTTTAGTTGCTTCCCTGGTGATTTGAATAAATGGGTGATTCACAGGCTCCTGCAGAGCTTGAGGAAGTAATCAAATCACTGAATCAGGTGTGTTGAAGCAATAAAAACATGCAGGATGGTGTTCCGCAAGGACCAGGGTTGGGCCTAGTTTAGAGTGAAGCCCATGTTCCTGAGAGACTTGAGAGGTTTGTTGCACGGTGGCACTGCGCCCTCACCTGGTAGTCCAGCATCAGCAGCAGAGTGCAGCGCACGCTCACGTCTCCTGGTCGCTTCACCTGGAACCCGTCCGTCTCCTGGGTGGTGGAGGTGCGGTGCCACTATAAAGAAAAGAGCGACATCACTGAATAGGCGTTCTGTTCAGAATCGTGCAATATACAGTTTATAATAAAGTTCTGAACTTATCTGCTGCTTTTCAAAAGATAACTATTTCTTCTTATCCAATGGACACAGCGCTCAGTCTTCAAAATTAGTGTATGGATTCCAAACTTGGCCTCAGATATTGTAGGGGCGTAGATTTTAGCACAACACCAATTTATTAATCAGCCAAAACAGATTGTTTTCATTCCTGCTGAATCTATATTCTTTTCTCCAAAAGGTTAGACCACATTCAGTTTTTTTATTTTTATTTTACCTCACAAAAAATAAACTAAACAGGAAAAAAAAACTGTAGCGGGAAGTGGTAAAATGAAGCAAAGACATTTCATATTTTTCATAAATCCACTACTTAGTGGCTATACTCTCAAACTTGAAAAGGATCAGTTTGTTTCTAGCCGAACGCTGACAGCTCAATAATAACTTAAAGATTTTGTTTATTTATAACCATCACATAAATTGTGGTTAAATTTTCCAGGCCTGAGAAAAGAATTAGACCCTGCAGTTTAAAACAAACCTTTTTGTTCTCACAAGAAAGGTTTTTAATATATTTTTTATCCTTGTCAGTTTAAATTTTTCCAACACTTTGGTTCAAACTATAATGAGCCCCTGATTTATCAGATTGTCACAATTTTCTCAGTTAGAAAGGCCAGCCCATTACAACCTCTTGTGCCAAGCAACTCAGAATAAAATCTATTGTTCAGCTCAGAACGTTGCTCCTAATATTCATATCTTCTTTATTGTATGGACGCTTATGAAGCATTCACACTATTGTGATCCATTTATCTTCTGTACGTTTTTCGGCATCTTTCTCGTCCTGCAGTTTTCAAGCTATTTCAACAAATCATAAATCAAAACGTTCAGCTCTTTCAGGACAATCTTGCTATGACTTTAGGTATTGGTGCAGCTTTAGCTTTTTGAAATATTTAGCCTTTTCTGCCACTTTTTTTCTCATAGAAAATGAACTGAGCTCATTTTACCTCCTTCAGATCTTTAGATCTGTTTACAACCTTTTACTGCTCCTTTCACATTTTGTTCTGCTTCAGCTTCTTTCAGCTTCCTTCTGCAAATTTTAACTTTTTTCCAACTTCTTTCTGCTAATTTCAGCTTGTATGCTCCTTTCAGCTTATTTCAGCAAGTTTAGCTTTTTCTGCTATTTCAGCTACTTTTTACCGTATTTTTCGCCCTATAAGTCGTGTTTTTTGTGTGTGCATTATTTCATTCCCTGTGACTTATACAGTAGGTTGAAGCAACGTATTTATGGATTTTTTTTCCCATATTTATAAACATTTTTTTTGGCTGAGATATGACTGTTTTCATTCATTCTGACTGAAAATTTAGAACACTACCATTTTCAGCCGCTAGATGGCAGTCGAGCTGTAAGGCATGCCGTTGTATCATGTAATAGGCAAAAGTAGTTATTAATGACACAATCAGCTTGCCAAAGACCGCCACCGTCATCTGCCTGTAGCAACCGTCAAATCAGCTCAATTGTGCTGCGCCACCCAGATGAAATGCAGCTGATTTGACCGTTAAAGTACATTTATTAAGTAAAAGTTTAACTGAGACACACCTTTGCTATAAAGTCGAGCAAACAAATAATTGTTTTAGGTGTTAATCTTGTTAAATTTCGAAGAAATGCACAGCGAGTCGCCCTCTGCGCATTCCTGTTTCCACGTATTGACTTTTGAAAATGCAGCTGATTCAACCGTCAAAGTGCATTTATTAAGGAAAAGTTCAACTGAAACACACCTTTGCTATAATTATGAGCAAACAACTAATTGTTTTTAAGTGTTAATCTTGTTAAATTCTTGTTAAAGTCCTCCCGTGCACACTCCCGCGGTCCCCATTTGGCAGCCAATCGATTTTTGGCACAACACCGGCCCACATTTCCAGGTTCTGCCCACATTTCCAGGTTCTGCCCACATTTCCAGGTTCGGCCTACATTTCCGGGTGGTCAGCGGTTGACACATAATAGATGCAACGTATACGGCGAAGTGACGTATTTCTGAATTTTCCCACTTTATTAGACATATTTGAACTGATTTGACTTATAGGGCGGTGCGACGGGTACGGCGTTAAATATGGCAACTGTTTTATGCCAATTTTAGCATTTTTAGCTAATTCCACAATTTTTGCAGTCATTTAAACTTTTTTAAGCTTAATTCGGGAAAAATGTGTTTTCTCTACTTCCTTCTGGGTATTTAAGCTTCTTTCTGCCTTTTTAGCTACTTTTCAGCAGTTTTTTTCTTTGTAACTTCAGCTTTTTCCAGATAAATTTCACTTTATTGGGCTCATTTCTGCTCCTTTCAGCCTAATTGAGCAAATGTGTGCTCTTTCTGCTTTTTTCTTCAGCCGTTTTCAAATAAGTTAAAGTTTCTCATGGTAATTTTTGCTACTTTCAACCTAATTAACTTCTTCACGGTAATTTCAACTTGTTATGCTCCTTTCAGCTTTTTTCTGCTAGTTTCAGCTTTTTCTTCTATTTTAGCTACTATTTAGCTGTTTTAATGCAAAAAAGCCTTTTCAGCTAATTCCACACTTGTTAAGCTTATTTAAGCTATTTTTACTTCCTTCTGACAGTTTAAGCTTCTTTCTGACTTTTCAGCTACTTTCAGCTTTTTTTTAGCTAATTTCCTAACATGTGTGCTGACTTCTGCTCATTTAAACCAAATTCAGCACAAAAGTGTTCTTTCTGCTTTCTTCTGCCAATTAAGGCTTGTTCTTTCATTTCAGCTACAATTCAGCAGTTGTTTTTAGCTAATTTCAGCTGTTTCTCAACAAGTTCTTTAGCAATAAGCATTCACACTGCATTTTCACAGGAAATGCAATCTCTAGTTTATTTAAAGAACCTTCGTGTGAGCTTCTTTCGGCTATTTTTAGCCTGTTCTTCATGCCGTTTCAGTCACAATTAATAGTAGTGATGCTCTTTCATTCTTAACAGCTAAGTCGATGATAGTAACGATGTTTTTGATTCATAAAGTCAAAAATAGTAGATATATATCTATTTTTTACATTTAAATGCAGATTGTAACACTGGAGATTCAGCACTGATAAATGTCAATTGTGGGTCTTGCACTCATCTTGGCAGAGAGCACCGTTTGGTAAAAATATCTGCAATAAGAAGAATTAATAAAAGTATTGCATGTGGCACACAATACGTTCATCTACAAAGATCTCACATAACCTTTGACCTTGATTGTTGACTTGACCTTGAAGCTGTGGTGATAAAATGATTACGCAACGTGTATCAAGTTTTGTTAAATTCTCTTTAGTGGATCAGAAGTTATGGGCAGCACAAAAAAGTTTATGGACATATGAACAAAGTTATACTACTGTATAATACGTCCTGCCTTTTGACGGGAGTATGAAACCAAAATAAGTTTATTAAATTAGCTGAATGTCAATGAGAGACAATTAAAGGAGAACTAACGTTAAAAAAAGAGAAATTTTCAAATAGTGTTGGCAAAAACAACCAGTGTGGCCATTGCTGATGTTTTCAAAGCAAAAAAGTAGCTGAATGTCAGTTTTAACAAACAAAAAAAGTCAATTTTAGAGACACTGAGATAAAACTTGGTGTGGTAGTAGCCGAGAGTCATACAAATACTCAGAACGACAACAGATGACATTAAATCTTTGTTTAAAATTTAGTCATGTGACATGCATTTATCCGAAGACTGCCATCATTTCTGCAAAGCAGCCTGCATCGACTCTGAACAAGACGGTTGTTAAAAATATATAATAAAATAAAAAAAAACGTGCATCGGTTTCCAGAAGATTCCGTTTTAGCTCATCCTTTCCATACAGACGTTATTTAAATCTTTATTTTATCCGTCAGTAACAAAAGCACATTACGCAGAGTCGCTGAGAAGTGCAGTGTTTCTGACTCGCTCAGAACAGATTAAACACTGAATGCACCTCAAGGTAGAAAATGAATTCTTTTGATTGAAAGCTGCTCAAAGAGAAGCACCTGAGCGTCGGGGTAAAAGACTCTCTCAAAAAGAGGAACCTTGAGAGGCCATAATTTTCGCTCTGAATCTCCTGAAGTGGATTTTTTTAAACGCCAGAACATTTCACAAAGTGAAGGGCAGCTGCCGGTTGTTTATAATAGGAAAGCAGCGTGCATGTTTTAAACAACCTTGCGCGCTGGAAATAAAATTAAAAAAAAAAAAAAGCCTCCACATTCTGCCATTGTACCAGAAGAGAGACTCGGTCTGTTCCATTTAACATTTACCCACCGGGAACATAACGAGGGGCAGGCGAGATGGGATCATTGTTCCTTAAGATTTAGCCAAACATGACAAAATGGGGATTTTCACAGAAAGAAGCCGTCACTGACCTTGACTATATGGTTGTAAAGTCCAATTCAGTGATTAATGCAGCATATAAAAGCTCCTTACTGGTAATGGAACAAATTGTCCAGGAAGCACGCCGTTTGGTTGTGAAACAAACGAGGTGAACTTGTAGTAACAAGCACGCAGCTCATTGGAGGAACAGTTTGATATTTTAGATAATATCTTTATAGAAACATGGTTCAAGTTTCTAAAACATTTTCTAAAATCCATGTTTGTGGCCAAAAGCCTAAATATCTCTGCCTGTGTCTGTTAGCAAAACATCTCATGAACCACTGGATGAGCTTTAATGAAACCAGACTTTTATCACCATGCTGTAGTACTGTTTAATATGTTAAAGAAGCATGTGCTGACCCAGCTGTTACACACAATCCAAACAAGCTTTGCCCCTTTTGCACCGCCCCTAATAAGCCCCAACTCTGCTCAGCCCGCCACAGAAAGAACCCTTTTGCACCAGCCCTTTAGCTAGTATATTTAGCTGATTTGAGGCTGATTCAGGACATCTTTTCGTCCCTGCTTCTCTGGTGGGACCGAGCGAGCTCAGCAGATCTGAGTCGGGACCAAACGTGAATGCAGGACTCTGATTGGTCAGGGGGAGGAGTCACTGGATCTCAGAAACTTTTCACTGAGCTGCATTTGCAATTTCTCTGGATGCGGAGCAGCGGCTGGATCTATTTTAAAGATTTTAAAAACAATAATGACAACGCCGTATTTAATTCTGAAGTCCAGGTGTATTTTGTGTTTGGTGACCGACTATAAAATTCGAGCGAGTGGTGTCACCACAGAGGATCATACGAGCTGCCGAGCCGTTGAAGACCGCGAGGCCGGACCCCGAGCCCCGGGCTCGCCTGCTCACAAAGGCCGGATTTGAGCCCTGGCAGGCGGGAGGACCGGGATGGAGGGACGAGGGGTGGAAACGTTTTTTTTTTTTTTTTTACATTTTATATATAAAATAAGTTTTTTTTATCAGTGAAGTTTAAAAATAAATAAACTGTGCTGGCTTTATCGTGAAATCCTGTTTTCCCTTTGATTTTATTATAAAAAGACAAAATTATTGAATCTCTCATATTTCCCTCAAACATGTTTAAAGAAGAGACAGCCTTTGTTTCAACATTATTCTAACCCACAGATGTACAAATCACAAAACAAGCATTACACTTTAAATTAAAGCTAAACTTTAATTCAAAGCTAATTAAAAATAATTTGTATACAAGAAACAAAACCACAATGAGTGCAAATACATCAAATGATGAAAAAAAAAAAAATAGAATTTTAAATATAGATATCCTGATGCATGCTCAATAATCCAGGTAGAAAAATCTAAAAAAGTTAAGTCTGGTCCTCTGGACATTCAAAAAACCAAAACAAAAATGTAAAAATGTTTCATCTTTCATCTGAAAGACTTCTTCAGTCTGAGGTGCTGTATTCAGCTCAGTCTTCTATAAATAGCTATGAGCTGAATACAGCACCTCAGACTGAAGTCTTTCGGATGAAAGACGAAACATTTCTACATTTTGTTTGTTTGTTTGTTTTGTTTTTTGAATGTCCAGAGGACCAAACTTAAATTTTTTAGATTTTTCTACCTGGATTATTGAGCATGCATCAGAATACTTGTACTAATATTCCTAATTCACGGTTTTTCAGTTATCGCGGGTCTTCAGGGTATGGATCCCCTGTGATAAATGAGGGACAACTGTATGATGTTAGACCCAGATCTAATAGTGTTAGATCAGGAGCAAATAGCATTAGCTTCAGAGCTAACATATACAACGTTAGCTCCAGTGCTAATATATACTGTATATGACGTTAGCTCTAGAGCTAATAGTGTTAGTTCAAGAGCAAATAGTTTTAGCTTCAGAGCTAATACGCATATATCACGTTAACTCAGTAGCTAATAGCATTAGCGCCAAAGCCAATACATAGTGCTAGCTCCAGAGTCAATAAATTGAACATTACAAGTTGGTTGTTTCAACCCATATATTGTACACAAGTACTAAAATAAAATGTAACTTTATTGTCACGTTACAGCTTTTAGTCTTGACTCCCTGTGTTTTAGTCTCCAGTACAACGATGTACATCATCAACCCAGAATACATAGAATAATTGGGACATCCTTAGGTTAAAAAAAAAAAAAAAAAAGTAAAAGCATATTATTTTTCAAGTAAGGAGTTTTTATGTCACAAACAACAACTTAAACAGCATAAGACTAACATGTGCAGGTAGTCAAAGTGCCCTTTAAACAACCAAAAACAGTCTTTTACATCTTTTTAACCTTACAAATCATTGTCAGTAAAGTCAGCAGTATACAGAAAACGGTTGTTCTGCTTCTAGACTTATGTGCAGCCAGATGTGCTTTGTTTCACATTTACATCTACTGAAGTGAAAAGAATAATAAGCTGTGGTTTTCAGGGGGTGTTATTCTCTGAACTATTTCTTGACTTCCTCGACACTGCCAGGAGCCTCATGGTGTCAGAATGACCACCTCCTCTCTGTGTTTTCATATTTAAAGACAGTTTTCCAACTCATTTATCAGCAAGAATGTGACTTATTTTAATTAAAACATTGTCCTGTTAATTTAAACTTTTGCCAGTGTTGTAATGGGCAATATCAGAACCTCACTTAAGGGTAAGGAGTGCAACCGTTAGTTTTCCTGCTCTGAAATATGTCGAGTTTCAGTTAAACAGAGGAGGTGAAGCACAGATCAGACCAATTCTGCCTGTTTGAATCTTTTTTATTATTAAAAGTGCAATCAGACCGAGTGAAGATTTGGGCTCAGGTTTATTGCTCTAGTCAATTTATAGCAAAATAAAAAACAAACAGCAGAGACATAAAAGACCCCGCTTGACTGCACAGGATGTGAGGACAGACGGCAGTTAACAATTGTAAAATGTTAATGAGGAGCTGTGCAATTTATCTTTTTTATTGCGCTTCTTCATCACAAAGCACTCGGCACTTTTTGAGTCACCTTTTAACATTACAAGTTGAGGATTTGCTCAAAAACTGTTGTTTGAACGATGATTCAGCATTCACACCATCACTTTCCTGTTTTAATTTTTCTGCTGGGTTTTAGCAGTGTAATTACTTATTTAGCCACTCAAATGTCAAAACGTTCAGCTCATTCAAGAGATAGATGTTTTTGTAACTTGTATTGTTTTCAAATATTTTTTACTTACAAAAATATTGTATGTGAAGGTACTGAAACACAACTAGTGAAATTGCATTTCCTGTGAAAATGCAGTGTGAATGCTTATTGTAGAAGAACTTGCTGAAAAAAACTGCTGAAATTAGCTGAAAAGCATTCTGAAATGTAGCTGAAAGGTAAGAACATGCCTTCCCTAACTTAACAAAATACAGTAGAAAGAACACGTATTTGTTGAATTGGTTTAAATAAGCAGAAATGAGCACAAAAATTAGGAAATTAGCTAAAAAAAGCTGAAATTAGCAAAACAACAGCTTCAAAGTTGCTGAAAAGGCAAAAAGAAGCTTAAACTACCAGAAGAAAGTGGAAAGAACTGAAATTTTCTACTTAAAAAAAGTGGAATTAGCAGAAAAAGCTAAAATTAGCATTAAGGTAAATATTAACTGAAAGAGCAGGAAAAACTGAAATTAGCAGAAAAAAACTCAAAGAGCATAACAAGCTGAAATTTTAGCGTAAAGAAGTTAATTAGGGTGAAAGTTGCAGAAATTAACATGAAAAACTTGAATTTATATGAAAACAGCCGAAATTCGCTAAAAATGCAAAAAAGTTAGCTGAAAAGTTAGACCAAGATTAAATTAGCATAATTAAGCGGAAAGGACATGTTTGCCCAAATATATTGAAAGAATGATAAATGAGCACAAAAAAGGAGGAAATTATCTGGGAAAAAAAAAAGCTGAAATTATCCCAAACAATTGCTGAAAAGTAGCTAAAACTGCAAAAAGAAGCTTAAGTTACCAGAAGGAAGTGGAGAGAGCACATTTTTGCTGAATTAGGCTGAAAAAAAAGTTGAAATTATTGCAAAAAATCTGGGATTAGCTGAAAATGCTCAAATTAGCATAAAGCAACTAAACAGTAGTTGAAATCGCATAAAAAGCTGAAACTTATATAAATAAGCTGAAAGGAGTATAAAAAGCTGAAACTTGTATAAATAAGCTGAAAGGAGCATAAAAAGCTGAAACTTATATAAATAAGCTGAAAGGAGTATAAAAAGCTGAAATTAGCTGAAAGAAGTTAGAAGAAGCACAAAAATGTTGTAGTTAGCAGAAAGAATCTAAAAGGATCACAAAGCTGAAAAATCAGCCGAAAGTAGCTGAAAAAAGTTGAAATTTACACAAGGTATTTGAAAGAAGCTGAACCAAAACAAAACATGAAAGGAGCAGTAATAGGTTGTAAACAGAGCTAAAGATTTGAAAGATGTAAAATGAACTCAATTAATTTTTTCTATGAGGAAAAAAAGTGGCAAAAAAGCTAAATATTTCAAAAAGCTAAAGTTGCACCAATACCAAAAGTCATGGCGCTCCTCCTGAACGAGCTGAACGTTTTGATTTGTTGAAATAGCACAAAAATTGTGGAACGACAAAGATGCTGAAAAATGTACAGAAGAAAAATGGATCACAACAGCGTGAATGCTTCATAAACATTCATACAATTAGCTGCTAGCTTCTAGCTATTTTTTGGCTACTTTGAGCTTTTAGCTGGCCTAGTACATTACAAAATATTAGAATTTCCTGTGAAGCATTTATTTTAAAGTACATTTGATAATTTACAAATGCTCATGATCAGACGGTGCATGTTCGTTTTGTCATGCAGAGATCTTGTTAGTGCTGACCTCGACCAGATGGTTGTCAGGACCGTACAGGTCTTTGTCCAGCTCGATCACCAGGCTCTTAAAAAATGAAGAAAACTTCTTTTTCTGCTTCCCGGGCTGCCAGACAGATAAGAGGGAGATAACCACACATATATCATTTCCACATCAAAAACTCATGAGCGCATTCACAAATGCACTTGTCGTAGGCAAATTTATAAACGTGTGCATGACAAATCTTTCCTTTTAGCATCGTTACTTGTGAGAAACCACAAGGAGCTGAGTGAGATCAGAACAAAAATATGACAGCACACATTCTCAGGGTCCACTTCCTGTGAGCTTAGCCTAAAATATTTTGGGTTTCTGAGCTCAACGCTGTCCAGTGTCCACTGATGAAAACATCAGAGCTTCTGTCTCAAAAACTAATCATTTCATCTCTAAACGCTCATCTCACTATCATTTATTCATCTCACATTTGGAGCCTTCAATAAAGCACAAAGTCATCACTATATGGATCACAAATGCATCATATTTTTATACTACATAGAATTAGAATCACAGATTTAAAAAAATAAAAAGCATTTGACAAACAATAAATCTATCAGATACATGGCTCCACATAGAGCAGAGATTCTACATAAAATAATAAATGTATTAAAAAATAAACTAAGAGGAGTATAAGAAATAAAACGCACATCATCCAGCAGCTTCCCCTCTACTCTTAGCTCCCATGATGCAATGCTGCCATCTGAGTCATCTGCGTCAGGTCGAGCCGGGTTGAAAGTGTTTGAAATATAGAGCCTCAATTTACGCTTTTGCTGCTGACACAAAGGGCACAGTAAACAGCTCAAATTAATAACACATTACTAGTGGAAGTGAACCAATCAGATCAAACTGGCTGAATATAATGAAAAAAAAATCACTAAAACTACAAATATGTAAAGTGAAAATGCTAAATATTACAGATGGAGCTTCGCAGGATGCCCACAGGTTCACGGGGATAAATTATTTCTTATTTCTGATACCTTCATTGGCCTCTTCAGTGCTTCCTGAATGTCCACACGTTTGCGCATGATGGTCTGGTCCAGTTTGCGCTCAAAAGCCAGCAGATCCATGTAGGCCTGAGATTCTGGGACCAGCTCCCGAATCTGTAAAAAAATAAAAATAAAAAACACATTCTAAGACTTTGATTCAGACACATTTTAGATGCTGAATAAAAAAAATAGATTTTGTTTATTTCTATCCCAGCGTGGCTTAGTGTTGAAAAATATGTTTTGTTGTTATCAAAGAAAGCAGCTAAGTGTTAGATGATCTGTATAATAGCTAACACATACACTTAAAGCTAACGTGTTAGCTGTAGATACATCAGCATATATGATCAGTTTTGTTTACCTACACAGACTACAACCAGCCTAACGCAGGTCAGTCATGTGGCCACATGTTTTTTTGGCAGATTCAGCAGAGCGCTTTGTTTACATTGAGCGCGTACCTACAGTTCAGATTTATGTTTAGGTTTATTGTCAACACAAGGTCAACAATGCAAAGAAATGCTGAGGATGAGAAGAACGGTCTCAACTCGCCAAAACAACAACAAATACCAAAGCATGCAACAAAAATACAGAAACAAGGTGCCAAAAGTGAAAAAGAAATACATCTACAGCAGTGTGGTCCTATTAGCAGAGTGGTTCTGTTGGCAGTGAGGTTCTCTTATCAACATGGTCCCGTTAGCACCATGGTACTGTTAGCATAGTACTGTTAGCAGCATGGTACTGTTAGCATAGTGGTTCTGTTAGCAGAATGGTTCTGTTAGCACCATGGTTCTGTTGGCAGCATGGTACTGTTAGCAGTATGGTACTGTTACCGTGGTTCTGTTAGCAGCATGGTACTGTTAGCAGAGTGGTTCTGTTAGCAGTATGGTACTGTTACCGTGGTTCTGTTAGCAGCATGGTAATGTTAGCAGAGTGGTTCTGTTAGCAGCATGGTTCTGTTGGCAGCATGGTACTGCTAGCAGCATGGTACTGTTGGCAGCATGGTACTGTTAGCAGTATGGTACTGTTAGCAGCATGGTACTGTTAGCAGCATGGTACTGTTAGCAGCATGGTAATGTTAGCAGCATG
>NC_056517.1:24770336-24773758 GCF_014905685.2 Nematolebias whitei
TGTTAGCAGCATGGTACTGTTAGCAGCATGGTACTGTTAGCAGCATGATGATAATAACGACTGCGGCAATGGACGATGACTGCCGTCATTTCCGTACTAATATATCTGGAAAGCTGCTGGAGTAAACTTTTTCAATACTGAGTACAGTTCAGGGTAATCTTTTGATGATGGTTATAACAGGCAAGACTATTGAAATATATTTAATGTATTTACATGGCAGCCTTGAATAAATGTGCACATACCAACAATCTGCATATGACTGGAATATCATAAGAGTACATTCTGTAAAAAAGGTTCAATGCATATCATATGTTTGAAGTGACAGAGTGAACTATAATCATGTTTTGTGAATCTTTGATATTCTGTAAGCAAAAAAAAAAAAGTTATAACAAAGTTAACATATAAATTCAATTAATTATATTTTTCCAAATCGATGGTATAAAGTGGCAGGAAAATGCAGCTGTCAATACAACTATCTGTGTCAATGATTAATGAGGTCGTCCTCTGGACAGTAGATCAAAATGAGATTCAGACTGTGCAGCCAAACAGCCAGAACTCAAACATTACCATACTGATGAAAGTCCACAGAGCATCAAGGGCTGCTGCTCACCAAACTGTGCACACACACTCCTCCAGCTCCTTCCCCTCCCTCCTGCTTCTTTCATGTTTCTTTCTAAAAGCCTCCCTTTATTGTTCCCTCACATTCCTTCCCTATCTCCATTTCTCTGGCTTTCACCGGGCCGAGGTGCTGAGCTGGTGGAGGAGTGTGGCAGACATTCCCCATGCCTGACTCATTGTTGTGGCCATGCCATGCCTGCTGCTATCTGCCCGTCTGGGTAATGTCAGGGGATAAGACCCAGACGTTCACGGTTTCCAGACCTCAGCAGGTTCAGCTCTCTCTTGGCTGATGGGATGATGAAAACCTGAAACTAAACGATGAAAACTGCCCCCCTGCAAACGCCTCACACTCACCTATGGAAATTTGATAATCCTGCAGCCTCTTTCAGTCATACTTGCTTTTGCATCTCACCCTATTCCAATTTAGATCAGTGAGCAAACAAGACGAAATCTTAATAATAATAAAATAATAATAAAAAAAAACTCTTCTGATCCCTCCACCCATCCCTTCTCTTCTTATTTTGGAAATAAATAATCATCCGGCCCTCAGCGCTTCCTCAGAACCTTGGGTATCAAAAACAGACCAGAATTTCTTTTTCTACTTTGCACACAAAAGATAAAAAAGACACAGTTAAAAAAAAAAAAAGAAAACAGAACAACAAAAGGTAAAAGCATGCAGCCTCACCCTTTGCGGAAGAATCTTGTCTGCCATTTTCCTTCTCTTAGCACTAGAGACAGGGAGAGAAAGACAGAGAAAGAGGAAAAGGAGAGCATGTTACTATGGTGACTGATAGCGTAGCACCCAGGCCATCTGCTAAAATGCTGGGCCATATCCAGCACCCCAGCATCCCAGTGGTGTGTGTGTGTGTGTGTGTGTGCTCTCTGAAATGCAGTGGTCCACCTGGAGAGCGAGAGTCTCCAACAGCCAGAACATTACATCACACATCTGCCTGACACACAAAAAAATCACTGGTGCTGCAGGTTAACAAGGTGTGTGTCCAAAATGAGCATGTGTGTGTTCGTTTGATTCATGAACCCTTTTTTTTTTTTGGGGGGGGGGTCTCAATATTTCATACTTACCATCAAAGGACAATGAAAATCTCTGCAAATTCATTGTCTGTGTCCGATTTGCGTTTTAAAAAGTCACAAAGATTAAAAACTACAGCAAAGCTCGTTCTGCAGGTTAGGTTTCCTGAAACGTCTCATCAGCATCTGCGAGACGTGAGCAGGTCGGTCCAAGTGTCAGCCAGAACCATTCACATTACATGGAGCTGAACTTCTGTCATGATTAAAACAGCGTCTTCCTATATAACTGGAAATGAGCTAAAATCAAGAAGCAAAGTGTGGAAAAACAAACTTCACCTTTACTGATTTGAGGAGGGTTAATTAGCAGTCAGGTGCTGCTGATCAAATGCATTGATTAATTGATTATCAGCTGTGAGTACTCCAAGATGGGAAAACAACAGCAATAATCTTAGAGGAATGAGTGACAGATGAAAAGTTGAGCTTGTGTTAAAGGGGAATTAGAAGAAATCATCTTCTCCAAAAAAAGTTCATGCCAAAATGACTTTATTTTACAAAACTGCATCGAAACAAACAAGATTTTAGAAACAAAAGCCGTTTGATCATTTTAACTTGGGCTAATTGACGAGATATGTGCTTCTGATCAGCTTTTACACACTGCTCCCGCACTGACTTATTAGGTGTAGTTAAATATCTAACATTTTACGGTGTAAGAAGCTGTTGTATCTAGATTTGAATGATGGCTTTGCCAAGAACCGTTCTCATAAAGTTTAAAGTCTGTGCAGTAAAGATACACAGCCAGGAGGTGGTACTTATATTATTATTGCTCCCAATAACAGTGCAACTCATCCCTCTTTAACTCCCACAATGTTCTTCATTTGCTCCTCCTCACTCCTGTTTCTGGTGAGGTGCTGCTGCTCATCTACCTTCTGGATTGTGAAATAAACCCTCCTGCTTGCCTCAGGTAAAGCTGTAACCAAAGACCGGCTCTGTGCAAACACAACCCTCCTGCTGCTGATAACAAATTAAAAGCTCACTATTTAATATTTTGTTTAACTGAAGTGTAAAAAAAGGGTTACAGCGATTCTAAAATGGCAGCGGTGAGGTATGATATCTATTTTTTTGTTGATTAAAATCTGTTTTAGTTCCTCTATCTGTCAGCTCATGCAGGATAAAGTCTTAACGGAAGTATAAATCATTAATTGTGTGGATGCTGATTTAGCACTCACACTATTTCATTTTTCTATGTTCTTATTTTTGAAAATCTAACTACTCCATTTATTTTAAAACATTCAGCCCACTTGCTCTTTTTTTGTCTTCTTGTGCCATTTGTTTTTAGATTTTAGCTATAGTTCAGCTACTTTTAGCTCCTGTTCCACCTCTTGAAGCTTTAGTGTTTTGCATATTTTGGCTTTTAGCTTGCGTTTTTGCTCCTTTCAACATTTTAACATTTTAGTCCTTCAGAACTCAAAATGCAATCCCAATTTTCACACAAAAGGCTTTATTTATTTATTTATTTTTATTTATTTGTGTGTATTTGTTTATATTTATTTATTTGTCTGTTTTTACTTATTTATTATTATTTCTTTAGTTGTTTTATTTCTCTTTCTTTGTTTATATTTATTTGTTAGTTTTTACTTATTTATTTATATTTATTTATTTACGTAGTTATTTTATTTATTTATTAGTATTTATTGGTTTATATTTATTTATTTGTTTTAACTTATTTATTTATATTTCTTTATTTAGTTATTTTCGTTCTTTCTTATTTATTTTTCTTT
>NC_056517.1:24773768-24785294 GCF_014905685.2 Nematolebias whitei
TTATTTTGTGTTTGCTTTTACTTATTTATTTATTTTTATTTCTTTATGTAGTTATTTTATTTGTTTATTTTTATTTATTTCAAACAAGTGATTAAGTGTTGGTAGGTGTTGACTAAACTCTCCATTCCCTGGTTTTAGGTAGTTTAAATTGAATAAATTGTAAAAGTTTAAAACAACTTTCTATTTTAATTCAACTGCGTTAAAGCCACATTTACAATCCATTACTTTTTTTTGGGGGGGGGGGGGGGCACCAGAAAAAACACATTTGAGTCATTTCATACCTTAATGGTAACCAGTGTAAACTAGGATCCTGAAACACGCCTATTTCAAAAGTTCTGACCCCTAAAGAGAGTTTGTAAAAGCTGATTTGCGGTGCAGCTTTTGTTTTCTTCAGTCACAGATGGCTTTACGTGAAGGTCCATCAGCATGCCAGGCAGTAAAACAAGCCCGCTGGGAGGAGACTGGAAGGGTTTTGTGGTAAATTAAAAGGAGAAAACAAACAATTTGCTATTTCACACTGTCTAAATACTTATTTAAGGTTAGATTCTGCTTTTCTAGCTGCACAAAACTGTTCCCATCATGCCATGCTCCAGCCCACAGCATGCAGCGCTACATTTAGAGGAAGGCGGCCTCTCGGCCTGCACCTACGTTTGGCCGAAACAGTTCATTCAGGAGGGAGTGCTGGGCTCAGGTGAAAGGCTAAATAGGCCAGAGTCATCAAACAAACGAAAAGGGACATGCAGCAGAATAAACTCCTACTTTGATCCAAGCGTGGGATCTGATTGGGGCTCTCTCATGTCCATCTGCCTCGCCGGCATCTCATTGGCTCCGGGGAATCCGACTGGCTTCCTATGAATCGGTGAGGATTTGAAGGTTCTCCGATTAGAGTTAAGGCGAGAAACACACTCAGAGGCAGCATTTAGGATGTCAGAGGGGAAACACCTGATGGTTCAGGCTGTTTGGACGTCTGTGTGTGTGTCGGACATGTGTGAAGTTCAAGTGTCTGTTAGAAGGGTGTACACTCTACGAGTCAGACAAGGCCAAGCACTGATGGGTGTGTCAGAGTCCATGCTCGTGCTGCAGAGGACCTGAGGAGCATCCCACTCGTCTGAGAGACGCGCTCATTCGACAAGGTGTTTTTTTTTTCTTCAGTGAACCAAAACCATCATGCTTCACACACAGAGACAGACAACACATGGATAAAGGACAGACTGTGAGTAGAGAGGAGAGGGGTGGAGCTGAATTTACCTCGGATTCAGCTCAGATCGGTGCACATCTGGATGCAGTAATGAACATTCGGTGTGGATGACACAAAACAATACAGCTGTGATGAAATAAAAATGCCTCCTGTCTGAATGAGTCGACAGTTTTACCACCAAAGACCAGTTTCATCTTTAAACAGGACTTTTTTTCTGTGCCTGTGAGCCCTTCTGCGTGTTAAGTACCGTATTTTTCACCGTATAAGTCGCACCTTTTTGCATAAACTTGCAAGTCCTGCGACTTATACAGCGAAGTGCCTAATATACATTTTGTCCCCATATTTATAACCCAATTTTTGGCTGAGCTCTGATGATTTGGTGTGATGTGATGCGAATGACAATAAAGAATATCTGTATCTGTAGTTCATTCATTCTGACATGAAAAATATTGAACACTACCATTTTCAGTCACTAGAGGGCCCTCAAATAATAAGGCAAGCCAAGTGTCTCATTAATAGGTAAAAGTGGATATTAATGAGTCACTTGACTTGCCATACAAGTCACCTTGGTCTCGCTCTGGAACTCCTGGAGCAAACGTCAAATAAGCTGCATTTTGCCGCACTGCCCAGGTGAAATGCAGCTGATTTGACCATTAAAGTGCATTTTTTAAGGAAAATTTAGACTGAGACACACCTTCACTATAATGTTGAGCAATAATTATAAATAAATAAAATAAAAACAACAATTATTTTAGGTGTTAATCTTGTGAAATTGTTGTTAAAGTCCTGCCATGCACGCTCCCGCAGCCGCTATTTTGGCAGCCAATCGATTTTTGGCACAACACCGGCCCACGTTTCCGGGTGGTCAGCAGTGACACATAATAGATACAACTTATACGGCAAAGCATTTATGGTTTTTTCCACTTTATTAGACATTTTTTGACTGATGTGACTTATAAGCGGTGCAACGTTTACGGTGGAAAATACAGTAAATGCATTAAAGACGTAGCCTCAAGCCTCCTCAACTTCAAATCCTGCTGCTGTCACTGTCTGCATTCACAAGCTGAAAGCGGCATGGCTTGTTTATTTAAAATAAATTATTTAAAATGATTTAGCACCTGCTGAACCTTTGTGCAGCCCTTAGGTGCAGGGAGAAGCTCTCTCTGCAGCCTGTCATGATCTCTGCTCTCTGCCACCTGCGGCTCTCTGCCATGCTCACATTTCTCCTCCGGCTGCAGCTTTGTCAAGGGTTAACCCTTTGCTGTCCAGATGCACTGATCGACTTTTGTCTTCCAACTTAAAATTCAAAGTATGTCACATCGTAAAATCGTCAAATCACAAAAGTGTTAAGTTATTTTTAATTATGTTAGAACTTCTACGTTCAGTTGTTTCAGTGTAACTGATCAAGAAGTACATTTCTGCTCCGTGCTGCATCAGCTGCGTGAAGGGTTAACCCTTTGCTGTCCTGCTGCGCTTCTCTTCTCTACAATTTAAATTTAAATACTGTTTTAAATAAACAATGCATGCTACAGTATTTAAATTTAAATTGTTTGGAGTGAAACTTGAACTTGGACTACTGTATCCCTACTTCACGATTTTTCACTTATTGCGGGGGTGGGGGGTCCCCCCTAAACCCCGTGATAAACGAGGGACTATTGTAATATTTTTGCCTGGGGTTTTAAATTCTAACTAGAAATTCAGACATATTAGTGTACTTTTGTTAATCCAATAGTTGGAATTTTTGATCTTGTATTTGTCCCTGAATGCACCACAAGCAGATTTATGGGAAAAAAACAACAATTATCTTGATTTAAAACTAGCTTATAAAAGTAACATTAGCTTTTATAAACTTCAATCTTTTTTGTTTTCTTTATTTTAGCCTTTGAATTTCTTTTGTTTCAATAATTTGAGCCAGTTTAAAATACGACGTGTGGCAATAAATCACTACATCCGTCAGACGGGAGAAACATTTGAGAAGAGCTAATTTGACGTAAATCTTCTGTGACGTACGCTTTCCCCAAGAGCTGAAAGGTGGGCAACAATGTTTTTGTTTGTGCCTGTTAGCAAAATATCTCCAAAACCACTCAATGATTTTATTGAAACTCTCAGAAAGTAACAATTAGGTGTACGTCTACCACAGCCTTTTTGATGTCATCATGATTCAAGATGGCTGCCACAGCTAATCAGTCTTTGAAAACCCAAACATAGCGATAACTCAGTGTAATTGTGCAGATATTTAGCTGAACTTTGGTGTGGTAGTAGCTTAGAGTCATCCCCAACACATAATCTGAGCACAAACAGGTTGTAGAATACTGCCATTTTCAAGGATGGACCAAAACAATGACAGCTGCTGTTATTCTCAACATAGAAAAAGGTTTTAAACTAAAAGTCTGGCATGAAAGGCAACAGGCGATATGCATCGTCCCTCATGCACTCTTTATTCCTCACCACACTCTTTAAATCCAGTGCAGATAATGAATACCGTATTTTTCGGCCTATAAGTTGTGTTTTGTTTTTTGTGCATAATTTACATGCTCTGTGACTTATTTATGTTTTTTCCCCATATTTATAAACCAATTTTTGGCTGAGATATGACATTTTTCATTCATTCTGACATTGAAAATATTGAACACTACCATTTTCAGCCGCTAGATGGCACTTAAGCAGTATGGCATATCATTGTGTCATGTAATAGGTAAAAAGTGGCCATTAATGACACAATCGGCTTGCCACAGTCTGCTACCGTCGTCTGTCTGGAGCAACCGTCAAATCAGCTTCATTTTGCTGCAACGCCCCGATGAAATGCAGCTAATTTAACCACTGAAGTGCATTTATTAAGTACAAGTTCAACTGAGACACACCTTTACTATAATGTCGAGCAAACAAATAATTGTTTTTAGGTGGTTATCTTGTTAAATTTCAAAGAAATGCGCAGCGAGTCGTCCCTCTGCTTCCGCGAATCGGCTTTTGAAATGCAGCTGATTTGACCATCAAAGTGCATTTATTAAGCAAAAGTTCAACTGAGACACACATTTACTATAATTTAGAGCAAACAAATAATTGTTTGTAAGTGTTAATCTTGTTAAATTCTTGTTAAAGTCCTCCCGTGCACCCTCCTGAGGCCGCCATTTGGCAACCAATTGATTTTTGGCACAACACATAATAGATGCGACTTATATGGCAAAGAGACGTATTTATGCGTTTTTCCACTTTATTAGACATTTTTGGATTGATGCGACTTACTCAGCGGTGCAAGGTGTACGGCGTAAAATACGGTAATACGTTCTAGGACACTGGGGTAGGTATTTACACCACACAGCAAACTGGAATGAAATTCTGTTTTCAGCAGCGTTAGCCCTGCGCGGCGCAGCTTGGACCTGAAGGTATCGGTGGTCTGAGGATCTGAAGCATCAACCTGTTTGCCAGCGAGAACGCCACACATCCTCACTAAGAGACAAACGAGACAAAGACACCTGGACGGGTCACCCTGGCTGATCGATCAGAGGCTCGGTGGCCAGACGGACCGCTCTGAGGGGTTGAGCCCCCGACGCAGGACATTTCCTCTGAACTGTTCGACAAGCCTGTTTAATTGTGAGTGGATCAATCGTGCTGCAGATAGTGGGGGAATGAAACAGAGAGGTCTACTGAGTGTGCATATCGATCGCCTCCCTAATGAGAATACCTGCTACACCCTTGTCTTGCGACGCTGAGTGTGTGTGTGTGTGTTTACGAGCCGGGCGGTAGACAAACAGCTTAAACCAATGTCACAAGCCAGAGCATGGACATCTGCAGATAGATGCATGCAACGCGTGCAAACTGTTCACAGAAGGCAGGTGAACGCTCATGCACGGCGGCGATGTGGACGAAGGAAGCGGTGAGCAAGGCAAAAGGTGGGAGAGTCCAAGAAGTGGGAGAGAGGCAACAACGTACAAGCGTGAGAACGAGGAAACAAAAACTGAAAGACACACAGAGACCACGGTTTCACTTCTGTTGGATTTCTGAGCGACGAGTGTGAAAATTTACAACGAGGAGTGGAAACTGAACGTCCAGCCTCTGGACCGTGCATTCCTTTCCTCTTCTGCTCTTTTTTTCTTTCTTTCTATTAAAAATAAATGGTGTTAAGTTGATGAAGCCCTCACAGAAAAGAGCAACAAATCCTACAATTTAGGAGTGATTCAGCGACTACGTTATGTTTACTTCATTCGTTTATTTATGTTTCTGATGCATAATCATGTCAGAATCTCACAATGCATGTGATTAACAGTTTATTTAACTGATTTATTACAACTTACCGTATTTTTCGGACTATAAGGTACACTTAAAATACTTTAACTTTCTCAAAAATCAACAGTGAGCGTTATGAATTAATTCTGGTTGTGCTTACTGACCTTGAACTGATTTTATGTGGTACAGCGGAACACTGTTGAGAGTTACTGTGAATGAGTTGAATAAAGTTTGACTTATGTTTTGTTTCGCTTAATGCGCCTTTTAATCTGAAAAATACGGTAACTAAAACTGTAAACTTCCCAAATAGTATCATAAAATGGTTGTTCCTAGAACTGATTATTTACAGGTTTATAGCCACATCTAACTAAAAAGTACCACCTGAGCTGTAAATAAGACCTAAAATATAGAGTCGCTGCATGAAATGTCAAACTTAGACAGAATTACACGTCATAATAAAGCCTCATTCTTGTTAAATGTTACAATTTGCCGATTTAGTTGTGGTAATTTAGAGACTTTTATTTTGAAGGGACGATGGTTGGACAAATAGGGATAGTAAATTCTTCTCCTCCCTTTGCAGACAAAGACCTGCTGAGAACATCTGTGAGCTCAGTCTGGGGGTGTGAACTCCAGAAGATTGTAAAACTTATTTATGCCACCTGCGAAGCAGCTTAAAACTCAAGGAGCAAAAGGACTTGTAAAAAACCCTGAAATCCATAACTTGAAATGGGGAAAAAATATGTTTCAGTGATGTGAAGTCAGAAATAACTCAATTTTTACGCTTTGAGACTAAACTTCTGCAGAGGAAAACGACTAATGTGCCACTGAGAGGTATTTTAAATGTGACACTTAGACGAGACCAAAACAACCAAACACAGGAACTGAAAATCGCAAATTTAATTCCTATTTAGAACGCATTTAACCAGCTACCAGTGCTAAGAACGGTTGTGTTAGGTGTTTTTTTTTCTTATTTAGCATACTGCATAAAATATCCAGCAGGATTACAATGGTTTATTCATATAAAGTGATAGTTCATATCTTCTGAAGTTGCGTTCTCTGGAATCGTTTATGAGCAAATATCTTACCTGTTGTAGATCGCTCTTTGAATGACTTCAGATTGGAGAGTTATAGGTTAATTTTGATTTAAACGATGAGCTAACCACAGCCAACCCAATGTTTATGATTTACTCTAATGGAGTACACGTTTCAAACAAAGACAGCAGCTTTTAACCAGTTTTTCAATAATAATTATTTCTCATCTGCAGCGTTTTTTAAGGCCTTTTCTCTCATCAGAAAAGCACTCGTGCATCTCTCCTCTAGTATGTTTGAACATGTTCAAAACATGACAAGCCTGCGAGTCTCTGTGACTCAAGTGAAGAAACTGAAAGCTTGAACTAACCATAACCTCGTTAATCTGGTCAAAATTGAAGATAATTTCTCCAAACTGAGCTCAAAGAGCCATCTACAACAGGTAAGATAATTACTGTTCAGGACCTTTCCACGGGACTCTGCTTCAATACATTTGAGCTCTCCTGCGTTCAAAGTGCAACCAGTCAGTGTCGTCTCAAAACTCACATTTATTACAAACACAGGAACATTTAGCATGCAGGCCGTGCAGTGTTGTGTTTGGAGTTAAACGTGGACTGGATTTGGACTCACTTCCTGGCTCGGTTCTGGACGGTCTGCTGCTGCTGCTGCTGCTGCTGGACCTGCTGGGACGGGGCAGGCCTCTTACGGCTGGGCTCCATCACTGGGGAAGGCAGACCGGGCCGCACCGCCGGGCTCCCTCCGTACGGTGGACCGGGGGGGCCCATGGGAGCTCCCTGGTGGGGCATCCTCGCTCCAGATGGCATGCCAGGACGCTGCAGAGGGTGAGGCAGAAAAAGAGCGCAGGGGGTTATGAGCATAGAAAATATTGTTGTGTGAATGTTTATGAAGCATTCACACTGTTGTGAGCCATTTTTCTTCTGTACGATTTTCAGCATCTTTCTCGTTCCACAGTTTTTGTGCGATTTCAACAAATCATAAAAACGTTCTGCTCGTTCAGGACAATCCTGCTCTGACTTTTGGTATTGGTGCAACTTTAGCTTTATGAAATATTTAGCCTTTTCTGCCACTTATTTTCTCATAGAAAAATGAATTAATGAGTTCATTTTACATTCTTCAAATCTTTAGCTCTGTTTACAACCTTTTACTGCCCCTTTCACGTTTTGTTATGGTTCAGCTTCTTTCAGCTTCCTTGTGCAAATTTTAACTTTTTTCAGCTACTTTCAAGATTTCTGCTGTTTTGTGCTCCTTTCAGATTCTTTCTGCTAACTACAACATTTTTGTGCTTCTTCTAACTTCTTTCAGCTAATTTCAGCTTGTTATGCTCCTTTCAGCTTATTTATGCATTTCAGCTTTTTCTGCTATTTCACCTACTAGTTAGCTGTTTTTAAGTTAATTTTAGCTTTTCCAGCTAATTCCACATTTTTTTCCACTCATTTCAACTTTTTTCAGCCTAATTCAGCAAAAATGTGCTCTCTCCACTTCCGTCTGTTAATTTAAGCTTCTTTGTGCTTTTTAGCTACTTTACAGCCGTTTTTTTGTGTGTGTGCTAATTTCAGCTTTTTCAGATAAATTCCACTTTCTTGTGCTCATTTCTGCTTCTTTCAGCAAACATGCTATTTATGCTTTCTACTGCTTGTTCTACGTTTTCAACTAGTTTTTTTTTTTTAGCATTTTTTAAGCTAATTTCAGCTGTTTTCACATAAATTCAAGTTTTTCGTGGTAACTTCTGCTACTTTCAGCCTCATTAACTTCTTTCTGCTAATTTCAATTTGTTATTCTCCTTTCAGCTTGTTCTGTTATTTTAGCTATTATTTAGCTGTTTTGTGCTAAATTTAGCAATTTAAGCTAATTCCACATTTTTGGAGCTTATTTCAGCTCCTTCTGGTATTTTAAGCTTCTTTCTGCCTTTTCAGCTATTTTTGTTGTTGTTGCTAATTTCAGTTTTTTAAGCTAATTTCCTAATTTTTGTGCTCATTTCTGCTTATTTAAACCCATTTTAGCAAATATGTGTTCTTTCTGCTTTCATCTGCTAACTTAGGCTTGTTCTTCCAGCTAGATTTCAGCATGTTTTTAGCTAATTTCAGCCATTTGTCAGCAAGTTTTTAAGCAATACGCATTCACACTGCATTGTCGCAGGAAATGCAAATTCTCTAGTTTTCTATATTTTCTGGTTTGTAATAACCACCACTTAAAATCAAAGAACCATCAGATCAGCTGCTGCTTGTTTGAATTTCTTTACTGTGAATTCATTATTTTATTTTGAAAATTGCGTTTTATCCTAAATAAATCCACAGATTTGACCTAGAAAATACTAAAAGTCTTGCACATGTAAAAAAATAAATAATTAAAGCTTTGCACAATATTTATATTAATTTAATTGCCTTCAAACGTTTGTCACCATTTGCAAAACATTTTAGCCAAATAATGACAAATTTTCCTGTTGAACACAAAACGTAGAAATGATCAAAACACAAGTGAGCTTCTTTTGTCTGTTTTAAGAAAAACAATAACTTTATGTCAAAAAATCTCACAAACAAAAGCAGCAATCAGGGACGTCTTATTCTTGATCTTGTTCTCCAAACAAAAGTCCTTTTTGACAAACTGGATGTAAACTCACTTCCAAACATCTTCCCAACAAAGCAGACAGTGTCAAAGCCCACAGTCTGTAAGTCACGTCCTGAGGAGGGGAGGGGGGGGGGCGCTCACCTGTTCTCGTCACTCCCATAGAAACAGCTGCCTCCCGCCTTTGTTTATTGTCTCGATCTAACCGCCATTTGTGCAGAAAAAAACCCCATGAATATCCAGATTAGAGACTTAGTTCTGTTTCTGATGGGCTTCACTTGAACACATCGGTCGAGGATAACCAACCCATAATATGCCTTATTTTAAAATAAACCAATACTTTTTATGAACTGATGGATGGAGCTGCACAGAAACTGCAACTCTGTGAAAAATAAAGTAACAAATCTTTCTGCACGCTCACGTTTTTCTAATATTTGCCACGTTTAGAGCAGATTTCTGCACATGCAAACACATCCAAAGCGATCTTTAGACTGTCCACAGACAGGCTGAAAACAAACAAAAACACTCCGAGGGTAAAACAAGATATTCAATTGTAACTAACTGCATCAAATGCATCAAATATTCATGGAAATATTCAGTCACTAAAAACAGATCCTGACAGCATGAAACAAGCTGATCTAATGTGGGCCTTTTGAAAAGTAGATCTCTTGTGATAAGAAGCCTGAGCAGACGTCGCTGTCACTCCGGCTGGGAGTTTGTTTTGTTGAGGGGGGGAGGGGATGTAATATGGGGGGTGGCACAGCAACAGAGTAGGTCTCCAAACAGGAAGGGATAAAACAACATATGGTCTGACCCTCCTCCTCAAGTTCTGTCACCTTGTGGAGTCTTGAAACTCCTTAGTTTACAGTCCACTTCTCTGAATTAAAGAAAACGGGCGTCGGGCTGGACTTTTCTGCAGTCGGCCAGTCGTCTGGAGAGTCTGAGCCCCCCAGGTGTGAGATCCAGAGATCCATAGCTGGATAATGTAAACCCACACTAACACACAATGACCCCTGGTCTATAATCAGACCTGCTGAACTGACTCCAACACTCTGCCCCAAGCTCTGCCAGGCAGCCGGGCAGCAATCTGAGAAGTGTGCTGGCATCTCAGTCAGGTTGGGTGGGGGGGGGGGGGGGCACTTTACAAAGGCCAAACTTAGACCTGGACTCAGAGGGTTTCTGTTGTTATTTAGAAGTGGTAGATTTAATATTATATCAGCGCAGTGGTTACGGATTGATGGATGGATGGATGATGGATGGATGGACAGACAGACAGATGGATGGGCAGATGGATGGATGGGCAAATGGACAGATGGATGGATGGATGGACTAATGCAGGGGTCTCAAACTCACTTACAAAAGGGAGGCAAAATTAAAACCTGTGTCAAACTAAGGGGCAATTTCAGAATCTACATTAACTCAAATCAGATACCCAACATCTTTTCTTAGTCACAGGTTCCTCAACAAGAGTTTGATTGGTCTCACTTGATGTTCTCTGTTGTGCTTTCGACACCATAATAAAAGATTACTGAAAAAATTCAAGCGATAGAAGTATTTTACATTTCACATATCTTGGGGGCCAGATAAGATGTCAGCGAGGGCCACATTTGACCCCTGGGCCTTGAGTTTGACACATATGGACTAATGGATAGATAGATGACGGATAGACGGACTAATGAACGGATGAATGAATGGACAGATGGACTAATGGACAGATGAATGGATGGACGGACGGATGGACAGACAGACTGACAGATGGATGTATGGATGGACAGATAGATGGATGACAGATGGATGGATAAATGGATGGACAGATGGATGGATGGACTGATGGATAGATGGATAAATGAATGGACTAATAGATGGATGATGGTTGGATGGACGGACGGACAGACTAATGGATGGACAGACAGAAGGACTAATGAATGTATGGATGGATGGACTAATGGATGGACAACTAATGATGATTGGATGAACGGACTAATGGATGGATGGATGGACTAATGGATGGATGGACGGACGGACAGATGGACTAATGGATGGACGGACAGACGAATGGATTAATGACTGGATGGCTGAAAAGACGAACGACTAATGGATGGATGGATGGATGGATTGATGGATGGATGGATGGACAGACAGATGGACTAATAGATGGATGGATGGATGGATAGGTGGACAGATTAATGGATGGATAGATGATGGCTGGACGGACGGAAAGACTAATGGATGGATGGATGAACGGACGGACGAACAGATGGACTAATGGATCGACGAATGAATAGATGGATGACTAATGGATGGATGGACGGATGGACCGACAGACTAATGGGTGGATGGACGGATGGACAGACGGACTAATGGATGGACAGACAGATGAACTAATGGATGGCTGGATGAACAGACGGATGGACTAATGGATGGATGGCTGGACAGACAGACGGACTAATGGATGGATGGCTGGACAGAAGAACGGACTAATGGAAGGATGG
>NC_056517.1:24785694-24830547 GCF_014905685.2 Nematolebias whitei
TGGACAGATGGATTAATGGATGGATGGATGGACAGACGGACGGACTAATGGATGGATGGCTGGACAGACGGACAGACTGATGAATGGATGGACAGACTAATGGATGGATGGCTGGACAGACGGACTGACTAATGGATGGATGGATGGACTAATGGATGAATGGATGGACAGACGGACAGACTAATGGATGGATGACAGATGTGATGAACTGATGGCTGCTGAGGTGAGGATCCATTCATCACAGCAGCGTTTCTCATTCACTCTGGAGTTTATCTCATGAAGATGGCTTCAAGTGTAAAGATGGAACTAAATACAAGAACACTCGGACACAAAGGGTGAGTTCTCTCTGCACGTTTCACAGACTGCGAGCTCTGAAAATTATCGTGGACTAACCAGTGTAACCAGTCCACTGTGTTTTCAAAGTCAAGCACTGGATTTTTTTTCTTCTTTACTCTCCACTGCTTTGACACTCTTGATTAAAGTCCTTCCACTTTTTTCATTTAGCCAGATAATAAAGCACCGATATCTTCAAACCAAAATCATTAAAATTCCACTCAGATCAAGCAGTATCTTAAAAATATTCTATAAACTTCTCCTTCAAGATGGAAACAAAGACTTGAGTGTTTGAAAAGAGGGACGTTTTCATTCACGTTTGCACAAAATGTGCAAAACAGCTTCAGTGTGTCATTTTATGCTTTGGCTTATCAGGGTTTTTCTCACAGAGAGGGCTGGAAGGACTTTCCTTCAACCTGAACCTCGCTGACCTCCAACTCATCCATGAGCCAGAGACAGCTGGGAGGTAAGGGAGATAATGAGGAGACCTTAGCCTACCCATCAGCCATAACTGGAACGGTCTGCATTTTATTTATCTAGGTTTTTTTTCTGTGTAAATACATCTGAACATGTGTTTTCGGCATCAAAAAGCCTTTTCCCCTTTGATTTACCCATGAAAAGAAAGAAAACGTCATCACTTGCCACAAGCTGACACAATGAGCCAAATCATCTCCTTCTAGTATAAATATTTCTCCATTTTGTAGCTCAAAACAGCAAAAAGAACCTGCCGCAACTGTTATAACAAGACTTTTCCATCTTCAAACGTGGAGAGGAGAGGACGAAGGGGAGGAGGCAGGCACGAGAGAAAATAAGCAGTGGGAAATATTTGGTTTAAAGCAGCCAGAGACTCATCAAGGTTAATTGGTCTGTTGAGAGGACAGGCTCTTCTGGCTCATCAATCACCTGCGCCATTGTTTCCTAAAGTGTGTCCGCGAGCGCAGAGCTTCAGCTCCGAGTCCACTTTTAATGACCGTTCCTACAGGAAACGCAGCACATCATCAGCTTTAAGAAGCTAACCGCCGTCCACGCCTGACACCAGCACAGAGTCTCAAAGAGGAACCAAGTCGAACGTCCTCCGAGATGATTCTTATTTTTAATAAAACGTGTGTCGAGTCTTTTTGCAGACAGACACGATTAGGCCTGTCACGATAACAAATTTTGCTGGGCGATTAATTGTCTCAGAAATTATTGCGATAAACGATAATATTGTTTGAAATTTTACAATAATTAGTAATTATTAACTGATTTATTGTTTATTGCGACAGGCCTAGACACGATACGCCTTAGGAATGCATGATATTGGATTTTTGGCTGATGTCCGATATGCCAATAGGTTAAAACTTATTTGGCCGATACTCGATACCACTACCGATATTTTTTTCCTTCTAGACCTACTTACAGAGACTACATAGCTTTCTCTGCTGTGGAATGAAACATTAAATTTCCCCTAGTATATTGAATTGAATTGTATTAAAATACTACATTGGGTGGCTGTGGCTGAGTGGTTAGAGCAGTCGTCCTCCAATGCAAGAGTTGGGGGTTCGACTCCACCACCAGTCACATGCCGAAGGGTCCCTGGGCAAGACACTGAACCCCTCATAGCCTCTGATGTGTGTCCCATCGGTGTATGAATGTGATAAAGCTCTGATTAGTCTCTTTAGAATGATTTGATCAATTAGCTTTGTAGAGATCTAGTAGAGTGCTGTATGAATGGGTAAACGAGGCACAGATTGTAGTGTAAAGTGCTTTGATTATCTTGGTCAGATAGAAAGGTGCTATACAAGTACAGTCCATTTACCACATTATTCTGCATGATCTTTGTCAGTTTGGCCTGCTACCAAATGCAAAAGGGGGCTGAAAACGATGTAAAAACTTCAACTTGAATTACGTTTAATGTCAAATTTATTCATGACAACACTCGAACAGTCATACAAAAATAGCACCATTATATATATATATATATATATATATATATATATATATATATATATATGCATGTATGTATGTATAAATAAACAGCACCCTTTATATTAGTGAGTTATCTTGGTAGAATGTCCACTATCCGATATTTAACTTTATCGCTAATATTGGCCGATACGATACGATGCTGATAATATCGTGCATCCCTACGCCTGATGGAAGTTAATTGTTTTCAAGCAAATCATCAAAAATGTACATTTGTTTTACTTGACTTCTTGACATAAACGTTCTTAAAATCACGTATGAAAAGTTGAGATGATAAACATTTTGCCAACTTAAGAAGAACGTCCTTTTCTCGTTTCCAACAAACCTGTCAGACTACGCAGCATAATTGATGGTTGCCACACAAATAAATAAAAAGTTACATCTGTAATACTATCTATTGCCATGCAATAGCATGTCTGTTAGCAAAATTTCTCATTGAACACTGCACAGACTTTAATAAGTCTCAGAAAGTAATCGTTGGATCTATAACTGAGTATGGTAAGTTTTGGAGCCATAGATCGATGACCTTAGCCAACGCACAAATTGTTATAATTTAGACAATTTTACTGATATTGAGCTAAAATTTTAGGTGGTAGTAGCTGAAAGTCACCCTTAACACATATTCCGAGCGCAAAAAGATCACACAAGAGCTTTGTTTAAAAGTTTGGCATTAAAGGCGGCAGGTGTCGTTCCTTTAAGATGAACTGGTTTGAACTTTTTCGATAGTTTATGTAGACATGCTTGTGAAGTTTGTGTTTGTTGCTAAATACATTTCTGTTGAAGACTCTGAAAAATAATTAAAAGAAACCTCTGATTATTTTGGACTGGTGCACTCTAGCATCGACTTTTATTATTAACCCCCTTAAAATCACTTCTAATCAGAACACATTAAATCCTCTTTTTTTTTCTAGCAATAAAAAAAACTTTTTTTTTTTTTGTAAAACTGGGCAATAAATATAAACAAATTAAAATTAATTTGTTGTTTTTTTAGCCTTAAAAGGTACAAAGTATTAAACTCTTTACTCGTTTGTCTTTACGTAATATTAAACTCTGCATGTTGGAAAGGTGTTTATTTTAAATGAATAAAAACCTGAGTTGAAAATATCACCTTGACCTTAGTTGACATTGTGCTATTTATTAACTTTTACAGAAGAAATGGGAGATTAAACAATAAAATAACTCACAAAACGGTACTTTGCGTTGAATAATTGATCAAATTAGACCTTAAAACATAAGTTGGGGTGAAACAGCAACAAACGCTGGAAACGACGGGTTGAATTTGCTCAAGTTCAGACAGAAAACTGCGATTTTCATCCTCCTTATCAAAACAAACCCCTCTCCCCTCCATGTGCAACCATGAGGCTTATAGTAACAGTTGCCTGACCTCGACCCATGAGCAACACTTGACATTTCATGCTAGCTCTCAGATGAATGAGCCGATTGTTCTGCAGGACTGTTCTCCACGCTGTGGCTCCATCTTCCACACTACATGTGTCGTGCGATGACCTTACAGGTTCAAATCCTTCCACGAGCCAAAAGCATGACTCCTGGACGGCTGCTCCGTGGACTCATCACCACACGCACACCTCCTGCTCCTCAGACTCCCGGTGCAGCAGTGTGCTCCTCGGTTAGCCAAAGAGGGAGCTGGCTGCTTCTTTTTTTGTTTCATGCTTCTACGTCTACAGTTCTTCATGTGTAGAAATACGGAGATGCATCCTCCTCCCTCCTCCTGCTCAGCGCCATCCATTCATGCTGCTCCACTTCTTGTTCTCAGCCGTCCTCCTGACAGATCTGAGGGGCTGGAAATAACCTTCACATGGCCAGTTGTTCCCCAGCTATCATCCCCACAAAAACACACACACGCATGCATGCCAGAGCTCAGCTCCCCTTCAGGGGAATGACAGACACTCACCACTCCATGGACCAGGAACTCAAACAGTTTGCTCTTGGTGGCTTTCCTGGCTCCCCCCGCCGTCTCCTCCGTAGCCATTTGCTCCGTCCTGTCTCCCCTCTCCTTCTTTTGTCTTTCCCTCTCCCTTCACCCAGCCTCCTGTTCCCCTCCCCTGCTCCACTTTCCTTCTCTTTGTGCTCTCCTTTTCAGCACTGCCTGTCCCTGACTCTCCTTCTCCCTCCTCCCTCCCTCTCTCTCTCTCTCTCTCTCTCTTTTTTACGGTGTGCAGCAGCAGCAGCAGCCCCGACGAGCCTCTCGCTGTGTGTCTGGCTCACTTTTTTTAGTTGAGCTGCCTTTCAGGAGCCCAGCAAGTCTCTGGCTTGGAGGTGGAGTGGGGTGGAGGTGGGCAGAAGCCATGAGGGGGTCTGGCAAGGGGGTTTCAGCCAGCCCACCCAGCCGCTCCCCCACACAGCTGTTGCATTCCATTGGTAGATAAGGGCATGTGTTGCAGTGAGGTTGATCTAAACAGGGACTGGGGAGGTTAGATCCCCCACCCCCTCAACAGAGGCCACGATCAGAGCCAGGGCTCATTCTCAAAAAAGGACTTTAAGGTCTTAAAGGGGCCACGCTGCATATCATTTAGCACAAAAACTGCCTTTTATGATGGACTCATGACGTGAAGCTCCATGTGAGTCAGGGGACTTTCTTTTTTTTTTTTTGATGGTAGTACATTTGTTGAGCTAATGTGCCACTTGACAAGAAAATACCACGTCCAACACGCCTTCGTTTCCTGAGTTTTTCTATTCAGGGTGCATTCGTAGGTTACGAGCATTTCCTCCACTTGCCTCATTAGTGTTTTACCTTTCACCCAGAAGTCAGAGGCAAAACAAAACAGGCCACGCAGAACAGCAAGGTGACTCTGAGTGGGACTCCACACAAACAATTACACTCAATTCTGCTGTGGTTTCTTGCTGCCTGCTTTGTTTTTAACATTATTATCCAGAAAAATGCACAAACCTGAAGCCTTTTCCATAAAACACACTCAGTCACCCTGTCCTTTCAAGGACAGACGGACTAAAGAAGCTGAATAATCCTGACTGACTGCATGCTGCCATCTCTGAACTGTGATGTGACGTGTGGTCACGTGCAGGTCATTGCTCTGACTAATGCTACGCCACGATGAAGAATACCCTCTCGTGTCCGCTCCTTCGCTTTCTTCCAGCCATCAGATCGGAGAAGTGAAATATTCATGAGGTTATCTGAATGACAAAGGAGGTGAAGTGGGCCAGATTCAAAGAAAGGGTGCGGGGCACTTGGCTTTGTGGCACATGATGGCGATTGTCATCTTTATTACCTTCTTTTTTGTTTTTTTGCAGTTTCCTTTATGTGAACATGACCAGAGAAGTCAGGGAAGAAGCATAATTATCTTGATCTCCAAAGAAAAAAGGTGCAAGAACTGTATGTTAGGAAAGATAAAGTTATCCTTTTCTGACCAAAAAGATAAAGAGGAAAAACTCTTTAGACTGCTGGTTTAATAGGCATTTGTGACCTACGGTTCAGAGGTCACTTCATGTTTCAGAGCCATTAAACAAGCTTGTTTTATTCCTAAATCTAAAGTTTAAGGTGTCAAAATTATAATAAATTATATAAAAGATGGAGAAGGAATAATATTACAAAAGATGTGAGCATTTAATCCTTAAATTTCTTCCAAAATTACAAATTTTGGCCTGGCCCTTGTGGCTTTAAATAGCTCAGTGGCGACCCCTGCTGTCCAGATCCGTGTACTGCAGCTGTCCTTAAATCAGTCTGGATGGATTTAAAATCACGAAGCATTTTTGTCTCTTTCATCTCCCAAAGCACATTAATGTTCTCCAGGCTGCCCAAAAAACAACTAAAATCAGTCCTGATGCTAAATTGACCTCGTATCACAAAACACATGGTTCTAGTTTTCAACACATGGACACACGAGGAGTCCGTCTCAGTTTCCGGCAAGGTCAAAGGCTCGACCCGCCGAGCTTATCGCTGCAGATCCAGAGATTGTGTCAAGCTCTCGTTCCTCCAGCAACGACTCGTGGGCGTCCACTGATAACAAAGAGATCCTGCAGCTGAGGCGGTGCACAAACTAAATCTAGAGTCTGGGAGTACCCCCCTGCTGGACCCCCAGTCAGTCTCACCAAATGGTAATGTCCCAGTGTGCAGCAGACAGGGGAGCAGAGGGGGGCTCACACTCACAGGGGGGATTAAGAAGCTTCAGCAGTTATTACTAATGACCGACAGGGGGCACAAACACTCTTAAGAGGAGAGAAAGAAATAATTTAACTTCCTGTGCATTGTTTAAAGATCTCCTTCATGCTTCACTTCTGTTTTATACCACAAGAGGGGAGCAAAAAGCTCATGACACACATTAAAGTACCTTCAAATAAAATATAGCCTGTTGTCAAAGAAAAGAAAAAGTAGTTTCACCACAGAAACCAGATGTAAGACCTTCAATATGTACCCTAAGAATCCCATACACAAAGACTTTAACTCTACTCTGAGAAAATACAATATATAATGTGTTGTTTCTGATTGAAAAATTATATGGACTAAAAGCTGATTTTTGGAACAGCTGTTGTTGTTTTTATTTGAATCATCTGATCAGTCAGTCAGTGAATCACAGAGCAAAGTTCATAGGTAACAATAAAGACTGACGCTGCTCTAAATGAAGTGTGGGAGAATACTGGTGGGAATTGTTGGACTTTTAAAAATCTTGTACAGCTTCAATGAGCAAACAGGGCCGTACAACATTCTTCTATTTGTCAAGCCTTCAACTCAATCATGTTTTGGTGACTAGCTCATGTTAGCGAGATAATAGAAATATTTAAACATGATGCCATTCAGATGTTTTGTTTTGAATACTTTCAACCTGAGAACAATTTTGACTTTTAAAACTGGACATTTGAGCAAATAAATCCAACCCCCACATCTTCAGATTTTTGGCTCATAGAGCTGCTGAATGTGTGACACCAATTTTCACCAAACTGACGCTTTCACAACAAATAAGATGCAACTTGTCCATTTATTTGCACATAACTTCACTTTGAAAGATCTGAGCTGTAATAAGACAAGCTGATGTGTGCAAATGCTATGATGTGATGCATTCAACGATCCCAAAGGGGTCTCTAGACCTCAGTAGTTAAGGAACTTAAAAAGAAAATACTGCTGAGGATAAACTCGTGATGCTACGGTTAGGCCTGTCACGATAAATTGTGCTGGGCGATAAATTATCTCAGAAATTATTGCGATAAACGATAATATTGTTTGAAATTTGACAACGATTAGTAATTATTGTCAAATTTAAGAAGAAATGTTTAATTTGTTCTGCATGTAGTACCTTTTTCGACCACCGGATGGCAGCATAAGACTGTTTGAACTGAAGGATGGGTAGTGAGGGAGCAAGCAGCGTGTCTCTTTAAGAAAAATGGGAGGGAGGCCCCTTGACATGACATGGACTGCCTCTTCGGTTCTCAAAATGGCAGCCGCTCGGTGTGGTTTGAGATCTTTAGCATAGCATTTTTCACACAAACTTTTAAATAAATAAAAAAATCAGTAAACAAGTTCTCAGCTTCTTTTTGCAGAAAAAACAAAAAAACAACTTTTTACACAAAGACACGGGTTTCAACCGTGAATTTTGGAGCTTCGACAAGACAAAGGTTTTTTTCCCCGAGGTCGGCCTGTTAGCTTAGATCGTAGCTTAGCTTCTCAGCTTAGCTGTTTTTAACGATCCCAAAATGCAATTTTATACGGTTAAAATTAATTTTAACGAAAAAGGGAGGTGTCAGTGAAGAGCACCTGAGTTGAACTTTTTGTCATCCAGTGTCTTCAGAAAGAGAGACACGAAGAAACGAAAAAGCCGATAAATGAAAATGAGGTCAATAATTTTAATTTATCATGCCATTAATTGTTTGAGTTTTTATTGCGACAGGCCTAGCTATGGTCCATTTGATGATGGAGTCATCAGCTTACTGAAAGAACGGCTGAATTCATAGCACATTTGTTTGGTTTTGTATTCTGCAATAACTTACGAACTACAGAAAAAGAGAAGCAGAAAGAAACGGGCCAAACTTTATATCAGTGCTGACGGAGAACTCAGAGCTCCCCGTGGCAACGTTTACATACCAGAAACTCTGGACCTGCCCTTGTCAACATTATTGTCACAGACAGATGGGGTTCACGAGGGGGGACATGGACTGTACCAAGGCCCTGAAGAAAACCCGATCCCCCCACCACCACCACAGGGCCCCTCACTTCTCTTTCTTCCATTTTATGGAAGCAGACAAAACTCGAGCTCAATCGGCTTAGAGGCCGGAGCTCTCGGGAGAGAAATTCAATGGCTGCCGCCCCCCTTCAAAGGGACTCCACAAGAGAACGACCTGCACATTCACTGAGGGGGATTAAGGTGGAAAGAAGTGTGTTTCAGTTCTGATTTCTCACAGTTAGGCATGTGCAGTGAAGAGGAACCTGTAGAGAGGAGACTACAGGGAGTAAAATTTGCTCACATTTTGCGATCAAAGTGATTTGGTACGTTGTACTGTGAGAATAAGGGGTTTTGGACAAAGCAGCAGTGTTCCTGTGGATGTTTAAATGTTTCTAGCTGAGAGAAGCTGAGGACTTTGGCGTCGACCTTGGGGGTTCGGCGGTTGTTTGGGACAAAGATGAGGCCATTGTAGGAGCAGATGGAAAAAATGTGAGGTGAAAGAAAAGAGGCCAGATTTCCCCATGAGCACCGAACAGCACACTGGGACGAGCCTGAAGCGTTACCTGCCTCCGGGTATTTCCTGTTTGCTGTAGCCATAGCAACAGGATAATCCGCTCAGCGCTTTCGGAGCCAACAGCCAATCGTGTGAAAGCAACGTCGACTTTAGCAATTTGAGAACTGGAGCAGCAGCTGGTGAACTGAGACGGGCTGCTTTATTCCTCCACTAGTGAACCATTCCGCTCTCCTCACTATTTCCTACTCTTCATCTGAGTTTAGTATTCGCTCCGACCTTTCAGCACCGCTCTGCCCAGTGTGGACGGGAGACAAACAGGACGAGGCTGGCATGAGCTGAGACGGGGACCAGAACAGGAGGAGGACATAAAAGAACGTCAATTATCTGACAAAACGTTGAGTCACAGCTTTGTGTTTGGGTTTCCCACAATGTAGTCAGCATTTAATGTTTTATATGTTGAGACATACCTCCAAACTTGTATAGGATTATCCAGGTAGCACAAAGAGCAACATTCACAGAATAAACTCAGTGTTAATTTAGAATACAGTAGTCCCTCGATTATCGTGGGGGTTACGTTCCAGACACCACAAAGTAGGATTGCTATAATCATTTTAGTATTTATATGTATTTTAAGGCTTTATAAACCCTTCCCACACACTTGCAATATTCTTAACAATGTTTTAAACTAGGGGTGCACCGATTTCAATTTTTTTGGCCGATCGCCGATCTCTAAAAAGACTGATCTGCCGATTCCGATTTTGGCCGATACAGATTTAGTTTTATAAGCACACAGTCAGGTGTTATAAAGTCACAATGCACCTTCAATTTTCAATCTTATTTTATTGAAAAACATACCCTTGAACAATATCATAGAAACAATACAAACTTGTTTTAACTGGCCATGATGCAGTGCTCTGAAATGTAAATGACGTTTAGGCAATTGTTTTTAAAACTACAAAAAAAAATCGGTAAAATCGGTTTCTCATGTAAGTATCGACTGATTTCTGATCTCCCAAAATTAAGGAAATCGGGGCTGCTAAATCGGCTGTGCACCCCTATTCTAAACTCTCTAAACTCTCTAAAAGAGCACAGCAAAAGAGAGCAGACAGACTGATGCTACGCCGGTTACTGAATTTCCCGTGAAATTTCCCGTGAAATGTCCAGGTTCGGGAAATGTCCCGGCTCGGTTTGGGTCAGGTCGGCTCGGTTCAGGTTAAGGCTCGGTTTGGGTTGCGCTTGGTTATTTTAAATAAACAATCCATGTCGTTCACTCTGGTATCTGCCTCACTGAAGCTCGCAGACAGACCCCATCCTGTCCTTTCTCTTTCTGAGGCTGCTAGCCTCAGAAAGAGAAAGGAGGGAGGGGGGCTTGGTGATCACTGAGCGGCCAGACCACTGGGAAATAATGTAAACAATCCAACAATGTTCAGTCAGGTCATCTGGACAGTTCCTTTTTTTGTTGAAAGATGTTTCACCCTCCATCCGAAAGACGGATGGTAGATTAATGTGTACAATTGATTGATAAGATTAATGTGTACAATCTTACGTTGAAAACCCGTGAAAGAGCGAGTCCACGAAAGTTGAACCGCGACGTATCGAGGGACTACTGTAAACTGAACCAGAATATGTCCAGATCTTAAGGGAAGAGGGTCTTATATGTAATTCCATGTGCTTTTTTCATCTTGATGTTAGGTCAAGAATTTTGAACGCACCTCATGGTACAGGTTATTAGGGTATCCAGTATGAGCTACAAAAACAGGCAGTTGTGGTGAAATTATATGGTTTTGGTGGCTGGTAGAACAAAAACTGCCACATACTAAAACTGTGACACTTTACAGACGAAACCAGCGAATAAAAACAAAATCACCCACATTTCACGCCAGTTTCAAACTAAAATAATCTTATTTTAAAAAATCATGGAACTATAGCTCCGACTTCCTGTGAGTTTCATTTAAATCTGTTCAGTAGTTCATGAGATATTTTGCTAACACCACAAACAAACTCTCACAGACAGGTAAAAACATTACCGTATTTTTTGGACTATAAGGCACACCGGATTATAAGGCACAATAAGCGAAAAAAGTTCATTTCGACAGATTTTTGAGCACCGTAGACCACATAAAATTGGTTAATACATAAGGCATCCTGGATTATAAAGCTCACTGTCAATTTTTGAGAAAATTAAAGGATTTTAAGTGCACCTTATAGTCGGAAAAATAAAAACTGCACACAATTTGGCTCTCAGCGTTGGGCAATAATAATAAAAAAAAAAGGTCAAACAAAAAGAAAAATACTGCAATCAAAAACCAAATTAAAAAAGCAACACAAAAATCAGGGATCAGCCCGGCTGCTAAACCTAACTCCTACTAAATAATTTAGTTAAAACCATTTAATTAAACCATGTCTCAAAGTATATTTATTAACAAGTTGCATATTTAATACATTTCTCTGTAAAAATTAAAACTATAGCAGTTTTACTTTTTATCAATCTGGGAATTTTCTGTTTTTATGAAACAGTCTTACGGCAAATTTTGTGATCAGCTATGAAAATGTACTGCTTTTCCAATATTTTACAGGCAAGTATAAAAAAAAAAAACATGCATTAGTTAGAAAAATCAACAAATTAGATAGAAAACCAGCTGCCCCCTTCAAAATGTCACCACTAATTTTTGTACAGTAGATAAAGTCAATGAAATCCTTTTTTCCCTCCTAAACTATTTCCATACAAAACGCATTTTCTTGCAATCACGAGCAGTGAATGTTCCCACCGATTTGAAATGTTCAGTATTGAACAGTATCCTTTAAAATAGGTCAGCCAGACGCTTCGTGAGCCCATTACAGCCCAGACAGTTCATTTCAGAGTCGGGTGCACAACCTCATTATCTGCATCAGAAATGAGAGCAATATGCAACAAAATATATATATAAATCAGAAAAGATACTACAGTTAGGACACGGGAAGGCTTTAGATAAAACAACAGCGATTAAAACTAGATCTTTGGCCGTAAAAGTGGTGGTCACCATGTGAAATGAGGTGTCAAACTTCACAGTTAGAGACACAAATATGTAAACTATAATGATGAAAATGATGAAGGTAAAAAATGTGTAAAAAATGTGGTTTCAGGTTAGGCCTGTCATGATATCAAGTTTTGCTGGGCGATTAATTGTCTCAGAAATTATTGCGATAAACGATAAAATTGTTTGAAATTTGACACTAATTAGTAATTAGTGTCAAATTTAAGAAGAAATGTTGGTTAATTTGTTTTGAATGTAGTACCTTTTTTGACCACCGGATGGCAGTATAAGACTGTTTGAACAGAAGGATGGATAGTGAGGGAGCGAGCAGCGTGTCTCTTTAAGAAAAATGGGAGGGAGGCCCCTTGACGTGACATGGGCTGTTTCTCCTTCCTCTTTTTTGGTTCTCAAAATGGAGGACGCTTGGTGTGGTTTGAGCTCTTTAGCATAGCATTTGTCACACAAAGCTTTTAATAAAAATAAAAATAAAAATCAGTAAACAAGTTCTCAGCTTCTTTTTGCAGAGAAAAACAACTTTTTACACAAAGGCACGGGTTTCGACTGAATTTTGGAGCGTCAACAAAACGGAGGTATTTTCCCCGAGGTCAGCCTGTTAGCTTAGCTCGTAGCTTAGCTTCTCAGCTTAGCTGCTTTTAATGATCCAACAATGTGATTTTGGACGGTTAAAATGGATTTTAAAGAAAAAAGAGAAAGGGAGGGGTCATTGAAGAGCACCGGAGTTGAGCGGTCATCCAGTGTCTTCAGTAGAAAGAGAGACACGAAGAAACGATAAAGCCGATAAATTAAAATGAGGTCAATAATTTTCATTTATCATGCGATTAACTGATTTATTATTTATCGCGACAGGCCTAGTTGTAACAACAATTTGAGCAACAGAACCTTTTCCATGTTTATGAATAACATACAGTCTAAGATCACTCTGTTATTGTATGGTGTACCTCAGGGTTCAGTCTTAGGTCCTATTTGGTTCCTTTTATACATCAGCCACCTTGGAAAGATGATCAGTAACTTTAATAATGTGTCTTACCATTTGTATGCTGATGACATTCAACTGTACTGTTCCTTCTATGATTCAGAATTACACAAGTTAGCTGATTGTGTTTCCCGTATTAAGGCCTGGCTAGCTAACAACTGCAAGTGCTTTATTGTGCGTTTATAAAAAAAAAGCCAAAAGGGTGACTAAGTGCTCAAGAAACAAAGCTAAAATGTGTTAGGTCGGCCTCGCCTCTCTTCAAACCAGCCGGAAAAACAACTTCACCAAACTTGAGAGGAACTCTGGAGGCGAAACACCGAGTGAACCTGATGAGTGTCTGATACTAAATTTCAAACACAACTGAACAGTGACAGCGTGTCTCCCTAAAAGTTGAGCGTTCAGCAGACTGTAAAAGGAGCTGATCCTCTGCTCCTTTATCAGACCCCAGAAGCTGTGCCGGCACATTGCATACTAATGAGAATGAGCTGTTCTCCTTCATTTTATCCTGAGAGGAGTATCTGTGCCAGCAGCTGGGTTAGGGACGACTGCAGCTTAAACTGGGCTATTTTTGTCCTTTTTTTTTCCTCTAATGGAGCTCTTCTATACAACCCCGAAGACAGAAACGCACCTTCCAGTTTCAACTCATTTTAAAGCAATTCCATCTTAAAAACCATGAAACAAGCGGGTTGTTTAATTTAATCTTAGCTTAAAAGCTGGAAACACCAAAGCAGCTTGCTTGGTTTTCCCAAAATTTGATTAATATCCTACTCCGGCATTGCGTTAGTTTAAGGAGAAAACGCCTCAGTTGCATTTTCACAGATGTTGGAAAAGATGTAGAAAAGGTTTAACCAATCTGGCTGTGGTTTTAACTTGACTCACATTTTAACACGCATAGAAACAAATTTCACCTAAGGCAGAAAGCATTCAAACAAGGGACCCAAGTGATGGAACTAACATATTTTTTTTAACTTGAGGTCAGTAGGTTAACTGGTTAGCTGTGAGAAAATATTAAAATAACCAAACAAACATCTGAGCTCTTATCTAGAAAATAATTAAAAAAAAACTATCCCAATAAAAGTTGGTATGTGATGCTTTGCTTTCCTCTTATGGCTTCTCAGGCCACAGATGATTAAAATGAGCGTAGCTGACTTGAACATAAAAATGAATTTTCCTTTGACTCAGCAGAAGTGGATCTTTTTTTACTCCACATTCCTCTCCTGCTGCTGACTGGGAGCTGCCAGTGAGAACATTCAACTTTCTCTCTGCCTTACTTCCATTATTATTACTACTGAGCGCGCCAGGGAGGGATGGTGCCTAAAGGAGCCAGAAGATGCTCCCTGAGGAGGTGAATCCCGTCCATTACTTCTCAAGTGTCTTGTTTCCCACACCAAGGTTAACAAGCTGGTGTCTGCTGCAGGAGGAGGTGGGAGGCGGAGGAGCTGCAACTAAACATCGTGGTGATGCAGACAGGCAGGGAGAGGGCTGCTAAAGCCCCTCCAATGTCCACATCCCGCTCTCTGCTCATTACGTGCGCAGTGGAATAAAACTACGTTCACCACGAGGTGAAATTATAAACCAGGCTTCCTCTCCCGAACAATGAACCGCAGCGCGCGCGCACTAATCCGGCTGCGACTGAAAAGGGTAAAGCTAATGTTATCACAAGGTAGCACGAGCGTCCGTACCTTTCTCTCCATCACTGCGCGCCTCGCTTTTTAGGGCTCGTGTCTCGTCTGCGTGGAGCTTCTTTTCCCTTCCGCTCCTCTCAACTTCCTCGCGGCTCCTCTCGCGGCAGCGTCTCCCCCTAACACTTCCCCATTACCGCACGGCTACGAGACTTATTAGCGCTGGCCTGCCGAGCCGGGAACGGAGCCAGAGCCGGGATTGGTGAAGCCTCGCTCGGTAGGGGAGCAGGGGCGCAGGCGCGGTCTCTGCTGGAGGACTGGAGACTGGTTAGGGAGTGTCCACAAATTACTTTCCCTGAGAGAGCGTGTCGGAGGGGCTGCTCGCTCATTAATCTGCCCCCTTCTTTTATTAAAGTAGGGTGACATGTTTACCTCAGGTTATATTAGCACCGCAAAAAATGATTTAATTATATAAATGGTTTAAAAACAAAAAGATCTCTGCAACACAAGAGTGCAACCTTAGCACCAAAATCCTACTTTTCATCCCCTTTTCACATTTTTCTCCAGAATATTTAGATAATGGATGGATGGATATTTTGTGGTTTGTGTGAAAGGGTTGTACTTTAGTTGTATGAATGTTTATGAGGCATTCACGCTGTTGTGATCCATTTTTCTTCCGTATGTTTTTCAGCATCTTTCTCGTTCCACAGTTTTTGTGCTATTTCATATCAAAACGTTCAGCTATTTCAGGACAATCCTGCAATGACTTTTGGTACTTCATTTGGTCATTCATTCAACCTTTATTTAGACAGGTAAATCCCATTGAGCCTCGAGGACTCATTTACAAGAGACCTGATTTCAACAAAGAATGATGATAACAATGGACAACAGCGACAACAATAAACGGTTATAAAAAGTCATAGATTTTTTTTTTAACAAATAGGATGGCTAAAAAAAAAAAGTAACAAAAAACAGCTAGATCATAAGGCGAATGTAGAAAACTAAAAACAGGAACATGTCTGCATTGGTCCCTGCCAGGAGTCCAACAGATTCTTAAAGCCACTTAGAGAGGCCAAGGTCGAGAGCTTCAGATCTTTAAGTAGTAGTAAGTAATAGTAATAATAATAAGTAATAGTAAGAATCCCTTGATGCATGTGTCAAACTCAAGGCTCAGGGGCCAAATGTGGCCTCGTCGACATCTTATCTGCCCCCCAAGATGATATTTTAAATGTAAAATACTTTTATCACTTATCTTTTCAGTAATCTTTCATTATGTCAAAAATGCAACAGAGAACGTCAAATGAGACCAATCAAACTTTTGTTGAGGAATCTGCAACCAAGATGTTGGGTACTTAACTTGAGCTAATGTAGATTCTGAAAATGGCCTTTAATTTGAGAAAAGGTGTAATTTTGGCCCCCTTTTGTAAGTGAGTTTGACACCCCTGCTTGATGGAAGAATTATGAGTTGGAGCTAAATAGTTATAACAAGAGAAATTGCATTTCCTGCGAAAATGCAGTGTGACTGCTTCTTGCAGATGAACTAGCTGAAAAACAGCTGAAATTAGCTAAAAAAAAATGGTGAAATGTAGCTGAAATAATAGAATACGCCTAAATTAGCAGAAGAAAGCAGAAAGAACACACATTTGCTGAATTAAATTTAAATCAGCAGAAATGAGCACAAAAATAGGATTTCAGCTAAAGAAAAGCTCAAATTAACACACACACACAAATCCATATAAAAAGTAGCCAACAAAGCAGAAAGAAGCTTAACTTATGAGAAGTGAAAAGAGCTGAAATGAGCTAACAACAACAAAAAAAGGAAAATTAGCTGAAAAGGCTAAAATTTGTCTAAAAACAGCTAAATAGTAGCTGAAATAGCAGAAAAAGCTGAAACTAGCTGAAAGGAGCATAAAAAGATGAAATTAGCAGAATGAAGTAAATTATGCTGAAAGTAGCTGGAATTGCCAAGAAACTGTTGAATTTACCTGAACAGCTCAAATTAGCAATTTTCTAATAAGGTAGCTGAAGAGGCAGAACAAGCTTAAATTAGCATCATAAAGCAGAAAGAACATGTTTTCCCAATTAGGCTGAACGAAGCAGAAATTAAAAATAAATTATCTGAAAAAAAGCAGAAATGAGAAAAAAAAAAACAGCTGAAAAGTAGCTAAAAAGCAGAAAGAAGCTGAAATTACAAGAAGGAAGTGGAGAGAGAGCACATTTTTGCTGAATTAGGCTGAAAAAAGTTGGAGTGCAAAAAATGTGGAATTAGCTGAAAAATCCTAAGCATAAAAACAGATATAGTAGAAAATGGTGAAACTTGCAAGTTGCACCAGTACCAAAAGTCATAGGATGGTTCTGAAAGAGCTGAACGTTTTGATACAAGATTAGTTGAAACAGCTTGAAAACTGCGGGACGAGAATCACACCGAAAAACATACGGAAGAAAAATGGATGCTTCATAAGCATTCACACAATAATATATTTGTGTCTGTGTATACCATAGTTAAGCAATAGTAAGGATCAGCCAATGTTTATGGTCTTAAAGTTATTAAACTAATCATTTCTAAAACAGTATGTCAGTATGTGCATTTCTCTTTACAATGTCACCGAACAACTGAATTATTTTTAGTTACTTTCTGCCACAAAAAAAGGGACACATTTAGTTGTAGAAATGAGATTCTATCTTGAAATGATCACATCATCTTAAAATAAATGAAAAACTTTGCTTTCAATTTGTTTTTTTTTTCTGGTTTTTGATCTTGATTCTTGTTTTGGACTCATAATCCAATCACTTGAGATTTACGTAGCTTCCTTTAAAAATTTTAGACTTCAATCGCCACCCATAAACCTTTACAAATACATCCGTCAAAGTGATGCTCATACAGATTTATTGACAGGTCACATCTAAATAAGTGTGGTCCATTTCTTGCTGCAAACGGTTCTTCTTCATCACTTTTTATGAATGTCCAGAAACAAGATTAAGAGTTTATGTCGTCTTCCACCTCTCTCTGACCAGAAAGCTGTTACACAGTTTTATTGTTAAGTATTACTCGTCCTAAAACCGATCAAAACAACTCGAACAATAGGCTGTTAATCATTAAGAGTTTGCGTCCCATCAGACTTTAAACATTAAATAATCACACAAACACATGTGAGTTCCTTGTTGGTTTTATTAGGTTTATTTGCATGTGGACATGTATGTTTAAATAGGATGACTTCACCTGAGCTGACTGAATCAAACCTGCACGTGTCTACTTGTGGGGCGTCTCCTGTTCACACGAGTCCGAGTCAGCATCTTAGCTCTCAAAACCTCACAAGGTCCTAAAAGAAAGTCTGTCCCATTCAGACCTGATCATTTCTGCTTTTACTCAGGAAGTTCTCAGGAAAGTGCAGAGCACTAAGTGGGTCACTGCTGCGTTCGCTCACATGGCTTTCTCTGCGCAGCGCAGCCCACTGGCTCCATCAACACGGGTTTATAACAGGAGGCCTGGCTCAGCACCAGCAGAAAGAACAAAACGTCATTGATGGTTGAAAGTACAGCCCTGAATACTGTTCAGGAACATCATATCAAATATGTCTTCTACCGTTTTTAATCTGAGTCTTATGTTTTTTTTTAAGTTACTCAATAAACATGAACATTTACAGCTCATTAAAGACTTAACTAGAGATTTTCATGGGATTCCTTCTCATATTGTGACAAAAAATAAAATATTCAATCACATTTTTGTAATTTTTTTAACAATTTGATTACAAATCCAAATAAATCAATGCATTTTTGATCAACAGAACAGGTCTAGAATAGTTTTTAGTATTTTTTAGCAGATTTAAACTGAAGTTTATAGACAGCTCTTTCTGTTTTAGTCTCATTTCAGTCCTGAACATCAAAATAATCGATCACAGGATCCTCCTTAACCATCTTTGACCAGGTGCTTCCGCTCGCAGCCCTAAGAGAATGAAAAAGAAAGAATAACAATATTTCACAATGTTCAAACCTCCTTCAAACATATTTAGAACAGTCTAACCACAGAGGAAGACTCACTTGCTGCTGGTCTGTTTGATATGAGCGATGGGAGGCGGCGCCCTCACAGTCGTCTCCCGCTCTATCACTGATGCCAGGGTTGAGTTTGGACAGGAAGACTTCCCCCTGGCAACACAGACACATCCTCAAAACCACAGTCGGCACCGTACAGACGCTCTTATCTCTGGAAACGGTCGTACTTGTGGGCTGTGATGACCACGTTGCGTTTGGGCTCGCTGTCGTAGCTCACGCTCTCCACGCCGTAGACCTCCGCCAGCTCGTGGACGATCTTCCGGTGCTCTCGGTTCATCGGCGGGAAGCAGTGGCTCTTCTTTGGCTGTTTCCCCTGCAGATATACGGTATAATTGGCAAGATAAAAGCCAATGACAAAAAGGCTGGACATTTTTTCCATGTTACATTTTAGCATCTGTGAATAACGATATTTAATCTTTTTAACAGATTATGGTGTATTTGTACTCTTGTGACTATGAACAGACAGGTGTTAAATTGATGCTACAGCAGGTCTATTCAACTGGCAGCCCAGGGGCCAAATCTGTGAGCTCAGTTCAGCTCACCAATGGGTTCATTTTTAAATAAAACTTGACTTTAAACCATAAAACAAAACATATTAATGACAATAACTGCAGGATGTCCGGCCCCTGAGCTCTTGGCTTTCTGTAACTGTGGCCCCCTGAGCACTTTAGTCGAATATCTCTGTGCTACAGAGTCTGTTATGCTGCAACATCTGTATATTATTGATGAAACATAATGTACAGATGGCCTGCCTTCTAAACTCAGGGTCAGCGGGTACGCTTGATGTTTCCGTCTGCAGCAGAATGGAAACAACAGCAGACATGAAACTGTGTCACTCTTCTCGGCTTAAAGTAGCAGAATGAAACGGATTCTGATCAAAGAACATCGTTTGTGTAAAATAAAGAAATGATACAAAAAAAAATAAGACAAGACGGTACGTAGCAAATATTTTCAATAACTATAAGGCAGAACTGCTTTTTGAGAATTAATTGACAGGAGATTTGGGCACAAATCAAATAAAAGTTATCTTGGCAATTTTAGTCCATATATAAAAAAAAAATACTATATTCTTTGAACCAGTGTTCTGTTGTTTGAGTCCAGAGAGGATTTGTTGTTTTGTCGGGAATCTGCAACAGCTAAAATTGGTTAAAACGTGGAGGCTCATGGACGAAAGACCGAGCTCAAATAAAAATGAAACACTCGACGTGAAACGTGAGAAACACTTACAAATGTCAAAGCTGCAGCTATAAACAGCCTAACGGAGTATATTTCGTCCAAATAGACACCGTTTCATGTAAATTTTAGAAAAACAAACGACAACACAAACTTTTTGATATGGCTTAGATACAAATAATTACCTTTAGGCAAAATGCACGTTATTTACACTGCAACAACAAATCTTTATGCTGAAACTAAATTATAGTTCAATTATTTAAACCAGTGGTTCCCAACCATGGTCCTTGAGGAACACCGTTGTGCATGTTGTAGTCGTTTCCCTGCTTTGACACACCTGCTTTGAATGAATGGGTGATTAACAGGTTTCTGAAGAACTCGTGTAAGTAATTAAATGACTGAATGAGGTGTGTTGGAGCAGGGAAACAACTAAACCATGTAGGATGGTGTTCCTCAAGGACCACGGTTGGGATCCACTGGTTTAAACAACATGTTGGTGACTAATTCTCTCAAACAATCAAGTTATTAAAATAAACATACATATGTATATAACATTATATAAACTCTCATAAATGTAGAATTAAGGCAAATGCATTAAAGACATTTAGCCTCAAGTCTTTCCTGTCAATCAAGGGGTTGCTGCAGAATTTTAGTTCTTTGTTGTTTCAGCTAGAAGTTATTATTTTAACAACCAAGTCGGTTTGTGAAGTGCTAAAGTTACCCTATTAATTTGTCACTGCACAAGTTTAGGTCAATATGAAACTTTCAGATTTGTGTTGCCTTAATATTTGTTGCTTAAGAGTGTCACGTCACCAAAGGGCTGACGTTTCCCAACACAAGAGAAAAAGCATTTTCAATAAATTGCATTACCTTATTGGCAAGCTCAACAATATTTTTCATCTCTTCTTCTACATCTGCGACAAACTTCAGGTCTTTTCTGAAAAAATGCAGTAAATTTACAATTTTGCCCACTTGTTTTTATGAGCTCTAAGTTAATCTGAACAATGAAGCTAAGGATAGTAAGACGTTTATAAAAAGAGGAATCGGTATCAAACCTGGCATCTTCTTTGAGGCTGTCGCTGTACACAGAGTTTGTACGAACGTTGAAAGGATCAGAAGAAGAGTCTATCTCCAATGCCTCCGCTAAACGCCGGTTTCTTTCCAAAGTGGCACAATCTTGATCACATTCAAGCCTGAAAACAAATAAACCATATATACTTTTAGGATGAACACAAAAAAATCATTTATTTCTTCTTAAAACAAATATGACAAAAAAAGGGCCCAAACTCAGCTCTGAGAGTCACATTGCAACAATAAAGACTTGATCCAAGTGAGATGTTTCATAGTAAAAAGGAGAAAAGCAACATTTAAATATTTTATTACTAATCACTAATAAGAATAGCCTCCTGGAGTTTATCACGATCGCTGCAAGTGTTGCTTGAATATTCACACAATATTTTCATCAAACATCTAAAAGCCGGATTTTTTTAAACTTTTGCTTAAACTTATAATAACTACATGTTTTTCTCTACCTGGTCTGTTTTAGCTCCTTCTTGGTGAGGAGTGGGCTGATCTCCATAGAGTCACCAAGCTGCATGTCTGACAGTTTACTGGCCATGGCAATGGCTGCATACCTGGAGGCCAAAAGGGATATCTTAACTGAAATGTTTTGGAAATGCCAAACCTGAACATGCGGTGAGCAGAACCCACCTCTGATATGAACTGGCAGCTTCAGCGCAAGCAACTGTTTCCTTTTTTCGACCGCAGCTGCACTGCAGAGCTACCTGTGAACAAAAAACAAAACACAACACAAACTGGTGAGAGATCCTATCCTTTGGCCGTGATCCTAGATCCTGAGCAGCTGTGAGAGGTTTCATTGTTATTTTATCCGAGTCAAACAATTATTAAAGCGACAGCTTTATGATAAGACGTTATCAGTGTCTGTTCAGCTGTAAATAAAAACACAGAGCTGGACTTTTTTTTTTTTTTTTTACAATGTGTGCTGTACCTTTGCAGTGCAGGTGGTGCGTGGGCAGCTGCTGCCTTTGTGACAAGTAGCTGAACACGGGTGGCCGCAGTCTGGACGAGGCAGCGTGCAGGGCTGCTGGCAGCCTCCATCAGGCAGACACTCCGCCCGGTGGCAGAGCCGTTTGCAGCGGTGCATTTCACAAGGCAGCAGCTTATTACATGTCAGACCACAGGAAATGTCTTGCAGATGACATGGGATGTTGCTGCGTTGCTGCGAATTAAAAGAAACTAGCGTAACTTAATTTTTTCTTGAATAAATAAAACAAGTCATGCAGTTATGACTGTAGGGCATTACCTCATGCTTACCCATGCACCACTTCTGAACGAGGTAGGTGCATGGTGGACATTTGTCCTCGCTGTGGCAGTTGTGAAACACTAAATCAGAAGAAAATAACATTTAAAGTTACCGTGAAAAGCTGCAGAGTTCGTGGTTATTGTTGTACGTTACCTGGATGGTCACACTCGTGTCTTCTTGTACACATGTTTTTGCACTCGGGTGGTTTCGTGCCACAAGGGATAGGTGGGTACAACACTGTGAGCCCACAGTGACATGTCAGCTCATCAAAACCTGCCAACAGGGGGAGCCGTGACACACTCAGTGACAACACCACAAAGGCAAGAAACAAAAGATTATATAAAAACTTCAAATTAGACGGTTTTCCAGGACTGTGTGGCTTTATGCTGCTTTTGAGTCTGAGCTTATAAATAAACGAGTGCAGGACTTACTGGACTGCCAGCAGGGTTCACAGTTTCCACGGTGACAAGGCTCCTGGCAGCGGTGGAGGCCACAGTTCAGCTTGTAGCCACAGATCAGGGAGCACTTGTGCTCCACGTTCTGGAGAAAAAAAATAATAAAAAAATAAAAACTCAAATTGTGCCTAAAAATAAACATTTTATAATGTGTGCTACAAACTGAACAGATGAAATTTTAGAGGGAAAAACATGATGCTTTATGTTGTTGACTTTTAAAAAAATAATAATTTACTTATTTTTAAAAATAATTTACTTATGTAGATTGTGAAGAGGGTGGGTCCTAAGACTGAACCCTGTGGTACACCATTGTTAACAGTTAGATAACTGGAAGAAGTATAATTTATTAAACTATACCAGCTAAACATTCAGCATATTGATGATACAACTGATACTACACTCAGCGGTTTAGTATGAGCTTATATAATAAACTGATGGCACAACTTTGAGTCAGATTTTGTTTGTACTCACAATACAACAAAGTTCTCCACACTTGTGTCGACCACAGGAGCGCTTCTTGTTGCAACGTTTCTCACATGTGAACACGAGCTCTTCTGAATCAAGAGAACAGATGAAAAATAAGACAACTCGGGTATGAGGTTTAATTGCATCATTTCATATTTAGTTATTAAAATTTTACCTTCTTTTTGGATTTTAGCACATGGTACTTCCTAAAAAAGAACAAAACAAATTGATTTTTTAAAATATATTTGATGTAAAACTAAAAAAAAAAAAAAAAATTAAACACCCTGCTGATAATGCTGCCCACCTTAGTCTTGGAGCCACAACGACACCTGATAGTGGAGGTCAAAGAACACGGTCCGCAGCTGCCCTCGTGGCATAACTTCTGGCACAAATGGATGGTGTCTAAAATAACAGAGGCTCATTATCTCATTACAAACTCTTAAAAAACAACACAAGTGGGCTGAAGATAATGCACATCCTGTTTACAGTAAAAACACAAACACAATAGACCACCAGGAAGACATGAGAACAGTTATCTGAAAATAGATCCCAGTCAAAAAACGTGAATGAAATATAGGATGTTAAAAGTTAATTTAGGGATCTCTGATGACTAACGGAGGAAAACGTCAGATTCATCACAGTGTAGTCAGTTGTATAAAAATAAGTTGCACTTTACATCTGCAAAAACCAAAAACCTAAGGCATTCACGGTGCATCAAAAGGTGAGATTCCAAACAATTTAACCTTTAAATTCTCACAAGCCGTTTAATATTTCACTTCACACGGTATATTTTACAAAAAGAAATCGTTGGAAAACTTCAAGGACTACTACGTATTTCGACAGCTTTAACTGCCAAGATTTGTTTGCATTCCTAATCTTTGGAATAGCTTTGTGAAATTTGAGCCTCAGTTTTTTTGGGGGTATTAAACGTTTCAGGTTGAAATTCACAAACATTCTTTAAAGACCACAAAATGCGGTGACAACGTTTCTCCTCACCATTGGAACCACAAGGTAGGGGCTTGTTACACGTCTTCCCACAAGAGGGAATCGGATCGGTGCAGCTACGTCGTTCAGAGTAGCCCAGCTCCAGGAGTTTGGTCAGCGGGGTCTGACTGCAAGGACACGTCTTCACCAGGCTCGGTGAGCGGGGGCACGGCTGACACGGCCCCGAGTGGCACGCCTGCTGGCATCGGTGAGCTTCACAACTCAGCATCCTGAACAGAAAACGGTGATGAAAGGAACAGACTTATTTAAGTAAAAGCCTGTGTATTCTGGCAACAGAAATGTTTTTAGTGATGTAGAGTCACTTACTTTGAGCAACTTTTTTGACAAGAGAAATGTCCTGAACCATCAAATGCCTTTTTATCTGTGCCACACGGGACTGTACGAGTCGTGACTCCACAGTAACAAACTACATCCACACAGAAAATAATCATTTTAAAACATCAGGCCATAAATTTCAGTTATTTACTCAATATTTTTACAGCCCGGTGAAGCTCACCCTGCTGAACTTGCAGCTGGCAGGGCTGACACGTCCCGCTGTGGCACACCTGCGTGCAGGTGTGATCACCACAGTTGAGTAAAGCTCTGCACTCGTCGTTACACCGGAGCGCTGAAGCCTGGCCGCAGCGCATCGGTTGGCTAACAATGAAACAATAAACGTATCAAACCCAAAACAACAAGCACGCTGTGGCAAGATCAAACACGGGAAGGTGCAACAATAAAAAGGCTGAGTCGCATCGAAATGACCTCGTCTTTCCACAGACGCAGGATCTGGTTACAAAGGCAGGACACTGAGGGCAAGGTCCAGGGTGACACAAGCTGAGGAGACACAGAAGAGTCGACATGAAAACAAAAGCCAATGCCCTGGTTCTTTATATGTGGACATGTTCAACAATACATGTTACATTTATGGAAGTATCTAGCCTACATTTACAATAAAGTTGCAATTTACTGGTATTTTTGTTTTATTTCCAAAATAAATTTTCATCGTGAAGACTCATTTACTGTCAGGAAACTAACCAAACTTAATAAGAACTTGGCTAGGATGGTTTTTAGACAAGTAAAATCAAAATGACAAATGAGAGTTGATGTATTTTGATTCAAGGAAAAAAAAATAACTTAATTGGTTTACAGATATAAATGAGACACATTAAAGTATCTAAGAAGCAAGGATGCGCAATATTATCAGCATGGTATCGGTCGATATTAGCGATAAAGTTAAATATCGGACATCGGCCATTCCATCAAAACAAATCATCAATATGAAAGGCTTGTTTTAAGTTAATTTTTAATTTAAGAAAATGTCAAGGATATATATATTAATGCACTACTACTAATGCACTTTTCACTTGTAGCTTGTGAACAGGCTGAGTTTAGATTTGTGAACATTTACAAATTTGCACTGTTCCGAGTGTTGTCATTGTGTTAAGTGTTAGAGAGTAAATGTCATGAATAAATTTGACATTAAAAATAATCCAAGTTGAAGTGTTAAACCATTTTCATCCCCCTTTATGGCATCTGCATTTGGTAGCAGGCCAAATAATGACAATGCAGAATAATGTCAGACCATCACAGGGCAGGTAGTTTTAATAATAATTTAAAAAACAACAACAGTGAAAATAACTACATTGGTAAAATGGTGGTGTTTTCAGCATCTTATCTGAAAATCTTTCATCAATAGTTGGTGGACTTTGTCTTTTAGCAGCGTTACATTTATTCCTGAGGTATAAATGTTTCACAGCTCACATGTTACAGGGGTGGTTGCAATCCACTCCACTCCTCTTCTTCCCACACATGTCCCCACAGCTGTGGGGGATCTCACTGCGCTGCCACTCAGGATTCGTCACTTTACCTGCCAATCGAAAACAGCATAAAAAAAACAAACGTCTGTTTTATACAAAACAGTTTAGATCTGTGACCTGAAAACACACTGCTGCTTTTAGAAGACGTGCTGAAGGAAAAGAGCCATGTCTTTATGGACCAATCGAACCAACGCTCACCACAGAAGCAGGTGTAGGTGGTCGGCTGTTTCAGGGAAACATTCTGGCAGGCTGGACAACGCCAACCTTCAGCTGAATCTGGAAAAAACAAAACCACAGATTCAACTTTTGTCCAGTTTTTACAAATAAAATTGATCTAATGATTAAAGCAAATCCACTTGGTTAGCAGTGAATCAGGAGAACTCAGGAACAGGAACCGCCTCTGAACAAAACATATTATTCTCTAGTATTTTTTATTATTTTTCCCCAAACACAATACCAAGCAGCTCACAAGGGATGAAATGTCAACATGGGGCTAAACGGACGTACCATCCGCCTGTGAAGCCGCCGGGGATCGAGCCCATTTCTTGATGCAGTTCAAGTGGAAGACGTGGAAGCAGCTCAGGCAGCTCCACACTGGGGCCATGACCCGAACCACGTCGCAGCACACCATGCACTCGTATTTCTCCTCGGACAGCTGTTCGATCAAACATCCTGTGGAGTCAAAGAGGGCAGAGGTTCAGAACACAGCTGACAAACAAACGTCTTTAAACAGAACAACTCGTTCTGGTTGAGAGATAATCATGTAGAGCCACAACAATAAAACTTTGTAACAAAAAAGGTTTTGATAAATAAATCATCGTTTCTGTAATTATTTTCCCATCATAATACAACCCCATTTGGTTCAAGCCTTTTAAATGTAAAAATATATATTTAACCTTTTGTGATAATGAATCAGACAAAACAAGTGAGCTAAAGACCAAAATGGATAGTTTCCATGCAAGTTTGTCTGATTATTTTTTGACAAAATATTAATAAAAAAAAAAACTATAATCTGCATTTTATACATTGCAATAAATTATATGTACCCGGTAATAGTGAGATGTGAATTAAAACATTTCAATAAATAGCACCACCCCAGTACCATTCTGATGTAACTTCATATATACCTCTAGGTTTACTTGAAGTACTGATCTAATATGGGTTCTGACCCACTGTAAAACATAAAATGTGACATGAGAGCAGCGAGTGGGTTTATGACATCTATTCTTTGTCTTCCGCACATTAGTATGCAGAAATGACACTAACCTGTCTGTGTCTCTTTGCTCTTGGGCATCTTCTCTGAGCTCCACAGACCCGGCTTGTTCAAATGGCTTGTTCTCCTCCCTCTGCTCTGAAAAGGTTTGTGTGCTCCTGAGCCTCTTTCAGGCTGGCAGCCAGGTTCCTGAGATGATCGGATCCAGTCAGAACCACCCTGGTAAGCAGTGCCGCTATCTGACCTCACCTCGTCTTGAGAAGGTTTAGGTGGTTTGATTGGTCCTTGCCGTCGCTTCACATCGTTGTGTTTTTTCTGGTGATCATAGTGTTGAGGTTTGACACCGGATTTACTCTGTGGAATTCTCTCATTGTTCTCTGAAGCCGAGTTTTTTTCTTCTCTGATAGTATGTGACCTTTGACCTGGTGCAGTTGTCTGATTCTCCTTTGTTTGACCACTTTTTTCACTCTGTTCTCCCCTCCTCTGCTCCCGGCCTGAATTTCTGGTTTTTTTAACCTGAGCACCCTGCTCCTGGTTGGTTTGCTCCGCATCTCTGCCAACGCTTTCTCTCCTCCAGCTGGATCCATCAGGTCTAGCCATGGGATTTGCCTGGAAACCACGTCCATACCTGTTACTTGCATCATACTGACCAAAGTCACCATCAGATTTTTGCCTTGAGGGGCCAGGACCACCAAAATTTCCATTTAAATTTCTATTTCCTTCTCTTCTTCCTCTACCGCGGCCTCTCCTTGTGGATGCATCCTCTCTTTGATAGGAAGGAGGGTTATAATCTGGATTATTTAAATTACTATAGCCAAATGGGTGTTTGAAGCCTTGATGGGGGTTTCCATATGGTTGAGAGGGATCATAGCTATAACTACTCAGGTTTCGGTCATTGTTGTGTCTGTGTCCTCCTCTTTTAGATTTATGCTGATGTGCTGTCACATCCGGATTGAATTCAGGCGGGTCTGCAAAAAGAAATAGTGACAGTATTAATAAAAATGAAGGGCTAAAATTAAAACGGACTAAAACCAAAAACAGTAACAACAAATATTCAACACTTATGTATAAATGTTTTAGGATCCCACTTAATAAAGGCTATTTAATAAATCGTCTTGATACAACACTGGTTCACCGCTTGAGTTTAGGGACATTGTACAGTATGACTGAATGATTCACAGATAGTGGATTAAAAAGCTTAAACAACAAACAAAATCAATCCTCTGAAAATGGTCTGGCAATGATAGAAAATGAGCAGAAAAAAAATATAAAGTCATACTTTAGTTGTTTAAATACAAAGAAATCCAATTTGATGATTAACTTACAAATCCAACAATTTTCAGTCAGGTCATCTGGACAGTTTCTTTTTTTTTGTGCTGAAATGTTTCACCTTCCATCCAGAAGGCTTCATCAGTCAATGAAACACACAACACAAAACTGATTCTTCTCCTAACAGCTTACTCCAAAGTGGAACAAACCAGTTATGTTGGTGCTTACATATCATTAAACATAAAGTGCAGTTCATTTCAATTCAATCCAATTATAATCCAATTGAATTGCACAGTCACTTGTGGTTAAAACAAGTAAAGCTGTCATGAAGGCACCGACCTAAAAAAATAGTATTAATGATAATAACATGTGGCTTTAATGTGAAATGTTGTGAAGTAGTTTAATCAGCACTAGCATTAGCTGCTGGAGCTAACTAGTCACATGCTACTTTTCATATCCAGTTTCAGGTCAGGTGGATGATGGTGTCAAAGTTCTCCGTCACATGTGATATCAGATAAAAGTCTGATTTAAGAGTCCTTAAACAAACATCCAAGAAACAGTTTATTTAAGTTCCTGCTAACGAAGTGAGCTAAGGAAATTAGCATGAGGTAAACGTGCTAACATAGCTATTTAAGTGCTAATTTAATGTTGATATTAAAAACCAGCTTACGATACCTTCGCTAATTGGCACTATAAACATGTTTACCCAGCTTTCTTTTTTCTTTTTACCTGAGAAGCCTTCAGCCATTCACTTAAACTCCGCTGCTTCTTGATTCGTCCAAGTTTACCGAGAGCCGTTTGTTTTTGAAGAGCTGACAAGTTCAAGCAGACACTCGGGGACAGTGTCCTCCACTTCTCCTGTCGTCTAGTTGGTAAAACTGAAAGGATAATTATTTAAAACAATAAGAATTTCCTCCTGCTTTGACTCAACTCACGATCAATAACAGCTAGGTAAGGCTAGCACAGTTAGCTAGCACTGTACATATCGCCTGAGTCACAACCGGAACTTCCGCTCAGTTTTCAAATTAAAAGGCCTGCGACCCGAAAAGGAAGAAACGGGTAAAAGATAAATGGATGGATGATTTGAACACCTCTTTTAATGGATGGAAAGATGAAAACAAACAAACAATTATAAAAAGAAAATGGATTATTGTATCTTTTGTCCAACAACTATGTTGTTAATAATGATCAGTTAGTTTTGGGTAAACATAGTTATCGAAATATGCCCACAATTTAGCCAGCTTTTCAATATTTATGTTATTTTTATCCATTTAAAGATGAATTTTTCCTTGGAATTACATCTTTCAGACTTTCAGTTTGCATTATTCAGTGTTTGCAAGTGGTTTGATGCATTTTACTTTACTCAACATCCTGTAGTGAAACGTGGTTCAAAATTAATCCTAAATTTCTTTTAGAATCATACATATCCAAATAATGTTAATGTTATTTGATTAGTGTAATTGTCCAACTATTAGTTGTTTTTATATTATGTTTTGTTCTAAAACTGCCTGAATTAATTTAAAGAAAAGAAAGAAAGAAACTAAAGCATGCCCACAGGATGGCGCTTTATGTTTGAATTGTACAACACAGTGGCTTTAAGGCAAGTCAATATACCATATAATTATTCGATTAGATTTCACAGCATATAAAGCTTCGTTGTACTTCTAGTCTAAATGAACGATTCAGGTGTTCATAATGACATTCTAATTTTCATAATCCATATTTCATATATCTCAAATTACAAAGGGTTTCATTTGTACAATTTATTTGTTATGGTGTTTCAGATCTAGATATCTATAAAATATATTTTATAATTAAGATGTCTGAGGGGAATCTTGCAATTTACACATCTATACTCCTATTATTTTTTTTACTACACTTGTTGTTTTAGATATCTAAAATGATTAATTGTTTCAGGTTGTTCAATTTTTTTAAATCTGTGTATGTATGATCAGACCTGGTGATAAACTGGCAAATTTCAACAAACTGAATACCATTTTGAAACATTTGAGTTGGAGAAGTTGACAATAACTTAATATTTAAAAAAAAAAAACACTCATTCGTTTTGTTTGCCCAGGTCACAAATGCAGGAAAAAATAATCAGTTAAAGATATCTGAACTAGTTCAGTGAGGGCCCAGAAACCAAGACATCTGTAATTTTGGATAATAACCACATTTTCCTGTGTGACACATTGTGGTATGCATCATGTAGTTTTGAAAAGGAAATGAAAGTGAATAAAAACTTTGAGATTATTCTTTGAAAACAGCTGGTTAAATATGAGTAAATAGTTATATACTAGACTGATATAACTGAATAATTTGCTCTTTTGTATCCAAAAGAGGAAAATAGATGATTCCCAACAAGATATTTGACTAAACTGTTGTAAAGCAGGCCTTGAAAAAGTAAATTAAGTAAATTTGGCAAGTTTTATATGTGCATTAATAACATGTTTTTTTATATGCAGCTGAAGACAAAATTGTCTAAATTTTTTTATTTTATTTTCCCTACACCCTGTCAGTGCTACATTCAATGAACTGGTGAAGATTTTCAGTCATCCAGGACATGATGAATTCAAAAAGTGTTCAATACAAAAACAAGTGGACTTTATTTGTAACAGAAGACGTTTTGCTCCTCATACGAGGAGCTTTCTCAGTTCAATGAGCAGTGAGTGAGAGATTCAGGTTATAAGGCTGAGTGAGAAAAGACACACACACATATGTAGATTTATGTAAAAATTTATGTAAAAAGGGAAAAGCCGTCTCTTAACAGAGGAGGGGGCCTCAGATTTCCACTTTCAAAAACCTATAATGCAACTTTAAGACAGATTCCCAGCCGGTTTTCCCACTTGATGGGAGCAGATGGGTCTCATCTGTGAATTAAAGTAACAAAGACCTTAAAAAAAACCCTACTGTTAAGGTGTTGAGGTGTGTCTTGTCAAATCTACATATATGTGTGTGTCTTATCTCACTCAGCCTTATAACCTGAATCTCTCACTCACTGCTCATTGAATTAAAAAAGCTCCTCGGATGAGGAGCGAAACGTCTTCTGTTACAAATAAAGTCCACTTGTTTTTGTATTGAACGCTTTTTGAATACATTCAATGAATCACTCTGCAGAGAAGAATCCAGAGTGCGCATGCGCACCGCTGCTGCTCTTCTCCGTCAAGGCGAAGTGGGAGGGAGAGCGCTGTGTGAAGTTCACGTTAAGAACACAACACACCGGAAGCTAAAATATAATTTTTTCAAAATAAAACAACACGTCTCATGAAAACAGTATGTCATTTCCAGAAACGGTTACAATTTCCCCACATGCTTCTCTTTTCTTTTGCGTTAAGCTGCAGATTCACTCTAATTAGCTACTAAAACACCTCCGTGATTCTTTGCTCATCCAATTCCGCCAATTTGTTAACCTTGTCCATGTATAGGCTGGCTTTTCAAAATCGCATTCAATATATCTGAAAATTTGGTAACGTAAACTCTTTCAAAATGCACCATTTTATTGAGTTCAGTATGGCATTTTTATGTCCGATTCCAATACTTTTCAATGATCACTCGCTGTTCAGTTTATGTTGAAACTATTAACCGGAAGTAGCCGTTTTCGTTAACGGTAGCTTGAGTGAAGCCCCTGAACAGCTCTGAACGCGGCGGAGCAGAAGAAGAGAGAGTGGCAGTGAATGTGTCTGCAGCACGGTTTGGCTGTTTAAAAAAAAAAAACGAAGAAAAAAAAAAAAAAAACTAGGGCTGAAGAAGAGAGGACAGGACCGCGGTGCAGTTCCAGACGACCTCGGCACACCCCGGACTATGCTAACACCCACACTCGGGCTAACGGTGCGCTGCTTTCACGACACGCGCGGCTTATTATTGCACATCTGTAGATCATAATGAAGGTATTTCTTCACGGCGGCTCCTTCTCCGAGGTTTAGTCGAGACTCGGGGGGGGGGGGGGGTGACACTACATATGAACGTGTCGCTTTTAGACCTCTCTGTCAAAGAAAACACTGAAGGGGACGCAGCCGTGTAACGTTCAAATCCTACCCGGAGAGCAGCGGTCATCCAAGCCACGTCTTTATCACCCGGACAGTTTCAACGCTTCTGCTAAGTGGAGGGGAAAAGCAGCGTTGTCCTTCATTCGTCTCGTCTTCTTACATGCTTTTGTCTTTCTGAAGCTTCATCGCCGAGCCTTTCTGTGGGCATTTTGCATTCTCTCCCCCCCCCCCCTCCCTGTTAAAGGATGCCGGATCAAATATCGGTGTCCGAGTTTCTCTCGGAGACAACAGAGGATTACAATTCCCCGACCACGTCCAGCTTCACCACCCGCATGCAGAGCTGCAGGAACACCGTGAACGTGCTGGAGGAGGTAACAGCAACCCTTCACCTTGCATCGTGTTGTTTGCTTAAAACACTAAACATCTAAAAACACAGCACACTGCCTTACATCGACCTGGTGGTATTTATAACTCAACCCAGGGCTCAGATTTTTGGCTTCATGTTGCACAAATGTCAAAAATAATTGCACCTGTTGCTGTAAAAGTGCTTTTTTTTTTTTTTAACTTTGCACGCCCCTTTAAATCTGAAACTTGATGAAAAATCTATACATTTCACCTAGAATCAGGCTGATGATGCAGAGCCAGTGTATATATACTGTATGTGAGGGCATTCTGCAGCTCTTTCTGACCAGATAAATGAAGTAATGATAAGAAAAGAGGAGGAGGAGGCTGGCTTTGTTGGAAGATTGAAGGATGTGCACTCAGGCCTGCAGCTCTCTGCTCAGTATTACATAACTGGGCTATGGTGGAGTAGCTGTGTTTGTGTGACCAAGAAAAAAAAACTATTTTAGTCACTGGCTGCTGTAAGATAAGGATGTTTCAGATCATTTCTCACTTCTGCACAAGCCTGGGTACATTTTTAAACAGACTCTGATATCTTAATTGCCCACCAAAAGGCGATATATATATATTTTTTTGTCTGTTAGCAAAATATCTTTAGAACCAATGGATAGATTTTAATGAAACTTTGCAGAAAGTAATAATTAGGAGATAAGCAGCAAACCGATTGACTTTTGGAGTCTATCTAACTCAAGATGGCTTCCACAGCTAACTGGAAACATAAAACATGGCTATAATTCAGTCTGGTTAATAGATGCTGATCTCACATTTGATGTGGTAGTAGCTGAGAGTCATTCGCAACACATACTGTAGGGCATGAGCTTGTGCGTAAAGTTACTTTTGAGGTTTGACCAAAGCAGCTGCAGCACATTTGTTTCTCGAGATGACATTAGTTTATCGCTCTGGCGTAAAATGATGTCGTCAATCAATGCAAAGCCCGTTATTTACAGATGGATATAAAATCAGGCAGGGTGACGTGTAATCAGGTCAGACAGGTGGATTTATGTTTTGCGTGTTTCCCATGATGGCATCCCTCCTGCCCTGATTAAACGGAGCATCAAACCAGGAGAGAGCACACACTTTCCCCATAGTGAGCTAATGCTAAAATGTGACCTCATTTCACACGTTGAAGCAGACAGGAATTACATCAGGCTTGCGGTGTTTAGTTTAATCTGTCATGTAAAGGCGAACGCATTAAATGTGACACCCATCGTTCCATTCATGCCGCTTTAAAACTAAGATTTGTTACTAAATAACTGCGTTAAACGTCATATAAACAGTAAAATAGGTGGGTTGCTAGGGGAGGAAGCGGAGGCCGAGCTCTCCATTCAAAATGCAAACTTCTTATTTTAAGTTTATTGTTTCATACAATTCTGTAAAAGTCAGCCCAAACAGAGCCAGGGCTGTGTTTCATCTCAACATGGAGCCCAGTTTGTGTCTGCCGACTTTAACAAGGAGGAGGCTCGCATCATGAATCACCTCTCTGGCTCCGTGCCTCTGATCCTCTGCAGCACAAACGAAAAACATCTGTCGGACAGGGCCGCCATGCGCGTTGGGCTTCACTAGCCGCTCTGGAATTTTTTTTTTGTTCCTTGGCAGGGATCACATGACAAGGAAGACCATTTCACTGGCACTAAAATGGAGCAAGCTAACATCACCCTCGGCGTTTAGACCGGGATACACCCGAGGCTTTAGACAGGAAAGCTAAAGCCGTTAGCTCAGCATCTCTTTTATGAAAACCGTAGTTGCAGCTCGGACATGTATGAGCTCACTTGCATCATGCTCAGAACAGAGCTGCTGCAGAGATGAGGAGTGTCTTTGGAGCTTGAAGCATCTTTGGGTTTCTTCTTGCTGAGCACGTAGTCGTCCCCAAACTCTTAAGCATCCACATCTATTTTGTCCAAGCCATTTCTTTGGTATGCTGACAAGGTAAATTATGCAAAGGTACAGCGTGAATATTTAATACTGTAACCCGAGGGGGAGATTTGACCCAGCAGGAGCGTTGTCACTCCCTGTGTGCTTCCACTGAGTCACCAGGAAGAAAAAAAAAGTTGTTGCAGCATCATTTCATCTTAATTCTGCTCAAGATGTTATTTAATGAGAGGTGCAGATTAATGGCATGGACATATTCACAATTAACCATCCCCTACTTCAGCCGTGTACACGTCAAGAAGTGTGGAAAACAAAGCCATATTGAGAGAGAAAAGTTTTAAAAATAACCGTCCTGACTTGCTTGCTTGAGACAAAAGGCATGGTGGTATTGGTGTGTGTGTGGGGGGGTGTTATTGCATGTGTGTGTTTGCTGTGTGGGTGGCAAACCGGAAGCTGGCTTATGTGTCTGGCTTTTATTTTTGCTGTCATCTTTTGGTGCAAAGCAAATCATTGTTGTGTTGCTGTTGGCGCTGCGTTTTTTTTTTTTTCCCAGAGAGCACTTGGCAATCAAACCGTTTGAAGCTCAGATTTTCTGGCAGTAGATGACGAGGTGCTCGTTTCAATTCTTTAAATCTGAACACAAACATTACAGATTTTATAAGACACAGTCTTGTCATCTCTAGTTTCTTTATGTCTTGCTTCAAGATGCCAGATATTCTTGTAATCCTTTAAATTTGTCTTGGTCGATAGATTTTCAAACTCGGTGAAAGTTGTTCAGAAGCTTTTCTTTGGACCTTTGCTGCTTTTTCGTTCGTTTTATTCAATTACACAATCATTTTCATGGAAAAAGTGTTTGTCATTTGTATTCAGGCTTGAGAAACGGTTTTCGGAAACTTGTGCCATCAGAAACTGGATTTGAACTGCTCAGACTGAATCGGTATTCGCTTAACTTGAAATTAAATCCATTGGTTTGAAAGTGAATTTCACTGAATTAATTTGCTGAAACTGTGTTAAGTCAGGTCCTCTGGACGGTTTCTTTTTGTAGTAACGTTTCGTCTTTCATCCAGATGGCTTCATCAGTCCGAGGAGCTGCAACAAACTCAGTCTTATAAATAGGGAAGCACAATATTATTTGCATGGTATTGGCGTATTAGCATTAAAGTTCAATATCGGACACCGGCCATTCCATCAAAATAACTCGCCAATATAAAAGTCGCTGTTTTTGTCTGACAACCCAGTGACAAGGATGCCTGCAGCGGCAGCACAACGTGATGACGTCATACGCACCTACCTGATTTGATCACGGCGGAGAGGAAAAATCAAAATGTCGGCGGTGTGGAAGTTTTTTTTTCATTGAGGATGTCAGATTCTGAAGCTTTTTGGACTAAGTTGAGCCTCGCTACGTCGTCCCCAGTCGGAGATATTTTTCCGACGTAGCCTTACCTGAGTTGCAAGCCGTCATTTCCGACGCCATTGAGAAGTTAATAACTGATTGCACCTGGGTGAGTTTTACCACAGACATTTGGACGTCACGTGTTAGCCCTGTGTGCATGATTAGTTTTATGGCACAAGTATATATAAGTATATATAAAAATATCAGTATCTGTATTGGTTATCGGCCAAATAAGTTTTAACATATCGGCATATCAAATGTCGGCCAAAAATCTAATATCACGCACCCCTACTTATAAATAGCACCTTCATATAGTGGGTCAACCAGTTTGATGGTGCTAAGATGGTTTCTCGAGTCCGTCCTCTCCCTCGCCAAAGTGGTTCAAAACATCAAAGTTCAAAAAAAGTTTGAACTTTTACTTTGACTCATGATTTCGTGCCAAGTTCACGTGTGCACCACTGCTTCAGCTCAAAATACGCTGTAAAGAAAGTTCTTTTTCTTATTTGGTGTTTTACAGTGTATTGCATCCACGCTGTTGCATTATTGAGTTCAAGTTCAAGTCAACTTTATTCTCGTTCATTCATTCTGGATTACTTCATACCTCTCTGCTCACCCAAGACTCATGTTCGGGCTGCTGTTGTTACGCTGGATTGTTTTACATGATGAGTGTTAAACGTATTAGATCTTTTAGCGTACCATTGGCATTTGTTTTGCGTATATCTTAGATCCTTATTTTACAGTTGCTTTTTATAATTTATAATTTGCTATTTTTGAGTGTAACTGTGTACATAATTTAACGCCTACATTTCCGTAAAGGAGGTTTCACCGACGTGAAACGTAAATCTGTCAAACTGTGTTCGATTACTCTGTGGCTTTCTCAAGGACGCGGATGTGTGACACAAAAAACTGAATTTTGGAATTGAAATTGAATTCTAGAACTTAAAATGGAAGTAGTCGAAACTGAATTTTCAATACAGCGTAATACAGATTTGAAGCAAATTAATTCAGTTTCAGTTCAGTGACATTTATTTTGAAACCAGTTGGATTTAATTTCAAATTACGTGAATACAGATTCAGTCTGAGAGATTCAAATAAAGTTTCTGATGGCACAAGTTTCTGCCCTTATTCCAAACTCGAGATGAACAAGTGTTGTGTCGACACATAAACAACTTGGCAAAGAACCCATTATAAATTGAGTCTTTAGGCACTTTGTTGCCAGCGGCAACACAGTTTGGGTCCATTTCTTTCACTGAGTATATGAAAAATACCAAAGATTGTATTGAAACAAAAGATAGTACTTTAACACCAACAAGGTGATTCCCAAAGAACTGAACCAGAAGTTGGGGATGCACCAGTACTATGTTTTCTTCCTTATTGTCTTACAGCAGCAACATTTAAATATTTCATGGTTAATAAATGTAGAAAGATTAATTGTCTTAACTTTATTTGTTTGATTAAAATATATATATTTTAAACAGGTTTCAAACACCTCACCAGTCATTAAAGATTTCAAACGGGTACAAGTACTTGCACTGAGTACCTGCTGATACAGAGTGCCAGTGTGTGTACTAATAAACACCATTGTACTTTGTAAAAAAAATACTTTGAAACTGTGTTTGCAAATTATAAGAGTTTACTTTTCACTGAATAACATTCCTCCTCCACCACCTGACCGCTCAACCAAGAGGTGAACGTCATTCTGACCTAACGTGATACTGAGTATCTTTTATCAAAACATTTTTATAAGTACAAGTACACACACTCAGTATTGAACATTGGGAATGTAATTGGCAAAAAAAAAGAAAAAAAAAAAAAAAGATCAGTAGTTGCAGATTTTCACAAATAAAAAAAGTCTCCTGTTCTCTTTAAGCTATTGAAATGTCTTGGTTTGCACAAGCTGCAGCCTTTATTGAATAAAAATCTTTGTTGCAAGTCATTTTTTGACCCAAACTTGCCAGGACTAACATATTTGATAAATAATTTTCTTCCTTCTGATCAGATTGTGACATCTGTTTGTATAAAAGTATGTCAGGTTATTACTCTGAGGCTTTCCTGCTCTATCTGAATCGCTCTGATGAAAGTTAATATTAGCAGCAGGCTCTTGTAATTCCCCCGAGGGGCATGCATCGCCTGTTCCTTTACCCCACAGATGGCATTTTGCGTCACTGGGTTTACTTTCCTAAAACCGCAGAGAGCCGCAGCAGCGATAAGAGGGGAAACCCTCACTGAGCTGGCATTCCTTTGAGTATGCTTCTCGCGCCACATCACATGGACCGGCCCAGAAAAATGTTGACTTTTCACAGCCGCTCTATTCAAGCATGGCCGTCCTTGACCTGATAGGAACAGCCTTTTTTTATTTTGTACTTTTATGTAACAGGCTTTTCAGGCGCAGCACTTTCAGGCTGACACACAGACTTTGGTGCTTTTATGTTAAAAAAATGAATAGGGAGAGTAATTTCTAACCACAAAGTATTTCTATTAGAATCAAGATCATTGCTTGAAGGCATAATTCTGGGTGAAGGTCTCATAAATACATTCCTCACCTAGACCTGTCGCGATAAACAATAAATCAATTAATCGCATGATAAATGAAAATGATCAACTTCATTTTCATTTATCGACTTTATCGTTTCTTCGTGCCTCTCTTTCTAATGAAGACACTGGATGACAAAAGGCTCAACTCCAGTGCTCTTCACTGAACCCTCCCTTTCTCCTTTCTCTTTAAAATCCATTTTAACTTTAAATCGTGTTTTTGGGTTGTCAAGAGCAGCTAAGCTGAGAAGCTAAGCTACGAGCTAAGCTAACAGGCCGACCTCGGGGGAAAAACCTCCGTCTTGTCAAAGCTTCAAAATTCACGTTTGAAACCTGTGTCTTTGTGTAAAAAGTTGTTTTTCTCTGCAAAAAAAGCTAAGAACTAGTTTAGTGATTTTTTTAATTAAAAGCTTTGTGTGACAAATGCTATGCTAAAGAGCTCAAACCACACCGAGCATCCGCCATTTTGAGAACCGAAGAAAGGAAGGAGAGACATCCCATGTCACGTCAAGGGGTCTCCCTCCCGTTTTTCTTAGGGACACGCTGCTCACTCCCTCACTAGCCATCTTTCGGTTCAAACAGTCTTATACTGCCATCCGATGGATGCAAAAAGGTACTACACGCAAAACAAATGAACATTTATCCTTAAGTTTGACAATAATTACTAATTGTCAAATTTCAATCAATATTATCGTTTATCGCAATAATTTTTGAGACAATTAATCGCCCAGCAAAATTTGTTATCGTGACAGGCCTGCCATTAATCATTATTTGTATAATTCTATTTATATACCTACGTAAATGTTTTCTGTGTTGTTTGGGCTGTTCACTGTATAAAAAAACCAGTTTCTCATGTTCTAGTATAACATTTAAGTCGTGCGTATTAACACTGGGAATGTGAAGTGACATTAAAAGTAGCAAAAAGGCGAGAAGAACTTGTCCTGAGGTTTCTGGTTCAAATCTGTTTTTCTCCATTTCTGTTTGTTTTTCACTCTATTCTGGGTTCCTTCCACAGTCCAGAAATCTGCACTTTAGTTTTATCTAGTGATTCTGAACTGAGTTTGTGAGTGTGCATGTTTGTCTCCTGATGGCAGGAGAAGCATTTTGACACAGTTTTCACTTTTCATGGCATAAACTTCAGTACTCCCCAAAAATGTTCTCTTCCAGTATGATGTTACTAAAGCATGGCTGCTGCATTTCAGGTTTGGCAGCTTGCAGGATTCATTACATCTCAATTCTTAGAAAATTCCCATTGTCTTTATGCTACCTATTATTCACTTCCACAAATGGCTTTATTTTTTTTATTTTTTTTAGAAACATTTGTGTCCCATTACAGTAACAACAACCTGGTTTCAGGTGTCTGCTCAGTTATGGAAAAAATATAACCATGACTATTTTGGTCAATATTGTAATCACAATTAATGACTTGAGTTTGGAAATAGTCAATTTATTGCACCTATGTACACGCTACAAATCAGTTTTTCACACCAAAATTTTGTTTTTATTTTTATAAATACCATGTTTTAAGATAAAACTATATTTTTCACCAAAAAGTATTATGTGGTTGATTAATAAAACAAATATTTAAATGGGAAAGTATTGAAATGTTTTTGAATATGGTCAAATTTTTAATAAAAATAGATTTTTTTTTTCAAAGCAAAAAAAGGAAAATATTACTGTTGGTTTTTTTTTTATTTTAATTTTTTACAAGTTTACTTGTTCAAAATAGTCCATGCTCAATAATCCAGGTATACAATCCAACAATTGTTGGAAGTTTACTTGTTACATTCACAAGCTCATCCTGTCAACTGAGAAATACTTCTGAGAAAGTAGCTGCCTTTATCCCAAATGATAACAGTCCCCCCCTATTAAATAAATAAGACATGCAATAAAGCCAGAAATACACCGTGTTTTTTGGCCATCGTAGACATGATTTTTCTGGAAATAATCCTAAAAGAATCCTTAGTCGTGAGCTCAAGTCAGCAATTTGTGGATGTTCAATGTGACAAATTTAGCAATTTATCACAGTTGACAACGCGAACGGTAAGATCGCTCCTCCCACACGGAAGTGTAACCCACGGTGAGCTAACCTCAGTCAAACAAAGATGGCTGTAATGGTGGAGGTAGTGAAGCTCACGGTGTTACTTGAGGCATTTAATGAGGCATTTCTGCCTTATCAGCCAACATTAAGGCAAAGAAGACGGGCACAAAAAAATAAATCAGAGATACTGATAACTTCAAATAGTTACTGCAGTGGATGTTTTCATGCTGCAGAGCAATACAGGGCAAGAATTTACTGTGACATTCAGTAAATAAGACTCGAGTGTAAATTTTACATTACACAACCAATTTTTATTTTATTTTTTTAAACTCCTTGTGCAAAATTGGTTTAGTTTTAACCGATCATAGCAAACAAAGACTAAACTTATGCAACCAGAAGTTGCAACATATATCTACATATAAAACACACAAAACAAAACACAACTAGCTTTAAGCATTAACCTTTAATTTAATCATTACGCATTCAATGTCATTATGACAAAAATGGAGGCTTTACCTGCAGTTACCTTCATAAAGATGAACATGTGGTACTTCCTGTTTATCACTTGTATTCAGCTGCTCATGAGGCCGGCCGCCGGCCTTTATCCATCTTTTACATTTTTCCAGACTTTAAGGCTTTGGAAATGGAATAAACTATATTCCACCCTCTAAACACTCAGGTTAACGCTGTCTGAGTTGCATGTTCCCCTCCTGACAATGCTTAACCTTTTTTTCCTACTGAATCCCTGTGAAAACCTCGACAATGTTGTCGGAGGAAAAGGCGGTGCAGCTCCTGCAGGTAAGGGGCGTTTCACTTTGGGACAAATTGCGATCGCTGATTGGTCAGTTGCTGACGAGCCTACTGGATTGATTGACAGCTGGCATCATGTCAATTACAACCAAGATGACAAATATGAAGCAGAAATGTTGTGGGGAAAATTGTGCAGCATAACCAACATCTAAGATCAGCGTCTTTTGAAGAGTCCAAATCTACAAATTACATCAACGCTTGCAAATTATTTTCATTTAAAAGTTAGACTGATATGTTTGACAGATGTCCATGATGCTGCTGCAGAAAGAAGTCCTGCAGTTCTTTATCAAATCATACATCATACAGCGTGACTTAAGTTTCTATCAAAACTTCATAACATTGAGCTTGCACAGCATGACATGCACAGTATAAGTACTTTGTACAAATGCTAATGAGATTCTGTGAACTTTAAAGCATTTAGAAAGATTTGCAGGCTCAAACTAAACTGTTTTGTGTGGGGGTTACTGATCCGTTTTCAAACCTTCTGATGCCAACAGGGCCACCCTGAGAAAATCAAAACGTAGAATGATTAAGAGCATAAACTTGTATGATATTAAACGATTCTCAGCAAAATACATTTGTCTCAAGACGAAACAAAAAAATAGTGTAGACGTTGTTTGTTTTATCTGTTTTCTCATTAAGAGTGATTTTATTTTTTATTACGTCTTCGTTTGTGTAGATATGCTTCCCACAACAGGAGGTGATGCTTTGCTGTCCAGTAGTTCCGTCTCTCAGTAATTTTTCATTATTTTCAGTCTGAATTGATTTCAAGTCACGAGTTATTTCTCCTAACTTACAGCAAATTTACTTTCAAATGATTTAGGATTTTAAACTTGTAGCGTGTGTCTTGTATTAGACCTCTGTATTTGAGTGTTTAATCCAACATAAACACAATTTTCTGGTCTTTATGGCAGGATTGAGGCTCTGTATTTGTGTTTTAAAAAGACAAGTACGGTAATAAAGCTGTATTCCTGTATTTTTTACTTATCACCCTTTAAGTCACATTTGTGACACAAAGATTGGAAATACCTTGTGTATTTAAACATTTCCTGGATTTGCACATCGGTTTGGTAGAACACACTCGTACTAACAAAGCTGTGTTTGTTTACAGTAAAACATCTGCAGGCTACCCTGAAAGAAATGGACTGTGTGTTTGCGTTGTCGTGTGTTCTTCAGCTCAGCGCTGAGTGGAACAGTCAGTCTTTCTTCTGAAGGCCTTGAGTTGTTCGTCTGAAACCAGCAGCACCTGAGGCCGTATCCTCGATGACATGTCATCATGTGAGACTTCAGCGCCGCTGCATGTGACATCCAGTCCTCCAGCGGGGAGTCGGCTGCAACAATGGCAGCATAGATAATCGACAATTCCTGCTTTCCCATAATGTTACTGGTCTCTTCACTGTAGGTGGCGAGATGGCAGTTTTCATTTTATCTGCATCATGGTCACATGTTCATAAAATACTGAGCGTTATCAAGGATCTTTAATGTTTGTTGCTTAGAATATATTAGAATATGTTGGGCACGGCATGGAAATAGTACATTAGGTTTCGGCACAGAGGTTATTGGAAACTTATAATTCATTGTCAATATGTTATTACAATTAAAAAATAAAATGTTTGCTGCTAGCTGTGCTTGGGGTCATGAACAAAGCAGCCAGTCAAATTTTAATAAGAGGATACATCGATACCAAGAACCAGTGGTAGCAAATGAAGCACATACAATAAATATATTTTGGTGTTTAATTTGTTTATACATCCTTTTTTTTTTTCTTTACCCAAGCGTGGTAAGAGGTCCTGAAAGTAGTAAATTAGTACCAAATACAAGGTTGTGTTGAAAACAAAACAAGCCCATGAAGAATGTCAGTGAAACTCACAAACACAATTGATTAAATATAATCTGGCTTAAAAATACATAAAAAGCACGTGGGTTTTTAAGGAGAGCGTTTTAAAGAAATGAGTGAAAAATGGTTTGTGAACATTTTAATATTTGTAAAGTCTATTAATCATCAAGGCTTAAAAGATTGTTTAATAAATCTCCTTTTTGGTGTATTTTTTATTTAATTGAATTTTTTAATAGAAAGACATAACTCAGAATATAGTTCCAGGAATACAGTGAACGTCATAGAATGATGTTTTAGTTATTAAAGATGAGCAAAATGAGGCAGTACTGCTTCAAATGTGCCTTTTATTAACCTTGAAGCTTTTTTTTTTTTTTCTCCTGATGTGTTCTCCGCCTGACGCAGCAGGAGGTGCGGCTGTGTTTGCTGAAATCTGATAATCGGTCTGTGGGCCACAGCTGTTGGCCTACCTTCCTTTCACAGCTGCACTGCGTATATATCATCAAGGGCTATTAGCTAGCAGCGGATTAGCTGTTGTCCAGACTTCTCACTGGCATTCTGATCCTCTGCCGTTCCACCAGAGTTTTTTAGGCGAGGAAGAGCGGGTCAGTGTGCACATCTGTCTGCAGCTATTCCTCACACAGATGGATTGTGTTCAAGTAATCTCTTGTGGAGAACAGCATGCCATCGTTTGGAGCTAACCAAACATTTACGCTGTGGGTCTGTGCTCTAATTATTGTTTAATGTTTTACTCTATTTGTCACTAAAACAGTTATTTTAAAATGGACATCGGCTTTCTAAAACATGGACGTCTTCATCTGTGTACCAATTTTTTAGCCATTGTATCATGGCTCAAAAGAAGGTTAATGTTGGCAAGCTGGTTCAACATTTTAAGGATAAATCCAGTCTTGCCTCTACTGAAGCCTTATTCACAGTATTCCTTCACTTATCACGGGGGTTATGTTCCAGACAACTCCACAATAGGTGAAAATCCGCGAAGTAGGGACGTTATATTTATTTTAGTGTGTATGTATATACAGTGAGGAAAATAAGTATTTGAACACTCTGCGACTTTGCAAGTTCTGGCACTAAGAAATCATGGAGGGGTCTGAAATTTTCATCTTAGGTGCATGTCCACTGTGAGAGACATAATCTAAAAAAAAAATACAGAAATCACAATGTATGATTTTTTAATAATTTATTTGTGTGTTACTGCTGCAAATAAGTATTTGAACACCTGCCAATCAGCAACAGTTCTGGCCCTCAAAGACCTGTTAGTCCGCCTCTAAAAAGTCCACCTCCACTTCACTGATTATTCTAAATTAGAAGCACCTGTTTGAGGTTGTTAGCTGCATAAAGACACCTGTCCACCCCACACAATCAGTAAGACTCCAACTACTAACATGGCTGAGACCAAAGAGCTGTCCAAAGACACCAGAGGCAAAATTGTAGACCTCCACGAGGCTGGAAAGTGTTACGGGGCAATTGCCAAGCAGCTTGGTGAAAAAACATCAACTGTTGGAGCAATTATTAGAAAATGGAAGAAGCTCAAAATGACTGTCAATCTCCCTCGGACTGGGGCTCCATGCAAGATCTCACCTCGTGGCGTTTCAATGATCCTAAGAAAGGTGAAGAATCAGCCCAGAACTACACGGGAGGAGCTG
>NC_056517.1:24830947-24933741 GCF_014905685.2 Nematolebias whitei
GGTGTAGAGGCAGGGCAGCCGGCTTGGGACCCGAAAGTCCCAGGTTCGATCCCCAGTCACTGCACATCACGTGGCGTCTCTGGGCAGCACACCTCATCCCCAAAATGCCCCCCGGGCGCTTTCAATAGCTGCCCACTGCACCACCTGGTGGTGGATGGGTTAAATGCAGAGACTAATTTTGCCATTGTGTGGAAACATACAGTGCTGACATTGTGATGACATTATTATATATATATATGGCTTTATAAACTCTTTTCACACTCTTGCAATGCTCTTAACAATGTTCTAAACTCTTAAACCTATGCAATTTTAATAACATACGTAAATACTGTACAGTACTGCAAAATTTTTTGTGGGTACTCCCCAGTGAAAATACTACAGTACTACAACTTGAAGGATGAGTTCAGCTTCAGGATTATTTAGGACTTTCCTGCCAGGTCTGTGAACTTAATAGATAGATCGTTACTTCTGACTTTAGGTTGCAAAACTGTTTTTACCACATCGGTTTCTCCGCTAGTGTTTGCTGCTTTCATTGCACTGCAGCGGTCGGAAGCACTGTTGGCTTCTGGGCCGTGTAGTTCTTTTGACTTGCGTTACAGTGTAGGCTTATGGAAAGAAAACTACAAAATGGTGGCGTCTGTCCAAAGTATTTTGATTTTTTTGTCCAATTGGTTGGTTCCCACTCCCTTTGACTTTTTATGCCATACTGTCCCAATCATGCAAGTAATATTAAAGTTGACAATCGTGTGCCATGTACAATCTTACATTGAAAACTTGCGAAAGAGTGAGTCCGTGAATGTCGAACCGCAAAATATTGGGGGCCGAGATGGGGTAGAAGCAGGGCAGCCGACTCGGGACCCAAAAGTCCCAGGTTGCATCTCGTGGTGTCTCTGAGCAGCGCACCCTTTCCCCAATTGCTCCCCGGGCACCTTTTAATAGCTGTCCATTGCACCACCTGCGGGTGGATGGGTTAAATGCAGAGAGCCAATTTTGCTGTTGTATGGGAACATACACTGCCTGGCCAAAAAAAAGTCACCACCTGGATTTAACTAAGCAAATAGGTAAGAGCCTCCTATTGGATAATTACTGAATGGGTGATCATCTTTCAGCTGGCAACAAGTTATTGAACCCCAACTGTTTAATAGTGAAATTAAGAGCATTTCCACATGCACAATGTGAAGGGAACTCAAGTAATTGGGACTGAACAGCTGTGTAGCCTTAAGTAAACCACTAATCAGTTAAGCTAACTGGAAAAAAAGGCTTCAGTTTGCTAGGGAGCATAAAGATTGGACTCTGGAGCAATGAAAGAAGGTCATGTGGTCTGATGAGTCCAGATTTACCTTGTTCCAGAGTGATGGGCGTATCAGGGTAAGAAGAGAGGCAGGTGAAGTGATGCACCCATCATGCTTAGTGCCTAGTCATCAATGCAAGATCTTGGTGAAAAATTAATGCAACACTGGATGGAAATAGATCTTGTGACATCACAGAAGCTTATCGAAACAATGCCACAGTGAATGCATGACATACTCAAAGCTGAAGGTGGTCCAACGAAACATTAGTATGCAACCTTTTTTTTTTTTTTTTGGTGTAACTTTTTTTGGCCAGGCAGTGTACAGTGATGACAAGACATAACACATTATTAAAACAAAGGGAATGTCTCACATCCTTTTCTGGGTTGTGGAGGGCCAGTGAAGTTTTGGGGGCTCTGTGGACCTACAAACTGAAATTTCTATTAGGGGCCGGGCACACTTTAAATTGATTTCATAAGCGCTTATGTATGGGAAAAAAACTGCAATATATCAAAGTGACAATTATTATAATACAGAGTTTATCTGTATTACTCATGGTATCACGGTTGATTAACAAATAAAAACGTTTGTGTGTTGATATCTGTAGAAAACGTACAATGTAAAGTTGCATATCAGGATGGTTTGTTCAATGTAAAGCTGAAAGAAGCCGAGTTACAGGTCAGAAAAACCAACTTAAATTGACACTTCTATTCTTAAAGTCGGAGGTTACTTACACAGCCGTTTGTTTATCTCTTGTCTTTGCTGTCTGTTATATAGACATGTGTTGATAGTATCTTGCAGCTGAGATTGACTATTATTATGTAGTGTCCCGTTTCTTGTGTTTCCTCTTAAGTATTTTTGGGTTTGTGCCTGTATTTCAGTGTTATCCAACCACATTATTGTGAAGAACCGGCTCAAAGTGCCAGCAGACAGTGCTGTCCCGTGACGACTAGCTGTCCTGCTGTGGCTTCAGGCGTAAACACTACATCTCTGTCTGAGAGCTTTGATGGTGCTGTCTCCCGGCATTGTGTGTATCAGTGTGTACACAACCAGAACTGAACAGTTGATAGGAATTTTCAATGTAGAGTATCTTTTCTCAGAGCTGCTAAAGGTCAAACCTTCTGGAAAAACATGTGCAGTCCTTGAAGCCAAGTTAAACTCTTTTCTTGATTTCACTTACTGCATGTGCTAAGGGTTGCAGTATTTTCCTTCCGTGACAGAAGCTGTCACATCTACAACTAGTGTTGGACATCAAAAGAACAGCGCATTTCTGTTTCTCAGTTTGTCCAGTTGCCGAAGTGTCCAAATGGTCTGTGGGAGTCAGTGCACCTGTTTATTTCAAATGGCTTGTCTCTAAGTGGAGCCTCATACAGTGTGAAAGTTGAGACTCTTCCGTAGAAAAACTTCAAGGAATGCTGTTAAGCGCATTGTAGAAACTGTGACTTTTGGCCAAGGCCTGGCATTTGCCTTTTTGTTGTGTAGTAAAGCTTTTCAGAGGCTTGAAAAGTCTTGCATGCATTAGTGCAGATTGATCAAGGCTGCACATTCTTTGGCTACGTGCCTCATGGATTTACAATGAGTTTTGGCTGGATGGTAGGAAGAAGGGCTGACAGGCTTATCAGCTGGTCTGTAACAAACCAAAGGTTAACACAAGAGAGGGTTAAGTTTTGTTTTTTTATTGACCCACAATGCACTGGTCTGTTAGGACAATTTTATTTCAGTGGGATGTTTTTATAGTCTCAGCCTCATTTTAAGCAATATTTCAATAATTTATTGTTAATACACACAGAAAGATGACTAGTTTTAACCTTATTTTTTGAATAAAGTTTTTTTTTTTTTATTACTTCTGACAAAACCTCACCACACATTGGAGGGTTTTAGACTTAAGTTTTTTTTGTGTTTATTACTAAAGAGTGATTTGGTCTGACTTGAGTTTCATTTGACTTAGACAAAGCAGCTGTAAGCATTTTGTTTTGCTTATAGTTTGACTCAAGCATTACTTTAAGTAAATCTAGCAAGGTGGAGTCAGGTCCTCTGGACAGATTCTTCTTTGTGGAAAGGTTTTGTCTTTCGCCGAAGAAGCGTTTCATTAGGCCTGTCATGATAACAAATTTTGCTGGGCGATTAATTGTCTCAGAAATTATTGCGATAAATGATATTGTTTGAAATTTGACAATAATTAGTAATGTCAAATTTAAGAAGAAATGTTGGTTAATTTTTGTGTCTAGTACCTTTTTTGACCACTTTATGGCAGTTTAAGACTGAACTGAAGGATGGATAGTGAGGGAGCGAGCAACGTGTCTCTTTAAGAAAAATGGGAGGGAGGCCCCTTGACGTGACATGGGCTGTCTCTCGTTCCTGTTGTTTGGTTCTCAAAATGGCGGACGCTCGGTGTGGTTTGAGCTCTTTAGCATAGCATTTATTACAAAAAGCTTTTAATTAAAAAAAATCTGTGAACAAGTTCTCAGCTTTTTTTTGCAGAGAAAAACAACTTTTTACACGAAGGCTTGGGTTTCTACTGAATTTTGAGCTTCGAGAAGACGGAGGTTTTTTTCCTGACGTTGGCCTGTTAGCTTAGCTTCTCAGCTTAGCTTTTAACGATCCAAAAACGTGATTTTGGACGGTTAAAATGGATTTTAAAGAGACAAGAGAAAGGGCGGGGTCAGTGAAGAGCACTGGAGTTGAGCTTTTTATCATCCGGTGTCCAGCGTAAAGAGAGGGACACGAACAAACAATAAAGCCGATAAATGAAAACGATGATAATTTTCATGCGATTAATTGATTTATTGTTTATTGCGACAGGCCTACGTTTCATTAATTTCCTTTCAAAGATGAAGCGTTTCAACAAAGCGGAATCTGTCCAGAGGACCTGACCCATCCTTGTTAGATTTAATCACATGCATCAGGATACTTTAAGTAAAGTCCTCTGCATTTTCTTTTCAAGTTTTGTTAAAATATACACATAGTCTTGATCTCATTGTTGCAAATGTATCGTAACATCCAACATAACAGCATATAACATGTATTTTGACATCGGTATAAAAGAGCGTTTGACAATAAATGATAAAATAAAAACATCTAGGGGAGTTTGTGCTGACTAAATTAATCTGTTGGATTAATTTACCAGTTGGGTAAGTGATTTTGCAGCACACTGCTCTACTTGGGGATGTACTTTTCAGCTCTTTTAGCCTCTTCATAGTTAATTATGGCTCTACAGATTTATGCTGCAAAGTCTCAACGCTTAGTTACTGGTGAGTGACTTCTTGTTCACAAGTCAACACTGTGTTGTATCCTTCAGTAAGCTCATATTACTGAATGCCACAGAGAAGTTCAGCTTAAACGAGAGAGGAGGAGATAATGGCACACTTGACTTTTCCAAGCTTAGTTAACAGTCTCTATTCTCAACCTCATGGATGATGATGCTCACCAAAACATACGTCACGATGCCTGGTGTGATATAAAGGGCAGCAGTGAAAAGTTTAAAAAGAAGAATTAGAAAATGGCTATTTCTTGAGACATTTGTGCAACTAAACAAATCAGTTATTGCAAATTTTACTAAAAGAAAATTCAACATTACAGTAAAACTGATATGTTTGAAACTGCTGTTAGAATTATGAACAAGCAAACAATTTTTTTTTTTTTTTTTTTTTGTGAGCTGAACTTGCATTCAAATCACTCTCCCTCCACTCACCCTGAGGGTCATTAGGGTCTTTACCGGGTCCACATAAAGATGTTTTGGTCACATGCATGAAGATGTGAAACTTACTGGGAAACGAATTGGGAACTGTTATGAAAAACTGAAACCAGTTTACTACTATTCATTCAACACCAATAGTGTAACTACACTAGGGTTGGGCATCGTTTGAATTTGAGCGATTCTGGTTCAGATTCCTTGTTCCAATTCCGGTTCCTATCGATTCTCAATTCCGTTTCTTTCTAGAGGCAGGGTTCAGAAAAGTTTACATGGTTTAAATGAGTTCGATAACCAGAGTTCTTTCTGGATGAAATAGTTTGAACTTCTCGTTGAATTTTAATTCTATTAACTTTTTTAATTAACTTTACTATGAATTTCTCACAGGGCTGTTTTCAACCATTGTATAAATATCAAACTTGTCGTTTGTCTATGAAAAGATACAAGAGCTAACGTTAGCATGGTATTTGCATTTGAGTTGACCTACTGCTTTAGGTCAAGTATAACTTTTTAGCTGCCTTAATGTTGGTATAAGAAGTATTTTTATTGTTTTACGGTACTTACCTGATGCTGACTACAGTGGGTTGATGGGCTGAAGGTCAGAGCCAGAGGAGGCGGCAGCAGAGGTAGGCCAGCACAGTGCGTCAAAGACAGGGCATCTGTTACGTCTACACCATGTACCTGGAGGTGTTGGTTGTACACCCTCCTTTGCACGACATTTATTTATTAACCTTTATTTAACCAGACAAATCCCATTGAGATCACAGATCTCTTTTGCAAGGGAGGCCTGGCCTGGGTGAATATAAAATTATTGCAAGTGTTGCACTGAGCCGACTGGTCATTTCTTTTAGGGACGCATGATATTATGGGCATGGTATCGGTATCGGACAATATTAGCGTTAAAGTTAAATATCGGACATTGGCCGTTCCATCAAAATAATTCACTGATATAAAAAACGCTGTTTTTTATGACAACCCAATGACAAGGATGCCTGCAGCGCCAGCACAATGTGATGACGTCACACGTGCCTACCTGACCTCACGGCGGAGAGAAAAATTCAAAATGTCGGCGGTGTGGACAAAAACTTTGAACTTAAAAAGGCTGTCCTTCATGCACAGGAGTGCAGAGGATCCCACACTGCAGCTAGGAACCAGGAACAAGCCTCCACAAGTGAGACAGCATCACAGTTGTCTAATGCTAATGAATAATATTTAACACTTTCATTTAATACAGGTAACAATAAGTTAAAGTGCTATGCATATGGCTGTTACTGAATAAATGTCACCAGCCCTTACAGCTATTACACAATTTTTGTAGCAAATAAGCCTAAATAAGAGGGCTATGTTCTGACAAAGGAAAGTATATAAAAAATTATGGGTATTGGTTATCGGCCAAATAAGTTTTAACATGTTGAATATTGGCCCAAAATCCAATATCGTGCATCCCTAATTTCTTTTATTAAAGTTAAGCCACACTTTCGATCGCAGCCACACACTGTCAATGGTTGTGCGCACACTTCCTGTGGATTCTTACCATACCGCTTTATTTATAAAGCACTTAAAACAGCAACAAGGCCAACCAAATCTTCGTTGGTGGTTGGCGGACTAGGTATCGAAAGTAGGAATTGGAAAAGGAAAAAATTTGAAAGATTCCGGGAGAATCGGAATGTTCGTGCCGGTTCCAATTGATTCTCGATGCCCAACCCTAAACCACACTCCTCTTTCATCTCATCTTGTCTGTCCAAAGTATGACCATAACGGTCCTCAGAAGGGAGCCTCATCTGCTTAAGATGTGGGATGGACATATGAGTCTTAGCCTGAAGAGCTCCAAAACAAAAAAAAAACCTTTACTTGTTTTATCACTTTTTTTATTGTCCTGGTTGTAGTAAAGAGATGTAATTTTCTCAGTAGTGTTGAGAACTACATCGAGTTCAGTTAATCAATTCACTGACAAAATCAACATTCAATCAACAGGGTTCATACGAGTCCTGGATATGACCAAAAAGCTTGAAATGTAATGTGTTTTCAACATTAAAGTGCTTGCATTTCAAATAAGATTTCTTATAAGGTTTTTGACACTGTAGTTGCTTTTCCTTCTTGATGAACGTCTAAAAATTAAGACTACTCAGGAAGATTTACCAATTGATCGAATCGGACATATTTGTTTTAGAATTGCTTATATTATAAAACACTTTAGGACTTTCAGAACGTTTTCATTGAATGAAATATTAAGTTTAACAACTTTGCTGAGTCTGACAGGGAGGAAGCAAATGGATTAAAACGTCAAATTATTACGTTTGTTAAAACTCGTAGTTTCACAGCAGCGAATCTCTTAATGGCTTCCTCCAACTACAGACACTTTAAAAGGTTCTGTCCAAGAACAAATTGAGAATTAAAGCTAAAATGAAAAATTAAAGTGTTTTCTACAAGGGAGTCTTGATTTGCCTGAAAATGCTGCTCTTATTTTCTTATGTAAAATTCTGCAGAAGGATGTGGGCTGTTCTTTTCCAGAGTCTCCTATTTTCCTTGTGTGGACAGCTGTTAATACACTTGAAGAACCCAACGTAACATCAGTAATAACGTTTTACTTGGTTAGCACAGTGCAGATAGTGACATTCTGCTTGCTTGAGCGTAGTTCAGCAGTGTGTGGGTGTGAAAATGTGCACATCATTTGGCTTGAGCGGGTACAGCAGAGGGAAGTTGCCCAGTCGTGTGTGAATTGAATTCTGCTGCACTCGCAGCTCGACTTTCCATCAACCGACTGAGACGCATGCGAGTTAGAGTCTCTGGAGGCACGCTTCGTCTTTGCAGCTCAGAACGTCATCCGCTGTGTAGAAAAAAGTAAAATGAAACTCACAGCTGAGCAACTTGTCTCGAGTGGAGAGCAGGATCAATAGCAGAATTAGTACTTTTTTTTTGGAGGCATTTGCAGCTCAAATTTAGTTAAAACATATCTTTTATTTGAGAATACAATGTATTTGAAATGTTTCTTGCACATTAAGAGCCATAAACAACCCACGTTTGTTCCATACCGCTTAAATCTAAGGCTCGGATTTGTCATATTTTTGCCAATTCAAGACGGCTTTCTTTGTTGCTATAATTGATTGGCTGAGAGCAGAGGATTGAGAACTGCCATTGCGGTTTGGGTTTTGTTGTGGGACATTTAAGTGCCTGGGTGAGGTTGTCACAAATGGGAACTGAGATTTGGCCACAGAAAGGCAACACATCAGTGAGCTTTTTTATTTTTTGTGGAAAATCTTTTCTAACTGAAGAAGACTGAGTGTTGAGAGCACAAGATTTTATTGCGAGGGTTATGTTCTTCAAAGGGGAATCAGTTAGATGATTTAACACAAGTATAATTTAATTCATGCATTTCTGAAAGAATTTGTGTGGGAAGGCTGGTTGCAGGTCATTCAGAATGAAAAACCATTGATTTACGATCGTTGTGCAGAATCCGTAGACAAACTTGCTCAGAAATCTAACTTTATCTTATAACTAAAGAAATTGCATTTTCTGCAAAAACACAGTGTGAATACTAATTGCTAATGAACTTGATGAAAAACAGCTGAAATTAGCATTAGCAAAACATGCTGAAATGTAGCTGAAAAGGAAGAATAAGCCTAAATTTGCAGAAGAAAGCAGAAAAAACAGATATGTGCTGATTTTGGTTTAAATAAGCAGAAATGAGCACAAAATAAATAGAATAATTAATAAATTAGCTCTAAAAGCTGAAATTAGCAACAACAACACAAAAAAGGCTGAAAGGTAGCTGAAAAGGTAGAAAGAACCTTAAATTACCAGAAAGAAGTTGAGAGAGCACATTTGTGCCCAATTAGGCTGAAATAGCAGAAATTAGCACAAAAAAGTGGAAATATCAGAAAAAAGCTGAAATTGGCACAAAACCCAGCTGAAAAGTAGCTAAAATAGCAGAAAGAAACAAATTAGCATAAGGAAGTAGAGAGAGCACATTTTTGCTGAATTAGGCTGAGAAAAGCTTGAATGCAAAAACTGAAATGAGCTGAAAAAGCTAAAATTAGTATAAACGGCTGAAATAAATGAAACGAGCATAACTAAGCTGAAAAGAGCATAACAAGCTTAAATGAGCAGAAATAAGTTCATTAGGCTGAAAGTAGCAGAAATGACCACAAACGACTTGAATTTGTCTGAAAACAGCTGAAATGAGCTTATAAAATGCTTAAAAGCTAGCTGAAAAGGCAGAACAAGCTTCAATTAGCAGAAGAAAGTATGAAAATCACGTTTGCCCAATTAGGCTGAAAGAGGCAGAAATGAGCACAACAAAGGAAACATTTTCTGAAAAAAGCTGAAATTTGCACACACACACAAAAAAAACAGCTGAAAAGTATCTTAAAAAGCAGAAACAAGCTTAAATTACCTGAAGGAAGTGGAGAGAGCATATTTTTTTTCTGTATTAGAATGAAAAAAGTTGAAATTAGTGCAAAAAGTTTATAATTAGCTGAAAAAGTTAAAACTCGGGGTGCACTGATAAATCGGCCCTTAATTTTGAGAAATCTGAAATGGACCGATATTTGCATGAGAGACCGATTTTACAGATTTTTTTTGTTTGTTTTAACAACAATTGTCTGAACTTCATTTATATTTCAGTTCACTACCTCATGGCCAGTTAAAACAAGGATTGTTTCTAGGATATTGCTCAAGGGTATGTTTTTCAGTAAAATAATATTAGAAAATTGAAGGTGTGTTGTGACCTTATGACATCTGACAGTGTAGCTTATAAAACAAAATCGGTATTGGCCAATATCGGAACCGGCAGGTCAGACTTTTTAGAAATCGGTGATCGTGATCGGTGATTGGCCAGAAAACTGCATCCCTAGTTAAAACATTCATAAAAACAGCTAAGCAGTAGCTGAAATAGCAGAAAAGGCTGAAACTTGCATAAATAAGTTGAAAGGAGCATAACAAGCTGAAATCAGCAGAAAGAAGTTAGAAGAAGCACATAAATGTTGTAGTTAGCAGAAAGAACCTGAAATGAGCACAAACCAGCTGAAAACAACTACTGAAATGAGCTAAAAATAGCTGAAAAAATGTTTAAATTTTCACAAGGAGGCTGAAAGAAGCTGAACCAGAACATGAAAAAGTGAAAGGAGCAGTAAAAAGTTGTAAACAGATCTAAAAATATGAAGGATGTAAAATGAGCTCCATTCATTTTCTATGTGGGGAAAAAATGGCAGAAAAGGCTAAATATTTCATAAAGCTAAAGTTGCACCAATACCACAAGTCATAGTAGGAATGCCCTTAACGAGCTGAACGTTTTGATTTATGATTTGTTGAAATAGCACAAAAATTGTGGAACGAAAAACGTATGAAAGAAAAATGGATCACAATAGTGTGAATGCTTCATAAACATTCACACAATAATGTCAGATATAAAGACACGCAGTCTTATTGATGCACCTCATAACAAAACTTAAATTACTGTCAGCTGATCACTGAGTCTCTGTGTGTGAGAGAAATGTACTGTCTGACCTCAGCTGCTTTTAGTACTGTTACTTTCTCTCATTTTCCCCCATGTTCTGCTTGGAGAGCTAAAGGGCCTCTCCTGCTGCAGAAAAAAAAAAAGGGATGTGCATTTGTTTCCTGCCAATGAAAACGGCTCCCCACCCTTCCTGCTTTGAGTCATGCCACATAGACTCAATCGTGAGGCAGACGGAATGACTCGACAAACAAACAAAATGGTTTGTCTTTTTTTTTAAGCATCCATCTTTCAAACAAGAGATTTACTCCTGGGAACATTTACATCAACGTACATGCACACCTTTGTGTGTTGATGTGTTGTAGCATATAAAGAATAAAAAACTTCAATTCAGCTCAGAAAGTGTCGCTGTAGATCCCTTTTAGTGCGTTTGAATCATAGGGAAGTGCTTTGATGATGGTGCCTTTTCCTGTTTTCTTCTTCTAGGAAATGATAGTTATTCAGAGAAGTTTTGTGTCTGCTCTGCTGATTCAAAGGATGAAATCTGCCACAGTGGCACATCTGAGCTCCAGAGAGCTGCTGACCAGCTGCTCCTCAGTCTCCAGAGGAGAGTAATGTTGAACTGACACGTGAAGTTGTCAGATCACATCTCCTTGGTAACCTTGCCCACAAAAGGGATGACAAATGTCATGGAGGGAGAGAGGAGTGAAAAAGAAACCCCCTTCCTGGAGAACCAGAGCGTGTTTTTTCTTTTTTGTTCCTCAGCTGTCAGCGGAGGGCAGTTGGTGTCATTAAACGGAGGTCTGCTGACCTGAGACGGGACAGTGACGAGCTTGGATGCTTCCTGCTTCCTGTCAAAGAAACGGCTGCAGGGGAAGCAGCAGGTCTGCCGAGGGAGGATAAGGGACAGGGCAGGAAGCGTGGAACTGAGAAACCCCCCTAGTCGGACATGCCCAGTCAACTTCAGCAACCAGTTTCCTCTGTGAAGCTTTGACCTCCCGGGCATGACTGTGTGTGTTTGTGTGGCGTTCAGGAACCAGGAAGTTGAATCCTATAACCTTGTTGGTCAGTTTGGTCACGCTCTGGGTGTTGGTCCTGTTTGTGTGTTATTTTTGGTTTACCTAAGCAACAATAATTAAATTCCAAGCATGCATATTATCCACCACCTTTCGTGCCAGAGATTTAAAGTAAGAATATCTTATGTTGAGAAATCGTGGTGTTGTAGACATTTTTATTAAACCTGGAAAATACTGTATTTTTCAGACTATAAGGCACACTTAAAATCCGTTAATATTCTCAAAAATAGACAGCGAGCCTTATAATCAGGTGCGCCTCATGTTTCAATTCTGTTTGTGCTTACTGACCTGGAACCGATTTTATGTGGTACACAGCGCTCAAACATCTGTCAAAATGAATTTGTTTTGCTTAATGTGCCTTATAATCCGGTGCGCCTTATGTATGAAAACAGACCCATTCATTGAAATTGCGCCTCATAATCTGAAAAATATGGTAACTCTGGGATGTCATGCTCAGTCTATGTGTTGTGACTGACTTGGGCTTGTTACCACATCAGATTTTAATTAAATATCTGTAAAACGTATTGAAATATAACCACTTCTATATTTCTTAAGGTCACATGGATGCAATGGCCATCTTGAATTAGGTTGGCTTCAAATGGCTAGTTGTTGAAGTATAACCAGTGATTATTTCCTGAACGTTTCATTGACATTTGTTCCGTTTGTCTGGAGGTATTTTGCTAATGCACAGATGAACTTATTAACAAACACTGGGACGTATATCGTTACTGCCCAACCTTTGCTTTACAGCTGCAGACAATAATAATCCAAAATGGTGGATTTGTTTGTATAGATTACTTTTTTGGTCTTTAGTTAAGGTTGTTTTTACAAAAAGTTGGCAAAAGGAAAAACTGGAAGTGCTGTATGTTTGCCATTTCCTGTTTGCATACACATTTCTGTTTTAGACTGGGAGTAGGACTGGTGTCTAGAAAATATTTGTCAGGAAATAACATATTTTCACACTAAACATACAGTCTGTATATTCATCACTTGCAGTATGTTGGAAAGACGGGCAGCCGCAGATGTTTTGGCATCACGGTTCCTGGTAATTCCCCTGATCTGAGTTGAAGCTCTCCATTGGCTGCTGGGAGATTAAAAACAATCTTTTGACTGTATTCAATATTAGTCGGCTCTTTGGAGAGCGGAGCTTGAATGCATTCCTGTCTGTTGCTGAGCGCTCATGTGCCAAGAAAGCACTTTTCATTGCTTTTTATTCATTATTTAATCAAAAAAAGCACAACAACAACAGCTCTTACTATCCATTTATACTAGTTATATTAGTCACACTTAAAAAGTGTTTGGATTATTAGAATATCTTATGTTTTCAAATAATAGTGAACAGCTTTACCACCCCTGTCGTAAAAGTTACTGATAAGTTCAGATAGCAGAATAATGGCTAAAATACACAAATCTATTAAAATTTAAGCTTCTCAAAACCTCTTTGTGAAACTGTACACTTAGGGTGGGGTTTGACACACTTAGAAGAGGCTCAAGAGGAAGCATGGATTGTTCGTGACAGTGTCATCTTTTACAGTGATTTAATTTTTTCCAGTACAGCTTTACATGTCAAATATTTGACCCTAATGGCTTGAAAATGAGTTGTATAAGGACACTTAAAGAAATTATTTTGTTCTGTACAGGATATATTCCAGGAAAACTGAAGTCTTTTTTTGGTTATTTTATGTGCATACATTTAAATATTGGGCACTGTGTCCAAAATACTATATTAGAGGTCAGATAATGAAAACCCAAAATTCAGTGTCTCAGAAAATTAGAATATTGTGATAAAGTTCCATATTCAAAACTGATGCACATGCACAGCTGAATCCTAGACATTCATTCAACTTTCATTCATACAGGTTAATCATTGAGCCTCAGGGACTCATTTACAAGAGAGACCTGATTTTAACAAAGAATGATGACAACAATGAACAACAAAGACAACAATAGACAATCATGAAGGATGCATAAAAATTGAGAATAACATATGAAAATAAAATGGTATTTAAAAGAAAATGTAAGGCGATGTAGAAAACTAAAAACAGGAACATGTCTACATTGGTTTTTGCCAGGAACTTAACAGTTGTTGGAAACCACTTAGCGAGGTCAAGGTTGAGAGCTTCAGATCTTTCTGCAAGATATTCCAGGAAACGGGAGCGGAGTAGGAGAAGGCCTTTTTGCCTAGTTCAGTCCTCACTGAGGGAACACTGCATGTAATAATGTCCTGGGAGTGCATGCTGTAGCTGCACTCACGCAGAGACATGTAGGAGATGTATGAAGGCAACAGACCAAGAAGTGATTTAAAGATGAAAATGTACGAGTGAGATAGTCTGCGTGAAGTTAATGGACATGGACTACAAATGTCACATTCCTTAAGTCGAGCAACTCCTGAAGCAGAGATAACATCAAAAGCATCTTACCTGTTGAGGAGAAGAAGAACTGGACTGTTGCTCAATGGTCAAATGTACTCCTTTCAGATGGAAGTAAATTTAGCATTTAATTTAGAAATCAAGGTCCCAGAGTCTGAAGGAAGAGTGGAGAGGCCCAGAATCCACTTTGCTTGAAGTCCAATTTCTCCACAGTCAGTGATGATTTGGGGTGCCATGTCATCTGCTGGCGTTGGTCCACTGTGTTTTCTGAAGTCCTCAGGCCAGGTAAGATGCTTCTGACAATGTCGCTGGTTCAGGAGTGGCTTGACCTTAGTAATACAACATTTGAAGCTCATGTCTAGGATTTGTCTGTGCATGAGTTTTAAATATGGAACTTTATCACAATATTCAAATTTTCTGAGACACTGAGCTTTGGGTTTTCATTATCTGTAAGTTATAATTGTCAAGGTTACAAGAAATAAAGGCTTGCGATATTTCACTCTGTGTAATGAATCTTTTAGTTTCATTTTCTGAAGTGATTGACAAATATATTGAATTTTTTCACAATATTCTAATTTTTTTAGATGTACCTGTAGTAAGATCTTTTATTTTTGTCTTTGTGGACCTTGTATATTTAGAGTAATTGGTTAGATCACTAATGTTACTTTAGAGGGAATATATATAAATGTACACTTAGAACAGCAATAAAATCCATACTTCAATGACCTGTAGCACAGGTAAGCGTGTGTACTGATCTGCAGTGAGCTCTAGGGTTAAACCACACAGAATTACTGTTTTAAATATAAAACATAACATTTTCTTTTAAAACTATGAGCTGAAACAAATAAATTAATCAGGTTGTTTAGCATGTTTTGTAAAAGTCTGCCTCAGCCAGTGAACATTCTGATCAGTCCTTCTCTACAGTATGTTAAAGTAATCGTTTTTAAGAGCTCATGGTTCAAACGGCACCTTTATTTCAATTCAATTCAACTTTTATTTATACAGCTAAGTTCCCATTGAGCCTCAAGGACTCATTTACAAGAGAGACCTGTTACATACAGACATACAATGAAGATAAGGAAAAGAGAACACGAGAGGATCGGGGAAGGTTAAAAAAAAATCATGTCTCACACCATGTCCTTGCCAGGGCACAGTGTGAAAATTGCAAAAATGGACCTCACACCATAAACAGCAACATACAATAACATCATAATACGTTTATGCATGAGGATGTCAACAAAGGCGGTGAGTTGTCCGTGGACTCTGCCAGATTTTGTGGTCATTCCGCCGGGCCGTGCTTGTAGCCTTCCCCAAGGTCAAATCCTTCATGCAAGTGAGTTCCAGAAGCCGCAAGTGGCCTGCAATTCTCAGAAATTGTGTCCAGCTTACATCTTAGCTCACAAAGCATCTGAGTCTGGGCGCTCGAATCACGGCACATTCCTTCACACATGGCAGGCAGCCTCAGAATTGCCAGATGTCTTCCGAATTTGTCGATAAGCAAGAAACCTGCCGATTCCAAAAAGCAGAAATCCCGCTATCATAAATCCAATTATGTATGTGTCTTTTATGTCCTCAACGGACAATACAGACAGACACACGATCTTCCAGTGACCCCAGGAATCCATGGTGTATCCTGAAACGTATGTCCCTTCAGGGCATGAAGGCTCTCCTTTACCTTGTCTTCTTGTTGAGAAAATTTTATCAATTGCATTGAGAGACCAGCTGACTAGATCCATGATTTACATTTCAGAAGATATGTAGAGAGAGGCTCTGAAAAAGATTCATAGGACAAGAGAGCAAATTATTAATTTTCTTTTAAGGTTAACTGATTCAAGTACATTTGCAAAACACATTTTCAATATTTTACCATTTAGAATGGAATGGAATTTCTGGAATGTAGGTATGAGGTATCAGACTGAACTGGGATATAGCCAGTTTCTTTTTTTTTCTTTTTTTTTGTTTTGTTTTTTTTCATCTTGATACCAGTTGTTTTAGAAAAGAAGCACATTATCTTGTGGCTAAAGAATTTAGTCAAACAAATATCTCTATTTCATATATATTTAATACCTTAGTTACTCATCATCTGTTCCCCAAACTCTACTAAAACCTTTCCACTTCTAGGTCTCTTAATGTTTCCTTTAAGATGTTCATCGTAAGTGTTTTACGACATCTAAACCTCTCATCATTAGTTAAACTCTTCTGATCAATTGGACTTTATGGTTTCTCAAGATAGGAGCTGTGTTGATGCACTCATGTGTTTGCAACTTGGTATATGCAGTAGTTGTTTTATTTTGTAAGCTTCATCAGGGCGTCTGATTTCCTGCCCAACTGGTGCGTTTACCTTAGTAGAATAAAATGATTTCCTACTGCATTTTGTTACAAATGAGTTTGTCACAGAATGAACAGTCGCTTTGGTGTTCTGTGGGAGCACTGGAATGAAATGTTAATGAAGAAAAACTGATTCAGGTTCTGATAGATACTAAATCTGGATCTGCTTTTATGTATTAATCCTGAATGTATATTTGTAGGTGTTCTTTTATTGAAAGATCTAGATGTCTTTGAAAAACAGTCAGAGTCAGATATTCTTTATTGTTGTTTTCACCACATGTGGTACATGTGGTGGAGCAAAATTATGTACACAGGGTCCCAGTTACATCCAACAAAAAATGTAAAAGAAAAACAATGATAACATCAAATATATGAACTAAGAATAACATCAACTAAAACTACACTAGGCACCAATAGCACAAAAACATTACGTTGAACAGCAGCACGAACATGAGCATGAGTCTGTGTGAGCAGACGAGCACGCATGAACACACCAACACGAAACAGACCAGTAGCAACATGATGTGATCCCCACAGTGACCGTCCCGGCCAGACACCCACGAGTCCAACAGCCTCAGGGCAGAAGCCGCTGCACAGTCCAGCGGCCCCACACCCAATGCCCCTCAACCTCCCTCCCGAGGGGAGCGGGGCAAAAAGTGTGCGCGCTGGGCGAGCGGGGTCCCCCATGATGCAGGTGGCCCTCCCCCCGCATCTAGAGGTGTAAACATCCGCGATGGTGGGGAGGCCGACTCCAACAGTCCCCTGGGCAGCCCCCACCACCCTCCGCAAAGCCCCTCCCCCTGCAGTTGTGCAGCCTCCACGCCACATGCCGGAGCACAGGATGCCCTCACCGCACACCTGCAGTGGGAGGCAAGGACCAAGCCCCCCAGTCCAGCCCGCCCCAGCCACCTGAGGAAGCAGAGTCCCCAACAAGCCCTCCCGATCAGGCTGTCGGTGTTGTTGCTCCAGCTGAGGTTGTCATTCAGGTGCACACCCAAGCACTTGCAGCTGGAGACCACCTCCACCGCAGATCCTCCCACGTTCAGGGGGGTATATGTGTGCCCATTCCCTCCGAAGTCCACAACCATCTTCCCTGTCTTCCTCACATTGAGGCCAAGGCTATTTTCCTTACACCAGCTCTCCAGGTGCTCCACCCCCCGCCCGCAGCCGGACCCATCATTGCCCGTGATGCATCCCACCACCGCTGCACCATCTGCAAACTCTACAATTTGACAGCCTGGATGGGTAGCTGCACAATCACACGAAAGCAGAACAAACAGGAGAGGGCTCAACACACATCGCCGAGGAGAGCCAGTGTCGAGGGCCACAGTGGAGGAGGAGAAGCTGCGGACCCCCACCGACCGCGGTCCATTTGTTAAGAAGTCTAGTACCCAGTTGCAAATGGCGGGGCCCAGTCCCAGCGTGAACAGTCCGTCCATCAGGGTCTGGGGGACCACGGTGCCGAAGGCATACGCAAAGTCCACAAAGAGCATATGGACGTAAGAGTCCCTCTGCTCCAGGTGGGTGAGAGCAGCGCGGTCCACAGAGGAAACGGCACCCTCCGCTGATCAGCCCCCGTGGCACGCGCACTGGTGAGGGCTGACGCCGATGGCCGCCTCGATGTGGGCCACGACGTGTCCCCCAAAGCATTTTGCGACCATTGGGGTGAGGGCCACCGGCTGACAGTCACCTAGACCAGTCACTGTAGAGCTCTTTGGGACTGGGATGACTGTGGCAGTCCTCAGGCAGATGGGAACCGTCTCCAGGATAAGTGAGGTGTTAAAGATGTCTGCCAGCACCTCACAGAGCTGATCAGCACACCCCCACAACACTCTTCCGGGGATGTTGTAGTCTGCAAATCTCTAATTTTTCACGATGCTGATGTTTTTTTCACCTCTTGTTCATCGTGTCATTCTAGTGGAGTAAATGTAGAGCTCAAGGTCCTCCTTAAAGTTGACGTTGGACTTCTTAGCTACCATATTCCTGATCTCAGCATTTAAAAGTTTCTGCAGGACCACCACACAAAGTTTGGTAGTTATGGGTGTGCTGTTTGCACATGCTCTGTGTCGTTTCTGTAACTTCTTACTCAGATGGACGAATATGTGATGTCTACACCAGATAAATTTAGGTGATGCTTACAGGCAAAGGCTTCTGTAAAGTCAGCCAATCAGATAAAAGTGGGCTAACATGGCTTTTTTCAGCTGCAGAAAGGGCCAGTATGAGATAAAATTAAGATCTTTGAGTGTGACTCACGCCAGGCCACTCTAGTAAACACTCACATAGAGATGAAAATGAGCATCTACTTTATTCTAAATAGATGCATCTTTGTTTCCAGGATTTTTGCTTAGCTGAGTGACTTGCCATCTGGCTGTAAACATGCAAATATGTAAACACAGGTATGAGTTGTCTTGAAAGTAAATAGAATTAATTGATAATTTCAAATAATATGAACTGTGTTTCTTTGAACATTTCAAATCAGCAACGAGCATGCATGGTTATTATAAAAATAGTGATTTTAGGTATTTAAAACCAGTCTAAGTTACTATACTTTCATGATAAAAGCTCAGATGATTTGTATCTGACATCAGAAAATGCTGATTGAACCTTTGGTGTTTTTGATTCTTTTAGTATGTTTTAATACCTTTTTTTAAAGTTCTTACTAGAGTAATTTTCAGGTTGATAACATCATGCTAATATACCCATGATATATGCTTTATTAATTTATTCATTTTCCTTCTATAGCATAAGTGGGCATAAGTAATGAGCAATATGAGGAGGCATGTGGTACCAAACTCTTTCCATCAGCAGGTGGCTCAAAGGCCTTGGTCCCTGACTGAAAGAGCCCTGCGGTACTAAACTGCTGGTGCCATAATTGAGGAATTGCCATATAAAAATGTCCAAGGAAGGCCAGGGATGGTTTAATTATGTTGTGAAATTTAATTAGACTTGTGTTGTGCGTGTGCCTGTTTTCTACCAGGTGACCTTGATGTAATAGTGTTTTTAATGTGTTTATCATCCATTGTGTGCAAACATTTTACGGTTTCATTTCCTGTGGTTTGAATGAGTGGATATTCACACCAACAGAATAAATTATCCTGAAAATTATCAGTTCAGACTCACATTTTAATGATTTAACAGAAACTGGTAATGCGGACATTTGTTGTTTGTCTATAACGAGCTTTCCAATTATCTTAGCTTTTCCTGCAGGTGACGATAGGATGGCATTGAGTCTGCGTATATTTTCAGGCAATTGTTTTTCAGGTTATTAAGTTTGGTGCAGAGGTAAATGGCTGATGACAGCATTGTTGTCACACTTTTCTCACTTAAACTCACCCGTCTTAAAAATAAATACAGATCATCTCGGGTTTATGGTCAGAAACTGAGGCAGGGTCATCTAAAGATTATTACTAGAATAAATACATACACCGAATATATACACTGAGCAAAAATATAAATGCAGCACTTTTGTTTTTGCTCCCATTTTTCATAAACTGAACTCTTTCTGTCAAATATATATATATTTTTTTTTTTTTTACAAATTTCTGTAAATCTGTGTAAGTGAGCACTTCTTTGCTAAGATAATCCATTCACCTCAAAGGTGCAGCAAATCTAGATGCTAATTATACAGCATGATTATTGCACAGGTGCGCCTTAGGCTGACCACAATAAAAGGCCATTCTAAGATTAGCAGTTTTGTCAATTGTCACACAGCACGATGCCACAAACGTAAGTTTTGAGGGAGCGTGCAGTTGGCATGCTGCCTGCAGGAATGTCCACCAGAGCTGTTGCCCGTGAATTGAATGCTCTAGCATAAGCCGGCCCGTCTCTAAAGGCGTTTCAGAGAATTTGTCACCGGCTTCACAACCGCAAACCACGTGAAACCACACCAGCCCAGGAACTCTACATCCAGCATCTCCACCTCCAAAATCATCTGAGACGAGCCGCCCGGACAGCTGCTGCAACCATCGGTTTGCACAACCAAATAATTTCAGCACAAACCGTCAGAAACCGTCTCAGGGAAGCTCATCTGCATGCTCATCTTCTTCATCTGGGTCTCCACCTGACTGCAGCTTGTCGCCATAACTGACTTGACTGAGCAAATGCTCAGATTTGATAGTGTATAACACATTAGAGGTTCTCTCCATAGATGAATGCCAGATTTCACTGTACAGGTCAGATGACTGACCTCTTGTATGGCGTTGTGTGGGTGAGCGGTTTGCTGATGTCAACGTTATGAATCGAGTGGCCCATGATGGCATTGTGGTTAAGGTAAGGGTAGGCGTATCATGTTATAGACAATGAACACAGGTGCATTTTATTGATGGCATGTTGAATGCACAGAGATACCATGACGAGATCCTAAAACCTGTTGTTGTGCCATTCATCCACGACCATCACCTCATGTTGCAACATTATAATACATGGTCCCATGTTGCATGGATCTGTACGCAATTCCTGGAAGCCGAAAACGTCCCAGTTCTTGCATGGCCAGCATACTTGCCGGAAATGTCACCCATCGTCAAATTTGGTGGCTTGTTCCGATTCCTGATGATATTCAGCAACTTCGCACATTGAAGAGAAGTGGACCAACATTTCATAAGCAACAATCAACTTCCTGATCAACTCTATTCTAAGAAGATGTATTGCTCCTCCATTGCATGAGGCTAATAGGGATTACACCAGATACCCCCCAAAAGTAAACTGCACATTTTAGAGTGGCCTTTTATTGTTGTCAGCCTAAGGCATACCTGTACAATAATCCGCATCTTGATATGCCACATCTGTTAGGTGGATGGATTATCTCGACAAAGGAGAAGTGCTCATTAACACAGATTTTCACGAATTTGTGAACAATATTTGACAGAAAAACGCCTCTTCTGTATATAGAAAAAACTTTTAAATCTTTGAGTTCAGCTCAGGAAAAAATGGGAACAAGAACAAAAGCGTTGCATTTATATTTTTGTTCAGTGTACTAATGTTTCCTGTAGATGGACTGTATTCTTTACTGAAACAAGTACTTTTATATGTTGCTCATTTTTGAAATTGATCTTTCATTTTAGGCAGAAAGGTAGATATAATTGTCATGTGACGAACAGACTGTTGATGTTAACCATAGTTAGCACAACTTACTCCTTGAAAAGAAGGAATAGTAATTGGAAGAAAACCACTACATCTGGAGTTTTTTGAATATTATCGTCAGACCTGATCACAATGCTATGGAGCAGATGGTTCTGCTGCGGAGAACATATACCTGGTTTAATATTTAACTGTGGTTAGAACGTTGTTGGTGGTCTTAAGATCTACAGGAATCAAATAAACTTAAAAAATTACTGGCGACAATTAGTTTTAACTGTTATCAAGTAATTTAGAAAAGTCTGTTGTCATGAACGGATTTATTTCAATGATTCACTACTTGTTAAGTGATTTATTTGCAATATTTTCATACTTGAATTAGGGATTCAAGTCTTTCAAATCACTTATGAGACTTTGCAGTTTTAATGTTGTGGGTCAAATGCTTAAAAAGTTAGGAACTGCTGTTCTGGGTTACTTTCTGCCTAAAATTAGATCTTATTAATGAACTGCATTTTTAAATAAAATATTGATAGGTTTTAAACATCATTCCAGCTCTTCTGATCAGGAGTGATGCCGTGTGGCTTTTAGTGGTTGACTCTTCTGGCTGCACATCAGCTTTCATATTTTTAATGTGATAATGAATTAGACATTTACCTCTGTGTTTATAGTTTCGCTGCGTAAAAACACAAGTATCCTAGAAGAAGATTGATAACAGAAAAAGAGAAAATATTTGTTTTGTATTGCTTATTCTCTACTTTTAGGTTTAGTTATAAAGTATATTTCTGCTGTCCTTTGCTATGAAATTTTCAATGTTTTCTTGAAGCATTAAAACAGCTTCAGATGTTTTAAAATGGTTGTATTTTTTTTTATTTTCAGGCGCTGGACCAGGATCGAACGTCTCTGCAGAAAGTGAAGAAATCCGTGAAGGCAATCTATAGTTCAGGTCAAGGTGAGACTGCATGTTTTATTTTTAACGTCCTCATGTCTCAATCTGTCCTGGCTTCTATTTTTGTTCATTTTCACAACCTTCTCCTGGAAAGCAACTCCAGAAAAAAGCCAAGGATTTTGGGGGCATCACCAATATTTTTGTGCCTGGAACATCTTCTGTGGGACAGATTGTGCAGATTTTTAAGGTTGACCTAGAAATCAGCACCTGAGTTTGTTTTTGGTCGTTGCTGAGTCGCAGGTTTGCAGTAATTTTCCACTGAATGTTTAGGAAAAGTTTGAGATATTAGTTGTTTTTCCTCGAGAACGAGCTTACCCCTTTCAAAAGTAACACTTTTAATGTTTGCAGGAAAACTGCTACAACAACCTGAAACCTCTGTTCTTTGAGTTACCATCTTACAGTTGTTGCTTTTGGAAGTGCAACAAATAATGCAACCTGAAAACAGAAACATGAGTTGGATGTTTGCTCATTTTTGTTTGTGTATAGACAATACCTTGATACTTTTGTCCTCATGGGGAAATAGGTTTTGGACTCAGCGCTGACCTGGTAGCTTTTTTTTAACAAAAGAGCCATGCATATAAAGATGTAAAACAAACCTACACAATATAAACGTGAGCTACCAGTATGAAACACTGCACAGTTTCCGTTAAAAAACAAAACAAAACAGGACTGTAGTATTGTATAACCACTATTATAGTCTATGTTGCACAGTTGAGATCGAGAGGGACAAAATCCGCAATTACCCCGAACGTCCACGTCTAGACTGTGATGCTTGAGTTTAAATTCAAACCCTAAAGCTTCCCTTTAATTTGGCAACATTGACAGAAATGCAGGCAGAAGTGATCTGATTTCAATGTAGTCACATAAGCGCGTGGTATTTAAAAATATACGGTTTAATTTCATGTCACGTGGCAATGTAGTTTTCCATTTAACAGCAGAATACAGAGGAACTGTTTAGTCAAGTATACAGCCTATAATTGTGCAGCAACAAACTTTTCTTTAGACATAAACACCAAATCTGCCAGCTTGTGCACATTTTGACTTTAACATGTATTGTTTGTCTTCACCCTTTAGAGGAAAAATCAACTTTTAAGCAAAGATAATTGACAGAAGTGTCATTACAGTAGGCAGGACCCACACATCAAGAGGGGCTCTTGAATGTTTTCATGCCCATCTTGTCTATGGTTATAGTTTCTTAAGTGAGAGGGATTATTTCACAATTTAAAGAAAAGTAAATGATTTGAAATGAGTGAAAAATTAGGATTGTGAGTTTAAATGAAAGTTAGCCTGTCAAGTAGGTAAAGTATTCATTGATGCCAAACTAGTTAAAATAATGAAAAGAGTGGGTCTTATGTAAGAAGAAAGAATGGCTGGCAACAAAATCAAGGTACAGTAATCCCCCAGTCATATATTCCAGACAACACCGCGATAAGTGAAAAATCGTGAAGTAGTAACTCTATTTCTTTTAGTATTTACCGGTTTATATATATTTTAAGGCTTTGTAAACCCTTCCCACACTCTTACAATGTTCTAAACTCTTAAACCTACGTAATTTTAACAACATACGTATATGTATGCTGGTGAAGATTCTCAGTCATCCAGGGCATGATGAATTCAAAAAGCGTTCAATACAAAAACAGCTGGACTTTATTTGTAACAGAAGACGTTTCGCTCCTATGAATTAGAGTAACAAAGACTTTAAGAAGCCCCATACTGTTAAGGTGTGGAGGTGTGACTTATCAAATCTACGTGTGTGTGTGTCTTATCTCACTCAGCCTTATAACCTGAATCTCTCACTCACTGCTCATTGAATTGAAAAAGCTCCTCGGATGAGGTGTGAAACGTCTTCTGTTACAAATAAAGTCCACTTGTTTTTGTATTGAACGCTTTTTGAATACGTATATGTACTGTACAGTAGGGGTCGCACGACTACATATTTTTTAAAGTCGACTTCAACATGATAAAAGTCTACATCGATTTATCACTGTGACGTCATAGGAACTCAAGACGCTATATCATATTCACAAATGAAGTGAAATATTTTATTTCACTTTATTGAAAATAAACATTTGTTTGTTTTGAACCAAACAAATAAAGTTTGGTTCAAAACGTTAGCACAGTGCTGTATATTCAGTGTGAATTTTTGATACAGTGTAATTATGCGAACAAGAAACAATTTGAAAAGTCTTTGTATAATGAGGTTAAAAGATGTTGTAAAAGTCTGGGCTGTTTTTTCGTTGATTTGGCCGGCTCTAATCATCTTTATGTAAGGAAACACTTAAAACACGGAGAGGAAAAGCACAAAATAAATAAAAACCCTCAGCCCCATTTTGTTAGAGTTTCCAGTCCAATAAATGTTTAAAATGTTTCAAGCACAACAGGTTTCTTGTCTCACCTGACCTCCACCTCAGACTTCTTCTCTAAAACTGGCAGTAGTCTAAAACCCTCTCCCCCTCCATCAACATCTTAATGACAAGGACAGATGCATGCTGCTGCTTGACTGACTGCTCCTGAAAAGTTTTATCCACCAGGAGAACCACACATCTTCTTTGACTGACATAAATATTGTATATAAATGCTTTCCAATGTTGAAATTCCCAAAACAAAATACTTTGTGTGGAAAATGTTGATCAGAAGTCATGGGTGGATGTCTGTTCTTTTATTGGTCATGTTGCTGGGTACATGAAGGAACTTTCCATCGCTGAATACTTTAATTTCTACCACATCTGTATTATAAGTTTAACAAATCTCTTTTTGATCCAGGTGTGTCTCATACACCAGACCACACTAATGTTGATCTCCTATAACCAATACTTTGTCTTGCTTTTCTTTTAACTTTAGTTGTGGATATGTGGTTTAAAGAGTTTGGATTTCAGTACTTTAGTAAGAAATTATCACAGAGTCACAAGAGTGTTATTATGAATGTGCCACAGTTCAATTTCTCAGGTGATGTGGCTGCTAAATCGTCAGTAACACTCACCTAGATGAGAGAAATGTTGATTTATTTTGTTTTTTGTATATGAAATGACAAATGATAATACTGCTTTATACTTGAGGAATGCTAATTTTTAACAAAAGTCCCAATTCAGTTTCACCATTTGGCCACCATATACAGTATATATATTTTCAGGTCGACAATACGAGCTGTGGTCCTATGTGCAATTTCATGGTTAACTTTAAATAACAACGACAGGTAAACGATTTTCAGATGGATGTGATAAAAAAAATTAAAATATATATATAAATCTATAGTATTTTTGCGATTATGTAAGATCTAAAATTGTGTTTTCAACAAAGTTAGCTGCTCTGTAGAGACAGGGTTTTACATCAATTTATCTCTATACATAGTATTAGGGATGCACGATATTGGATTTTTGGCCGATATATTAAAACTTATTTGGCCGATACCAATACCATTTTTTGTTTTTTTGTTTTAGACCTACTTACAGAGACTACATAGCTTTCTCTGCTGTGGAATTAAAATACTACATTATTCTGTATGGTCTGTGTCAATCTGGTCTGCTACCAAATGTAGATACCAAAAAGGGGGCTGAAAATTATGTAACACTATATAAATATATAATATATATATACAAAAACAGCACCTTTTATATTTGTAAGTTATTTTGATGGAATGGCCGATGTCCGATATTTAACTTTATTGCTAATATCGGCTGATACAGATACCATGCCGATAATATTGTGCATCCCTATAGAGTATTGTGATTAAAGTCATAAGGTTTTCATTAGTTAATGCTTATCTTCCATTGCGTTAGGTAAAATATGTGTTGCACCACATCCTTCTCTTTTTTTGCTTATTTTAAGACGCGTCTCTTGAGTCTTTCTGCTCGGCAGATGATAAACTGACAACTTGTTTCCCCTCTCGTCGCTTTCCAACACAGATCATGTTCAAAATGAAGAAAACTACGCCCAAGCTCTGGATAAATTTGGTAGCAACTTTATCAGCCGGGACAACCCTGACCTGGGAACAGCCTTCGTCAAGTTCTCCTCCCTCACCAAGGAGCTGTCTGCTCTTCTGAAGAACCTGGTGAGTCTGACATGTCAGCGAGTCACGGTAAACTCAATCAGTTAGAGACAGAGACAGTCCTGCTGAACGCTGCTGCCATACTCAGACAGTAGGAGGAAAAATATCCTTACACAGCTTGCTTTTCCTGTCTTCACCTGCATAAATGCTTCAGGATTTGGGTTAAAGGTAGAGATTAGGATTATATTCACTGAAGAGTCAAGTATATTATAAATTGACTCAGGCTTCAGTCTATTATTTAATTTACCTAAAGCCTTTTCTGTGTTTTCCCCGACATTCTCTTATCTACCCACTGTGGATTTCCCATGACGTTTCTGTTAAATAAATGTTTAAATCCTTTTGGAGTGATAGTTGGAAGAAAAACCAAATCCTGATATTTTTTCTCTTCCTGTGTGGTTGACGGTGAGATTAGCCTCAATAAATTCACTGGGCAGCACCAGGAACTGTTGGTGCATACACACTCGCCTTTCTGTGTAACCAGTGTATTGTGGAAACGTGAAATTATCTTTTTTTAGTTGCTTTCTCTGTTTGACTTTTAATTTATTTATTGAGTTTTTACACTTCCATAGCTGCACCCTGGGGACAACTGATGTGACAAATTGGTATTGATGAATAAGAGTGTGACCTTGATGTCCTATATGAGCTACCAGCTATAACACAGGATTTTACCAACAGATTTATGCACCTTTTATCTATTTATACATCCTTCCTGTGAATCATGTTTGAAAAGCAAAAAATGACTGACTGCTTTCAAGACGAAAGGCCAGTGAAAGATTGATTTTGATGCTATCCATATGCAAGATAGGCACTTAAGAAGTACATTAGTACCCATTAGATGTTGTTTTTTTCTTGGCCACTTTTGTATATCAGTGTGGACCTGGCTCACAACAGCAGGGACTTAAATGCTTAGTCTTATTGTATATGACCTTGCTGATCCTTCCGGTTAGAGCTGCTGAGCAAAGCTGAGGCAACAATAGCTGGAGGACACGTCAAGTTTTTTTTCCTAAATCTTATATAAACTTGGAAGAGGTTTGCTTTTTTCCCTCAGTTGACATCAGCAAGAACATGTTTAGCTTTTGCACAACAAAAAGCTTTGCTTTATATTTGATTTAATAAACATTTATGCTCTTGTCTTTTTCTTACTTTTTATTACCCAAGCTACAAAATACCACGGGACAAATAAAATGATGCTTAAACTGTAGCAATAAATTCACATAAAATCATTGCCTAACCAGTTTTGGCTTAGTATTTCATCCATCTATCCATCCATCCATTTTCTTCCGCTTATCCGGGGTCGGGTTGCGGGGGTAGCAGCCTAAGTAGGGAGGCCCAGACTTCCCTCTCCCCAGCCACTTGGTTCAGCTCCTCTGGGGGAATCCCGAGGCGTTCCAAGGCCAGCCGAGAAACATAGTCCCTCCAGCGTGTCCTGGGTCTTCCTCTGGGTCTCCTCCCTGTGGGACGTGTCCAGAACACCTCACTAGGGAGGCGTCCAGGAGGCATCCTAAACAGATGCCCGAGCCACCTCAACTGGCTCCTTTCGATGTGGAGAAGCAGCGGCTCTACTCTGAGTCCCTCCCGGATGATCGAGCTTCTCACCCTATCTCTAAGGGAGAGCCCAGACACCCTGCGGAGAAAACTCATTTCGGCCGCTTGTATCAGAGATTTCGTTCTTTCGGTCACAACCCAAAGCTCATGACCATAGATGAGGGTAGGAACGTAGATCGATCGGTAAATTGAGAGCTTCGCCTTTTGACTCAGCTCTCTCTTCACCACGACAGACCTGTACAGCGCCCGCTTCACTGCAGACGCTGCACCTATCCGCCTATCGATCTCTAGTTCCATTTTTCCCTCATTCGTGAACAAGACCCCAAGATACTTGAACTCCTCCACTTGGGGCAGGACCTCCTCCCTGACCCGGAGAGGGCACTATACCCTTTTCCGGCTCAAGACAATGGCCTCAGATTTGGAGGAACTGATCCTCATCCCGGCCGTGTCGCACTCGGCTGCGAACCGCTCCAGTGAAAGCTGTAAATCACGATCTGATGAAGCCAACAGGACCACACCATCTGCAAAAAGCAGAGATACAATCCTAAGGCCACCAAAACGGATCCCCTCAATACCTTGGCTGCACCTAGAAATTCTGTCCATAAAAGTTATGAACAGAATCGGTGACAAAGGGCAACCTTGGCGGAGTCCAATTCTCACCCGGAACAAGCCCGACTTACTGCCGGCAATGCGAACCAGGCTCTGACACCGGTCATACATGGACCTAACAGCCCGTATCAAAGGGCCCGGTACCCCATACTCCCAGAGTACCTCCCACAGGGTTCCCTGAGGGACGCGGTCGAACGCCTTCTCCAAGTCCACAAAGCACATGTAGACTGGTTGGGCAAACTCTCACGCACCCTCCAGGACCCTGCTGAGAGTGTAGAGCTGGTCTAGTGTTCCACGACCAGGACGAAAACCGCACTGCTCCTCCTGAATCTGAGGTTCGACTATCCGATGGACCCTCCTCTCCAAAACCCCTGAATAGACCTTACCAGGGAGGCTTAAGAGCGTGATCCCCCTGTAGTTGGAACACATTTTACGGTCCCCCTTTTTGAATAGGGAAACCACCACCCCGGTCTGCCAATCCAGGGGAACTTCCCCCGATGTCCACGCAATATTGCAGAGTCGCGTAAGCCAACACAACCCTACAACATCCAGAGTTTTAAGGAACTCCGGGCGAATCTCATCCACTCCTGGGGCCCTAACACCGAGGAGCTTTTTAACCACCTCAGTGACCTCAGTACCAGAGATTGGAGGGCTCGACCCAGAGTCCCCAGGCTCTGCTTCCTCAGTGGAAGACTTGCCGGTGGGATTGAAGAGGTCTTCAAAGTATTCTGCCCACCGACCCACGACATCCCGAGTGGAGGTCAGCAGCACACCACCCTCATTATAAACAGTGTTGGTGGTGTACCCCCCCCCCCCCCCCCGAGACGCCTGATGGTGGACCAGAATCGCCTCGAAGTCGTGCGGAAGTCATTCTCCGTGGCCTCTCCGAACTCCTCCCATGCCCGAGTTTTTGCCTCAGCGACCACCCGAGCCCCATGTCGCTTGGACTGCCGGTACCCTTCAGCTGCTTCCTGTGTCCCACAGGCCAAAAAGGCCCGATAGGACTCCTTCTTCAGCCTGACGGCATCCCTCACCGACGGTGTCCACCATCGGGTTCGAGGGTTGCCGCTGCGACAGGCGTGACATCCTTGCAGCCGCAGCTCCGATAAGCCACCTCGATAATAGAGGCACGGAACATGGCCCACTCGGACTCAATGTCCCCCACCTCCCCCGGAACGTGTTCAAAATTCTCCCGGAGGTGGGAGTTAAAGCTCCGTCTCACAGGAGACTCTGCCAGACATTACCAGCAAACCCTCACAATACGTTTGGGTCTGCCAGGTCTGACCGGCATCCTCCCCCACCATCAGAGCCAACTCACCACCAGGTAGTGATCAGTGGACAGCTCCGCCCCTCTCTTCACCCGAGTGTCCAAGACATGTGGCCGCAGATCAAATGAGATGATGACAAAGTCGATCATCGAACTGCGGCCTAGTGTGTCCTGGTGCCAAGAGCACATATGGACACCCTTATGCTTGAACATGGTGTTCATTCTGGACAATCCATGATGAGCACAGAAGTCCAACAACAGAACACCATTCGGGTTCAGATAAGGGGGGCCGTTCCTCCCAGCCACATCCCTCCAGGTCTCACTGTCATTGCCCATGTGAGCATTGAAGTCCCCCAGCAGAACAAGGGAGTCCCCAGGAGGTGCACTTTCCAGTACCCCCTCCAAGGACTCCAAAAAGGGCGGATAATCTGAACTGCCGTTTGGTGCATAAGCACAAACGACAGTCAGAACCCGTCCCCCCCACACATAGACGGAGGGAGGCCACCCTCTCATTCACCGGGGTGAACCCCAACACACAGGTACCAAGATGGGGGGCAATAAGTATGCCCACTCCTGCTCTGCGCCTCTCACCAGGGCCAACTCCAGAGTGGAAGAGTGTCCAACCCCTCTCAAGGAAACTGGTTCCAGAGCCAGAGCCATGCGTAGAGGTGAGTCCAACTATTTCTAGCCGGAACCTCTCAACCTCACATACCAGCTCAGGCTCCTTCCCCACCAGTGAGGTGACATTCCATGTCCCAATAGCCAGCTTCTGTAGCCGAGGATCAGACCGCCAGGGTCCCTGCCCTCGGCCACCACCCATCCCACATTGCACCCGACCCCTTTGGCCCCTCCCACAGGTGGTGATTCCATGGGAAGGGGGACCCACGTCTCCTCTTCGGGCTGTGCCCGGCCGAGCTCCATGGGTAAAAGCCCGGCCACCAGGCGCTTGCCCGCGTGCCCCACCTCCAGGCCTGGCTCCAGAGTGGGGCCCTGGTGACCCATGTCCGGGCAAGGGAGCATTAAGTCCAATTCTTTTATTCATCATAAGGGTGTTTGGCTTAGTATTTTATCTTAACAATTCAATGGTTTTTGATTGAGACTAATTTTTATAAGTCTGCAACACACTGCTTTTATAGTGCCAAATGTTAACTATTTTACACTCTACAGACTCTTAATTAGCAAAGAAAGTCAGATGAATAGCAGGAATCTGGAGGTTATGAATATAACCAATGTTCCCTGAGGGAAGGAAACAAGGTACAACACATTAGTATGGGGATTGCGCCCTCGCGAGACCAACCTGAAGAAGTTTCTTTCAACACGCCTGTCAAGGCAAATGAGACTGCTGCATATACCGGAGGCCCCGCCCTCCTGGCCTATAAATATGCAGCCAGGTCTCATTTCCCTAATCTGCATGCACTTTACCGAGCTTCTAGAGCATAGAGGGGCTCACTCGTGTTGTACCTCGTTTCCCTCCCTCAGGGAACATTGGTTATATTCATAACCTCCAGTTCCCTTTCGGTCGGTACACTCGGTACAACACATTAGTATGGGGACCTACCCTCACGCCCCGAAAATGCAAATGCAGAAAAAGCTTTGACAACAAAGCCCTGACAAGTGGGAGGGTGCTCATCTCTCCTGTGCTGAAAGGACAGCCTGGGTGACGTCACGAGTTGTTACGTCCAAACTGTAGAATTTTATGAATGTATGAGGAGATGCCCAGTTGGCGGCCGAACATATGTCTGCCACTGGGATTCCTTTAAATAGTGCCCATGAAGTGGCCATACCTCTGGTTGAGTGTGCATGCACGCTACTGGGTGCATGTTTACCCTTACTGATATAGGCTCGAGAAATAGCCTCTACCACCCAGTGAGAGAGGCGTTGTTTAGACAGAGCTTTTCCTGCCACGGGGTTAGCCAAACACACAAACAGCTGATCAGTTTTGCGCCAGCTTTTTGTCCGTTCAATATAAACGCACAGTGCGCGCACCGGGCAGAGAGCGTTCATGCGCCTCTGCTCTGCAGTTAACACAGGCGGCGGTGGGAAAGCCGACAGTTCAAAAGAAAGGCTCTTATATGATAAAGATGGCACTTTAGGGACGTAGGCCGGGTTGGGGCGTAACGTCACCTTGGAACCATCATATGCAAATTGGGTACACAAATGGTGAACCGAAAGCGCGTGGATGTCACTCACACGTTTTGCTGAGCACAGAGCCAGAAGAAGAGCTGTTTTATAAGACAACATGTTCATATTGATCTGCTCTAACGGTTCGAAAGGAGAATCACACAGCGCATCTAAAACCAGCAACAGGTCCCACTGTGGTGCCAGTGTTCTGCGCGGTGGCCTTTTACGCAGCGCCCCTTTCATGAACCGAACCGCGAGAGGATGGGAGCCAGGTGATTTTCCTTCCCATCCATTATGACAAGCAGAAATAGCAGATAAATAGACTTTGATTGTAGAAAAAGAGTGACCTTTCTCTAACAAGTCCTGTAAGAATGTGAGAACATCTGTTATGGTGCTGAGGAAAGAAACAATGTTTCTCTCCTGACACCAGGCATCGAAAATACGCCATTTAAGTGTGTATAAGGTCTGTGTGGAGCCTGCTCTAGCACACTGGATAGTGTCCACCACATTACTAGGAAGACCAGAGGCTATTAATTTCTCCCTCTCAGGGGCCAGACCCACAGGTTCCAGATTTCTGGGTGGGGATGCCAAATTTGGCCGTGAGCCTGAGTTAAGAGATCTTTGCGCACCGGAAGGTGCCATGGTTCTCCTTCCAGCCGTGACATTATTTCTGCAAACCAGACTTTCTTGGTCCATCTGGGAGCTACTAAGATCAGAGCGAGAGCCTCTTTGCGCACGCGGTCCAGAGTAGGCTGTATTAGCGCCACCGGTGGAAATGCGTAAAGGCGTTTTGCTGGCCAGTTGTGCGCCAGTGCGTCTGCTCCGAGAGGCGCGCTCACGTCCCGTATGGAGAAAAACATAGGACAGTGCGCGTTTTCCCTGGAGGCGAACAGATCTACGTCGGCCGTGCCAAAGCGATCCCAAATCTGTTGCACCACCTCCGGGTGAAGGCGCCATTCTCTCGCCAGTGGGACACCTCTGGAGAGCGCGTCCGCTCCGTGATTCAGCACTCCCGGGACGTGAGTTGCTCTGAGCGACAACGGACGTGTGCTGCACCATAGTAACAGCTCATATGTCAGGCAGAGGAGGGGCAGTGAATGAGTGCCTCCTTGTCTGTTTATGTGAGCGACTACACAGCTGTTGTTGCTGCGCACCAACACATGTTGATGTGAAATCAGCCCCATTTTGCTGAAATGTTTTAAAGAGAGAAAAACTGCCATCATCTCCAACTGATTTATATGTAATTGGCTCTGTTTCAGAGACCAAACACCGCTGGTGTGTCTGTTTTTGCATATTCCTCCCCAGCCGAACTTTGACGCGTCTGTCGTGACTAACACACGAGATAAAACCCGACCCAGGGGAACCCCTCTGTTGAGAAATGCTGTGTTTCTCCAAGGCATGAGCGCCCGCAGGCAGGACGGAGAGATCCTCTCCCGATTTTGCTGCGGGGGGGCTTGTTTTTGTCTCATGTGGACCCAGCGTTGAAACCTCCTCATCTGTAGCAGACCGAGCAGGACTGCTGATATCATAGAGGCCATAAATCCCAAGAGGCGCTGGCAGTGCTTGATCGTTAACACACGATCGCGCTGAAAAAGAGCTAAACACTGATGGAATGCTGTTATCCTCCGTTGGGATAACCGTGCGTAATTTCTTACAGAATCCAGCTCGAGACCCAGATAACAGATCTTCTGACTGGGGACCAGCTGACTTTTCTCTCTGTTTATCACAAAACCCAGAGACTGCAGGTGTGACATCAGCAGAGCTGTGTGAGCTCTGGCTTGATGGGGTGAGTCCGCTAAAATTAATAAATCGTCCAGGTAGTTTAGTGTTCGGACTCCTTGACTCCTGATCGGTGTCAATGCTGCCTCGAGGCATTTTGTAAATACTCGAGGAGCCAGAGACAGTCCGAATGGCAGGACCTGATATTCGTACGCCGTATTCTCGAATGCAAAGCGCAGAAACTTTCTGTGTTTTGGTAGGATTGATATGTGAAAGTAAGCATCTTTTAAATCGACTGACGTGAACCAATCCCCTGGACGCACAGATTGCATTACTTGGCGCAGAGTCAGCATTCTGAACTTGAATGATCTCAGTCTCCTGTTTAACTGTCTCAGATCCAATATTGGACGGAGACCCTTGTCTTTTTTCGGAATTACAAAATAGCGACTGTAAAAACCGCTGTTTGTGTCCTGAGGGGGAACAATTCTTATTGCCCCTTTTTCTAGGAGTGAGCAAATCTCCTTTTTCAGGGTTGGAGCGAGATCTGGCTGTATTTTTGACATTACAGTCCGTCTGAACGGTAGAGGAGGCATGCTGAATTGCAATTTGTAACCTCGGACTACAGTTCCCATGATCCATTGCGATGGAGCGCATGCGCGCCATGCTCTCAGGTTTGAAGAGAGCCTGAACGGCATGTTCGTTTGTGGGCTCGCTACGCCCTCTGCTGGACACAGATTTAAGCGAGGAGGAGAGTTTAACTCCGTCAGCCGGAGCTCCGTCTCCTTTATGTTTGAAGTTTGGTATGTGAAAAAAGGGAAGACATCGCCTTTCATTTCTGAATCTTGAGACAAAACAGTGTGAACACAACGTGTTTTTATTAATGTTGGTGCTTGATGACATTTTTTCTTTATTGCACAAACAGAGGGGTGACAAATATGAGCCCCTAAACATTTTTGTCCGCTTAATCTGGGTTTTTTGAACTCCGTCGCAGACTGAATCTGAGAGGCTCTCCGTTTTCCCTGTGGGTGGAGAGGCTCTGATTGTTCTGAAAACAGCTGCAGAGCTAGGCTGACTGCTGTTTCCTCTCCCTCACTGCTGATGAAGATTTTGACGCCTTCGTTTGTCTCGGGACAAAACGGTGTTTGGACCATGCTGGTTGTCCAGGTGGTGGGCGTCCTCGCTGATCAGCAGGGAACGTCCCCCGCGGTTCAGACTCCAGTGAAGGTCTCTTATGTGCGGGGCGATGAGGAAGAGAATGTTGTCGCGGAGGCGCGCTCCTGTGGCCGCTGGGGTCCCTGGGCTGGGAGTAATGACGTCTCGGCATGCCCAGCCGCAGAGCCTCCTCCCGCTTCCTTCTTTGATCGCAGCGGTTCTGGATCTTTTCCAAAGCTTCTCCAAACAGTCCAGTGGGTTCGACGGCCTGCTGGAGAAAAACGGAGCGCTGGCTTTCTGGCAGCTCGGCGAGAGTGAGCCACAAGTGTCGCTGAGCGACAACCGCTTCCGCCATGCTTTTTCCCAGGGCAATAGCTGCGGTGCCCGACAGCCGGAGGATAAAATCTGCTGTCCTGCGGACCTCGTCCAGCGGTTCTGCGACGTTCCTCCTTGATTGCAAAGCTTCCTGCAGCTCCTGCAGCTTTTCAGCCTGATACGCCTGCAGCATCGAGGTCGTATTTAGCGCACGCGCAGTGAGACCCTGCGCGCGGTAGATTTTTTCCAGCTGTGTTGCTGAGAACCGGCACTGTTTGCTGGGGAGCGTGGGTTTGCCGGCTGATGTGTTCGCCTTGGGTGCCAAGTGGGCCGCCAGTGTTTCATCCATGGGTGGGATGTACGACAGACCAGCTGGCTCCATGTTCTCCAAGTCCAAAAACTGAGAGAAAGGCAGGGATAACGGAGCCTTAGGGGACGCCCAGGACCGTGTGAGTTCCGTTAAAAAATCTGGAAACACAGGTAATTTGTGCCTCACCGAGGTCTGTTGTTTCGGGAGAAAATAATTACCAGCAAGTCTTGTCTGGAGCTGTCGAGGTGGGGGAGCGGGCCACGGCACCTTAAGAGACTCGGCCGCTCTGCGGCACAGCTCAAACAGGGCTGGCGTGGATCCATCCGCTTCAACAGGTGCCACCGCGGTTTCTTGTGAAAACTCCTCTGCTTCCTCGTCCGCACCTGCTTCATCCTCAGAGAGGCTGTCAGAGAGATCTTGTCCGCCAGAAACAAGTCCTGCATGTCGAACTTGACCAGGTTTTCATCCGTGTCATCCATGGGAAGCAGCCCATCCATCTGCTCATCCCAGGACAATGCCGTGATGCTGTCCTCCATCTCATCAGACTCCAGCTCCGTGGTCGGTCTGAGAGCCTCAGACAACAGCGGGTCTCTTGCTGGGGTTGAATTTCCTAACGTTTTTGTCAGGAATTCCATGCGCTTCTCCAGGGTCGATTTTCGGAGTCGGCTACAATGCGCACATGACTCCGGGTTAGCAAGTGCCGCCTTAGCATGCAACATGCCGAGACACACCGGGCAAGCTTCGTGGGTGTCCGCTTCCGAAAGAAAAAATCCACATGCGCTTGGACACGGACGTGAACCTGGGCTTCTTGCCTTGCTAGCTTTGCTAGAGGCTTTGATTTTTCTCTTGCTCTTTTCCGGCGCCATGTTAGCGACAGAGAAGGAGAGTAAACTTCTACCGGTTAGCAAGCTAAACAGGCAGAAAGTTAGCTGTGCTGTTCTAGACTTTTCCTCCTTAGCTGTAAGGCTAAAAGGGGAAGAGTGATCAGACCCGTTAGCAAGCTAAACAGGCTAGAAAAAACAGCAAGCGGAAAAGGTGATCGTTAGCTGGGCTAAACGGGCAGTAAGCAGGATCAGAACCTTGTAGTGACGCCCTAGGTAGGGAGCGAGCTCACCTCCAGTCGGACAGATGAGTCACATACAGGGGACCTGCAATCAGGTTAAAGCGAGGTGAAGTGCAAAATGATTAGGGAAATGAGACCTGGCTGCATATTTATAGGCCAGGAGGGCGGGGCCTCCGGTATATGCAGCAGTCTCATTTGCCTTGACGGGCGTGTTGAAAGAAACTTCTTCAGGTTGGTCTCGCGAGGGCGCAATCCCCATACTAATGTGTTGTACCGAGTGTACCGACCGAAAGGGAACCAAACATTCAGTTACAGGTGAGCAGAGTGAAACATTTAACAGGCAACTGACATATTTACTTCCAAAGAACTGAAGAATTTATGAAAATGAGACATGGTATGCATGACATCTATTCATAACTCATTTTAACTGAAACATTCACTGTAGGTAGAAGAGTTCAAGTCATTTTTACCAAATTGTTGGCTCTTCACTCTGCTGACATGACTGCACAGCTCATTTCAGCACAAATCAACTCCTAAACAGGAGATGCATATCAATAAAAATGATTAAACAGCTGAGGTGGAATATTTTTGTGAGATGACCTCACTCCTGCACATCAGCAGCTCCTCTGTGGAGAGTGTAGCACACAGTGTTTAGAGCATATATATGTCAAACTCAAGGCCCGTGGGCCAAATGTGGCCCTCATTGACATCTTATCTGGCCCCGAAGATGATATGTGAAATGAAAATTACTTCTATCTCTTGAAATTTTTCAATAATCTTTGATATGATGTTGAAAGCACAACAGAGAACATTAAGTGAGACCAGTCAAACTCTTGTTGAGGAACTTGTAACCAAGAAAAGATGTTGGGTATCTGAGTTGAGTTAATGTAGATCCTGAAATTGGCCCTTAGTTTGAAAAATATTTTAATTTGGCCCCTTTTTGCAAGAGAGTTTGACACCCTTGTTTTAGAGGTTTACATTACTGAACATGTCTCCTGGACCCTCTACATCATATAGACATAAAAATAAAGCCCATCAAACAAAGAGCGGGAGGAATTCCCTCTCCATCCCCACCACTTTTTACCACAACATTATTGAGCTCATTCTATCGATCTGCATTATTTCTTGGTTTGGCATCTACAGAGAAACTGACAGAAAGACTGCAGGGTTTAGTGATAGTCACTGCAGTGTTACGCCCCTCATTAGAGTCCCATGTTTTAAGGCAAGATGTGAGAGAATAGCTCAGTCTTGTGAGAGTTCCCTTTCTTCCTTGTCACAAGATGTTTAATCTCCTTAAATGATACTGGATCAATAACAACATAATGTACCACAGGTCAATTTCTCAGGTGGTATGGCTGCTAAATCTTCAGTAACCCTCATCTGGACAAGAGAAGTGTTGATTAATTTAGTTTTTTGCATCTTCTTCTTTCATCTTTTCTCTCTTCAGGGGTCACCACAGTGAGTCACCCTCCTCCATCTCACTCTGTCCTCTGCATCCTCTGTCCTCACCTCCAACTACCTCCATGTCCTCTCTAATTTCATCCATATATCTTCTCTTTGTCTTTTTCCTGGCAGCTGCATTTCTAACATCCTTTGACCAATATACCCACTGTCCCTCCTCTGGACATGTCCAAACCATCTCAGTCTGGTCTCTCTAACTGTATCTCCCAGTTGTTCAATCTGTGCTGTACCTCTGATGATCTCATTCCTAATCTTATCCATAACAAAAAATAGTTTTTCATATATGAAATGACAAAAACGCTGCTTTATATTTGAGGAATGCTAATTTTTACCCAAAGTTCCAGTTCAGTTTTATCATTTGGCCAGCGTATGTATTTATTCAGAAATATTTCTGGTCGACAATATGAACTGTGGTCCTACGTGAGTAGGGAAATGACGAAAATTGCAGTTTCATGGTTAACTTTAAGAACAGTTGGTAAAAGCTTTTCAGATGGATGTGATTTAAAAAAAAAAAAAACATTAAATATGTGGTGCTTTTGCAATTACTTAAGATTTAAAACAGTGTTTTCAACAATGTTATCTACTCTGTAGCAACAGAGTTTACATCACATTATCTCTATACAAAGTATTGGGATTAAAGTTTTCATTAGTGAATGTCTACCTTCCATTTTAAGTATATCTGTTGCACCACATGATCCTTCCCTTTTTAACATGTCTCTGCCACCTCACAATGAAACCTCAGCTGTGCTCAACAGACCACTAGCTTCTTGTGTTTTGTGTGGGGGTGGCAAGCTTCGGTCATCTGGCATCTTTGTATTTAGAATCATCTCCTAGTTCTTGCACTTTGCTAACGGTTTGCACTTTGCTAACAGTTTGTACTTTGATAACAGTTACTGTTTTAAACGCGCTATATAAATAAATTTGACTTGACTTCTTGGTCTGATTTGTTTCTCTTCTTATGCTACGCAGCGATCTCTAGTCAGAAAGAAGAGTAAACATTAACTCATCAGCTATCCAGAAAAGAAGCTCGGCAATAATTTCATTTTTTATTTTAATAGAAATTAAGTTTCTATCAAGGATCATTTCAACACTTTCTGCAGAAGCATGTGATGGTTGTATTTGTGTTGAGTTTTTTCACTCTGTGTGATTTGACTTGGATTTGTCAATTTGCCTCAGACAGTTATGACATGTTAACAATGTTTCTCTGCCTGGTTGAACAATATTTCTCCTATCTGTCCTCTTTCAGCTCCAGAGCCTCAGCCACAACGTGATCTTCACCCTGGACTCGCTGCTGAAGGGAGATTTGAAAGGCGTGAAAGGGGTGAGATTTACTGTTTCTGTTCTTGCTCACTATACCCCCCCCGTTTGGGAACACATGCATAGTCAGCATGTCTCTATCCATCTCTAAACTTCTGTGTCTGTGATAGAGTGCAAAGAATGACTGGGGGAGTTGAATAAATTCTCCTTCTGAACTGTAAATCTCTCAGAAGTAAACACTGCCTTTGTGTTGGGCTTGAGGCGAGTAACTGGCTCATGAACTCTTCATGTTGAAGGTACAAGAAGGGGCGTGGTCGCTGACCTGGCCTTCAGGCCGAGAATCATGAACAGAACAAGTCATTTTCTGGGCCTCAAGTGGTGATCCAAGTCCGCAAATAGCTCTGTCCTCAGACTGACCTCTTTGAAGTTAGCTGACTCTTGTGTTTCTGTGTCTCTGCAGGACATAAAGAAGCCTTTTGACAAAGCATGGAAGGACTACGAAGCCAAGTTGTAAGTGGACGAAAATAAATTGACTATCCATGTGCATCCACAATGTCCTAAACATCAAAATGTTTTAAAAAGATGACCCCCCCTCTCTTTTGTGTCAGTACAAAGATAGAGAAGGAGAAGCGAGAGCACGCCAAGCAGCACGGGATGATCCGTACTGAAATCACTGGGGCTGAGATCGCCGAGGAGATGGAGAAGGAACGACGCTTGTTTCAACTCCAGATGTGCGAGGTGAGTATTTTTACACCCAGAATTAACATGCAGTCATCTGAAAAAGTGCAAATGCATTTCAAGCGGAATGGCAAGACATATTTTGACATGCTGTTAAAGAGTTTTTGTTGCAAATATTTATCTCAGTTTCAAACTGAATAGACTAATTTTTTACATTTAAGCAATTCCTTGACGTCTGCTTCCTGTTAGTCTAAGTTGCTTGGCTTTTAGAGTTTCTTAAACATTACATGTAAACTAAAGAGATTCAAAACATCAATATCTATTTTATCAATTAGTTATAATGTAGTACAGTAGTCCTTCGTTTATCGAATACCCTGAAGCCCTGCAATAAGTGGAAAAACCACAAAGTAGGAACAGTAGTACAAGTAGTAAGTAGTAGTTTATATATATATATATATATATAAAGGCATTTTAACCTCTTTTCACACTCTTGCAACATTCTAAACAATGTTTCTAAACTCTAAATGCTCTAAAAGAGCACAGCATGTCATGATTTCAGCTCTCTGCCATCTGCCCTTGGCCACGCCCACTTCGCCACTGCAGAGCAGAAATCATGACACGCTACAGGAGGAAGCTTCTCCTGTAGTGAAGTCTGCACACAGGAATAAATAATTTAAAATTTATTTGAAATAAAAATTCCATGCTGATCGTGCGGCTCATCCATCAATCAGCCAATTGTGTGTCATGTCCAATCTTATTTTGAAGAACTGCGATAGAGCGAGTCCGCGATAAACGAACCGCGATGTAGCGAGGGACTATTGTATATGTTATTTCTACGACTTGTCATGTTATCCTATTACTGCGTGAGATTTATTTAAGAACGTTTAAAATATTTTGTTTTAAATTAATTCAGTATAAAGATGTAGCACTATGTTTATTGCTTTTTCATAATGGAATTAAAGGATTTAGTGAAAAGTGCATCATGGCTGGAACAAAAAAGTTCACAAAGTCACAATAAAAGTCTTTATTGTTCTTGTTAAAAATGCCAAACACATATTGTTCTTTTTAGGCCATATTGCACTTGCACAAAAGTTTCTTACCATCAAAAATGACATATTTTCAGCACTTTGCCAATTTAATGCTTGAACTTCAGGATTTGGGGGTTTCTGCTTATTAAAATCTTGCAATTTTTAAAGTTTTGCATCCTAACTTTTCACTTGTTTCAGGTTTTTATTTGAAAACAGCAACACCTTCAAAAAGCGATGAGACAAATATTTCAGGTTATTTTGACATGACTATTTATTTATGTATTTATTGCAATTGGAAAACCATACAAATAGATGACTGTTGTTTTTAATGGGAGGAAAAGGTTTGGGGATTCCCTGACAGCTGGTTGCGATAGGTGGAAGAAGAGAGGCACCATTCTGTGCTGGGTACAGTACAGTGGTGTTGACTGATTTTTTTAAACACTTAAAATAGAAAACTGGTTTATGTCTGGCTGTTAGATTTAGGATTAAGTTGGCTGATCTCTCTTGGGCGATTGTAATAGTTTGAGTAAAAGCTGTGGCACATGTAGCAGCAAATCATACCTGCTATAGTTTAGGAGACAAGTATGTAATCACCAGTCTGTGTCTCTTAACTGATTTAATGACAAAAGATAAAATCTGAAACAAAAGGATCAACAAAAAATATATAGTAAAGTGTTGTGATGCATGCTCAATAATCCAGGTAGATAAATCTAACAAGGTTGAGTCAGGTCCTCTGGACGGATTCTTCTTTGTTGAAACGTTAGATCAAATAATAACATTTTTACTAAAAAGTTTAAACTTATTGTCTTTAAGAGTTTTCAGACGTCCACCTCGTTCTGTAAGCCTGTAATTATGTTGTCACTCTGGTGCACAAAAAGGCTGAACTTGAAGAAAGGGGACAGCAAGGATTAAGTGTAAAACAAATGTGAGCCGTGTGCCCACGAGAATCAGAACAAACTGTTGAAGCTCATTCCGCTTTGCCAAAATCCTCTGTGGTGGTGGGCGGTGACGCCTACGCCTCGCTCACTGTTTTATCCTGGTCGGATTTTACTTTTTCTTGGATTACATAATGTTAGCTGCATTACTTGTGGTTTTCTGGATAAATCACAAGAAAACTCTGTATCCCCTTTGTACAATGGCTGACCTTGTCTGCTTCTCAGAGTATTTTCTTCCCCATATATTTTTTTGCCTGATTTTTAGAGCATGATGAGTCAGATTTTATGACTGCTTTTTAATTTTTTTTTTTTACTAAATAAGAAGGTGAAGATTGCAAACAGTGGTGGAGAAAATGCTGTAGTCGTGTTAATATCTTTACAAGTCTGCTTAATCTAGATTTTTATCATGTGAACACACAAAGTATCACTAGTTTTCTAAATAGGAGACATCAGGAACCGGACTAAAAATGAATTTCACCAGTTATGATTTATGTTTCATCTGTTATGAAATTATAATTTAAATATATATGTTTTGCTTTTGTGATACTGATTGGCTTTGTTGGTGTTGTCAATGTTTTGAGATGTTTTACTTAAATTAACTGTGTTGATAAAAACATTTTTTGGGGGGGTTGTTTTGTTTAGCTGCAAATTTAAACCTGCAAGTTTATTACTTCATGAGACTTGCAGAAGTTACAAACAAGATGGCAAGAGTTGTGTTTCTGAAGAGTCAGCTATAACCAGGGCCGAATTAACATTTCGCTGTACCCTGGGCAACAATCTTCAAGGGCCCCATCAGAATCACCATAATCTGGCAAAATACAGAATAAATTACCACAATATACAGTAAATATACTTAAAATTCTAACTATCAAGTGTATTTTTATATATAAACTCCAAATGTTCATTGACACAAATCATCAAGACTGAATTAAGTTGAACGCGCTTTGAACACCATATGACACCATATGTGTACTTGTTTAGTAACGTGTTGGCCACTGGAGTCAGAAGCATTTATAACGTGTGTGTGTGTGTGTGTGTGTGTGTGTGGAGGGGGGGGGGACACACTGATGGGGGGGGATCTGGGGGTCCTCCCCAAAAAATTTTTGAATAAAGTAGATGCAATTTCCTGCATTCTGGTTTATTTTAACAGTTTAACATCTAGTTTTACCTACATAAGTAAACACTTGGAACACCTTGGGATTCCCCTGGAGGAGCTGGTCCAAGTGGCTGGGGAGAGGGAAGTCTGGTCCTCCCTACTTAGGCTGCTACCCCCACGGATGGATGGAAGTAAACACTTGATTCAGTAACTATTTTAGAGCTAATGGCACAACAAGAAGTGGCCTGACCAACAACTGATTCAATTAAATATTATATATTCAAAGGTGACGATTTGATGCCCAAATTAAACCTAAATGAGTGTAACTTAGTTGACTTCAAATGCAATAAGATTATCAATGAATGTTTGCGACAAAGGATTTACTGATTATAACAAAGATTCCTTCAAGAAACCTCCCAGTATAAATCATAAAACCATAATGACTTCTGCTCATTCTAAATTTGTCAAATGTGAAGGAAAATTATTTAAAAATAATAAATAAGATATATCTTGTAGCCATGTTACTTGAAATATTTAAATTTGATGTTGATTTGTGTGTCTTTTGTAAATCAGAAGATGAATCCCTCGAGCAATTTTTATTTTTTCATGTCAGTACAAGTCTTTGGTTAGACATCAGAAACTGGATTAATCTCAAACTTAACATTCCTTCTTTTCATGCTGATGACATTTTACTTTATGTGGATAACTGAAGCTCAGCTTTCTCTGAAGCCTTAAATATAGTCGTACTTATAGCAAAGTACCACATTCATTGTAGTAAGAGGAGGGATAATAAGCCTTCCTTCCTGTTTTACGAACGATTTGAAGTCATACTATTCTTCATTAAGTAGATAAAAAATCTGCAAAACTGCTAAAATCATCTTTTATTGATGCTTTCATATTTTAATTTACCATTAATTTAGTTTTTATTTGGTGAGGCTCGGATAATAATTGAGGCTTCCTCTTGTGATTTTTGTTTGCCGATTCAACACCGACTCCTCTGCATCTTTTTTTTTTTTTTTTAAATAAACTCTTAGAAAATATTATTGAAGCTTTTAAAACAGATTTACCATAGTTTTTGCATAATTTCAGTAAATCTACCCAGCAGTTTTCTACGTTATCTAGTTTTGCAGCCCACCTCCAGTGGTTTTTGCCTGATACCAAACACAAGTGTAGCACCCACATCACATCAGCACTTCCTCTTCTCGTTGGCTTCTTCAGGTCAAGATTTGGTTTTAAATTTTGAATATTTTCTCTTAATAAACTATTTGAACTGCCGTGTTCTCTGAGGAAAAAAATCAGCTGTCTGGTTCTGACCACTTGTTTCTCTTCTGACTGCTTGCTTTGTAAGAATTCATAAAACTTTGTCTACAAAGCTTCTTGCTGTTTATGAGGCAAAATTTTAAGTTTCAAACCCTTTATGGCTTTCAAACATTTCTTGCATAACTTCACTTTTTGTAACGAGAAAACTTAATTTCTCGCGTTAGTTAAACTCTATGTCACTTTCTGTTTTAATCGATTATTTATCTCTGATTGTGTCAGCCTAAATGCAAATTTAGATTCACAGAATTGTGCGTGAAATGTGATAAACATCATGTTTAAGAAGATTTATGTTTTTGTTTATAATTTTGTTCAGTCTGGCTATTAATGTTACGTTTGACCTACTTTCCTCATGTCGTGGGAGATTTGTATTATTTGTCTGTATTTTGAATCATTTTGTTAATGTGTTAATGTTGCAGCCGATTAAAAAAAAAATCAACAACAACACCAGACATTTCCTAAATCAACAGTCGTTAATGACGGATATATCAGTGTGGCTCTTGTTGTGTGTGCTGCAGTCAGTGGTACAATCTGTTCATCCCACTTAACCTCATTTCTCTCCGTTGTGTGCACTCTGCCTCTCTCGCACTCCCTCTCCGTGTTACTCAATCACCAGATTACCCGACGCTCTCACTCGCTCACCCTTTTTTTTCCTCCACCCCACGCTGCTGGTGGAGGCGTGAGGAAAGGCCGGGCTCAGCGGGCTGCATTGTGCTCTGCAGCAGAGTGAATGTGAACGCTCATTCACACAAAAGGTCTCGCATGTGGCGGCACTCTCCAATAACACTGAACCCACTCAAGCTTTAGACAAAATGTGGCTAATCTTCTGTCCAACAAGCTCTGTCAGGCAGACAAAAAGACTACACGTGTGACGCATTTACTCGTGCGTTAACATGCATGCATCCACATAGACCTGTCGCAATATCGCATGATAAATGAAAATTATCAACCTCATTTGCATTTATCGGCTTTATCGTTTTTTCATGTCTCTCTTTCTACTGAAGACACTGGATGACAAAAGGCTCAACGCTGGTGCTCTTCACTGACCCTCCCTTTCTTCTTTAAAATGTGTTTTAACTGTCCAAAATCACGTTTTGGATCATTAAAAGTAGCTAAGCTGAGAAGCTAAGCTACGAGCTAATCTAACAGGCCGACCTCAGGGAAAAAAACGTCCGTCTTGTCGAAGCTCCAAAATTCACGGTTGAAACCCGTGCCTTTGTGTAAAAAGTTGTTTTTCTCTGCAACAAGAAGCTGAGACCTTGTTTGTTTGCTTATTTTTATTAAACGCTTTGTGTGAAAAATGCTATGCTAAATAGCTCAAACCACACCCAGCGTCCGCCATTTTGAGAACTGAAAAACAGGAAGGAGAGACAGCCTATGTCACATCAAGGGGCCTCCCTTTCATTTTTCTTAAAGAGACACGCTGCTCGCTCCCTCCCTAGCCATCCTTTTAGTTCAAACAGTCTTAAACTGCCATCCGGTGGTCGAAAAACGGTACTACACTCAAAACAAATTAACCAACATTTCTTCTTAAATTTGACAATAATTGCTAATTATTGTCAAAATTTTATCGTTTATCGCAATAATTTCTGAGACAATTAATCGCCCAGCAAAATTTTTTATCGTGACAGGCCTACATCCACACACATGAGGAGAAAACAAAAACTATATACAGGCACCAAACTTTGCTGGGTTAAAATTGGTCTATCTTAGCTGTGACTAAATCTGTGCAGACTGACTTGCTGTAAGATTAGCAGAAGATTATCTTTTGTTTGTTTGGTGGGAGCGCCGTCTGAAGAAGTTTGTCTCGATTCCTCAGACACACAGACTGGTACTACACACCAAACAGCTCCTTCTTTTCAAGTCACTGCTTTGAAATTAGTTTAAACCAAGGCAGAGGGATGGGACTTTTTGTTTGTGTTTGAAGCCTCAACAAAGTGCTCACCTATACAGCAAATGTTTCATGAATCACATGTACACTTAGATGTGACTACCATAATGCAGTGTGTTCATATTATTCTTTGTCTGTGTAAATGTGCTGCTTATATATTTGTCCTTACACGCTAAAAATCCTTTTAACATGCCCTGAATTTTACCCTCGATTGAACCTTTCTTCTCTCTTTGCAGTATCTGATCAAAGTAAATGAGATCAAGACCAAGAAAGGAGTAGACCTCCTGCAGAACCTGATTAAGTATTACCACGCACAGTGCAAGTAAGTACCACCATAGTCTCCCTAACCCGAATGTGCAACACAGCTTTGCCGTGAACTCACGAAGAAATATTTCACAACGTGCCATAGAAAGAAAAGTGCTGCCTCTCCCCTCCTTCGCAGTAGTTTGATGTCAATTTTCTCCCGTATGATCCACAGATCTTGAGTTGCTCGGTTGCACAGCTCTCATAAATCTGCACAGGTCGTCATAAAGACTGGGTTTGGTGGGTAAATAAAGCGGGTGCTCTCCTCGCCAGAACCGCAGCTGTGACAGAATGACAGATTTTCTTCCAGCGTTGCTACGTCCTGTCACAACACTGGGACAAAACAATACACTTCCCCGCTAATCTCTTCATCCTGGGTCTTGACGGATAGAAAGGCTGCAGCTATGATGGATTAGAAACATTAGGGCACCGGATGGAGAGCTGAGGAAAGTGTGCAACTGCTCAAAGCTCGAGAAGAAAGAAAATTTGTGTTCTCAATTACAAAACGCGCAGATGCAAAACATTATCATGTGTTTGCTATTACTGGTGTTGATCAAGCGTGATTATTGTAACGTAGTTTCAAATTATCTTAGTTAAACTGGCTTATGTGCATTGAGATGGAACGTGAGTTGACTATTAATCATCTGGGTACTTACAGGTGTGTGCGTTTCCTCACTTCCTTAGTTGCTTTTGAGAAATATTTGCTGCTTTTTTGCTCGAAATGAGGGATATAGCCTTAAAATATATCACAGCATTTCCACGAAATGTGGTACTGTAAAGTTATTTATAATAATATAACAAAAAATCCACTGGACGTTTTGTTTTTGAAGCTTACAGGAAGCAGCATTTACACTGACGGCAAAATTAATCCCCTTCTGATCTGACAAGTTTGTTTACAATGACATGAAAAGTCTAATTTTTGTGGTAATTTCATTTTAATCCCTCTGTAGCACACACATTACAGTCAAACATTCCTAAGGTCAACTGATGTGTATAAAGCCCACCTGTACACAGAATCTGTTTCTTCCATCCCAACCTCTCCACCACTATTAGCAAGATGAAAATCCTGTCAAAGGATGTCTGAGATGAGATAGTATTCAGTACGAGGCTGGAATGGGCTGCAGGATTATCAGCAAAATGTCTGACTATCGTGGTCTGGAGCTCCATGCATGATCTTACCTAGTGGGTAAAGTTGCATTCGGGCCTAATAAATCAGAGCCCGTAATTTTGTTTTCTGAGCCCTACCTGGACCCAACGAATAACCAGTAATTAGAGGCCCAAACCCGAAAAAAAAAGACTTTTTTTTAAATTAAGCTTTTACTGCTTTTGTAAGTAAATCAGTTTGACATGATAGTTTTAAAAATGTAATGAAAGGAAGCTATAAGATTTATTTTTATTAACAAGTCCGGATATTAACATACAAAACATCCATCCATTATCTTTAACCACTTCTTCCTTTTTGGGTAGTGGAGGTCGCTGGTGCCCTTGTCCAGCAGTCACTGTGCGAAAGGTGGGGTACACCCTGGACAGGTCGCAAGTCTATTTCAACCGGCGAGTTAGCGGACGCGTGCGACCGGTGACAGGTGTCCATCTGAGCTTAACGCAACTTTTTAAACCTCTTTAAACGGGCTGGTCGGACCTGCCTCCTCCTCAACAAATAGATTAACACAATTTTAGAAACTTGTTGATGACCTGATGGCAGTAAAAATTTGAAAAAGAACCTTTTCTCAGCCAGATTCATACATGGGTCTTCTAGCATGACTATAACGAAGTCAACAAATGAGCGATTAAAGACGCATGTTTAAGATCATGGAGTGACCTAATCAGTCTCCAGACCTCAGTCTCAAGTTCATATTTTATTACAGTTTTTCTTTTACATTTTAATACTGTTGTTGGTTGTAACTGGGACCCTGTGTACACAATTTCGTTCCACCTACCACATGTGGTGTGTATGACAAATAAAGAACCTTGAATCCTTAAAGATCTGTGAAGCAAGCGGAGTTTCGAGTTACCAAGCATCAGCCAGGAAATCTAGTTTTAGTTAAAAATGAACCCACTGCACTAGAGACAATTTGTTGCTTTGTAAGTTTGCAAACTTACAAAATCAACTGGAGATAAAATTATGTCCCCCATCATCCTAATGCTATCAAAAGAGGGATATTTTCTTTCTTTTTAAATTTATTTATATGACCGTCTACACATAAACACCATTTGGAAAAGGCTTCAAAACCTTGGCTAAACAAAATGTAACAGCATCATTAATTTCCATGAACTGTTGCTTTCTGTTATTCAGAGTGCTCCTGGTCATTTATTTATCTTTATTCCACACATACACCTCCTCATCATGCACTTTTATGGCTTCATGTACTCTGCTGTTTTTTCTTAAAATACTGTAAAAAGCTTCTACCTTTAGCCACAACAATTTTCTTGCATATTTTCTAAATATCTGTGCTCTGTTGGAACATCTGTCCTCTTTCATATAACTGAAGTAGCTTCCAGAGGATAATGCACTGCTCTCTCCTTATTGGTGGTCAAGATGATATTTAGATGTTTGCTCTGGGGAACGCTAACGCATCGTGGCACTTCTTATCCCACTAAAACAATACAGGTAGTAGAGGTTACGACCTGATTCAGTCCTATATTGTTGTAATATGTTCCTTAGCATGTACAACAAAAGTGACAAAAGGTACTGAAAGTGTTTATTATTGTTAAATGTGCATAACATCAAGGACGAACCCTTGTCTGTCAAAAAACAGCTTAAACTGTACATTTTGACACTTAAGCAGAGCTTGACGAGCAGATCTAGGTAGAGTGGGAGAAGAGATATGGGATCACCAATGCAGTGATTGAAAGAAAACGAGTCGAACACGATGCAGCCGAGAAAGTAATGAGAAGAGGAAGGGAATGTACGTTCCAAGAAGACTGAAGGAGGAGGTTATTAGTAGTGATTTGCTGCTGTAGAGCTTCATCGAGGTGTGTGTTGCTGACAGATCTATAATGGATTTCGGGATGTGCTAAACGCCTCTGCAAATTTGCCATAGGGCTGGCCAGATCTGAATTCAGTCCTAAAAGCTAAAGGTACCAAAGTCAAGCTGAGCTGTGCATCAAACAAACCAGTCTCATTTTTTTTTGTGTGTGGTTGACCTTTAGAAAGGCCAACAGGATCGTACTGCAGCACATGTGATACTTCCTGTAAATGGCTGATCTGTGTTTGAATGTTGTAGTTCACATGTGTCTTTTTCCCCAGTTTCTTCCAAGATGGCTTGAAGACAGCAGATAAGCTGAAGCAGTACATTGAGAAGCTGGCAGCTGACCTCTACAATGTAAATAACTTTTCTCATTTAGTTTTTTTAGTTTTTATTTTTTTGCTCAATATGGTCTGATATTTTTTTACTCCTAAACCTGCGTCAGTGTACAGTTTGATAAAGTTCTCATTTTCAGGTAGTCGCTTTATTTTCACTCCTCATCATCTTTGCCTTTTCATTTGCTTTGGTTGTTATTGTGTGCTGCATTATGCAGTTGTAACCCAGGTGTTAAATCCTAAGTCTAAGTCCCCATCTCCTCTTGGTCCGTTCTGCCTCTGCAATGGTTTTCACAGTTTAAGATCTTGCGATACTTCTAATGAAGTGAGTAGATAATCTCACAAGAATGGCGATGAATGGTCATTCAGATAAAATTTCACTGGTTATTGTAAATATATTGTTGAGAATATTAAATGCACAGTACAGGTGCCTGCCATAAAATGAGAATATCATGAAAAAGTTTATTTATTTCAGTAATTCCATTCAAAAAGTGAAACTTGTATATTATATTCATTCATTACACACAGACTGATATATTTCAAATATCCTGATGCATGCTCAATAATCCAGGTAGAAAAAAAAAACAAAACAAAAAAAAAAACATTTTTTTGAATGTCCAGAGGACCAGATTGAACTTTTTTTGGATATATTTCAAATGTTTATTTCTTTTAATGTTGATGATTATAACTGACAACTTATGAAAAACCCAAATTCAGTATCTCAGAAAATTAGAATATTGTGAAAATGTTCAATATTGAAGACACCTGGTGGCACACTCTAATCAGCTAATTAACTCAAAACACCTGCAAAGGCCTTTAAATGGTCTCTCAGTCTAGTTCTGTAGGCTACACAATCATGTGGAAGACAGCTGACTTGACAGATGTCCAGAAGACGACCATTGACACCTCGCAAAAGGAGGGCAAGACACAAAAGGTCATTGCTGAAGAGGCTGGCTGTTCACAGAGCTCTGTGTCCAAGCACATTAATAGAGAGGCAAAGGGAAGGAAAAGATGTGGTATAAAAAAGTGTACAAAAGCACTTTGAGATTCACTGTGAATGTAAAGTGCATTATAAATAAAAGTTTTTATTATTATTATTATTATTACAAACAATAGGGATAACTGTACCCTGGAGAGGATGGTGAAACAAAACCCATTCCAAAATGTGGGGGAGATTCACGAAGAGTGCACTGCAGCTGGAGTCAGTGCTTCAAGAACCACCACGCACTGACGTATGCAAGACATGGGTTTCAGCTGTCGCATTCCTTGTGTCAAGCCACTCTTGAACAAGAGACAGCGTCAGAAGCATCTCGCCTGGGACTGCTGCTGAGTGGTCCAAAGTTATGTTCTCTGATGAAAGTAAATTGTGCATTTCCTTTGGAAATCAAGGTCCCAGAGTCTGGAGGAAGAGAGGAGAGGCACAGAATCCATGTTGCTTGAGGTCCAGTGTCAAGTTTCCACAGTCAGTAATGCCACGTCATCTGCTGGTGTTGGTCCACAGTATTTTCTGAGGTCCAAGGTGAACGTAGTCGTCTACCCGGATGTTTTAGAGCACTTCTTGCTTCCAGCTGCTGACCAACTTTATGAAAATGCAGATTTCATTTTCCAACAGGACTTGGCACCTGCACACAGTGCCAAAGCTACCAGTACCTGGTTTAAGGACCATGGTATCCATGTTCTTAATTGTTCAGCAAACTCTTCTGACCTTAACCTCATAGAAAATCTATGGGTTATTGTGAAGAGAAAGATGTGACACCAGACCCAACAATTCAGAAGAGCTGAAGGCCACTATCAGAGCAACCTGGGCTCTCATAACACCTGAGCAGTGCCACAGACTGATCGACTCCATGTCACGCTGCGTTGCTGCAGTAATCCAGGCAAAAGGAGCCCCAACTAAGTATTGATGCTGTACATGCTCATACTTTTCATGTTCATACTTTTCAGTTGGCCAACATTTCTAAAAAATCATTTTTTTACTTGGTCTTAAGTAATATTCCAATTTTCTGAGATACTGAATTTTGGGTTTTCATTAATTTTTAGTTATAATCATCAACATTAAAAGAAATAAACATTTGAAATATATCAGTCTGTGTGTAATGAATTAATTTAATATAAAAGTTTCACTTTTTGAATGGAATTACTGAAATAAATCAACTTTTTCATGATATTCTAATTTTAAGACCAGCACCTTTAAATATATGGCACTAGCAAAACTACAAAAACCCTCAGTCTCTGTCTGCTCCTTCATGAGTTGGAGTCTAGTCTTCTGATAATCTAGCCTTAACCTTGTTTTGGGTCTCCAATCAATTACACTGATCACGTAATACATGCAGTGTATTGTTAAACCTACAAATATGCTACACAATCCTTTGGGAAACCTTGTTTGCAAAAAGTTATTTCATTAGTCGCATTTTCTCTGCACAGATTAAACAAACTCAGGATGAGGAGAAAAAGCAGCTGACTGCTTTGCGAGATTTGATCAAGTCCTCCCTCCAGCTGGACCAGAAGGAGGTATGCACGTCACACATGAAGCCAAATTAAACTTAAACTGAGCTACATAGGTCGAGAAACAGCCACAACAGCTCTGACTTTGCACCGCACGCTTCCTCTCACTCTGGCCACTACCACGTTGGAGCTTGTCTCCTGCAGCACAGAGCGAGTGTCCAGTGCTGTACCATGCTGGTAGCCAGTGTGTAGTAGGCTTTGCTGGTGACCAGTGTTGTGCCTCACTGGCTGCTCAGTGGAAAGCCACTCACTCTTGTCGTCACACTCACTTTAAAATCAAAACTAATTCTATTTAACAGCCTGGGCTGTTTCCACGCTCTCTTTACTCAGTCCACTTGCATGAAATGGCATAGACTGTCATTTAGTTTACACTTTCTGTAACTTCTGGAAAGTTAGCACGTTGTATTTTGTTTGACACATGGTCAGTAACACATTTTTCACACCCATTATGTGCACCCGAGCCAGATCTTTCACACCTCTCCCCTCTATCTCCTCCTTTTTGCCTTCTGCTTGTCTGGAATCAAGTCTAGAAGAGTAAGTGAGGCTGCATGTTGAGCATGCTGTGGTTCACAAGTAGACTGCTTTGATCGTGTTAGGTTGTTGCAGAGCATGCCCCGTGTGTCGCATTATTATTCCTGTTAGCACTCTTTTTGTATTTTTAATTCTTTACAAGCGCCCCTTTACCTTGGTGTTAGTATAAATACAATTTTCGAGTGTATGTGAGCAGTTGTTGCATGTTTTTATGGAGCTCTTTTTACAGCAAATGTGTTTATTGTTAAATTTTGTGCGTCTGTATTGTGTGGCTTCTCTCAGGACTCGCAGAGTAAGCAGGGTGGCTACAGTATGCACCAGCTGCAAGGAAACAAAGAGTTTGGAAGTGAGAAGAAAGGCTACCTTCTGAAAAAGAGTGATGGGTAAGCCACAAACACAGGCTTTATGAAAAATATTGTTTTTAAAGTTAAGAACGCACATTTTCCTCTGCAAATGACTGGAATTATGTTTGACATGCTTGACTGGTGACTGCACCCAAAAGTTATATTATTCTTTCTGCTTTGTGAAAGATTTATAGCTAACTTCTTTAAATTTACATTATTTTTTCCCCAATCTTTAAAACCACCATCATTAAGAGGCTAATTTGCTCCAGCAACTGTGCATATTAAATCAAAACTGGCAGGTCGGATCTTTGCAAAGGTTGACCTAAGACATGCAATCGGTGCAGCTCTTTAAAAAAAAAAAAAAACTCAGCTCTAATGCATGAAGCATTAAAATTTATAAGGCAGACAAAGAAGATATGACACGACAACCTCTTGCTAATGTGTGGGGCGTCCTCCCACAGGCTGAGGAAGGTGTGGCAGAGGAGACAGTGCTCAGTGAAGGGAGGGATCCTCACCATCTCTCATGCCACAGTGAGTGCACAAAACACACACATGCACACACCCTCCTTAACACAATCATATGAACTCACCAACCCTTCAACAGCGACTGATCAGAGGGAGAACATTATGCAGCGAGGATGTTGTTGGGCTTTTCCAATCTGGAAGCTGGCAGTGGGATTGACATAGATGGGTTGCCATGGTAACTCCCTCCCTTTCTTCTCCATGCCCTCCATTCCCCCCCTCCTCCTGCTGTGCAGCGGTGACTCATCTCTAATGGAGTGTGTGTGTACTGTATAAGCTGGCACATCTTCAGCATTGTCCTCGCTCTTGTGCAGGAGACGTAGTCGAGTCTGGGTGTTTTTTTCTTTCCTCTGCAGCCTGCAGGAGGCCAGTTCTGCATTCAGTTCACATTAAATCTGTCACACTGTCAATAAATTATTTCTTATTTAAATGCTTATTTAAATGGACTGAGGGGCTTCAGATATTAAGTATTTCCAATTTGTAGTTGACTCACTTACTTTCTGTGCTTTCTTCCCAGAAATACATTGACATTTAGATGAGCTTATAAGCTAACATTTTCCTTTATGTTTTATTTATTTATTGTTGCTTCTATGATTTAGGGCAAGCATTGAGTCATGTTCCCTCTGGTTGCTTATTTTCAGGCAGTCACAAAAGAAATGGAAAGCTCTGCTGGTGCATGATGACTTTGACTAAATGTGAGCTTGTGCTGTTTTATTGTCCACGCTTGCATTTTTTTTTATTTAATTTTTTTTAAGCGTGAGATTGTGAGCATGATGTGAGCATCCATGCAGCTGCTGCTCCACACGTCTTTTCTGTGTGCCGCGAGTAATTCAGAGGAAGTTGTTTTAGAAATTAAAGGAAAATATTAAATATTTTAACCTATAAACATCCACAGTTTGTGGTAATCATCCAGTAACTTAGTGTGTGAGATGTTTGGCACCTTTGTTTTGTTTTTTTATTAGCCTTTGTGGCAGCTGAACTGGAGGTGACTTCAGCCAACATGGCGTGTTGGCAGCAGGCCAGCGCAGCTCCAAGCCCCATCTCGGCTTGTTAGCGTTTCATTAGCACGTGCACCACTTGTTCCTCGCCCTGGACGCTGGCAGGAGTCAAAGCTCTGCGTGAATGTGCCAACTGGGCCCATTATTACAGTACATTAAAGTCCAGATTCTTAGGTGTGTAGTTTATCTGGTATCTATGTGACAGTTTGTGTAGCTCAGTTTGCAGAAACTGTGTTTAATAACTTTGGTGCATTTATCAAGAGCAATTATGCAAATTATTTATTGAGTAAAAATACCAACCATCTGGTGGCTTCAACGTCTTCTATGTGATCATTTTCTTTTGTTATTTAACTGTAGAGCCATTTTTGGGTCGACAGAATGCGTAGCGCCTACCACCATTTGGTATTTGGCAGTGCAGAGTACGGTGACTGAAAAACAGTTGGTTTTAGAAGCATTTTAGGAGAGAGTTTGTAAAAGTTAAGTCTAAATAATGCATGTTTAAACAAAGATTCATTATGTTGCAGCGTATACAGCTTCCTGCTGTCTGTCTTCTATTTTTCTTTAGTTGTTCAGTCACTGCTCTTATCTGAACTAACAGCCCATAAAGTCAGAAAAGACTAAACAATAGCAAGTTGACTACAAAATGATAAGGACTTGGGGAAACTATTGTTGTAAATTAAATTCAGTCCAAGTAATTTGGATATTTTTTCTAAAAATCTCTAAATATGTCATTTCATCCAGTCTTTGTCAATAAATTTTAAGGCACCATCTTATGCTTGTGTTCAAATTTATATTATTATTCCAGCTTTTTAATATTAGATGACAATTTATCCCTAAGTTCAATGGGACAAAAGCATTTTTACAGGCTTGTAGGAAACCTTCTGAGAGACAGAACACAGATGTTTTAAGCTTTTGTGCTCATACTTTGTGGTTATATTCCTTTTGTAGATAATCTTACAAAGAAAAATGTTATGAGTTAGCCTCGGGTTGTGGTAAATAATTAGAAAACCATGTGAAAGGTAAATATTTACAGGGGTGATTTCTATGTATGATTATCTCAACATTTGAAACTTGTGCCACAGGTTTGTATGAATAGTCAAGGAAATGACCTTTTATTGACTGCACACTTTTCTTTGGCCTTTTTTATTTTTCCCTAAATTCTCACAGGGTTAAGTTTATAAAAAAAAAAAAAAAAACACTTTGCAGCAAAAGCTAAAACAACAGTAAAATAAATAAATAAAACTTAGCAATATAAACTTGGACAGATGCAATTGTGAAAGATTGTAGAGTTGTATAATATGATTTCCATTCATAAAAAATGTTTCCTAGTCTTCTGTGCTAATGTAAATAAATATAGTTTAAAAGTGTATTTCCTGTGAATTTTACAGGTTAAACTGCTCTTGCCATGGTGCAAATCTTTTACTCAGAAACTTTGCAAAGTAACAAAACTACTATTTACCCGAGCTGCATATTAAAGAGGAAAGTCTTATGGGATGCTCCTAATCATAAAGAAAACTACACAAAGACATAAAAAGCTTAGCTTTGAGATAATTTCTTTGGATGGCAGAAAATGTCTGGAGGATTGTTTATTTACACCAACAAAGAAATGTAACAAGGAACGATTACCGATTTATTTAAACTAGGGATGCACGATATCAGATTTTTGGCTGCTATCCGATATGTCGATATGTTAAAACTAATTTGGCCGATAACCGATATCAATACCGATATTTTTTATTTACAGGCATTACATAGCTTTCTCTGCTGTGTAATTAAATTACTACATTATTCTGCATGGTCTTTGTCAATTTGTCCTGCTACCAAATGCAAATGCCAAAAGGGGGCTGAAAATGATGCAACACTTCATAAGGATTGTTTAATTTCCAATTTATTCATGACATTTACTCTGTAACACAATAACACTCGAACAAGTGCAAATTTGTACATTTTCACGAATCTAAACTCAACCTGTTCACAAGCGACAATTGCAAAGTGCATAAGTAGTAGTGCATTAATAAATATACTTGACAGTTTCTTAAATTAAAAATTAACTTAAAGCAGAAGCCTTTTATATCGGTGAGTTTTTTTGATGAAATGGCTGATGTCCGATATTTAATTTTATCGTTTAAATTAGCCGATACCATGCCGATAATATCGTACATCCTAATTTAAATCCTTAAGTATTAATGTGTTTTGAAGTCAAATTCACGTTTTGTATTTACAGTCCAACCGGCAGCCGGTGAAACTCAACTTGCTCACCTGCCAGGTGAAGCCAAGTGGCGAGGACAGAAAATGCTTCGATCTTATTTCTCGTAAGTTTTACACAAACATACCTGAAAAGTTCAGTTACAGACAGGTTAGTATGATAGGAGCATTTTCAAAAAGCAAACCGTGCTCTCTGTACCGCAGACCGTTTCACCAAGAAGACCTGCTTATTAAATTATAAAATGCAAAATCATACATTTGCATGCTTAACGCCACATCCTCTGTTTCCTGCAGATAACCGGACTTATCACTTCCAGGCTGAAGATGAACAAGAGTTTGTCGCGTGAGTATTTCGTATAACTGTTGCTACAAGAAAAAAAGAAAGCAACACAATCTCATTCTGTTAGAAAGTAATCATTAAACATGTGGACTCAGCCTGGTTCAAGCAGCTAACCATACTTAGCAAACACAAAAAATGGCTACAACTCAGATAAAGAACTAAAGTTGTGACGTAGTATTTGTGTGCGAAGTCAGTGATCTGTATGTTTTTTTTTTTTTTAAAGAATCCTACTTTGATTTAAACTTTTTACCATTTATGATAGTCAGGCATGAATATAGGAATTCAAACACCCACTTTATTGTTTGTATTTTTCTTTCTTTAAATGAGGTCTTGGTTAGTGGCTGCTGTGAAGCTTTTGTGTTTTTCTCAGTTTGGTGAAGACCAGCACTGGTGCTGAGTATTTTACTGTGATGTCAGCAGCAGGATTTTGTGGTTTGACTCATGTTGCTGCAACTTTTATTCAGTTGTTTACTATGAACATGCACTTGCTACACGTTTGCAGAAACACACAATCTCAAAACAGGAGATACTGGACATTTACTTATATGTTTTAATGACTTCCTTTTTTTTAATTTTGAAAGTTTTTTTTTTTTTATGTCAAGCTTTGTTTTTGCCACTGGAAAAAAAAAAAGACAGGTGTCGCATTAAAAACTACCCGTTCCCATAAGTTTGTGTAGGTTGTTTGAAATCTTTCTCACTCTGTTGTAACAAATCATTTTATTACCTGTCAGAACTGAAACCCTCTGAAAACACATTTTGATTTGTGGCATTTTTGTTCTGAATTCTCCTCTTTTGATGGATTATTTTCTGTTCCTGTCATGAAGCGGTTGTGCTGTTTGGGTCTGAGCAGCTCGAACACTCCTCATGTCAGTGCACGTACAGTCCTCTGAGGTTTTCTGCTGTTGGTTGTCAGCCATCAGAACTCCCTTTTTAGTACAGGTATATTCCCCATTTTAGGTAAACAAACAATGTGCCTTCATATCAGTGCACCTACTGATCAGTGGATTATAAAAACCAGTTTTTCACACAAACAAGTGAACAAATAAAAACAGACTTTTGAATGAGGTCACTTTGTGGCTGGTTGTAGCTTTCCAGGGAAGACACTTAAAGCATGATGTATATATCTATACAGGTGCTGGTCATATAATTAGAATATCATGAAAAAGTTGATTTATTTCAGTAATTCCATTCAAAAAGTGAAACTTGTATATTATATTCATTCATTACACACAGACCGATATATTTCACATGTTTATTTCTTTTAATGTTGATGATTATAACTGACAACTAATGAAAAACCTAAATTCAGTATCTCAGAAAATTAGAATATTGTGAAAAGTTTCAACACTGAAGACACCTGGTGCCACACTCTAATCAGCTTATTAACTCAAAACATCTGCAAAGGCCTTTAAATGGTCTCTCAGTCTAGTTCTGTAGGCTACACAATCATGGGGAATACTGGTGACTTGACATTTGTCCAAAAGATGACCACTGACACCTTGCACAAGGAGGGCAAGACACAAAAGAGGCTGGCTGTTCACAGAGCTCTGTGTCCAAGCACATTAATAGAGAGGTGAAGGGATGGAAACGATGTGGTATAAAAAAGTGTACAAGCAATAGGGATAACCACACCCTGGAGAGGATTGTGAAACAAAACCCATTCCAAAATGTGGGAGAGATTCAAAGAGTGGACTGCAGCTGGAATCAGTGCTTCAAGAACCACCACGCATAGACATATGCAAGACGTGGGTTTCAGCTGTCGCATTCCTTGTGTCAAGCCACTCTTGAACAAGAGACAGCGTCAGAAGCATCTCGCTTGGGACTGCTGCTGAGTGGGCCAAAGTTGTGTTCTCTGATGAAAGTAAATTTTGCATTTCCTTTGGAAATCAAGGTCCCAGAGTCTGGAGGAAGAGAGGAGAGGCACAGAATCCACGTTGCTTGAGATCCAATGTCAAGTTTCCACAGTCAGTGATGGTTTGGGGTACAATGTCATCTGCTGGTGTTGGTCCTCTGTGTTTACTGAGGTCCAAGGTCAGCGCATCTGTCTTCCTGGAAGTTTTAGAGCACTTCATGTTTCCTGCTGCTGACCAACTTTATGGAGATGCAGATTTCATTTTCCAACAGGACTTGGCACCTGCACACAGTGCCAAAGCTACCAGTACCTGGTTTAAGGACCATGGTATCCATGTTCTTAATTGGCCAGTAAACTCGCCTGACATTAACCCCATAGAAAATCTTTGGTGTATTTTGAAGAGGAAGATGTGATACACCAGACTCATCAATTCAGAAGAGCTGAAGGCCACTATCAGAGCAACCTGGGCTAAAAATCTAAAAATCTTTTTTTTATTTTTTATTGGTCTTCAGTAATATTCTTGGGTTATTTGGGGTTTCCATTAGTTGTCATTTATAATCATCAGGAATAAACATTTAAAATATATCGGTCTGTGTGTAATGAATTAATATAATATACAAGTTTCACTTTTTGAATGGAATTACTGAAATAAATCAACTTTTTCATGATATTCTAATTTTATGACCAGCACCTGTGTGTGTGTTTGTGTGTGTATAAGGAGGTTAGTGCAGTGAGCAGATTGTGCTGCACATTGAAGTGCTGGAGGCCACACAGCTATAGTGTTTCCTGTCTGCGTGATTGACCACAGTCCTGCGTAGGTGTTTTGTGCGTCTGTGTTCAGTGCATCACTGCTTAAGCGTCCGTATCTGAGAACATTAACTTGGAGGCACAAATAGATTGTGAAGAAAATAATTTCCATATTTTTTTGAAGAGTTGAAACTTGATGAATATGAAGAACTGTTAATAAAATCTCATGTTTTCAGTGTTACGAACAAATCTCTTTTATCTTTAATGTTTTTATCTAGTACACTTTGTCACTTAATTTATAATTTTTTAAATAAAGTTGTAAGTTCCACAATGTCCTTACGGATTTCAGAAACTATAATTTGCATTTGTCATAATTTGCTATATCAGTTGAAAATGTCAGGCTGCTCTCTTATCTTTTCTACACAAAAGTGGTTTTTACTGAGTAATAATTTAAAACATTTAATGCTTATTAGTCTTAACATTATCCAGATTTTGTCCTGTCTTGCAGATGGATCTCAGTGTTGACCAACAGCAAGGAGGAGGCTTTAAACATGGCGTTTCGTGGCGAGCCGAGCAGCGGCGGGGAGGATGGATTAGAGGACTTGACTAAAGCCATCATAGAAGACGTGCTGCACATGCCGGGCAATGAAGTCTGCTGCGACTGCGGAGTGGCAGGTGTGTACTGCTGCTGTCTCTGGGGACGGCGGCCACCTTCACCTTCGGTCTTTGTGGTTTAACTTTGAAAAAACGTTTTATTTAAACACGCAGTCCAGTTCTGCTTGGTCACAGCTTTCTTGAACTCACCACTTAGTTTAACTGCACAAGCTGCACTGTAAATCCCCCTGCAGCCTTCAGTAAACAAGTGCGAGTGCTAAAGCTGTTAGCATTCAAGGCTCAACTCGGTCCTGCTCCTCCCCCTGTGTTAGGAAGCAAAGAGTCAGCTCTCAGGAGTCCCATAGTCTTTGACAGTTAACACATATGTGTACATAAACACAAATACTCTCACTATAAAAACACACCGCAGCTTTTTGGCTGACCAAAGGGAGGATTTGGTATGGTATGGTATGAAGTTTATTCATTTTAAAAAAAGTACAAAACAATTCCATAACAATATATAAAAAGATACAAAAGATTTAAAATGAAAGGCAGCAGAAAGAAGAAAAAATCTTATTATATCTGCCCCTTTTTTCAAACAATTATTTCAGACATATTAATTTTCAAGTAACAGAACAAAATGAATAACTTTCTAATTTTTCTAATTTTAATAAAAAACACACACTAAGCTACTTCATATATACTTTTTTAACAATCTAGATTTGATCTTTTTCTTAAATGTACACATTGACTTGACATTTTTTACATCACTCTCTAGACCATTCCACAATCCAACTCCTTGGATTGAGGTAGACCTTCCCTTCAGACTAGTTCTGAATTTTGGTTTGACAAATATCTCTATCCCCTTAAGATTGTAACAACTTTGTCTTTTAACAAAATTTCTTTGGATATTTAATGGTAATGTGTTATTTTGAGCCCTATACATAACTGATAAAATACTATAATCTACCAAATCATGGAACTTCAATAACTTCAGTTGATGAAATAATGTGCTTGATGGGTGACAGTAATGCTTTCTGGTGATAATTCTTACAGCTCTTTTCTGTAAAATAAAAATAGGTTTTGTAAATGTTTTACACGCTTTCCCCCAAACATCAATGCAATAGATTAAATGTGGAACAATGATTGTGTTATACAACATGTACAGAGCTTTATCATTTAATAATTCCCTGACTTTGTATAGTACTGCAATAGATTTAGATATTTTTGTTCTTACAGAATTTATGTGATTTTTCCATGTTAGCTGTTCATCAATGATTACACCCAAAAATTTCATCTCATTAACTCTACAAATCTCAACACCCTCAATTTTAAATGGATCATCAACAGTTTTCTTTTTGCTACTAAATATCATGTATTTAGTTTTATCTAAATTTAATGATAATTTATTAATTTTAAACCAAGTTTGTATTTTATCAAATTCTGTCTTCATCAGTTCCAACATCCGTTTTACATCTTTACCCAAACAAAAAAATGTGGTGTCATCTGCAAAAAGGACACATTTGAGGAGTCCTGATACATTCACTAAGTCATTCACATATAAAATAAATAACTTTGGTCCAAGTACAGAGCCTTGAGGAACTCCACAAGTGATATTGCACAAGTCAGATCTTACACCATTTATTTGTACAAACTGTTTCCTATCTTTTAAATAGCTAGATACCCAGTGTAATGCTGGTCCTCTTATACCATATTTATTTAATTTTTCAAGGAGAATAGTGTGATCAATAGTATCGAATGCTTTTTTTAAATCAACAAAAATACTAACACAATACTGTTTTTGATCAACAGTAGTAGTTATTTGTTCCATTATTTCCATGAGAGCCATTGATGTAGAGTTTTTTGCTCTAAACCCATACTGACTGTTACTTAGAATGTTTTGTTTAGTAATAAATTTATCTAATCTGGTCACAAACAGTTTTTCTAGAATTTTTGAGAATTGTGGTAATAAGGATATTGGTCTATAATTATTGAACACACATTTATCACCATTTTTAAAGAGAGGAACTACCTTAGCTACTTTCATATTGTCTGGAAATATTCCTTTTGAAAATGATAAATTACAAATATATGTAAACGGCTCGATAACATAACTCATTATGTCCTTTACAAACATCATATCCATGTCCACCCAGTCTTTTGATCTCTTATCTGTAAGATTTTTTACTACATTCATTATTTCTTCTTTGTCAGTTCCATTAAGAAAAATACTGTTGTCACAACTTATAACTGAATGTTTCACATTATTGTCTACTTTTGGTATTTTAGCTGCAAGGTTTGATCCAATGTTCACAAAATGACGATTAAATCCATTTACAATTTCATTTTCATCATGGATTTCATTGTCATCCTTCAAAAAATATTGTGAAATACCTGTTTTTGCTTTATGACTTTTCAGAACACTATTTATTACTCGCCATGTAGCTTTCATATCACCATTGCTTTTATTTAATAAATCACTATAATATTCCTTCTTGTGTTTCCTTATAATCGCTACTAATTTATTTTTATACTTCTTATATTTCTCTTCAGCCTCTTGTGTTCTCAATTTCAAGAAACATGTATACAAATAATTCTTTTTTTTACAAGCGTTTCTCAACCCTTTCGTCATCCATGGTTGGTCAACAACATTTCTCTTTGTACAATTATTTTGCACACAATTCTTTTCATACAGAGCTCCTAAAATATTCATAAACTCATCATATGATCTGTTCACATCATCAACATACACGTCTTTCCAGCTTTGTTTATGTAAATCATCTTTTAATTTGTCCATTGCTTTTTTTGATGTGTTTATTGTTTTTTCCTTAATTGTAATTTCTTTTGTAATGCTTTGATCATTTTTATAAATCATGAAAACTGGTAAATGATCACTCAAATCACTCGTTAAAATACCTCCAATCACATCCCCATTTGTTACATTTGTGAAAATATTATCGATTATTGTAGCACTGTGAGTTGTAATTCTTGTTGGTTTTGATATTAACGGATAAAGATTTAAACTATACAATGAATTTGTAAATGTACTGATGTTATTTGAATCTGTTTTATTTCCCAGGTCAATATTAAAGTCTCCACAGAAAAAAATGCTTTTATTAAAACTCTTGTCCAATAGTTGTACGATTTTATCAGTGAATATTTCTATATTTGATCCTGGAGATCGATATACACAACTTATTAATATGTTTTTATCATTCTTGTTTATTATTTCTATTGTTATTATTTCCATGATATTATCAACAACTATTGACATTTCATTAATTAATTTACATTTTATTTCATTTTTAACAAATAGAGCCACTCCACCACCTCTTTTTTTGCTTCTGTTCACATGATATAATTCATACCCTTCCATGTGAACATTAGTTGTGTTTTCATCGTTGAGCCACGTCTCTGACAGTGCTATTATTGTAAAGGTTCTGTTTAGCTGTTTTAAATAATCTGTTATTTTGGATATATTTGCATTTAAACTTCTACTGTTAAAGTGAATAATAGAGAGACCTCCATTAGTTATATTGATGTCATTAAACTGTTCTTCATTATAATATTCACAGTCTTGTATTTCAGGGAAAAAATTTGTATCAATCACATCTTCAACATTGTATATTTTAAACTCTGAGTCTTCGTATGTTGCCATATTATAATGTATTTGTTTGTTTTATATTTTGATTATTTATTGCTTGTGAAGTTGTGTCAATGATTTATCATCTATCATTTCCTGAGCTTATTTTAGTCTTTCCAGATCTTTCAGGTCTTTTATTATTTTAGCCTGAGATCCTTCCTGTATTTTGATCCAGATGTTTCCATTTCTTGTCCAAGTTGATGCTATTTTTTTCTGTTTTTTCAACCACCTTGCTTCACGTGCAATGTTTCCATTTTTTTTAGTTAGATGTTCATTTATGTAAACATTTGTTCCCTTCAGTTTTTTTGCTTGCATTATTACATGGTTTCTTGATTTCCTGCTAATGAACTTGATGACTATGGATGGTTTGGCTTTATCTGATTTGTTGGGCAGGGTGTGACAGATTGAAATATCCTCATGTTCGATGTCAATGTCTTTGCTTTGTAAAAAATTCACTACTTGCTCCTCCAGAGTCTGTAGTTCTTCCTGTGGTGCATCTTCTGCTGTGTTAGTACCAGCAACAACTCTTGCATACGTTCGGTTCCTAACTTCCAGTCCAGTGATCACCAAGTTGTCTATTTTTGTGTATTGTTCCATGTCGTCAACTTTCTGTTCCAGTTCAGCTATTTTTTTGTCTTTACTAGTCATCAGTTCTTTCAATTGTCTCACTTCTTCAGACAGTCCTGTTAGTAAATCACATTTAGCTGATAATTTAGTCATATTTGCACTCAATTTAGTCACTTCAGCACTCAAAAAGTTCAAAGATTTTTTAACTTCCTCCATATCTTCTGAATTACTTTCCGACACTTGTCTCTTATCTCTGTGTTTGCTCGGCATTACTCACGATACTTCTGGATTATTGGTCTCAACTCTCAGAAGCACAGGATCCAGCCACGAGGTTCACAGGCTAGTGTTGTTAGCTTATGTTGTTAGCTTGTTGTTAGCCGAGGCCTAGCCAAATCTAGTCGAGGACTAGCGACAACAACCTCCAGGTCCCACGATTCACTCGGTCCAGAAGTTCGCAGCCCCAACGGTGACAGACCAGGTCCCGGTTGCAACAGCTCCCAAATCCCACAGCTGTAGTTTAGCTTCTTTGGTTTCCGCGGCTCGCAGGTCCAATCGGCAACGGACCGGGTCTCCGACGTAAACAGCTCGGTTCAGCGGCTCGCAGGTCCAGTCGGGCAGTGGCGGACCGGGTCTCCGACGTAAACAGCTCGGTTCAGCGGCTCGCAGGTCCAACAGCGGCGGACTGGGTCCCCGACGTAAACAGCTCGGTTCAGCGGCTCGCAGGTCCAATCGGAAACGGACCGGGTCTCCGACGTAAGCAGCTCGGTTCAGCGGCTCGCAGGTCCAACAGCGGCGGACCGGGTCTCCGACGTAAAGAGCTAGGTTCAGCGGCTCGCAGGTCCAACAGCGGCGGACTGGGTCCCTGACATAAACAGCTCGGTTCAGCGGCTCGCAGGTCCAGACAGTGGCAGACCGGGTCCCCGACGTGGCGGACCGGGTCCCCGACGTAAACAGCTCGGTTCAGCGGTTCGCAGGTCCAACAGCGGCGGACTGGGTCTCCGCAGGCCTCACTAGCCGAAGCAGCTCTCTGGCCAGCTCGTTAGCCAAACGTTAGCTAAACTCGTGGCTCAGCTTCCACGGTTCAGAGCGCGCGGATTTCCTTCTTCCACCTGTTCTGTATATATATATATCCACATATGTATTATCTATATAGATATATACATACACATATACAGTTGGAGTCAGTTTTGTAAAGTTGGCAAAGTTAGCTAGAGATCGGAGGGAGCATCAGTCAACACCTCCTACTCCATGGGCGCCATCTTGGTTGGTTTCATACTCTGAAGGGAGTAACATACATTTCTAGGCTTGAGAAACCACAACATTACATCACTTTGTTATATAAGTCGCACACGCTCTGTTGACCCCAGCAGTCTGCAGGGAGGAGAGGTAATTTGTCACTTCTTTGTTCCTGTTGCTGCATCCTTCAGTATTCAAGGTTTTATTGGAGAAAGTAATTTCATATATGAACTTGTTTTGATTTTAAACATACATTTATAACTGAATATTTTCAGTGGTGATGCTACTGGGCATTATCTTTAAGTAAAAATAGCTTCACAGGTTGTGACGTTCAAAGGTTTGAAACCTTGTTTCTGCTGGTCTGAGAATAAAGAGGTCATTGTCTCATTTTATATTCACCAAAGAGCTCCCTTTGTATGATTTGCAGCTATAGAGGTCACACAGAAATGTGCTTGTCATGTTTTAACACACTCTTTGTGACCTGCCTTCACCTAGCATCTGGTCAGTGTGCTTGAGTTAGTGTTTTCCTGCTTTGAGTTTTACTCATCTGTTTTTGAGTTTTTTATATATATATATATATATATATTTTTTTTTTTTTTTATTTCCACCGACCTCTACTTGCTGCATAATGTTCGAGCAATCAGCTCAGTTTTAGACTTAAATCTGCCAGATTCGGTTTTGGAACCCATGTGATGTTAACGTGCAATAATACACTTGTTTCACCAGCTAAAGTATTCTGACTAAAGATTTAGTCTTAATTGACCTAAATCTAGTTTCTACTGTAGACGATAGAATAATTCAGACAGCTAAATGTAGAACAAACTGGATTTTGTTCTTCTTTGCAGACCCTAAGTGGTTGTCCACCAACCTGGGGATCCTCACCTGCATCGAATGCTCCGGCATTCACAGAGAAATGGGAGTTCACATTTCACGTATCCAGTCTATGGAGCTTGACAAGTTAGGAACCTCAGAACTCTTGGTGAGCTACACAAATACTTTGCCAAATTAAAAAATATCCCGGTTTGCTCTACAATATCTCTAATGTTTGTATACTATTCACTGTATTTCACAATACAATTTAATATTCATTACTGTATTTTTTAATCAGCTTTATTAATGTAAAGTAGTCCCTTGCTACTTTGCGGTTTGTTTATCGCGGATTCGCTCTTTTGTGGTTTTTCAAAATAAGATAGGACATGACACACAATTGGCTGATTGCTGGATGACCAGCATTGAATTTTTATTTAAAATAAATTATTTTAAATTATTTAGCACCTGTGTGCAGCCCAGAGCTGCAGAAAAAGCTTCCTCCTGCAGCTGAACAGCTGATCAGCTGTTCTCCATACAGAGCAGAGAAGTGGGCGTGGCCGAGAGCTCATGCAGGTGGCTGAGAGCAGCAGAGGCACAGAGAGGGAAATCATGACATTCTGTGCAAGAGTGTGGGAAGGGTTTAAAACGCCTTTATGTATATATATATATATATATATGTATATGTATACTGAAATAAACTACTACTTACTACTTGTACTACTATCCCTACTTCGTGGTTTTTCACTTATCGCGGGTCTTCAGGGTACGGCTCCCCCGCGATAAACGAGGAACTAATATATATATATTTATATTTAAATTGTCTACATTTCTGTGTGTGTTTGTATGTCTGTTAGCAAAATATCTCATTAACTAGTTAAGCAATTTATTGAAATTTTAGAAAATTATTTTTGCATGTGCATTTGCATCCTTTTACTTTTGGGAGTCAACTTGATTCAAGAATCTTCCACGTCTAAACAGCTTTCATAAACATACAGCTGGTTATACAGTAGTTCCTCGATTATCGCGGGGGTTACATTCCGGATACCCCCTCAATAAATGAAAATCTGCAAAGTAGAAACGTTGTATTCATTTTATTATTTATATATTTTTGAAGGCTTTATAAATCCTTCCTACACTCTTTGAATGTTCTAAACTTTTAAACCTGCGTACTTTTAACAACATACATATATATTCTGCACAGTACTACAAAATTTTATATGGGGACTCACCAGCCTTGGTCTGGTTCGGGTCCAGTTCTGATCGGCTCTCTGCAGCCATTGAGCACCAGATGCTTTTGGAGAGAGCCGGACCTTTGGAGAGCCAGCACAAAACCACACGTTCCCTATCGAGTCCAAATAATCCAGAGTGATCGGGATGAAGAAAGTCTGGGTGAGCTCTGGAGAAGACACCGGACCTCCAAGCAACGCCTCACCGCTCGAGAGGCTTCTTGGGCCAGCAAACAGCTGTGATTGACCGATGAGGCTGGAAGTAGTTCTGGTCTGGTTCTGATAGGCGCTCTGCATCCACTGAGCGCTGAAGTCACTTTGGATAAAGACTGAACTTTTTATTCAGGTTCGGATCAGATCGAAACTTTCCCTCCATTTCAGTAGAAAGCAGCGTCCGGATGCACTGTTGGCTTCTGGGAAATGTATTTATTTTATACTGGCGATACAGTGTAGGCTTATTGAAAGAAAACTACAAAATGGCGGCGCCTGTCCGAAGTTTTTTTCTGTTAACGTTTTATCTGTATCCTCCCAATCACGTGAGTAATATTAAAGTTGACAATCATTGAAAAAACGCGAAAGCGCGAGTCCGCGCAAGTCGAATCGTGAAGTAGCGAGGGACGACTGTAACTCAGTAATTTTTACAGATATTAAACGAAAACTTGGTATGGGGATAGCGGAGAGACATCCCCGGCACATAATTTGAGCACAGATTACGAGAGATCTTTGTTTAAAACTTTTACTTGTAAGGGAGTGGGCAATATGCATTCTTTCAAGGAATGCTGGTTTTTAATTATAAATTTTCCAATAAACACACACACACACTCGCATACGAGGGACAAACGATGAATAAACAGAAAAATTGAGCAGAATTTAAAGCTGAACAAAACTGGATTTTCCAGAACTTCTGTATGTTCCTTCTTGTAATATTAATATTATCACATGTTTTTGTCTTTCTCTGCCAGCTGGCCAAGAACATAGGAAACAGTAGTTTCAATGAAATCATGGAGGCGAACCTTTCCTCCCCTTCACCAAAGCCCAATCCCTCCAGTGATATGTAAGCACACCAGATTTCATAGCAAACATCTGCCTTCTCTGGAAACGCTTTTTAAAATGTTATTTTATCTCCCACAGGACGGTGAGGAAGGAGTTCATCAACGCTAAGTATGTGGACCACAAGTATGCGAAGAAGACGTGCACGTCTGCGGCTGCTAAGATGATCGAGCTGTTCGAGGCAGTCCAGTCCCGAGACCTGCTGGCTCTGGTTCAGGTCTACGCAGAGGGGGTGGAGCTTATGGAGCCACTCCCTGAAACCGGACCGGTGAGTGAAACCTCTCATGCAGAGATTTAATGCTCTCCTTCAGCTAAAATAAATAATTAAATTCTGTTTGTTTGTTTAACCTCAGATTTAATCAACTTTGAGTCCACGTTTCTATGCAGTCAGTTTTAGCCAAGCAGCAAAAATTAAATCAGATTTTTTTTTTTTTTTTTTGTAAAAAAGGCCAAAAAGTCATGCAGTTGTATTTTTTTCTTTCTGTAAGGAGTAATATTTAGATTTAGACATTTCAAGTTTCAAAACTAGCATAACAGAAAATCTAAAATAAAGGCCATACTGTCAAAAAAAATAAAAGTACAAATAAATATTTCTGACCGTGGCAATTATGGAAGATTAATCTTTTGACACTTTTAATCAAACACAACTGCAGATCTTGATACTTCGTCTGAAAATATTCCTGGAATTTGTGCACCATGTGAAATCGTCTTTTAATCTCTAAATGCACAGTAGAACAATTGAGGACGTATTCGGATTATCGAGCAAACTAGTGCAAGGAGTCCACATGGTAGAGTCCAGTTCTGTGTGGGTGAGGTTCCAAGAAATTGAAATACAACCAACTTATTTCAGTAACAGCAAAAATAGTTTCACAAGAATCTGCACATTTTGGCTGTGCGTTGAGCCAACCAAACGTACGAGTGATCAGAATCTGGTAGTTTATGTTTAAGGAGAGGTCTGTTCAGGGAAAACATTTTAGATTTTTTTTGTGTGTGTGTTGACTTAAAAAAAAAAAACATTTTTAATGAAGCCTACATTGTACTAATGTTCAGCCTAAAAACTCAAAAGAATTCGAGATGAGCCTTTGTTGTGTCGGCACAGTGCTTCTTTGTCAAATCTGTTAACATTTGTTACCAAAGACTGCACGCACGGTCATAGTCTCGTTGAAAGCAAAATAAAAAGAAATGAGTTGTAGACCATTTCCTCTGCTCGGTTAAGAATAATGTGTCTTGGCAGCCATGATGACGATGTCTTCATTTACTATTCCAGTTAAATTACCACTAATGGAGAAAGTCTTCCTTCACACTCCTCTCATTGTGTCTCCTCTGACAGCAACTTATGGCCATGTTACACTTTAAATTTGTGTAATTGGCAGAGAATTGCCTGCTGAAAAGCTTTAGCTGGTATTAATTTATACAAGCTACATTTTTACATTTTAGAAAGGAAACCATCACCTTTCAGACACTGCAGGCAGATGAATCTTCTTCTAACAAACACTAAACTGTAGCTCTGTAAAAGCTCCTTTTAGGTTGTTGCTTTATTTTTTTTCATGTTTGTTTGAAGTTTATTCTCATTGAAACAACCAAAAAATATCACTTTCCTGAAAGAAATAGTCTGAGTCATTTGAACAACTTCACCCTAAGGTGCTGAAATCCTGTAACCTTCCGCCATAAACCATAGCAACATCAGTGTTAATTTAATATTTAATCGTCTTTGTGTCTTCTGCCTTTTTGAATCGCCGCTTTAGGCTTGAATTAAAGTTAAACGAGAAAAGTTGCATTTCCTGTGAAAATGCAGTGTGAATGTTTATTGCAGAAGAATTTGCGGAAAAACAGCTGAAATTAGCAACAAACAAAAACATGCTGAGACGGTAGTTGAAAATGTAGACCAATGGAAATCAGCAGGAGAAAGCAGAAAGAACACAAGTTGAGATGAGTGCAAAAAATGTGGTGTTAGCTGAAAAAGCTCATATTAGCATAAAATAGCTAAATAGTAGCTGAAATAACTGAAACTAGCAGAAATAAGCTGAAAGGAGCATAAGTTGAAATTAGTATAAATAATTTAATTAGGCTGAAAGTAGCAGAGATTATCACAAAAAAAACTTGAATTTATCTGAAAACAGCAGAAATTAGCTAAAATATGTGTGTGTGTGTGTGTGGGGGGAGCTAGCTGAAAAGTTAAAGCAAACTTAAATTAGCAGAAGAAAACAGAAAGAACATGTTTGCCCAATTAGTCCAAAAGAAGCAGAAATGAGCACAAAAAAGTGGACATTGTCTGAAAACAACTGAAATGAGCTAAAATATGCTAAAAAAAAGAGTTAGCTGAATAGTTGGAACAAACTTAAATTAGCATAAAAAAGCAGAAAGAACATGTTTGCCCAATTATGCCGAAAGAACCAGAAGTGAGCACAAAAAGTGGAAACATCTTGAAAAACACTGAAATTAGCATAAAACCAGCTGAAAGTACCAGTAGCTAAAAAGCAGAAAGAAGCCGAAATTACCTGAAGGAAGTGGAGAGAGCGCATATTTGCTGAATTAGGCTGAAAACAGTTGTAGTGAGTGCAACAAAAGTGGAATTAGCTGAAAAAAAGCTAAAATTAGCATGAAAACAGCTAAATAGTAGCGGAAATAGCAGAAGAAGCTGAACCTTGCATACATAAGATGAAATTAGCATAACAAGCTGAAATTAGCAGAATGAAGCTAGAAGAAGCACAAAAATTTTATAATTAGCAGAAAGAATCTAAAAGGAGCACAAAACAGCTGAAAGTAGCTGGAAATAAAGTTTAAATATGCACAGCTGAAAGAAGCTGAACCAGAACAACATGTGAAAGGAGCAGTAAAAGGTTGTAAACAGATCTAAAGATATGAAGGATGTAAAATGAGCTCAATTCATTTCCTATTAGAAAAAAAAGTTGCAGAAAAGGCTAAATATTTAAAAAAGCTAAAGTTGCACCAATACCCAAAGTCATAGCAGGATTATCCTGAAAGAAATGAACGTTTTGATTTATGATTTGTTGAAATAGCACAAGCACTGTGGAACGAGAAAGATGCTGAAAAATGTACGGAATAAAAATGGATCACAATAGTGTGAAAAAAACATTCATAAAATAAAATAACGAGCGGAGGACGCTGAAGACGCTGCACCGTAAACAACACACACGATTAGACTCAATCTGACGTAAGCAGGTCAGGGTTTTAGGTAAATATCCAACAGAAAAAAAAGGTGCACCAGGCTGCAGCAGAGTAAAAGGATAAGAGAGGATATTATGTGGTGATAGAGAGAACTGCTGCTGTTGTCTGCACCATGAAGTCTGACTCACCAGTATCTGATCTGCTGCTGTCAGTGCCTCTGAATGGCTGCAGAGTGACATCTAAACCAACACACAGCACAACTGAATCCTTATATTAACCTTTAAGAGAAGTCAAACGCAAATGTTTTAGTCTCTAACTCTGATTGTGCTTTAACCTCCTAGGACCTGACATCCACATATGCAAGAGTCCGGCTCTTAGGAGGTTAAATATGGAAGAAGAAGAAAAACATCTCAGTACTTACAGTCTCCCAAAAATGGCAACAACAAAAAAACTGCGTCAAGAGTGCAGATTTTTATTTTTAGGAGCCATTTTGTTTACTGCAGTTTGTTTAAATGCTGACAACACACACGTGCACAAAGAATAGAATAGAATACAGAATAGCTGCCCAGTCTCTCAGCATGCTGTGTTTGATGACCCCCTGCAGGAAGCCGGGGAGACAGCACTACACTACGCAGTACGGACAGCTGACCAGACCTCACTGCATTTGGTGGACTTCCTTGTCCAGAACAGGTAAAGACCATTTCTGCTTAAAAACTTAGGAATATTATGCATCACATTTACCTGTGTGAAAGCAGTGGAAGTGTCCTAAAACACATGATTTAAAAGGAACACGGTGTAGAAAAAGGCATAGTTGAATTTGATGTTTTCTGCAGTAAAGCACTGAGGAGCAGAGGTAGGCTTAGCTCTGCACGGCTCAGATTCCCACAAGGCAAACGGAAATGGGTCAAGCTCTCTGCTTTAATTTATTCCCTTCTTTTCAATTGTTTATCCACCACCACTCCAACAGCCCCCACAGAAAGAAGCAGGACTCTTTTATTAATTAATGACCACACTTTTACACTTACTGCTTATTCAAAATGATATAACTGACTTTTAAAGCATGTCTTCTTTTTAGTTTTCTTTTTTTTAGGATTAATGTTTTACTCACAAAATGTTGTCTTGTTACACATCAGAGCACCACAGGGCTGCAGTAGCGATGGTCAGTGCCGTGGGAATATAATCCTGAGGCTGCAGGGTCAAAGAATTGTCAAATCTTTCATGTGGGTTTGCTGGTTGTGACGAACGCTGCAGAAGGGAGAAGCTAAAAGGAAATTAAAAACTACATGTTTGAGCAGCATATAACCTTTTCCAACCCAATCTTGTTGAAAACACAATAACCTAAACCCATAGGCCTGTGGAGCACACCTCCAGGTTTCCTGACCATATGATGTGTTTTTTTCTGCAGTGGTAACTTGGATAAGCAGACGGAGTGGGGGAACACCGCCCTGCATTACTGCTGCATGTACGAAAAGCCTGAGTGCCTCAAGTTACTCTTGAGGGGCAAACCGGCCACCGACATCAGTGAGTCAGGGTTCATCCTCTCATTTATATCTTCTGTACAACGCTTCAGACTCTAAGTGTTGATTTTTTTTTCCCTCTCTCCCTTCCTCACACTTCAGCCAATCAGAACGGAGAGACGGCTCTGGATGTTGCCAGGCGACTGAGGAACAGTCAGTGTGAGGAGGCAGTAAGTACAGGAGCCAACCGGCTGGATCTGCTGAACGTTAGAGCAGAAAATTAATGCTCTGGTTAAAGCCCTGAAAAATACAAGGAAACAGTGCATGTTAGATGAAACAAACCAGTGCATTCAGTACATTAAAGAATTATGTTGAGCAAATATTGAGTCAGAACACTAGATGGCAGTCAAACATGTCTCCAGCCTCAGGCGACATGAACGCTCAAGTGGAAGAAATTGTTCACGAGTGTGTATTATTAACGCAATCATGAACAAGCAGACATAAAAAGCAAAAATAACTGCAGTTTGTAATCTTTAATATATATAAATTGGCACATTTGAACCTCAATTTCTCCTTTTATGAACTGGTAAGATCCAGGAAATGGAACGATGATGTATTGAACTTGAATTTGTCGTGTTGGTTTGGTTGTGATGCGGTTCTGTTTGTGTCAGCTTGTGCAGGCTGCAGAGGGGAAGTTCAACCCTCACATCCACGTGGAGTACGAGTGGAGCCTCAGACTGGAGGAGATGGACGAGAGCGATGACGACCTGGATGATAAGGTGCTGACACGCTGTATTTGTAGTTGTCTTGTAGCAGTTCTTATGATGCTCTGTTTAATGTCAACCCATTAATCTCATCGCGTACGTGTTGCTCTGCAGCCCAGTCCCATCAAGAAGGACCGCTCCCCGAGGCCTCAGAGCTTCTGCCACTCCTCCAGCCTCTCCCCCCACGACAAGCTCTCCCTGCCGGGCTTCATCAGCCAGCGAGACAAGCAGCAGCGGCTCTCCTACAGCGCCTTTACCAACCAGATTTACAGTGCCTCCACCGACCTCAGCTCCTCCCCTGTGGCTGACGGGCCGCCGCTTCCACCCAGGAACCAGGGCAAAGGTCAGACATGGCTGCTCCAGAATCTTTCACGTCCATTTCCCGACAATCCTAGACTTTATCAACCTGTAACATCCAAATTCAGGATATTATGCTATGCTGATATTGCTTTTGCAAATGTGACCCAGTACAGAATTATTTACAGATTGTGTGCCTCCTCTACTTTGTTTGATTATCATAGACCGAACATAGGCTTCAGTATGTCTGTTAATATTTATCCTACAGCTAAATGCATCATGATCACTTCAGTGGAAAGTTTCCTGCTTGTGCTGCCAGTCTCACACACACACATACACACCCTGCAGTGGTATGCAATTTGTCAGCACTCAGATCAGAGGGCGGAAGAAGGTGTCATTAGGTAACTTCTAAAGTAAACCTAAAGGAAAAACATGGCCGCAGGAGAAGGCAGGGTGCGACAGGGAAGCTGCATGCACACTTCATCATTAGTCTGTGTGTACACACACACACAGAGAAATGACTGGGCGTGCTGTCTCTGCAAGATTGCAATTAAAAATAACAATCCAGCCTCTGCTGATCTGACACAACCTTAACCATTTATCAAACATGACTGAGAAGGCTGCTGAAGTTCACGTTACAACATCTCTCCTAACATTTAATCCCTTATTTCAACATTAAAGTTGAATGTTTTTAGCTTAAGCTGTGAAACTGAACTTGTTTATAACCTACAGAGCATTTAATAACTGACTTTTATCGAAGGGTTTGGTTACAGATGCTAAGATTGTTCAAATTTCTGTTTTAGCGCTGCACGTACAAGTTTAGTTATAATAAAAGTGATATATTTCACATTAAATTTCTTTGTGCAAGTTTACTAAGGTAGTGTTTATTTCTAAAAGCAGTTACCGTATTTTTCGCCCTATAAGTCGCGGTTTTGTGCATAATTTTTATGCCCTGCAACTTATATGCTGAAGCGACGCATTTATCAATTTTTTTTCCCCCCATATTTATAAACCGATTTTTGGCTGAGATATGATTAATTCATTCTGACTGAAAAAATTGAACACTACCATTTTCAGCCACTAGATGGCACTCGAGTAGTAAGGCATGCCGTTGTATCATGTATACTTTGTTGTGGCTATTAATGACAAATTCAAAAAATTCAAGACAAAAACAACTTGACTTTATTTGGTATACTTTACTTTATACTTTGTTTTTGTCTTGAACTTTGTTGAATTTACCATGTCCTAGATGACTTGAGAATCTTGACACAATCGGCTTGCTGTATCCCGCCACCTTCGTTCGGCTCGTTGCTTGGAGCAACCATCAAACCAGCTTCATTTTGCTGCACCGCCACGGTGAAATGCAGCTGATTTGACCATTGAAGTGTATGTATTAATTAAAAGTTCAACTCAGACACACCTTTGCTATAATTTCGAATAAACAAATAATTATTTTAGGTGCTTTTCTTGTTAAATTTCAAAGAAATGCACAATGGCTCGTCCCTCTGTGCGTGCCCACTTCTGCAAATTGGGTTTTGAAATGCAGCTAAATTGATCGTCAAAGTGCATTTATTAAGCAAAAGTTAGACTGAGACACACATTTACTATATTTTTGAGCAAACAAATAATTGTTTTTAAGTGTTAATCTTGTTAAATTCTTGTTAAAGTCCTCCCATACACGCCCCAGCGGTTGCTATTTGGCAGCCAATCGATTTTTGGCACAACACCGCCCCACATTTCTGGGTCGTCAGCGTTGACATGTAACAAACGCAACACGTCAGCGGTGATGCATAATAGATGCGACATATACGGCGAAACTACATATTTATAGATTTTTCCACTTTATTAGACATATTTGTACTGATGCGACTTATAGGGAGGAGCAACGTTTACGGCGGAAAATACGGTACTCTTTGTGTGTGAATGTTTCAGCCTTGAATTTGTATTTTAAGAAGCAGAACAAAAAACGAGTGTAGAAACTACCTATGAGTCATTCTTAGTATAACCCTGTCTAACGTGCGCACAGAGAGGTCTACAGTTGAAAAATCTATCAATTTAGTTCCTGACCGATATAAACGCAAAGCTTCTGGGTTGTTTTCTTTTTTTTTTTTTGGCAGTTTTGATTGACAATATAGGAAATAAACATCAAGTTTTTTGTTGAATGTACATTTCTGGTTATTTTAAGTGATTTTTGCTGACTGAACGGATACGTCCATGCATTTAAAACATTCTAACTCCTGATGCTCGCTCTCTTTGCACCGTTTCTCTTCGTTTTCTTCCTTTCTTTGTCACTGATAAGATTTCATCTTTGTTATTTTCCAGTGTGTGGGAGCAACTCTTTATAAGACCGACTTGCTTGGAAGATTCTCTCCCACACTCCTCATCTTCGCTCTGTTTTCTTTCTCTTTTTTTGTTTTTGTTTTGTTTCTCTATTCTTTCAGCTCCACACTTGGCATTCCTTGGCTCTCATTCGCACTACGCCACTCTGGCTGGCACTCGACCATACATCAGTGAATATCTTGTTTTACGTTCTCCCCCTTTTCTCCCTCAGTTGTTTTCATCCTTTACAGCTCTGATGTACGAGGTCATAGCATCATTTTGACTTAAAGGTTATACTTCAGAGGTTTTGAAGTGTCGAAATGTTGAACAATTATCTTACCTGTTTTAGATAGCACTTTGAACAAACTCCGTTGGGAGTCAATTCCGATCAGACTGATGAGCTAGTAGACTAAAGCGAACCACTACAGTCTTAAAACAACTCCAATCTCAATACTATTGTGCAGGTCTATTGAAAAGCTGCTACCATATTTTTCGGACTATATAAGGCGCACCGGATTATAAGGTACAATATCAACGAATGGGTCTGTTTTCATACATAAGGTGCATTAAGCGAAACAAAACAGTCAGATAAGTCAAACTTTATTCAACTCGATCACAATAACTCTCAGTATTGTTCAGTTGTACCACATAAAGTCTGTTCGAAGTCAGTAAGCCCAACCAGAATTGATACATAAGGCGCACTGGGTTATAAGGCTCACTGTCGGTTTTTGAGAAAATTAAAGGATTTTAAGTGTGCCTTATAATCCAAAAAATACAGTATTTGAACTTCATTTGCCTCATTTTTTATTACAAAATTATGAAATTACCAAGTATTTGCCAGCTCTAGTGGTAGCCTGTCATGATAGCAAATTTTGCTGAGCAATTAATTGTCTCAGAAATTATTGCGATAAACAATAATATTGTTTGAAATTTGACAATAATTAGTAATTGTCAAATTTAAAAATAAATATTTAATTTGTTTTACATGTAGTACCTTTTTTCGACCACCAGATGGCAATATAAGACAGTTTGAACTGAAGGATGGGTAGTGAGGAAGTGAGCAGCGTGTCTCTTTAAGAAAAATGAGAGGGAGGCCCCTTGACGTGACATGGGCTGTCTCTCTTAAGTTCTCAAAATGGCAGACGCTCGGTGTGGTTTGAGCTGTTTAGCATAGCATTTTTCACACAAAGCTTTTAATAAAAAAATCAGTAAACAAGTTCTCATCTTCTTTTTGCAGAGAAAAACAACTTTTTAGACAAAGGCACGGGTTTCAACTGTGAATTTTGGAGCTTCGACAAGACAAAGGTTTTATCCTGAGGTCGGCCCGTTAGCTTAGCTCGTAGCTTAGCTTCTCAGCTTAGCTGCTTTTAACGATCCAAAAACGCGATTTTGGATTATTTAAACAGGTTTTAAAGAGAATGGGAGGGGTCAGTGGCGCACCAGAGTTGAACCTTTTGTCATCCAGTGTCTTCAGAAAGAGAGAGACAAGAGAAGAAACAATAAAGGCGATAAATGAAAATGATGTTGATAATCTTCATTTATAATGCGATTAATTGATTTATGGTTTATTACGCCAGGCCTATCTATGGTAGTTGTAGCAGCAGCACTTCCAGTGTAAACTGACGCTCTTCTTGCAGGAATATCAAATTTTTTCTGCTGGAATAATCAACTTAAAGGTTAAAAAAATGGTTGAACCACTGTATGAGTTTTATTTTGTTTTTGTTTTTTAGATAAGATGGATTCATTTTAGTCACGGTCCTGCTTGAACTAACTATTAGCTCTTCAGTCTGGTCAGAATTAACTAATTTTATTCAGATAGCTACAGTATCTGCAACAGGTAAGCCATTATCTGTTCATAACCTTTCCACTTCAAAAGATCTGAACCATTCCTTTATTACCTGGACCATGTAGGATAATTAATTATTGTTGGCCTACGTGATTTATAAATTGTTCTGGAATGATTTTCTGCCATCGTTGAGCTGTAAACTCTTAACCACAGCTGACTCCTCTCTGGCTGAGCTCTCTAGTTGCTGCTTTCATCATACTCTTCTCTACGTTAGTAACCAGCGAGTGCTTTAGGGTCTCTGTAGATTTAGGAAGACGTTATCAAGAAAATAAACACCAGAAACATGCCTGCACCCCAAGTCATTGTGTGTTTGTTTCTTTATTTATCTGTTATTTTCTGTTTATATATATTTTTTAATTTATTCATTAATTTGGGGGGGTTGACCTCATCACCTCATGTGTCTTTATGTATCACTCCTCCAGCTCCTCCCCCATCCGGCCCTCCCTCCACACTCACACCAGGAGTCAGCTCCACCCTGTCCAAGAAGAGACCTCCGCCCCCTCCTCCTGGACACAAACGCACCCTGTCTGACCCACCCAGCTCGCTCTCTCACAGCCCGCACAGTAAAGGGGGCTTAACCGGGGGTGAGACAACAAGCACACGTAAACAGATGGGCTGGTTCGCTCCGGGCTTTTCTCCAACTTTATGATAAAGAACCAGGATTAACCAAAGATGAACAAAACTTTTAATTAAATTAAGTTCCTTTTTGTAGAGCAACACGTCATTTTATTATGTGTGATTCTGAATGTAAACCAGTGTATAATGATAATTTTAATAAAAACACCAAAACATTTAGAAAGGCAGCAAAATCCAATTTTATATATTTTAGACCTTTTTGGGTAATATTTTAATAAATCTTTATAATTGGCAAATCGTTTAATAACTAGTCAGTTAAGCTCTTAACAATTGCTACATGCAGATGTTGTAAGACTACAGGTGCTGGTCATAAAATTAGAATATCATGAAAAAGTTGATTTATTTCAGTAATTCCATTCAAAAAGTGGAACTTGTATATTATATTCATTCATTACACACAGACCGATTTATTTGAAATGTTTATTTCTTTTAATGTTGATGATTATAAATGACAACTAAAGAAAACTCCAGTATCTCAGAAAATTAGAATATTACTTAAAACCAATAAAAAAAATTTTTTAAAGATTTTTAGAAATGTTGGCCAAATGAAAAGTATTAACATGAAAAGTATGAGCATGCACAACATCAATACTAAGTTGGGGCTCCTTTTGCCTGGATTTTTTATTTTTTTATATATACCTTTATTTTCCCAGGAAGAAATTCATTGAGATCATCAATCTCTTTTACAAGGATGTCCTGGATTACTGCAGCAATGCAGCGTGACATGGAGTCGATCAGTCTGTGACACTGCTCAGGTGTTATGAGAGCCCAGGTTGCTCTGATAGTGGCCTTCAGCTCTTCTGAATTGTTGGGTCTGGTGTATCACATCTTCCTCTTCACAATACTCCATAGATTTTCTATGAGGTTAAGGTCAGGCGAGTTTACTGGCCAATTAAGAACATGGATACCATGGTCCTTAAACCAGGTACTGGTAGCTTTGGCACTGTGTGCAGGCGCCAAGTCCTGTTGGAAAATTAAATCTGCATCTTCATAAAGTTGTTCAGCAGCAGGAAGCATGAAGTGCTCTAAACCTTCCTGTTAGATGATTGTGTTGACCTTGGACTTCAGAAAACACAGTGGACCAACACCAGCAGATGACATGGCACCCCAAACCATCACTGTCTGTGGAAACTTGAGACTGGACCTCAAGCAACATGGATTCTGTGCCTCCTCTCTTCCTCCAGACTCTGGGACCTTGATTTCCAAAGGAAATGCAAAATTTACTTTCATCAGAGAACATAACTTTGGACCACTCTGCACCAGTTCCAGGAGAGACGCTTCTGAAGTGGCTTGACACAAGGAATGTGACAGCTGAAACCCATGTCTTGCATACAGTGGGGAGAACAAGTATTTGATACACTGTTGATTTTTCAGGTTTTCCCACTTGCAAAGCTTGTAGATGACTGTAATTTTTATCATAGGTACTCTTCAACTGTGAGTGATGGAATCTAAAACAAAAATCCAGAAAAACACAATGTATGATTTTTAAATAATTAATTTCCATTTTATTGTGTGAAATAAGTATTTGATCATCTATCAACCAGTAAGAATTTTGGCTCTCACAGACATGTTAGTTCTTCTTTAAGAAGCCCTCCTGTTCTCCACCCATTACCTGTATTAACTGCACCGGTTTGGACTCGTGACCTGTATAAAAGACACCTGTCCACACACTCAATCAATCAGACTCCAGCATCTCCACAATGCCCAAGACCAGAGAGCTGTGTAAGGACATCAGGGATAAAATTGTAGACCTGCACAAGGCTGGGATGGGCTACAGGACAATAGGCAAGCAGCTTGGTGAGAAGGCAACAACAGTTGGTGCAATTATTAGAAAATGGAAGAAATACAAAATAACGGAAAATCTCCCTCGGTCTGGGGCGCCATGCAAGATCTCACCTCGTGGAGCATCATTGATCTTGAGGAAGGTGAGGAATGAGCCCAGAACTACACGGCAGGACCTGGTCAATGACCTGAATAGAGCTGGGACCACAGTCTCAAAGAAAACAATCAGTAACACTCTACGCCGTCAAGGATTAAAATCCTGCAGTGCACGCAAGGTGCCCTTCCTCAAGCCAACGCATGTCAAAGCTCGTCTGAAGTTTGCAAATGACCATCTGAATGATCCAGAGGAGGAATGGGAGAAGGTCATGTGGTCTGATGAGACAAAAAGAGAACTTTTTGGTTTAAACTCCACTCGTCATGTTTGGAGGAAGAAGAATGATGAGTACAACCCCAAGAACACCATCCCAACCGTGAAGCATGGCGGTGGAAACATCATTCTTTGGGGATGCTTTTCTGCAAAGGGGACAGGACGACTGCACCATATTGTGGGAAGGATGGATGTGGCCATGTATCGTGAGATTTTGGCCAACAACCTCCTTCTCTCAGTAAGAGCACTGAAGATGGGTCGTGGCTGGGTCTTCCAGCATGATAACGACCCAAAACACACAGCCAGGGCAACTAAAGAGTGGCTCCGTAGGAAACATCTTAAGGTCCTGGAGTGGCCTAGCCAGTCTCCAGACCTGAATCCCATAGAAAATCTTTGGAGGGAGCTTAAAGTCCGTGTGGCCCAGCGACAGCCCCGAAACCTGAAGGCTCTGGAGGAGATCTGTATGGAGGAGTGGGCCAAAATCCCTGCTGCAGTGTGTGCAAACCTGGTCAAGAACTACAGGAAACGTCTGATCTCTTTAATTGCAAACAAAGGTTTCTGTACCAAATATTAAGTTTCATTTTTCTGGTGTATCAAATACTTATTTCACACAATAAAATGGAAATTAATTATTTAAAAATCATACATTGTATTTTTCTGGATTTTTGTTTTAGATTCCATCACTCACAATTGAAGAGTACCTATGATAAAAATTACAGTCATCGACAAGCTTTGCAAGTGGGAAAACCTGAAAAATCAACAGTGTATCAAATACTTGTTTTCCCCACTGTATGTCTGTGCGTGGTGGTTTTTGAATCACTGACTCCAGCTGCAGTCCACTCTGTGTGAATCTCCCCCACATTTTGGAATGGTTTTTGTTTCACCATCCTCTCCAAGGTGCAGTTATCCATATTGCTTGTACCACATAGTTTCCATCCCTTTGCCTCTCTATTAATGTGCTTGGACACAGAGCTCTGTGAACAGCCAGCCTCTTTAGCAAAGTCCTTTTGTGTCTTGCCCTCCTTGTGCAAGATGTCAGTGGTCGTCTTTTGGACAACTTTCAAGTCAGCAGTCTTCCCCATGATTGTGTAGCCTACAGAACCAGACTGAGAGAAGCACTTTGCAGGTGTTTTGAATTAATTAGCTGATTAGAGTGTGGCATCAGGTGTCCTGTGTTGAACCTTTTCACAATATTCTAATTTTCTGAGACACTGAATTTGGGTTTTCATTAATTTTCAGTTATAATCATCAACATTAAAAGAAATAAACATTTGAAATATATCAGCATGTGTGTAATGAATTAATATAAGATACAAGTTTCACTTTTTGAATGGAATTACTGAAATAAACCAACTTTTTCATGGTATTCTAATTTTATGACCAGTACCTGTATAACATGGCTAAATTATTTGCCTTATAATTCTAATTCTAATTCTAATTCACTTTTCTTGGAGGTGGTTAATCGCACTAACACACCACATAAAACAAATCAATCAAATTACCCCCCCCCCCCCATTTTTTTTAAATGCGTTTCCTTGCAGTTATGTCTTTTTTATTGCATTTTCTTATCAATCTTCTTGTGTCCCACCTATGTCAACATCCGACCACAAAATACCGTAAATAACAGCACTTTTAAATCTGAGAGTAAATAAGAAGAGTTTATGGAGAGCTCAGCCAGATGACGTCTCCCTCATTGTTTAATTTAACCATCCACCGCATGTCAATTTATTTTCACATTTATACCAAATTTATTCCTTTATTATTCCTCTGGTGTGGCGCTAAGTGACACGTTTGTTGTTGCCGATGTTGATATTTTAGGAAGTGACTCTACCCCTCCTCCAGCCACTAAGATGTCTCCTGTTTCCAACAAGTTTGAAGGCATTCCTCAGCAGCAAAGGTAACAGCAGGAACTCACCAAGGTCGTTTCTGTGTTAAAGGTTTCTGCTCATAATTGTAAAAATGTTTTGCTTTTGAGATGACGCAGGTGTTTTCATGTTTGAGTACATCTAAAAATGTTTTTTTCCAGCACTACTTCAAGCAACACGAAGTCTACACTTGGTCCAAGAGTTCTTCCCAAACTACCTCAGAAAGGTACGGGTTCAGTCACATTGTTTAATATGAAACGTTGCTCACGTGTTTTTTCATGACTCTGCGTGGTTTCTCCAGTGGCACTGCGCAAGATCGACACCATTCACCACCCGTCTGTGGATAAGCCCAGCCTTCCTCCAGAGGTCTTCCAGAAGTCCCCCCCGCCAACTGAAACCACTCATAAGACTCCTCTGGCAGACAGGCCTCAGCTGGGCGATCTGCCCCCCAAACCGCAGGTGTCTGAACTCCCCCCAAAACCTGGAGAGCTCCCCCCGAAGCCGCAGCTCTCCGACCTCCCTCCAAAACCTCAACTGGGAGACCTTCCACCAAAACCGCAGCTCAAAGATCTCCCTCCCAAACCTCATCTCGCTGACATCCCCCCTAAACCAGGAACAGTGGAGTCCACCCCCAGGCCACCTCCTGCAGATTCATCTCAGAGGCCTCAAACACAGCCTCCACCTCCTCCGCCTCAAGCTCAGCCTCAGCCTCAAGACTCGCCGTCACCTAATCAACCTCCCACTATAGTGACTCCAACTACACAGCAACCAGTCGAGGACACCAACGGGACCCCCCCAGGCACCACTGAGACTCCAGTGCCCCTACCAAGAAAGATCAACACTGTATGGATATACCAGTTATTTCTGTTTAATATTGTAGTGGTTTTTAAGTGAACATTTTGATAAACTAATACAATAAGATACTTTTCATGTAAAATGTAAAAAACGGACATTTCCCCAATTTTTACACGGAGTTAGGTGGTAGCTGAATCGTCTATTTATTGTATGAATGTTTATGAAGCATTCACACTATTGTGATCCATTTTTCTTTCATACGTTTTTTTTCGGCATCTTTCTCGTTCCACAATTTTTGTGCTATTTCAACAAATCAAATCAAAATGTTCAGCTCTTTCAGGAGAAGGGTGCTGTGACTTTAGGTATTGGTGCAACTTTAGCTTTTTGAAACGTTTAGCTTTTTCTGCCACTTTTTTCCTCATAGAAAATTAATTGAGCTCGTTTTTCATCCTTCATATCTTTAGATGTGTTTACAACTTTTTACTGCTCCTTTCACATTTTGTTCTGGTTCAGCTTCATTGTGCCAATTTAAACTTTTTTCAGCTACTTTCAGATTTTTTTTCAGCTGTTTTAAGATCTTTTTAGATTCTTTCTGATAACTACAACATTTTTGTGCTTCTTTTAACTTATTTCTGTTTATTTCAGCGTGTTATTCTCTTTTCAGCTTATTTCTGCAAGTTTCAACATTTTCTACTATTGCAGCTACTATTTAGCAGTTTTTATACTAATTTTAGCTTTTTCGGCTAATTTCACATTTTTTGCACTCATTTCAACTTTTTTCAGCCTAATTGAGCAAAAATGTTTGCACCTGTAATTTCAGCTCCTTTTTGCTTTTTAGCTACTTTTCAGCAGTTTTTTTGTTGCCAATTTCAGCTTTTTCCACATGATTTTCATATTATTGTTCTCATTTCTGATTCTGTCTGCCTAATATGGCAAAATTGTGCTCTCTCCACTTCCTTCTATTAATTTAATCTTTTACTACCTTTTCAGCTAACTTTTAGCTTTTTTAAGCTAATTTCAGCTGTTTTCAGATAAATTCAAGTTTCTTGTGGTAATTTTGGCAACTTTCAGCCTAAATAACTTCTTTGTACTAATTTTAGCTTGTTATGCTCATTTCAGCGTATTTCTGCTATTTTGGCTACTATTTAGCTGTTTTATGCTAAATTTAGTTTTTTCAACTAATTCCACATTTTTAGCTCATTTTAGCTCCTTCCACTTCCTTCTGGTAGTTTAAGCTTCTTTCTGCCCTTCAGTTACTTTTCATCTATTTTTAGCTAATTGCAGTTTTTTAGCTAATTTTCTAATTTTGTGCTAATATCTGCTAATTTAACCCTATTTCAGCAAATCTGTTTTCTTTCTGCTTTCTTCTGCTAACTTAGTCTTGTTCTTACATTTCAACTACATTTCAGCATGTTTTTAGCTAATTTCAGCTGTTTGTCAGCAAGTTCTTCAGCAATAAGCGTTCACATTGCATTTTTGCAGGAAATGCAATTTCTCTAGTTACATACATATTTATCCCACGTGGTTTAAATTTAACATTTAAAAATTAACAAATGTGACTCATTTATTCAGCGGCCATCTTTTCAACTTTTCCACAGAACTGTAACAAATTTAATGCATGTTGAGAAGTCAGCATGACTATATGTTGTGTTCTGGTTCATTTTAGAGATAATTACACTTGACAAAGAATTTAATACGACTAACGGATCAAAACGTTGCACCACAAAACCTAGACTTGTTCCTGTAAGAAAAACAATGTGTTAAACAAAGTGTAAGAAATCATTTTGAGCCTTTTGTAAAAGCAAAAATAAGTAAATGATAAAAACTAAAAGTTGTAGTTTGATAAATAATTCACCTATAACTTCAGTATTTACTTATCTTCTGGTATATACATTTACTTTTAACTGACTGATCTTTTAGACTTGTTTTTGTGAGGTTTAAATCGAGTTTTCCATATTTGGTTGGTGACAATACGCCAACACTAAAACATCTTAAAAAGTGGTAAATATGAAAATTAAACATGTTAAATAAACCAGCATTCGCTTAAAACCCACAAAACAAAGCAGTTAGCATTTTTCCTGATGTCGACCTTGTAAAATTAACAGCATATTTATATTTGCATTTCACTCCACATGTTTGGTATTTGATATTCTTGTCTTTTGCAAATGCATCCATGCTCACCTCCAAACTGAGAGAGTTTTGCCTCCTGTGTGTCCAGGGGAAGAATAAAACCCGTCGGGTGAAGACGATCTACGACTGCCAGGCCGACAACGACGACGAGCTTACATTTGTCGAAGGAGAGGTGATCATAGTTACAGGGGAGGAGGACCAGGAGTGGTGGGTGAGTTCTGCAGCATTGTTTGGACCTCCACAGTACTACCACAACATGACAGTACTTCATGTTTCCCCCTTTTTTTCCATTCCAGATTGGACACATTGAAGGAGATCCGGACAGAAAAGGGGTATTCCCCATGTCTTTTGTGCACATCTTAAGTGACTGACAGCCAGGCTGACTTGCACTATCTCTCTAAATTGGGAGTTCATGTAAATACCTATCAAACGGCAACACCCCTGGTCACACGACAGGTGAAAAAGAAGAAAAAAACAATGAAGAAAAACCAAGAAGGCTCATCTAGACCTGGATGTCACATCCATGCTGTACAAAGAATGTGTGTATTCTTCCTCTACCAGTATTATCTTAACCTTTTAGCATGGCTGAGACAAAGCCACTCTCAAAACCCTAGCACTTACCTAAAAGTCTATGTTTATGCTGTTCCTGTGTATATATGTATGTAAATATATATATTTGTGTGTGAGTGTATATACATGTTTTATTGTACAAAACATGTACCGTTGCTCTCTGCCTGTCAGACTAAGCATCAGGTTAGAGTGTGAATTTTATCTGTATTAATTTACTGGCCCTCAAGTAATTATCCGCTTATATTCCTGGAACAAAAAACGGACAATATATGAAATGGAATGTGAAATAGGTCATAACATTGTCTTGCATCCCTGTTCACCACCATAGTTGTCTGAAAGAGGCAGGAGCACTGATCTTCCCTAGATGAAGGGTTTTCATTAAATGTACTCCTCGTTCTTGCTTGCTTTGTGTTACATGTATTATGGTTTTACTGTACGGAAACCTGCTGCTGCTGTGTGGAATATCAAATCCTGTGGTTCACTGTAGGTCACCGATTTACTCGTTACACTATGTGTGCACTCAACGCCACCTCAGTCTTTTCCTTTGTGCATGGTGTAACTGGAAACGAGTGGTGCCTCGTTCAAACACTTCAGGGTTTGAAGAGCCACTATTGATATTTAGGACTGCAAAACGAAGCGTATCCTTGTAGCCACAAGTATGGGAATCTGAAGGACATCTTAGCAATAACTTGAGTTTTGCACAGGCTGAGTTTTAACCTGTGTTCACAGTTCAGTGTCTTGTGAAACCTCATGAGCTTTTGTTTGAATCATGCATCATTCCATGTTACTGGAGTCGATACATTTTACAGGTTGCCTGTAAACCAGAAATGTCTCTTAAAAATGAAGGCTTGAGACGATGCATTCAGTCCTCACACTTGCAGTTCTTCCCATGTTAAGGAACAAATCAACCCATTGTATCAATTAAAAGTGCTGTACTTAACTGAACCTGCTTTGTGGTTTTACTTTATTTGTACTTTCATTGTTGAACTTATTTAAGCTGACTTCTCATTTTGACGGTGCAGTAAATTTTAGGTTCCTAATAAACTGGAGCTACAGAATCACTGGAAAACACGGGAAACTGCCGTTTTTGCTAGAAATGGAGTTTAAGCTGTACAAAAATCCGTTTTGATTACAGTTTTAGTACATAAATTAGGTCAATCCTCAAGTTTGACTTAAAACATTCAAAATTAAAGATGTGCTACAGTTGCCATTTAAAAAAAACAGATTTTATTTAACTTTACAATAAAGTTTCATAAGAACACTCGCGTCCTATGCCTTGCATTTAAACATCCAGTATTTAGTTACTGGGATTAAACAAAAACTTTCCATGAACAAAAGTTTTACATTTTAAACGTAATCAACAAAAGCTTAAATTTCTTTTATAAAATAGTCTCATTTTAACAGTTTTATTTAGACACTTGGGTTTTGTGCGTCACTTTTGACCCGTGGTTCTTCTCCACAGACTTGATGACTCCCACTGCAACCGTCTGCTTCAAGTCTCGTGCAGCAAAGCGGCCTGTGAAATCAGAAGGAGGTTTTTTTTTAATTAAAGTTGGAGGTACAACAAAAGTTGCAGTAGGGGAAAAAAAAAAAAACAATCTACCTAATGGAGGATAATGGAAGAAGCTCTCCACACACATGGGCTTTACAGGAATTAGTTTGACTGTTGCAGCATCTCCAGACATCAGGATCTGAGGGTGGTCCTCCAGTTTCTTGCCTGTACGGCGGTCAAGTTTCTCCTTGAGCTCCACGAACCGGCAGGTGATGTGGGCAGTGTGGCAGTCCAGCACCGGGGAGTAGCCAGTTTTTATCTTCCCTGGATGGTTTAGGATGATCACCTGAAAGAAGACCAGAAGTTTTAGTTCTCGTTTTATCATTTACGACAGTAGCTTCACACAGACCTGAGCTTCGAAGCTGTGGACATCTGAAGGAGGATCCTGCTGAGCGTTCCCAGCCACGTCTCCTCGCCGCAGGTTCTTGACGGACACGTTCTTAATATTGAAGCCAACGTTGTGGCCCGGCAGAGCTGTGTCCAGCCCCTGGTGGTGCATCTCAATAGACTTAACTTCTGCTGTAAGCTTGGCAGGGGAGAACATCAGAGTCATGCCAGGTTTGAGGATGCCAGTTTCGATCTTTCCTACTGGTACAGTCCCAACTCCTGAAAAACAAACCTCGTTTAGACCAGATTTAAACATTGGCACACCTACAAAAGCCTACCTCCAATTTTGTACACATCCTGCAGAGGTAGCCGTAGTGGTTTGTTAATGGTGCGCACGGGCGGTTGAATGGAGTCTAGGACTTCAAGCAGAGTCTTCCCACTCGCCGTTCCTTCCCGTTGTCGCACTTTAAAGCCTTGGTACCATGGCATCTGCACACAATTATAAAATTTATCAATCCACTGCAGCATTTGATCATTTTAGTCAAGGATCATCACTACCTTCTGGGTTGGGGTGATCATGTTCTCCCCAGTCCAGCCAGAAATGGGAACAAATGGAATTGCTGCAACATCGTAGCCAATCTTCTTCAGGAAGACCTTCACACCTCGCACCACTTCTTCGTAGCGCTTCTGGCTGTACGGCGGTTCAGTCAAATCCATCTTGTTCACGCAGACGATGATCTGCTTGACACCCAGAGTGTAGGCCAGCAAGGCATGTTCTCTGGTCTGACCACTTCTGGACACGCCTGCTTCATATTCACCTTTCGCCGCAGAAACCACCAAGAGGGCAACATCCGCCTAAAACCGCATACAACCTTCAGCCAACATTCATTCAAGTTCAACTCATTTTTCTTCCTCCCCACCATTTCATTACCTGAGATGTCCCAGTGATCATGTTTTTAATAAAGTCACGATGACCAGGAGCATCAATGATGGTCATGTTGTATTTCTGGGTGTTGAATTTCAGCAGGGAAATATCAATGGTGATCCCCCGCTCCCGCTCGGCCTTCAGCTTGTCCAGCAGCCAGGCGAACTTGAAGGAACTCTTCCCCATCTAGAAAACACATTTTGGTTACGGTTCTACATTTCTTTAAAACTCTTCAAAGTTTCCTCTCCTGACCTGAGCTGCAGCCTTCTCAAACTTGTCCAGTTTCCTCTGATCGATGCCACCACACTTGTAGACGAGGTGTCCGGTTGTCGTGGACTTTCCACTGTCAACATGGCCAATGATGACCACATTAACATGAGCCTTCTCTTTTCCCATCGCTGTTCAGTAGAACAACCAACAATTATAATATCACTTACAATTAACTAGCTTTACTCAGGTTTTTCTATCAAATAGCCCTGCTCAGCTAATTCAGACTCTCTTTATAGACCTCACAATGCTCAAGTGAAAACAGGTGCGCAGTTTAATTAGGTGTGAATGGTGCCTGCTGGTCACTGAAGCACAATGGAGCTGATAAACGCAAATGGTGTAAAACCCAGGAGAGAAAACCTAAATGCTTTAAAAAAATATCACTTTTATCAATGATGATGTGGAAGAAAAAACTATACAAAGGTTTCACTTTGCATTTGATTTACAGGAAGAAGGCAGAAGTTAAACTCAATACCAACCTTTAGCACATCTGATAATTATGTCCAGGTGTATCATGTGGCTTTGGAAAAACAAATCAGAAAAACAAACACAAAATGAACAATATATATGAATTTAAAAAAAAACAGACAGCTGTTTAGGCCATAAAATTGCAAGAAATCTAAAAAGAACTAATATACGGGTAAGTAAGACTGAGATTAAAGTGGATTACTGTACAGTACACAATGATCCTGTCCAAAGAAATGCATACTCCTGCAGGAAGTGACCCAGACTGGACTGGAAATGCCCCAGCTAGCTGCTACTGCTATTTGTAGTTGCAAATAATCACATAAATCTATGCAAATAATCATAAAATTAATATTAATGCAGTGGTTTATTTAAAAAAAAGTGTTATAAAAGTTCAAACATTACAAAATGGCTGACATGTATGACAAGTGGGCAATTATGAATTTTTGTTGACAACACAAGGATGGTGTAAGTCTTTTTATTCAAACATCTGAAAATGTACACACCCATTACAAAAGTATCAACCAACTCCCAGCTGCACATGTCAAGAACAACGGGCAACCCAAACACAATTAGCGAGGAGCTGTTTTGGACAAATAGGCATCTTAAAAGGAGACGGTTCTTTTTAGTGAGCTGAGCCAAAAAAATCAAATCCCGGAAAAGAGCCGTAGTTCCCACCATTAGACTGGAAATAACCGTTTGTTTGAATACAGCGGGCGTCTTCTGACCAGGCGGGTCCATTTGTCAGATGTGTAAATGCGTAACCGCCCCTCCCTCCGTGCTTAGCAGTGACTGTAACCGAACTTCCCCCTCCTTCATCGCAATGACGCTTGGATAACTAACCAGGAAACGGCGGCAGCAAATCGCTTTTCTTCTTCAAATCCGTACCGCCGCTGCTTACAGCGTGGTATTCAGTCGTCGACTCGCGTGTATTTCTCAAAGAGCATCAAGGTAAAAAAAAAAAAATTCTACTTTCTCAAGTATCTTTTCGGCTTCGTAACTATCCGCCTTACCAGCGTGGTAGCCACTTACTAAAGCTCTACATGTCAGGTTTAGATTTTTGTTTAATGAATGACTCGTTAACGTGGTCAGGTTAGAAAAAAATACACTCGGGTATCGTTGACTTGCAGAATAAAATTAAAAGTGGTAAATATCATTACCGCGCTGCATCCTGTCCATGTACCGTTAACTTCCTCTTTTCAGAACAGCAGCTAGTTTCTCAAAGGAGTCGCGAAGCTACGCAGCCGAGCTGATCTTTCCTTTATTTGGACAGGGACATTGAACGTTACATGGCTGACCCTCTGCAGCCAGGCCATCAACTGCGCGTTTGGCCTCGTGCGCTTTAAGCTGCTGCATGGACAGAGACCGCAAATGATGCATCATAAAGGCAGTGCACACACTGACAGCTGGGGCATCTTGGAGCTGGTCTAGATATCCACTCTGATGCACACCTGTTCACAGATCTACACGGTTTTACGATGTTCACTATTTAAGATGAGGAGAACAGATTAGAAATGTGACTATTACTTTATAAAACTTTGCTTTTCTGTCAGTTTATCATGTGTAATGGACCTGAAATGACTCACTTAAACCAACAATTGAATGCATATGCGCCTATTTCTTCTGGGATACTAATTTTAAATTAAAGATTTGTCTCTTGTCATTCCATGAATGGCCTTTTTAACCACAGAGCCCTATAGCTATAAGGACTGTGTGTTATTTCCTTCCTGCCCAGGATCTGAAGTAGTTGCTGAAAGTGGAAGCGAAACAACCAGATAGATGAATTTGTCCATCAGGTATTGTGAAAGTGCAGCATAAATGGGTTCACAGTTTCCTTTGTGAAAAGTAGACCAGACAGCAGCGCAGTTGATTCACTGCGACTCTTCTAGTTGGTAATGCATGCCGATAGAACTGACACAGTTTTTGGGTGTTTCTTGTGAACTTTATTTCTGCTTGCTGCAGAAAATAAAAGACTCCCCTCAGGTGTGGCTGTAAAAGAGATGTAGAGATCAATGGCCTGTTTGGATTTTTATAAAAACAAATTGGGTTCTAATTTCTAAGAACTCCAAATGAAAGCATGCAGTACATATCTATTTGGATTAGACACAACAAAGCATTTACCTTAAATGTTTTTATGCTGGCATATTTCTTCCACACCAAAAATGTGTTGTGCATTCGTAGTCCAGGTAAAGGTACGTGCCGCATGTCACCAGTCAGGCTGTTTAAGTTGAACAGGTCAGTGCAGCTCTCCAGTCGGAGCAATTATTGCATCCTAAGTATTTGGTGACAAATGAGTTACTTTAGTTTTTAGTTGTTTCTACAGCTTCTGAAGTGTAAAACATTTATTTTTATTTGAATTTCCCTCTTTAGTGTTCCCATTTTACCATCTTATTTTTATTTATTTATTTTTTTTAGTATGTCTTGACCTAAAATAAACATTTTCCTTTTTAATTCTTTACCTCCGTGTTTCTCCTTAGTTTGTGGCGTTTGACTGGAAGACATGACGGTACCTGACTAGTGCCACGGCTGTAAGAAGTTAAACATGGTCAAACTTGTTACGCCCTCTGTCATACCAAAGTGAAGATTGGATAATAGGTGGAGTGATTTAAAAAAAAAGTTTTCAGGAAAACTCATATTTTGTGTTTTGAATACTGGTGTATTGAAACCTTCAGCAAATGGCAAGAGTTGCTCGTTTTGAGGCATGAAGTTAGACGGCTTTCGAGTACTTTGTGTGTAGTCTCTAGTTTTCCTCTCATTGTCTCAGTTTGTGAAACAGCCGTGAAACAAAGTATTTTTCGCTTGGTGCAGGGCTGTAAAGCCTAGTCAGGTGCAGGTACGGACGTGCTGGTGCGCCCAGGCATGACTGTTTCACTTTAGATGCTCACTAAACCAGCACTATTTTAACAAATGATAGAAAGAAAGAACAGAAAAGCACTTTGGAAATCAAATCCCACGAGAGGGGAAACTTCACAAAATTTTCTCCACAAAATATATATATAGTACTGTCCTTTAAAGACTTCTTTGTCCAGTGCAGCACTTTATTTTATTTAGCCGCACTTCAGGTAAACTGTATTACCGTATTTTCCGGCATATAAGTCGCAGTACTGCAACAGCGAGTCCTCCCGTGCGCGCTCGCTTCACTCAGCTGATGCAGGCGGAGGAACGCTGGAGAGCTAGCGGCTCCGGCTGCGATGGATAAATGGATAGATGGCGCCCCGCTGCCCAGGCGAAATGAAGCCGTTTTGACCATTAAATCAACTCAAGGGTTCAGCGGTGACGCATAATAAATGCGACTTTTACGCAGAAATGACTTGTATATGTTTTTTTCCTCTTCATGATGCATTTTTGTCTGATGCGACTTATACTTATACCACCACTGCCGCATAGTTTTAGGGGACGAGATGGTGTAGGTGCAGGGCAGCCGACTCGGGACCCGAAGGTCCTGGGTTCGATTTCCAATCATTGCACATCTCATGGTGTTTCTGAGCAGGACACCTAATCCTGAATTGCTCCCCGGGCGCTTGCATAGCTGCCCACTGCTCCACCTGGGTATATCCTGGGTGCGATGGGTTAAATGCAGAGAGCCAATTTCATCTTTGTATGGGAACATACAATGATGACAACACATAGCATTTTATTACTTTATTATTATACTCCAGAGCGACTTATACGCTGGAAAATATGGTGTATACTCCATTACCAGCAGCTAGTAGACACACACACGCATGCTGAACGTCTCTGTCACTTATTGTTCTGTGATTAGTTTTGCCAAAGACAAACATTTCTCAGATTATTAGTGTGTGAACACATATTTTTAGGTTCTTGGCACTTTAAGCTCCTTATTTTGTGCTGAAGTGAGTTGTTTTTGTCCTCTGTTGTTAGTTGATCCAATAACACCAGCAGTTGTGTAACCTACAACGGCCTCACAAAATGCTTAAACCCACACCGACACAGTCCCGGCACAACTTGTACTATAAGGTGATTTCTGCCGGACGTTGTATTCATTTTCTATAATTTGTGTATTGATTGGCATATTTTGCGCTGTGCTGCAGAAAAACTCAACATTGATCCATGTTTCTGTCATACATGACTGTTATCAGGAGTTAATCCAGAGATGTTTCGGTTTTATTCAGAGGTGCTTGATTTGCAGCTTTAATATTGATGTTTTTTTTAGAACTCCTGTAATCTTTGGAGGCCTGGCTGTCCGATTTGCCTCGGAGTACACGCTGCTCCCCTCCTTGTGTTGCACTTTTGCGTGCCTGCTCTTGTCGATAAGCAGATCAGAAGTAAAATGATGACATACCTGAGTCATCAGTGGGAAGAACTGACTGCAGCCCCCGTGTTCAGGTGCATGTGGCTGGATTATTAGAGAGCAGAAATTTGAAAGGTTCCTTTTAATTAAAATGAAATTCACTGCATTTCTTTTTAAAGGTCTGTTATAGAACCTTTGAAATGTGTATGAAAACTAAATATTCCTCTTGAAACGAACATCTTTCACCTCCACAACCTCATTCACTTACTCTACTACTTCATTCCTCTTCCCATCTGGAAAACCAGCTTGAATCCACCTCCATTGCTCCTCACTTTGCTTCCCTTCCTGGTCCCCTGCAAACAATATAACGTACCGATGTTCTGCACACGTGCACGCTTTCTGACCCATTCACAGGTTTGCTTGCTAGTTTATTATAGCAATAGTTCCAGCTGACCTTGAGTACACAATTTCGTTCCACCTCATGTGCCGCATGTGATGCAAATGACAAAAAAGAACCTTGAATTTTGTTTTTGTGAAAAGTAGGGATGCACGATATTATCGGCATGGTATCAGTATCAGCCAATATTGGCGATAAAGTTAAATATCGGCCATCAGCCATTCCATCAAATTAATTCACCGATATAAAAGGTGCTGGTTTAAAAAAAAAAAAAAAATCTATATATAGTGTTACATCGTTTTCAGCCCCCTTTTTGTCATCTGCATTTGGTAGCAGGCCAATTTGACAAAGCCCATGCAGAATAATGTAATTATTTATTAATTAATTATTAAATTTATATTAATACTATTAATTATTAAAATAATGTAAAATGTAATAATTCCACAGCAGAGAAAGTCTCTGTATCTAGGGAAAGAATATCGGTATTGGTATTGGTTATCGGCCATATAAGTTTTAACATATCGGATATCGGCCACAAATCCAATATCGTGCATCCCTAGTGAAAAGGTTATCAATGGTAAGCATCTTACCTGTTGTAGCTAGCTGTTTGACCGGCTTCAGTTTAGAGAAATCGTTTAGTTCAGACAGGACTGACTAGCTCCCCTGAGCAGGCCCAAGACCAACGTGAATTACTATAAATGTAAAAATTAAGATGTTCAGTTTGTGGAAATGCTTTTTGACTAGGGTCAAATAAAGAGTTATACGTTTGGTTCATAACCTTTACACCAAACCCCACTTCTGAAAATCTGAGCTCATCTTTATGCTGATTGTTGTGCTTTAAGTGAGCAGGAGATGGTCTGGAGCTGTGTGGAGGCTCCTAACTGCGGTGGTTTGTGTAGCTACGAGCAGTTTGCTCTTGATGTGTGCGAGTCAGTGAGAGTGTGTTTCGGGTTTTGATTCGTGAGCAATACTCTCACTTCCGCCTTCTGATGTTGCCTTACTGAAGCCCTAAGCAGCGTTATAATGAGAAGAGAGAGCAGTCTCGTCTGATCCGAAGGCCTTCAACAGGATGCTTTCGCTGTAGGCTCGCTGTTTTCAGCAGCATCTTCACACTGAATGTGGAAACAAGGCAAAGAGCACTTTGCATGCAATCTGTCAACATAAAGCTATAAATAGCATGGCCTACTCAAGAGGAAAAAACCCACATCTTTCACACATGCACAGAAAACTGTTTCAGGCTCTCAGCTAAGAGAAGAGACCATGTTGAATTTCTCCCTGAAGATCTGGCTGAATATTTTCCCTCTGCTGTGTTAGAATCAGCTGCGAGCACGTCAGATCATAGAAAGGTAGCGTGTTGATGTTGAGGATTTTATTTTGGCATGTTAAACCAGGCATGACATCCTCATGTGGCCGCCCACATGTCGTGTAGAGCAGGCGTGTTGGCGCAGATGGCGACTCAGCGTGGTCGAGATTCAGTTTTTGCATGCGACTGTGGCTGTGCTGCCCCCGCACCAACCCTCCATCCACGCGTCGTGTTAAAACGCTCGCACACGTTAAATTTGAGGTGTGGTTTTGTTCCACTTCACGTCTTAATCGTGCAACCGTGTTTCATACTCCTCCTATAGGACTCTTAAATCTACACCATCGTAATAGAATGAACACAGTTTGTGCATTTGTTCAATATTTTGCGTAGTTTTTTGTAACAGTAAAACTGTCATATGGAATCATCATGCTTTATAGGAATGCCTGTTTGTCACGTTACGTGCCAAAGTTTTAACAAAGATCTCATCTGATCTTTTGGTGCTCAGAGTTTGTGATCGGAAACACTCTCTGCTACTGCCAGATCAAATGTTGTTTGTGAAACGACCGATTTAGAGACTGAATATTTTGTGTTTTCTAAGGTTGATTAGCTGTGGGAGCCACTTTACTGGAAGTACTGACCTTTGGGGCTTATTGCTTTCTGTCCTGCCAAAACTTTGTAGATCTAGTTATATAAGACCACGCCGCTAACCGAACCACACCACTAACTGCATCATGCTGCTAACTGGACCGTGTTGCTAAGATAACCTCACTATCATCAGAACCACTCTGCCATTAGGACCATGCTGCTGTAGATGTATTTCTTTTTCACGTTTGGCGCCTTGTTTCTGTGTTTTTGTTGCATTCTTTGAATAAATCCCAGTTTGTTAGTTTGGAGTTGGCTCCGAGTGTGACTTCGCTCGCATTAAACTGACTGATGAAGCCTTCTGGATGGAAGGCGAAACGTTTTCAGCTAAAAAAAAAAAAGAAACTGTCCAGATGACCTGACTGAATATTGTTGGTTTGTATACCTGGATTAATGGGGGCCGAGATGGTGTAGAGGCATGGCAGCCGGCTTGGGACCCGAAAGTCCCAGGTTCGATCCCCAGTCACTGCACATCACGTGGCGTCTCTGGGCAGCACGTCTCATCCCCAAAATGTCCCCCGGGCGCTTTCAATAGCTGCCCACTGCACCACCTGGTGGTGGATGGGTTAAATACAGAGACTAATTTCGCCATTGTATGGAAACATACAGTGCTGACATTGTGATGACATTATTATTATTATTGAACATGGACTTTGTTGTTTTCAACCAGTTTGACATGACTGTCAACAAGGAAGAGGGCTGGCACTGGAGGAGGGGGTGTGACAAAGAGACCATCTTAGCACCAACATAACTGGTTTGTTCCATTTTGGAGTAAGCTGTTGGGGGAAGAATCAGTTTTGTGTTGTGTGTTCCCTTGACTGATGAAGCCTTCTGGATGGAAGGTGAAACATTTCAGCACAAAAAAGAAAATGTCCAGATAACCTGACTGAAAATTGTTGGATTGTACACCTGGATTACTGAGCATGGACTTTGTTGATTAGCGTGTGAACTATAGCCAAACAGAACCTATGAGAATTGTGCTGCTGTTGTTCGGTGTGTTGTTCTGCACCATTAGTGACTGGCATATATCTTAATCTTTTAGTGCACCGTTGGGCGTTCATTTAGCGTAGATCATAATTTCCGAACAGTAAGCTGCTACTTATTTCACACGCTTTGAACGCCGTGGCTTATACAATGCTGCAGCTAATTTATGGATTTAAAGAAACATTTTTTTGATGGGCTAACGAGCTTCATGCCACCAAAACATTTAGCTTTGTCTCACCCAGGCGCTCGCATAGCTGCCCAATACACGTCTCTCTTGGGGAGTAGCGATCAGTGACTTCCTGGTAGACTACTGTGTATATATATATATTTTTTTTTATCAGCTGTGTTACAGGCACTTTTCAGAAAAAAAAAAAAAAAAAACATTTAAATTTTGTATGCCTCTTTTGTGACTGTCTATTGTTGTTGTTGTTGCTCACTTTTGTCATCATTCTTTAAGAAATCAGGTCTCTCTTGTAAATGAGTCCCCGAGGCTCAATGGGATTAACTTGTCTAAATAAAGGTTGAATTAATTAATTTGTGTGTGTTACCGGTTCATATTTAATTAAAAGTAAAAAAAAAAAAAAATCTGTGTAAATATCTCATGTTACAACATGTACACCTGCGGCTTATAGACAAGTGCGGCCTATTTATGTAAAATTTTCATTATTTTGTTGTATTTTTTTTTTTACTGGGCGTGGCTTATATTCAGGTGCACTCAATAGTCCAGAAATTACAGTATCTTAGTTTATATTTAGATCCTTATATACCGTTTCTTTTTACGCTTCATATTTTTGCTATTGTTGGATGTAACTGGGACTCTGTGTACACAATTAAGTTCCACCTCATGTACCACATGTGACGCGAATGACGATAAAGAACCTTGAATATTTATCATGGACCCACATACCAAGGTCTGATAGTATTGATTAAATAAGACTAATGTTCTGGTATGGGGAAAATTTCTATTAAAGAGGAGCAAACATACAAGTCTTTATAGTTCAACTATCTCCAAGCCATGTAGCTTTTCTGTGGAAGTTTTCTTAATGAAGTTGTTTTTCTGTTTTCTATGGGCTTTAGGAACACATTGAAATGCACACACACACACACACACACACACACACACACACACACACACACACCCTCTGCCCCAATTCGGTGTCCTCCTTTCACTAATGGGGGTCAGTAGATGTTGTCATGGCAATCCAACTTTTGATTAAAGTTTCATTTAGTGGTAAAGCCAAAAACGCAATAACCTTTATTTATTTAATCTTTTTTTTGTTTAATTAATTCCCACATGTTACTCTAAGGTTCTCTAATTGTCACAATACTCAGAAATGTTGTTTTTTAAGCACAAAGGAACATCCATTCAGTCAGTTTCTGATCTAACAGCTGTAGTAGTTTGGTGTTTTGAGACCGTGGAGCTACTGAATCATACGGTTTTTTTTTTTTCTAGTGCCGTTGTCTCGGCCAGTTGCAAAGCTGAGGAAACAAAACCGATCTATTTTTTTAATTATTATTTTGTGTAATTGTGAAGCTGAATTTGTGATGAAGTTTTAAAATATTATTTGCAGTTCAAACTTGGGGATGTTGCTTTGATGATGTTTTTGCAGCAATCGCTTCCTGGTATAATCATGTTTAACTAATCACTATATGAAGCCTGTTCCCTACAATCTGAGAACTTTACAAAGATTTACAAAGTTAAAATTCTGACGAAGGCAGGAGAGAATCCGTTGAAATGAAATCTAGTCTGCTGGAGATGCAGAAGATTCGATTAGCTGCAAAAGTTTCACACATATTTTTAATTAGAAACTTGCATCAAAATGCACCCAATTGAATAGAAAATCCATTCGTTCTTTATCTTTACCCGTTTCTTCATTTTCGGGTCTCGGCGATCACTGTTCATATCCAGCAGTCACTGTGCGAGTGGCAGAGGACACCCTGGACATGTCTCCAGTCCATCACAGGCTCACATAGAGACGAGCAAACATTCACTCTCTCACTCACACCGAGACAATTTAGAGTTACCAATCAGCCTAACATGCATGTTTTTGGTCTGTGGGAGGAAACCATAAGGAAAATGTAGTTTGATTATTTTGTGTGACAGCTACACACACTTCCTGTTGAATAATTGATGGTCCGCAGTGAGTTGGGCAGTTTGTGTGCTTCATGTGGTGGAGTAAATGAAACCCAAACCAGTAGTTGTCAGCTTATCTCTGCTACAAACCGAAGATGTGACAACACTGGTTCGTAAAGAAAACTAAAACATTTAGGATGTTAAAATTTAGCTTCTTGTGCGCTTTTTAGAGCGCAACAGAAAAAAGCAAATGCTGGAAGTTAAAATTAGTTTGTAGAAAATTATATTAAGCAGTGTCTTATTATTTTTCAGCCAAGTTAATATAATTAAACCCAAATATACTATTTGCATGTCTTAACACTTAGTGAAGTTACAGCTATCATTTCTCGGATCCAAAGGTGGTTTAAGTACTTCTCTTCTAACTCAGTCTGTATTGATCAGACTTCCTTCAAGCCTTTGTTATAATAAAAGAGTTTGGCTTTGAGGAGTCTAAAATACTCTGAACCCTCGCTGCTATCAGGCAAATGTGCTTTTTTTTTTTTGTGGTAGGCTGGATTTAATTGTAGCTCGGAGGGACGCGCGGAGCTGAATCATGCACGGTCACTTCTGAATGATCTCATCATGTAGGTCTTTCCTCGCAGCAGCACTGAACTGGATTACAGCAGTCCTGCAAGTACAGCGTGAGCCAGAAACCTCAAAACTACAGCGGTGATGGTTTCAAGTAGACTTCAGCCATTTGCCACAGTCTAATGAACAAAAAAGAAAATGGTAGATTTTGGGGAGGAATATTAAATCAAATAGAGACCATGAAAGCCCAGATTTATCAGTCATACTAATGCACGCGCACACACACACACACACACACATTGGCCTTGTTTCTGCTTTGTTGGGTGCTAAACATGCTCCATACATTGATACATCCTGACGTTAACCTGTAGCTAAAAACTACAGAGCATCACTGGATTAATAGATCAAAATCCCATTTGTGCTTTATTTAGCTGTTTTATGTGGCTTTTTTTTATTATTATTATTTTATTGTGGTAATTAAGGCTCATCTTTTGTTAACAACTGCATTTTTATTGCACTAAACCCTAAAACTAACATGGTTTTGTGCTTAAAATCAGTTTATTACATTTTGGACACAATATTAACAAAGTAAAATGGAAGCTTACAGTATCTTTCACTTGTGGCATACATTTAAAGGTAGTCAAAAGACAATACTCTAGGGACGGACGATATTGGATTTTTGGCCGATATCCAATATGCCAATGTGTTAAAACTTATTTGGCCAATAACCAATACCAATATTTTTCCCCTACACCTACTTACAGAGACTACATGGCTTTCTCTGCTGTGGAATTAAAATACTAGATTATTCTGCTTGGTCTTTGTCAGTTTGGTCTGATACCAAATGCAGATGCTAAAAAGGGGCTGAAAATGATGCAACACTTCAACTTGGATTATGTTTAATGTCAAATTTATTCATGCCGTTTACTCTCTAACAAAATGACAACACTCAAACAGTGCAAATTGGTAAATTTTCACAAATCTAAACTCAGCTCACGTGACTTCATAACGTTGTGCTGGCGCTGCAGGCATCCTTGTCACTGGGTTGTCTGTCTTACACTGCCTGGCCTAAAAAAAAAAAAAAAAAAAGCTGCCACCTTGATTTAACTAAGCAAATAGGTACGAGCCTCCTATTGGATAATTACTGAATGGGTGATTATCTTTCAGCTGGCAACAAGTTATTTAACCACAACTGGTGCAATGAGTTGCTTCTCATTTCTTAAACCACCATGTCAAAATGTATGGCGTGGTCATGGAAAAGATGTCGGTCTGTTTTGGCATGCATCGAGCAGAAAAAACATCCAAGGATATTGCAGAAACTACTAAAATTGGGTTAAGAACTGTCCAACGCATTATTAAAAATTGGAAGGATAGTGGGGACCCATCATCTTCGAGGAAGAAATGTGGCTGGAAAAAAATCCTGAACGATCGTTTAATTGTTTTAATATGTTTAATAGTGAAAGTAAGAGCATTTCCACACGCACAATGTGAAGGGAACTCAAGGAATTGGGACTGAACAGCTGTGTAGTCTTAAGAAAACCACTAATCAGTGAGGCTAACTGGAAAAAAAAAGGCTTCAGTTTGCTAGGGAGCATAAAGATTGGACTCTGGAGCAATGGAAGAAGGTCATGTGGTCTGATAAGTCCAGATTTACCCTGTTCCAGAGTGATGGGTGCATCAGGGTAAGAAGAGAGGCAGGTGAAGTGATGCACCCATCATGCCTAGTGCCTACTGTACAAGCCTGTTGGGGCAGTGCTATGATCTTGGGTTGCTGCAGTTGGTCAGGTCTAGGATCAGCAACAGTATGTGCTCAAAGAATGAGGTCAGCTGACTACCTAAATTTACTGAATGACCAGGTTATTCCATCAATGGATTTATTTTCTTCCTTGATGGCACGGGCATATTTCAAGATGACAATGCCAGATTCATCGGGCTCGAACTGTGAAAGAGTGGTTCTGGAATCATGAGATGTCATTTTCACACATGGATTGGCCACCACAGAGTCCAGACCTTAACCCCATTGAGAATCTTCGGGATGTGTTGGAGAAGGCTTTGCGCAGTGGTCAGAATCTGACATCATCAATGCCAGATCTTGGTGAAAAACTAATGCAACACTGATCTTGAATAGATCTTGTGACATTGCAGAAGTTTATCAAATCAATGCCACAGTGAATGCATGACATAATCGAAGCTAAAGGTGGTCCAACAAAATATCAGTGTGTCCTTTTATTTATTTTTTTTGGCGGTGACTTTTTTTTTTGGCCATTCAGTGTAC
>NC_056517.1:24938741-24969542 GCF_014905685.2 Nematolebias whitei
TGATGATGATAAATAGAATCCACCTGTGTGTAATCAAGTCTCCGTATAAATGCACCTGCTCTGTGATAGTCTCAGGGTTCTGTTCAAAGTGCAGAGAGCATCATGAAGACCAAGGAACACACCAGGCAGGTCCGAGATACTGTTGTGGAGAAGTTTAAAGCCGGATTTGGATACAAAAAGATTTCCCAAGCTTTAAACATCCCAAGGAGCACTGTGCAAGCAATCATATTGAAATGGAAGTATCAGACCACTGCAAATCTACCAAGACCCGGCCGTCCCTCTAAACTTTCATCTGGAACAAGGAGAAGACTGATCAGAGATGCAGCCAAGAGGTCCATGATCACTCTGGATGAACTGCAGAGATCTACAGCTGAGGTGGGAGAGTCTGTCCATAGGACAACAATCAGTCGTACACTGCACAAATCTGGCCTTTATGGAAGAGTGGCAAGAAGAAAGCCATTTCTCAAAGATATCCATAAAAAGTGTTTAAAGTTTGCCACAAGCACCTGGGAGACACCAAACATGTGGAAGAAGGTGCTCTGGTCAGATGAAACCAAAATTGAACCGTTTGGCCACAATGCAAAACGATATGTTTGGCGTAAAAGCAACACAGCTCATCACCGTGAACACACCATCCCCACTGTCAAACATGGTGGTGACAGCATCATGGTTTGGGCCTGCTTTTCATCAGCAGGGACAGGGAAGATGGTCAGAATTGATGGGAAGATGGATGGGGCCAAATACAGGACCATTCTGGAAGAAAACCTGTTTGAGTCTGCAAGAGACCTGAGACTGGGACGGAGATTTATCTTCCAACTAGACAATGATCCAAAACATAAACCAAATCTACAATGGAATGGTTCACAAATAAACATATCCAGGTGTTGGAATGGCCAAGTCAAAGTCCAGACCTGAATCCAGGTCCACAGGTTTAGTTTTCTTTTACATGCCTACCTCTCTCAGCTCTCACAGTTGATTTGGTTTTGATTTTTCAGGATTTGAAGTGTAGTCACATTCATGCACGGCCAGCACTGCTGTTGCTGCTGATCATTTGTATGCAGGCAGAAGAGGAGGATAAAGGCTCGTCGTTAGGGTCTCACCGCACGTCTGCTCTACATTAGAGCTGCACAACCTGTGAAAGGAGAAAGTGTGTTAAATTCGAAACTGAAAGCTTTGAGAGACCTCATAATATTTGGACCTGTTTTTAGTTGTAGTATTTTTTATGAATATTCCTAATCAGCTGTGTGAATGAATGTTATAGATACAGGGAAGCCTTGTGGACAACCTGAATCAGAGGAAGTATTGCACAATAGGAAATGTCATGCTCCTTATGCACGTCTGTTTGTTGGATAACTTAAAAAACTCTGCATTTAGCCAGTGATTCTTGAAGTAAATTCTGTAGCTGAGAAAAACAACTTACCACATGCTTGGTGTTTTTGTAGCCTTTCTGGCAACGTCATGCTTCCCTGTTGGCTGACTGCAGTGTACGGGTATTTATGAGCAATTTTATGAGTTTTAAAAGGAAACTGATATGGTACAGTTTTTTGTAAGGGGCTGTAAACAGAAAGTCTTGGGTGTGCAGTAGGAGTCCAGCAATTCTTGGAAATACACTGTTACTTTAAAGAACGATAAAAGAATAATGCTTCAGCTTTCAGTCCGTTCTTGACAGTGGAGCGTTTTGTTGAGACTTAAGTTTAATGTTTTGTCACATTTGACTTTTGCTTCAGAGACTGACCTCTGCTGGAGGACTGTGACCCAGGGGTCACCTCCCAGACCGGGTTTCCCTGATCCTGACTGCCAGTTCCACAACTGCACTACTGGTAAGGCTCACCTGTGGCTGTCGCCTTGTGAATGCCTAAACATGTATTTTATACTTCTATAGCAATGAATCAATCCTAATCGAACAAAGTTAAGTCAGGTCCTCTGGGTGGATTTTTCTTGTTGAAGCATTTCGTCTTTTATCCAGAAGACTTCTTCAGTCTGAGGAGCTGCAACAAACTCAGTCTTATAAAAAGCACCTTCTCATAGTGGATCAACCAGTTTGCTGGTGACAGCCAAAACTAGTTGTTCACATGATAAAGGAGGACCATCAACCTAACAGTTGGTCGTTAGTGCCCTGATGGCCACTTGCTATTCACAGAGGTACTAGCAATCACAGCATTGTAAGAGGGGGACAGTTGAACCTGGAGACCTCCACCCCTGTTTAATGATGGATGATTTCTTTTCACAAAGATGGCCTCCTTTACTCCTCTCTCAAACCATCGTTCCTCTCTATCAAGGATGTGAACATCTTCATCCCTGAAAGAGTGATTGCTGGCCTGGAGATGAGTGTAGACCGCAGAGTCCTGGCCTGATGGTGTTGATCTTCTGTGCAGGTCCATCCTCTGGGCCAGTGGTTGTTTAGTTTTCCTGATGTAAGACTGATCACCCTCCTGACACTGAACAGCATACACAATATTACTCTGTTTGTGCTGGTGGACTGGATCTTTGGGATGAACCAGTCTTTGCTGTAATGTATTTTGGGGTTTAAAAGCCACTGGGACGTTATGTTTAGAAAATAAAGGTCTGTTTCTCTGAAACTCCCGCAACATACGGAATGACCACTGGACTGGTCTGGGTCTGGGTTCCTCTTTTTCACCTGATGGCTCAGACTGACAGTCTTATGGATAAAAGATGAAACGTTTCAACAAGAACAATTTTCAGTCAGGTCATCTGGACAGTTTCTTTTTTTTTTTTTTTTGCTGAAATGTTTTACCTTCCATCCGGAAGGCTTCATCAGTCAAGGAAACGCACAACACAAAACTGATTCTTCCCACAAACAGCTTACTCCAAAGCGGAACAGACCAGTTATGTTGGTGCTAAGTTGGTGTCTTTGGCACCAGTTTGACATGACTGTCGACGAGGAAGAGGGCCGGCTCCAGAGGAGGGGGCGTGCCAAAGACACCATCTTAGCACCAACATAACTGGTTTGTTCCACTTTAGAGTAAGCTGTTTGGGGAAGAATCAGTTTTGTGCTGTGTGTTTTCTTGACTGATGAAGCCTTCCGGATGGAAGGTGAAACGTTTCAGGAAAAAAAAAGAAACTGTCCAGATGTCCTGACTGAAAATTGTTGGATTGTATACCTGGATTATTGAGCATGGACTTTTTTGTTTTCAACAAGAAGAATCTGTCCAACAGACGTGATTTAACTTTGTTGGATTTTTCTACCTAGATTATCGAGCATGCATCAGGATAATCAATCCTAATGTTTCTTTGGCACTATAGGATTCCCGCTTTATGCTAGTATTTAAAATATTCTTACTAAGTGCTTGTCTAAAGTGTTCTTTGGAAAAAATGACAAAATCTACAGTCCTTAATCAGTAAGAACATTTAACACAATTTTATACCAGTTTACTGTTCTTGCACTTTGTAGCCTCAGAACAATGATCAGAGGACAGTAATGTACATTTTATTTGAATCAGTTCATTAAAAAGCACATCTACCGTGCAGTTAATTAAAAAATGTATTGATTATTGGCTAACTTTAAGAAGTAAACCTAGTAGAAGTATTTTTTTAATTCGCTTGTGTATTTAAAAACAACTTGTAACCAAAACTGTATTATTTGCATGTCTTAGTTATATTTATCCATGCAAAGTTTCACCATGAACCAATGTTTATACAGCCGTGTTTGTTCTCGTCCAGCTTATCATTCAGTTCTATATGTTGACATCTATTTATGTCTATTTGTAGACATAACCCTGTTATTCTTCCAAATTTGAATAAACAGCAGCACCTGAACTTCAAATTACTTTACGTCATTCCTGTTTGTGAGAGTGTTTTGTTTTTCCAACCATTGTTTCCAACCTGTTTAGGTCATGACGGTCCACATGGTGAAGGGCTTTGAATGTCTTGCTTTTACAAAGTAATCTTTTTTTGTTTGTTTGTTTCCAATGGCAGAATTTTCAGCCACTATGTGAGCCCAGCAAATGTGGGAGCATTAGAAGATATAATGGATAACGTAGACAACATTATAGTAAATATGCAGCCCGCTTTGTGTGGACTAAAATTGTCCTTTATGTCTTTGTTTGGTTCCTGTTATTGTGTTTTAACCAAGATGAAGCAACCTTTAACTTGTTTTAAACCTGACTTTTCTACAACTTTGTTGCGTAAACAACAAACAAACTCGGTGATAATTCTCTTCTAACGTCCTGTATTAGTTAAATTACAACCTGTTCTATTAAAACAACCACCTTATCTTATCAAGTTTAATCATGACCTAAAGCTCATTGGTTTCAGCTGCTTTAGTAGCTTTAGTAGTTCATATAAACATATCAATATGCAAGACTGCCTTTAATGCATTTACTCCTATTATGAACTTAATGTGCTGTGGTGAGGGGGTTCGTCTACTGCTGCCTTAGGAAATGAAGTGCATTGTTAACCATAAAAAGAGTTAAGTCATGCAGGTGCTCCCAGCTTCCTGTTTCCTCCTTCAAGGCCAACATGTTTATGTAACTGCAGGGCATTGGGTCAGTGTTCACACTACAAGCTGGCACCCAAGACTTGTACCATTGCATCCAAATTCAAAACACAACCTTTTCACTGAGTTGATTCACATTTTTCTCCAGAATATTTAGATAATGGATGGATGGATATTTTGTGGTTTGTGTGAACGGGTTGTACTTTAGTTGTATGAATGTTTATGAGGCATTCACGCTGTTGTGATCCATTTTTCTTCCGTATGTTTTTCAGCATCTTTCTCATTCCACAGTTTTTGTGCTATTTCATGTCAAAACGTTCAGCTATTTCAGGACAATCCTGCTATGACTTTTGGTACTTTTTCATTCATTCAACCTTTATTTAGACAGGTAAATCCCATTGAGCCTCAAGGACTCATTTACAAGAGAGACCTGATTTCAACAAAGAATGATGACAACAATAGACAACAAAGACAAAAATAAACAGTTATAAAAAGTCATACAATTTATTTTATTATTATTATTTTTTTAACAAATAGGATGGCTAAAAAAGAAAAGTAAAAAGAAAAGAAAAGTAACAAAAAAACAGCTAGATTCTAAGGCGAATGTAGAAAACTAAAAACAGGAACATGTCTGCATTGGCCCCTGCCAGGAGTCCAACAGATTCTTAAAGCCTCTTAGAGAGGTCAAGGTTGAGAGCTTCAAATCTTTTTGCAAGATATTCCAGGAAACAGGAGCAGAGTAGGATAAGGCCCTTTTGCCTAGTTTAGTTCGCACTGAGGGAACACTGCAGGTAATAATGTCCTGAGAGCGCACTCTGTAGCTGCACTCACGCAGAGACATGTAGGAGGGGATGTATGAAGGCAGCAGACCAAGAAGTGATTTAAAGATGAAAATGTACCAGTGAGAGAGTCTGCGTGAAGTTAATGATGTCCAGTTAACCAGTGAGTACAGGGTGCAGTGGTGGGTACGATAATCACAGCCAGTTATGAATCTTAGTGCACCATGATAGACAGCATCCAACATCTGCAGGGTTCTTGTAGGAGCGTTCATGTAAATAATGTCCCCGTAATCAATGGAGGGAAGGAAAGTCACAGATACAAGGTGTTTCCTAGCATTCAGAGTTAGACATGATCTGTTTCTGAAAAAGAAACCCAGTTTAACTTTCAGTTTCTTTACCAAGTTTTCCACATGGAGCTTAAAAGAGAGATGCGAGTCGACCAAGATATCCAAATATTTATAGGAATCAACTAACTCAATGGGGACACCATTTGAGAATGAGATCAGAGGAAGAACTGCTGGGACAAACTTCCTATTTGAAAAAAGCATCCCTTTGGTTTTGTCGGCATTTAGGACAAGTTTGAGGCGGAACAAATCTGTCTGGGTGTTGTTAAATGCAGATTTCAAAAGCTGGAAAACCTTATCAACTGTTTTAGCTCGACTATAAACAACTGTGTCGTCAGCATAGAAATGTATGGATGCATTAGGGATGTTTTCCCTACATTATGAATGTAGATTGTAAAGAGGGTGGGTCCTAAGACTGAGCCTTGTGGTACGCCATTGTTGACTGTTAAATAACTGGAGCAAGTACCATTATGTTGAACACATTGCCTCCAGTTTGAGAGGTAGTTGGAGAACCAACCAATGGTGTTCTGAGAAACTGATTTCTGAGAGTTTATGACACAAGATGTTATGATCCACAGTGTCAAAAGCTTTAGACAGGTCTAAGAAAAGTGCAGCACAATAATCCTTAGCATCCAGTGCATCAACAACGTCATTAAGAACCTTCAGTGAAGCAGTGGTTGTGCTGTGTTGTTTCCTGAAACCAGATTGATGTGGAGGTAAGATGTTAAATGAGTCCAGGTAGTTTTTGATTTGAGAGTTTATCAGTTTTTCTAGAACCTTGGCTAAAATGCAGAGTTTAGAGACTGGTCGATAGTTGTTCAGTGAGGTGGGGTCACCTCCCTTCAGCAAAGGAAGAACAAAGGCCGTTTTCCAAGTGCCTGGGATGGAGTTTTGTGAAGATGTGGGTCACAGGGACTGTGATGATATGAGCAGCCAGCCTTAAGAAATAAGGTGGAAGTTCATCTGGACCTGCAGATTTTTTAGGGTCAAGATCTTTTAACAGTTTATTAACCTCACTGACTGAGAATGGAGAAAAAGAGAATTCAATTCAGTTTGTTTATATAGCGCCAAATCACAACAAAGTTGTCTCAGGACACTTTACAGAAATATTCATATACATAAAAGCCAATTAGCAAAGCTCTCTATCTAAGGAGGCCAGCAGACAAGTTGAATCTTGGCTTCGTTGCAGTCTCCCATCTCCCGAGAAGGTGTGATTAACTGAGGATTGACTTGTAGGAGGGATTTGATTTGTAGAAGTTTGGTTATTAAGTGAAGTGGCTGATTTTCCATTAGTAACTGTGTCAAATAAAGAACTAGAAGCAACAAAATGTTTGTTGAAACAGTTCAGGATCTCGTGCTTATTTGACACAGGAACAGAATTAACGAGAAGTTGTGATGGAAGGTCAGATGATTGGGGGATGCCTGAGAGAGATTTGATGGTTTTCCAGAATCTGTTAGGGTCATTTAGATTTTTGGAGGTCTGAGATAAGAAATAGTTGCGTCTTGCTGCTTTGACAGCAGTTGTGCATTTATTCCTCATCTGTCGAAAACTCAACCAATCAGTGTCTGAGTCAGATTTTCTCTCTGTGGCCCAAAGATGATCTCTCCTGTGCATGAGGTCAGCTAGCTCTGGAGTAAACCAGGGACTGTCTCTTCCCTTTATTCTGAACTGACGAAAAGGAGCATGTTTGTTCACAACATAAATGAAACTATTATGAAAATAGTTCCAAGCAGAGTTCACGTCATCACTTAATAGAATACGATGCCAGTCAAAGTGAGACAGATCCCAGAGGAATGACTGTTCACAAAAACATTTCAGATCCCTTTTTTTTTATTAATCTGGGCTTAGAAGGTGGAAGTTTAATATCTCTCAGAGTTGCTGTCACACAGTGATCACTCAAAATGTTAGCGAATACACCTGTACCAGGGAATTTGTGAGGCATATTTGTTAGAAACAGGTCTAAGATGGAGGACTTTTCAGGATGTTTTTTGTTTAGTCTAGGCGGAGAGTTGATCAGTTGGGTAAGATTGAGAGACAGGCAACAATCCTTGAATTTATCACAGAGGGGGGTCGACTTATCCCAGTCAATGTTAAAATCTCCTGCCAAAAAGATCTCTTTGAATTTTAAATTACCAAGGAATTCCATCAGGGAGGACAGAGCCTCAGGTGTTGCTGAAGAAGGATGATAACAACCCAATGTATTGACGCAACTTTAGCTTTTTGAAATATTTAGCCTTTTCTGTCATTTTTTTCTAATAGAAAATGAATTGAGCTCATTTTACATCCTTCAGATCTTTAGATGTGTTTACAACCTTTTACTGCTCCTTTCACATTTTGTTCTGCTTCAGCTTCTTTCAGCTTCCTTGTGCAAATTTAAACATTTTATCAGCTACTTTCAGCTAATTTCAGCTGTTTTCTAGTTCTTTCAGATTATTTCTCCTTTTTACAACATTTTTGTGCTTCTTCTAACTTCTTTATGTTAATTTCAGCTTGTGCCCCTTTCATCTTAATTCTGCAAGTTTCAGCATTTGTTTGTATATGTTCCAGCTATTATTTAGCAGTTTTTATACTAATTTTAGCCTTTTCAGCTAATTCCACATTTTTTGCACTCATTTAAACTTTTTTAAGTCTAATTGGGCAAAAATATGGTCTCTCCAACTTCCTTTTGGTAATTTAAGCTTCTTTCTGCATTTTTAGCTACCTTTCAGATGTTTTTCATTTTCCTAATTTCAGCTTTTTTTCTGATAATTTCCACTTCTTTGTGCTCATTTCTAATTTCTGATACTTTAAGCTCAGTCAATTTCAGCTTGTTATGCTCCTTTCAGCTTATTTCAGCTTTTATACTATTTCAGCTACTATTTAGCTGTTTTATGCTAATTTTAGCATGTTTAGCTAACCCCTCCCCCCCACCACCACTTTTTATTTATTTATTTTTTTTAGCTCATTTCAACTCTTTCCACTTTCTTTTGGTAGCTTAAGCTTCTTTCTGCCTTTTCAACTACTTTCAACACTTTTTTGTTGCTAATTTCAGCTATTTTTTTCCAGCTAATTTCATATTTTTTTATTATTGTTTTTGCTCATTTCTGCTTATTTAAACACAATTTAGTGAATATGTGTTCTGTCTGCTTTCTTCAACTAACTTAGGTTTGTTCTTCCATTTCAGCTAAAGTTCAGCAGCTGTTTTTCAGCAAGTTCTTCAGCAATAAGCATTCACACAGCATTTTTGCAGGAAATGCAATTTCTCTAGTTTAGGTTGCTTTCATTTCCTCACTTTTTTAAGCATCCCATAATCTCCCTGCTTGCATGTTTGCTCATCCTTGTTGTATTTTCCTCTTTTGTCTCCTTGGAGATTGTTTCCAAGATGCACAGCTATATTTGATTTTGACAGTGAGGCCTCGGGTGGCACACAGCCCATGAGTGACATCCGATGTGTATGCCTGTTTATAGGTTGAAACAGCCCCCGATGAATGGAAGCAGTTGTAGTTTACTCGCAACCCTGTGGCAGTGCGTGGAAACAAGATATATTGTTCATTATACATGGAGCTCAGTTAAAACCTTAGCTTTGTGTGGATGGATTCAGGGAGGATTAGGTTTGCAAAGCCTAGAGGGGGTTCAGGCTCCTGAGGTGAAGCTTCACTTAAAACTGGGTCAATACTGCCTCCAGCTGGTGATGCCTTGCAAAGTCTGAGTAGATGACACATAAAAAAAGACATTCAAGGTTATTAGCTCTAAAATGCATCCAAGTCAGTGACAGATGTTTTCCAAACCTCTTTACGCTTCTGAAAACTTGATTTAAAAAGTCACAGGACTTGACTCAACAGATGCAAGAAGCTCTGGCCTCTTGATGTTAACTGAACAGGTAATCTGAGCTGATACGTCTGAGTGGATGTAATATGTGGAGTGGCTTGTTATGTCAGCTAAAAGCTCCCAGCTTCTCTTTGGTTATTTATTATTTATGCCACTGGAGGTTTGACACCGTGTAACTTCCTGTTAGGTTTCTGGAACGCCTGTCGTTCCCGCACAGGTGTTAAAATCACCTAAAACTAGTTGGCAGAATTGACATTTGAGTGTAACTTATGAGCAGCTTTTCTTAAATTGCTGCATGTTAGCCATTTGTGGTGCTTCTTCCAATAAAAGGTCAAAAATGTAGATTGTATTTGTAGCCGTGGCGCTTTTTTTAAACAGAATAAATTTATTCAAACAGTGACTGTGAAAATCTGGAAGGAGCAGGATGCTGGTGGTATCAGGTTTGGGAGTGGTCCTCCATCCCATCCTTGAGCATGCAGCTCTTTTCACCCTCCAGATGGCGCTCTTCTCCCACTGAACACAATTACAAGGACTTATCAAGCTGACACATCCCTCTAAAACCTCTTCTGAGCCCCACCCAAAATCCTATTTGAGTACAACTAAAATAAAACAAAAAAAATCCCACACATTTAGGGTGATGCTCCTTAATATTGTTTTTAATTTAAACCTGCCTTCATTTATCTCCCAGATTTGCTGCTGAACAAAGTCTCGAGGTTTAGAGTTGTTGACATTGGTGAGTCACGTTCAGTCAGAAGGTCAGTAAAGTAATGATGGCTCTGGGCTGTTTGTGCAGAAGAATGGGAGATCTGTATGAATGGATTCAGGAGGCAGCTGTCCCTGAGGGAGGTGTTGCTTAAAAAGACGACAGTGAGTCAATGGCCCTCTAATGATTTCTTAACAACTCAGAAAGGAGTCAGAGGACTCTCAAGGGCAGGCCAAGGAGGGCTTCAGCTAAAAGCATATGTTGGGATTAATGTGGCAGGAAGGTTAGAAAAAAATATCATGCAACACATCTTTCTCATCTAATATGTTTTCACTGCAGAACAGGATCATTTGGACCCCTGTGGCCCTTTTTATGATGAATGTATCGATCTGAAATTGAAGCCATCCAGGCTGTCGGTGTGTGTTTTTGATAAAGTGATGTATCGGTGCGACTGAGAAGAGAGGGGCTGAGAGCCTCTCCGTTGAGCTCCGTTTCAATGAAGCCGGCGCTTTTTCTTTTTTTTTTAAACGCCGACTTGTGTATGTGCCTGTTGCCATGGTTACCGACTTTCATCAGGTGCCGTCCAAAAAGAAAGGAGCTTTAGCCGAGGACAAGGCGCTCCTGCTTTCATCCTCCTCTCTGATGTGGTCCTCCGGACAAACTGTCAGCTTTGTGTGACGACGGCTCGTCTCTGTCGAGAAGATGGGGTTTGGGGTTGTGTGTGTGGTGTGGGGTGGGGGGGGGGTGTAGCTGCATGAGTAAGATGAGACAGCTGATATTGGATGTCACCTCCAGATCAGTTTGTACTTCACGTGTTTTTTATTTTTTATTATTATTTGTTTGGGTCTAGGTAAGGGAGGGGTGGGGATTAGTTGATGTTTACTCGAGTGCAAGAGGACAGAGGCGTGGCAATGAGGAAATTGAGTTCACCCTCATAAACAAACTAATGGTAGACACCCCCCGCCCCCCTCCCTGGCTTTTTCTTGCACCCTCGCTGTGTGCCCTCTAAGCCATTTTTGGTCAGCTGGGTTAAGGAGAAATGGAGTGGGATTGGGGGGGGGGGGGAGGGTGTTGGGGAAGGGGATCCTATTTAGGAAGTGCTCCCCCATTTTCTGCCTGTCGAATCAGGGCAGTGTCAGAAAGCTCTGGCGGGTCCAGGTCTGGCTGAGTGGACTAATGCGATGTGGCGTGTCACCCGGAGAATGTAGGTCAAGTTTAAAGCTGCCGAGCTCTACCCGCCTCTGCTGCAGCGTGACGCCCCCATATCCCTCCCCCTTTCCCTCACCTTTATTACCCTTAATGTAAATATTTATTTCAGCCAAATTATTTGGATCAGCATTATTTCAGACATTAAAAACACAGATTGTTGCCTTGGCCCATCCCCCTTCCACACCCCAGGCTAGCTTGCAGCCTGTCCACAGAGGAGCCCACGTGATGCTCTGCTCTGTGGCTGGGGAGGGGAGGGCGTTGTTTTTTTTCCCCTTTCGTAGTAAAGCAGCAGGGCACGTGGATCCTCATGCTGCAGCTGAGTAGTGGAATGTCAGCACTATCCCTGCCTCGCACCAGACAGTCCCCTCCCTGCTGCCGCAGTGCTCAGTTTCAGCTGCTCGTGTGTTTATTAAAGGTGGAAAAAGAGAGTATGAAGATGTTAAAATGCAGTGCCATGCAGGGGTCAGGCTGCTGAAGTCGGAAGGTCCGGGTTATTTTCTGACCTGCCTCTTGATATTTCTCTTTTATCTTTTCTCAATTAATTAGTGCTTAATATGATTGGGCTTGATTCTTAATTATATTGCTGAAAAATGTAGCCCCAACAAATCACTGAGTGCTCACTGGTGGATTTAAATATTTCTCCTCTGTCTGCACTTACTTTACCCGCCGCCTAATCCGCTGATTTTTGGCACATTACCTCATCATTATTAATGTATTCATGTGCTTTCAGTTCCTACTACTACTGTACTCGCCTGGTGCTCGCTGCTGATTGGCTGCCGGCGTGTTTTTCAATGGCTCCAAATTTTTTTTGACTCCATGGATACAGCGAGCTGTGGAGTAGATCGGCTCAGCCAATAGGAGCGCTGCGCGGGCTCCAGTCTGTCAGATTCTGCCCCTGGCCTTAGAAGCAGCCCCCCCGATCCTTCTCTTGCTCACCGCGAACACGCGATGGCACAGTGGGGGGGTTCAAAACAACAACAAGGCTGTCGTTGGACTCTCTGCGGTGCTCGAGACGTGCCAACACTTCTGGGATGTGAAATGGGGGGGACTTGTGGTTTGCCATCTCTCTGATACATCTTCAGCCTCTTCGGCTCTTCCTTTACTACACTGAGCTCAAGTTTGGCTTCTCATAGCTGTCATCAGAAGAAGTTTGCGTAAACTGCAAAGTCAGTGGTTTAAATTACATAAACATGAAGTTCTATTCTCGATGTATTTTCAAGTTAAAATGCTAGAGATTGGCAGCTGTACAACATCCTAACTTAATCTTCTGTTTATTCTGTGGAGTCTCCGTTTGACTTTGAAACACAGCCACACAAATCCCTGTCCTTAAAATGACCTAATTTAAAAACGGCGCACAGGAGCAGAGCTGGCTCGACTCCAGTCAGCCAGTCGTCAGCTGAAAGGTGGCAGCAGATGACCAGACGAGGTCTGGTGATGACGGTCGGCGTCATCCGGCGGGGTGACGGTCAGTGACAGCTCCCATCCCTTCTGAGGCTGCATCAGGTGCTGCGTCTTGACAGCCAGTGAGGTGCCAGCGTTGGCGCAGTCAGACATTCAGGTCACATTAGCGAACGGTAACGGTACATTGCCGGATGAACCAGGTGGGTCTTTGCAGGTGGTTGTTGTGGAATAACACTAAAGACACATTTTTAAGGGGGATGAAATTACCACTTGAAGCAGTCCTGCTCACACGTTAATGTAGAATCAGTTAAGTAGACTGCAGAGATTTAACAAAGCACATAAAAGTAATTGGAGCTCATTCATGAGCCATGCCCGATCATACTGACGTGAATAAGAAGGAGACTCATCTGTGGGCTGATGTGTTCCTGGTGTCCACCCTTGGATCTAACAATTTCCCCCCAGTTCATTCAACCTTTATTTATACAGGTTAGTCTCATTGAGTCATGAGGACTCATTTACAAGAGAGACCTGTTTTAAACAAAAACAAAAATGAGGTACACACAACAATAAATATTCATATGAAAGCATATCAAATGAAAAGTATATAAAAGAAGTGATATAAAACAAAATAAAAAAAAACATGCTATATTGTAAAACGGCGTAAGATATTAAAAACAGGAACATGTCCGCATTGATTTTTGCATTGAACTTAACAGTAGTTGTTTAAAATCCCTTAGAGAAGTCAAGGTTGAGAGCTTCAGGTCTTTTTGTAAGGTGTTCCAGGTTACAGGAGAAGTCTTTTTTGCCATATTTGGTCCGCACTGATGGAACACTGCGGGTAATGATGTCTTGGGAGCACATGCTGTAGCTAAGGAGGAGATATATGAAGGCAGCAACCCAAGAAGTGATTTAAAGAGAGAGATGTGCATCAACCAAAATACCCAAGTATTTGTAGAAATTGACAAACTCAATAGGAGCACCATTCGTAGATAGGATAGAAGGAAGGACTGCTGGTATCGACTTCCTGTTTGAAAACAACATCCCTTTGGTTTTATCGACATTTAGCACCAGTTTTAGATGGTACAAATCTGACTGGATGATGTCGAATGCGGAGCTGGAAAATCTTAGCAACTGTTTTAGCTTGACAATAAACAACTGTGTCGTCAGCATAGAAATGTAGGGATGCATCAGGATGATCTGACCTACATTATTTATGTGGATTGTAAAGCGGGTGGGACCTAAGACAGAGCCTTGTGGTACACCATTATTGACAGTTGACAGCTGGAAGAAGGACCATTATGTTGAACACATTGCCTTCGATCTGAAAGGTAATTAGAAAACAAGTACCGGTATGTAAAAAAGTATGGTCTGAGAAATGTGCCATTCAAGGCAGGGGATGCATTTTTTGGCAGATGACAGAAAGTTGATAATGTAATAAATAAAATAAATTAATTAAAAACTCATAGGAAACGGCTTTAATTTCTAAAACAGAGGCTTTAAGAACAATTTTACTTTGACTATTTCACATCTTACTGGAAGGCTTTGCCCAAACTTTTTCATTTAATGTTTTTGTACATTTTAATACATTTTTATAGACTGAGCCAAAGCAAACAAAAAATTGACTTTTACTGTATATACTCTCCTGATTTCTTACAAATCCATATAGGACAAAACCCTAATCAGTCATCCTCTGTGTCTTTTACATGGCAGAAAAAAAGTAAAATGGCACCTTTTGCATGTAAGATCTCAACAGGTATCCAGAAATTGAATTAATAAATTACCCAATTTAATTATTTGAACTTTTATTTTCTAATGTATATTTTAAACTATAAGTTGTTCCAAATGTACTTAACCATCAATAATAAAACTGTCTCTTCATCACAAGTATTTCTGTGTTTTTCATTAAATTACTGCTAGATTTCGAAGATTCAAAGATCTTACAGCTCCCTCCCCACCCTTGAAAGCATCTCATGCATTTTAAAATCACCCCATCTAACCTTCTGCTGCTGACTGCTGAGTGTGTACTTTGCTCTGTCGCAGCACCTCTCCTTCTTCCTGCATCACCTGCGTTGGCTTGATTCACCATGTCACCACCGGCCCTCACTCAGTCACTTTAGCTTTTTACCTGTCACTCATCTCAGGTGAGTGTTGCGTTGACACCCCCACCCCCGTCTCTGAGTACATCCTTTCCATCTCTCCTCTGTCAGCAAGGGTTAAATCTGTCGGCACCGATACAGCCTGATGCCGTTCCTTTGAATAAACGCTTCAGACTGTTGACTCGTCATACTCTTGACCTTTGCTTCTGACAAACATCAGTTTAGTTCTTTCAAAGGATCGACAGAGCAGAGAGCAGTGCAAGGCTGTCACTTTTCATTGCGCAGCTTGAGCTGAGATATACGTTGGGATTACATAAACCGTTTACAGTATGTGTGCGGTATGTAGGAGGAAACCTTTAGTGTCTAGACTTCCTGTAAAGATCATCCAGCACAGATCAGACTGAACAGAGTTGATACCAGAGTTAAACTTTGACTAAATAGAGCTCCTCATCTTAGATGCTGTAAACAGTGGCAAGTTAGTTGGTCAGTCAGGTTTAAGGCCTTGAAGCTTTTTTTATGCGTCATAGATTTTATTATTAAATGAGTATCTCTGTATGTTAGCAAAATAGCTCATGAATTGCTTAACAAATGTTGATACAACTCTCAAGTTATCATTGGATGTACATTTACATCTGATAACTTTTGGAATCAACCTAATACAAGATGACCTATTATGATTACCAACTATTTGATCTTAGCAAACACAAAAATGTCCACAACTCGGTCAGTTTCACAGCAATTTAGCAAACATTTGGTGTAGTAGTATAACTAGTTCAAAAGCTAAGTTCTTTGTTAAAAGCATTTACGTGTAAGGCATCAGGCGATATGCATTCATTTAAGGAATGTTGTTTTCATTCTTACTAATGTATTCATTTAAAGTATGCCTGTCTTGACATTTACAGTATTTAAGTGTTTAGTATGAATGTAGCTTTTGGATGTTCTTTCTTCAGTCTTTGGTCATTTAGAGTTTGGACTACGGTATTTTAATTCTCTGATTTTATTGTCTTATTTTGAGGATGAGTAAATAACTTGTGTCTAGAGAATATAGATTAAAAACATAGCCAATAGGCTTTTTTTCTGGCAGCATTTAAGTATTGCTTATTCATGTGAACTGTTCCAGATAAATAAAAATGGCAAAATAAAATTCATGCATTCAACCTTTATTTATACAAGTTACTTTACTTTATACTTTATTGTCATCATTGCCATAATAACAACAGTCATGGATAGCAACTAAATTTTGATGGAGTATCGTATACCTACACATTAATAAATTAGCACATAGTGGTGCGAAAGAACTTTGCAAGGTTCTGATGATCAGTGTAAATGCATATAATACAGCATCTAAGAGCAGGATAGAAGAAGGGAGAACTATTAACAGGCAGATGTTGGAGTAGTAGTTGGTTGCTGCAGCAATGCAATATCCATTTCACAGTTATTGTCATGTTGAGATTTGAGATGTAAGGATAGTGGGCTGGGTCATAGAGAGATGGTGTTCATTTAACAGTCTCACAACCTGTGGGGACAGACTGTGAGCCATTCTGGTGGTCCTGGCACCTATAGACCAATACCTTCTGCCTGAGGGTAACAGATGGAATAGGCCATGTGCAGGATGGTACCTGTCCTGCAGGATGTTGTTGACTCGTCTCAGACAGCGGGTTGTGTAGATAGTTCTGATCTTCGGGAGGGTAATCTCGATAATCTTCCCAGCTGTTTTAACCACCCGCTGGAGAGCCTGCTGGCCCATCTTAGTGCTGCGGGAGAACCACACTAGGAATCCATAGGTTAATACACTTCCAATAGCACAGTTATAGAAGTTGATTATAAGATGCTGAAGATTTTTGGCCCATTTCAGTTTCCTCAGAAAGAAAAGATGCTACTGGGCCTTTCCGATGGCCGATGTTGGTACCCCAGGTCAGCTTCTCTGTCACTGTCACACCCAGAAATTTGATTTTTGTGACCCTCTCAACAGCTTCGTTTCTGATGTAAAGTGGAGAGTGGATGTTTTTACATTGTTTCTGAAAATCCACAAAAATTTTTCTTGGTTTTCTTTATGTTAAGAACCAAGTGGTGGTTGTGACATCACGATACCAGTTGTTGTACTTCAGTTCTATATGCTGTTTCATTGTTGTCATTGATGAGCCCCAACAATGTGATGTCATCAGCATATTTAAACAATGAGATTTGCTGGTAAAGAAGTTGTGCAGTAGTGAGTTAGGAGAGTATAAAGTGCTGGGCTGAGCACACAGCCTTGTGGGGCCCCCATGCTGATGGAAAGAGTGGAGGAAGTGTGCTCGCCCACTCTCACACACTGTGTGCAGTTAGTTAAAAAAGTACAAAATCCAATTGCATAGAGCGTTGTTCAATCCAAGATCATGTAACTTCAGTCATGTAACTTCGGTAGGAGTTTGTTTGGTCATATTGTGGTGAAAGCTGAACTAAAATCGACAAAGAGCAGCCGAGCAGCCTCTCATATTTGTTCTTGAGCTCTAAATGTTCCAGAAGTTTGTGGACCATGGTAGCAAATGGTGTATTCTGTTGATCTGTTCTCCCTATATTCAAATTGATGTGTCCAGTGTTAGTGGTATAGGTTTCTTTAAGTATTTGATAATTAGTCTCTCCAGACATTTAGCTGGTATGAGGGTGAGTGCCACAGGTCTATAATCCTTTAGGCAAGTGACATTAGACCGTTTAGGTATGGGGACTATTGCAGCTGCTTTAAAGCAGGCCGGCGCACAGGAAGTGGACAACATATTGTAGATTGAAGTAAAAACATCTGCCAGGTCATCTACACAGTGTCACACAGGTGCCTTTCTAGGTTTGATGTTTCGAAGAGTGATTCTCACTTCGTGCATGCTCAGGACTGGGGTAGTGTCCCAAGAGTGGTAGGGAGGCAAGGGGAGATCTGTGTTTTCCTGTGAAAGTGGGCATAAAAATGATTTAATTCCTCAGCTAAGGTGGCACTACTATTTATTTACTGGGGTAGACACGGCTCTTTTATAGTCCGTAAAGACTGTGACACTCTCCCACACCTGTCTTGGGTCTGAGTTGTTTAAGTCATCCTGCAGTTGCTTAGAATGATGTAATTTGGCAGCAATGATACCTTTTTTTAGAGCAGTCCTGGCCATGCTAAAAGCCTTGGAGTCACCTTTTCTAAATGCTATATCCGTGGCTCTGAGTAGTTACAATACCTTGTATACAGGGGCTTTTGATTAGGTAAAATATGGACCCGTTTCCAGGATGTTACACAATCCACACAAAAGTTGATGTAGTTCAACACCGTTGCGGTGTATTCATCCAAGGACTCACGTGTGGGTATGCTCTGATCTTTAAATGCATCCCAGGTTGTGTGGTGGAAACAGTCCAGTATGAATAGCATCTGGGGGCAAGATGCTACAAGAGAGACCTGTTTTAGACAGATAACATAAAGTCAAGGAAAATTAATAGTAGTACAAAGCAAAGTACAAAATAAATTCAGTAATGTTGTAATTGAAAGGAGCACTGTGACGTTTTTTCACTAAGTTGTTTAATTATAACGTCGAGGTCATTTTCTAGCAAATAACTTCAGAATTAAATCGTCAACAATGCACTTGTTGAAAATTTTATTTGAACGTTTCTTTCTGGGGGAATGGAATAGAACTGTTGATTTTACTCCTGAAATAATTGTTTTATTAAATGTGACCATTTGGTTGACCATCACTCAAGTCAGAAACCAGAAACATTCAAAAAGTAGGGAAACTTCCACATCTATAAATATACAAGGACTTGCTGTAGGTTAGTGTTTTGTTGGTTCTTTTCTTAGCTGTTTTTGCCTCAGTACAACCCAAACAGAGCTGGCTGATGATATACATCTTTAAATCTTTACAGTTTCATCCCTCTGACTGATCCAATGTAGCATCAAATAAAAACATGAGATCACAGATCAATGTCTGGTTTGGTAACACCACTGCATCAATGACCTTTTGCACATTGTGTAACTTTGAGACTTGGTTTGTTCACACATGCACAGGTGAAATTAGAGATTTTGTCAGTAGCTCCCAGAGGGCTTTGTTCATACTTTTAGAACTATATGTAACCGGATCAGCTGACTAAATACAGCAAATTGGATCCTTTTATAGCAGGGGTGTCACTCCAAATAGCTGTCTGATTTCTGAAACCATGCTGTCAGAGGCAATGGTCAGACTTTCTTTTGAGTTTCTCTTTGAGACAGTTCTTAATGTCAGACAAGCGATTGAGTAAATCTGTTTAACTCAGTCTTTAAAAGAACTGTTAAGTTGAATTCTGCATAGGCCTGTCGCGATAATAAATCAATTAATTGCATGATAAATGAAAATTACCAACCTCATTTTCATTTATTGGCTTTATCGTTTCTTCGTGTCTCTCTCTCTTTCTACTGAAGACACTGGATGACAAAAGGCTAAACTCTGGTGCTCTTCACTGACCCTTCCTCCCTTTCTCTTTTTTCTTTGAAATGTGTTTTAACGATCCAAAATCGCATTTTTGGATCGTTAAAAGCAGCGAAGCTGAGAAGCTAAGCTACGAGCTAAGCTAACAGGCCGACGGGGGGGGGGGGGGGGGGGAGACCTCTGTCTTGTCACAGCTCCAAATTCACAGTTGAAACCTGTGCCTGCATCTAAAAAGTTGTTTTTTGCTGCACAAAGAAGCTGAGAACTTGTTTGCTGATTTTTTTAATTAAAAGCTTTGTGGGACAAATGCTATGCTAAAGAGCTCAAACCACACAGAGTGTCCGCCATTTTGAGAATCAAAAAGTAAGAACGAGAGACAGTCCATGTCACGTCAAGGGGCCTCCCTCCCATTTTTCTTAAAGAGACACGCTGCTCGCTCCCTCACTATCCATCCTTCCATTCAAACAGTCTTATACTGCCATCCGGTGGTCAAAAAAGGTAGTACACACATAAATTAACCAACATTTCTTCATAAATTTGACAATAATTACTAATTGTCAAATTTCAAACAATATTATAGTTTATCACAATAATTTGAGACAATTAATCGCCCAGCAAAATTTATCGTGACAGGCCTAATTCTGCATATATGTGCTAACAAACCCTGCTGTGTTTATTAATAAGCTGTTCAAGAAACAAGAATAAAATAGTCCCCAAAATAGATCCCTGAGGTACCTCACATGGCAGTTCTGTCATATCTAACATAATCTGGTTTACAAACAGCAAACTTTATAAACATAATATACTTTTTTTTTTTTTTTTTTTTACAATTCTCTTTCTGAATGCCTAATTGGATGTAGGATTGTGAAACAAATGACTGACTAGTTCACATGTGAACAGATTAGAAGAGAGGTCCCTGTGGAGGATGGCAACTTTGCATATGGCTGCCTGTAAATACTTTTCAAATGCTGAGAAGAGGCTTAGCAAAGCAGAAAAAATATCAGTTTTTATTTTATTTTAGGTACTTTTTGGTTTGACATCTGGTTGGTGAAAGGCAGAGTGCAGGAAACACACAGTAGGGGGGTCCAAGGGGAGTAAGGGGGTGCCTGTGAATGGTAGGCACATCTGGGGAGCCGCTCGGTTCATACATGCATCAGAGCGGTGAAGCAGAGTCTGAGTTAGGTGCCAAGGATGCAGCAGAGTATTGACACCTGTTCCTTTTTCTGCCAAAATTCTCTTCTTTTATTGATTTGTCTCTTTTTTCCCTCAACAGGTATCATAACATGGGGAACCTTCTGAAAGTTTTGACATGTACAGATCTGGAACAGGAGCCCAATTTTTTCCTCGATTTTGAAAGTAAGTTTCTTTACAAGTAATTGCTCCCACTCCTGATATTGATCACATGAATACATTTCCATAACAATATCGTTTCCACAATCTTAAGTCTTTTCACCCTAATTTATCTTCTCCATTACTTTCTCCCAGCAACAAAAGAATCAAATACAGTGCTGGAGCTTCTGCACATTTCCATCAACCTGCCTGTTCCACAGCAGTGTGTGTGCAGAATATCAATCGGAGCAGAGCTGCAACAGAGACACCACCCACCCCCTCCAATCCCCAAATATAAAGCGCAGAGGTTCAGCTGATACGTAGCCTAAGGCCCCTCAGCACGGCTTGAACCTGCGCTGCACCGTTCTCACACTTGGCAAACCAAGAAACTCCATGATACCTTGAGAGAAAAACATTTCTCTTAAGGCTCTGACGGTTTTTATTTTTAAAGAGCATCGCAGTTTTTAAATCCAAGGAAAGATTTTGCTCTTTAAGAATGCAGTTAGACTTCACATGTGCTCACACTCAATAATCAAGATTTGATGATTTAAAAAGAATGCAGGAACGCTCTTGAACATGTTATTAATGCATCTTTTACCAACCTAGAAATACAACTCTCCTCTGTAGTCGGAGCCGCAGGTCTACATAAACTTTAATTTTGTCACGTCTTAACTTTCTCCCTTTTCCCCCGATCAGCCAAGAAAATGGGTGGTGTCAAAACCTAATGGGGAGAGTGGAGAGATGAGATTATTTCCAAAACCTTTGATTTACATAATTGACAGTTGTTTATTAAACTTACCACGATATTGGAGGTTTTGATGGATTTCTTAGAGCCAGGTCATCTGGATTAGAAGCGAGTCCGACCTTTGTCACTGTTTTGCATTCACAGATGCGCAGCCCACAGAAGCAGAGCGAGAGGTGTGGGAGCAGGTGGATGTGGTGCTGAAGGACGCTAAGGGGATCCTGGATGAGCTGCAGGCCTACAAAGGGGCAGGGCAGGAGATCAGAGAGGTACAGCTGATACAATAATCCACAAGACTGACAGCAAATATCTGCTGCATAGTCTGGGCCTCACTTTTTAGGGTTAAAAATTAGGGATACACCGATACACTTTTTTTTTTTTTCCCACTTCCAATGCCAATACTGTGATTTTAGTATGGGTCGATCCAAATCTGATACAGAAAAACAGTGCTGAATTAACGTAAAACATTTGTTAATTTATTGAAAACTCTGCACCAGTACAGCACACTTAAAACACACCAAGAGCTTGGCACAAATGGCACAACAATTTCCTGCGGGATCAATCAAGTTCTATCTTATCTTAGCTTAGCTTCACAAGCTTGGTCAAACGTGCAAAAACAACAGAACTTTAATTTGTTCAGTCATTGCAATTATAACACCCAATGTAAAATAAATAATAATAAAGATACTGAAACTGACTAAATCAATAGGTTGGGAACTTTGGTCAAACATGCAAAAATTAACTTCCCCTTATTTTTCAAATGGTTCTGGAATTCTAAATATAATGCAAAATAAATAATAAAGGAGATGAAATAAAAGGAAAAAAACAATAGCTTCACTAATTTGGTTGGCAGATAATTAAAATAAACATCAATCAGCTCTTGTCCTTATGGATTGATTACATTGTCACGATACCCGATCATGTTTTTTTCCCCCTGATATCGGTACCAATACTAATATCGGATCAGTGCAGCTTTACCGATACACGATCAAGAATTTTTTTCCCCCAATATTGGTATTGATACCAATACTAATAAGGGATTGGTGCGTCTCTATTAAAAATAAACTCCACAAAAGATGAACCATGTAGTGTTTAAATAATTTCTCATCTGATGCAACAAGAAATGTTTTATTATATTTATTTACATTTTTGTTTTCAAAGTTTGACTTTAAATAAACTGATCTCAAACTATAAGATGTGGTTATATTTTTTAAATCGCCTCAAAATATTTATATTTATAACCTTCCATCACAAGTTCAATTTTTTTTTTCTCTCTGTCTTCCGGTGGAACCAGACGTGTCTCCCTGTCCCCCCTTTGATTTTTAATTTTTCTCTCTTTTCAGATTTAGCAACTACATTACCCACAATGCAACACAACCTCCAACAGTTTGAGTAATTGAGTACCATATTTTTCGCCCTATAAGTCGCAGTTTTTTGCACAAGCTGCACACCCTGCGACTTAAATGTCAAAGCAACATATTTATTGATTTTTTTTTTCTCCCATATTTATAAACCAATTCTTGGCTGCAATATGATTCATTCATTCTGACTGAAAATATTGAACACTGCCATTTTCAGCCGCTAGATGGCAGTCGAGCAGTGTGGCATGCCGTTTTATCATGTAATAGGTAAAAGTGGCTATTCATGACACAATCAGCTTGCCATAGCCTGCCACTGATTTCTGCCTGGAGCAACCGTTAAATCAGCTTCATTTTGCTGCGCCTTCCCGGCGAAATGAAGCTGATTTGACCATTGAACTTCATTTATTAAGTAAAAGTTCAACAGAGGCACACCTTTGACATAAAGTCGAGCTATCAAATAATTGTTTTTAGGTGGTTGTTAAATTTCGAAGAAATGCACAGCGAGTCGCCCTCTGCGCGTTCATGTTTCTGTGTAGCGGCTTTTGAAAATACAGCTGATTTGACCGTCAAAGTGCATTTATTAAGCAAAAGTTAGACCGAGACAGACCTTTACTATAATTTTGAGCAAACAAATAATTGTTTTTAAGTGTTAATCTTGTTAAATTCTTGTTAAAATCCTCCCGTGCACGCTCCCGCGGCCGCCATTTAGCAGCCAATTGATTTTTGGCACAACACCGGCCCACATTTCTGGGTTTGGCCCACATTTCTGGGTTCGGCCCACATTTCCGGGTTGTCAGCGGTGACGCTTAACAAACGCAGCACGTTAGCGTTGACACATAATAGATGCGACATATACAGCAAAGCAGCATATTTATGAATTTTTCCACTTTAGTAGACATATTTTGACTGATACGACTTATAGGACGGTGCGACATTTATGGTGGAAATTTTTCATTCATTCAATCTTTATTTAGACAGGTTAATCCCATTGAGTCTCGAGGACTCATTTACAAGAGAGACCTGATTACTGTCATTACGGTAAAATTACGGTAGTTCTATTTAAACACTATTAGCTCTATTTAAATCAGAATTTCTGATTTCTGATGGCAAAATAAACTGTAACACTCCCCCATCCTCAAAATCCAATATAGCTGCCTCTCACACATGAACAGAAGCGATAGCTGCAGTAACTTTAGTTGCACTTAAGCAAGTTTGTATCTGATTAAATCAACTGCACACACACTAGTTTACAGGAAGGCGGTTGCAAACGCAGCAGAGAATGTTCGTTTTCTTCTAGATATTAATGTTAGAATGCATAGACCCTTACACTAATGTTTTCCTTTTTTCGTCTTAGGCAATCCAGAATCCAAACAACGAGGCCTTGCAGGAGCAAGCGTGGGCTGCTGTGGTTCCTTTAGTAGGAAAACTGAAGAAGTTCTACGAGTTCTCTCAGAGATTAGGTTGGTAGCCTCCCATGCTGTCTCTGCAGAAACATCACTAAGGAAAAATTACGTCACCGACCGCTGCCTTGAAGCTCACACACCACAGACGGATTTAACTCGACCATTCTGGGGAGTTTTGTGAAATTTTCCTCCCTCTACAAGTAATGTTATGAGTGAGGCAGATGTTTTGGTGTGTCCGTTTGTTGACGAACTTTTCTCTTGAAACTCTGGAGGCAACAGCTTTTTATGGGGGTTTTGCACATACGTTGCATGTTTTGAAGTGCATTTGCATTCGAGAGGTGGGTATGTCAACAGATATGACAAACATTCTTATAACATGTAAACACTCCCCACCACCCCACACAGTGATGATGTATCAGCATGCTTGCCGAGTTGTATTGACCCCACTGTGTGTGAGGGGGGCTGCAGCTGAGACATCAGGGGTGGGGGGGATTTACTGCTCCCTGATCTTCTTATGACCCTATAAGAAGGGGAGGGGGCCTGTCATGCCTGAGTAACCCTCAAACCCATGATTTCAGACTGAGGAGGACGAGGTAGTCATCTGGGCACGGGGGTGGGGGGGTGCCACGACTGACGATGGCTGTTATGTAACAAAGTAGGTCATCTCTCGGCTTCGTCTGCTGCTCTAATTCACCGCCTTGACTTTTGGCTTCAGGGCCCGCGTTGGTCCGCCGTCCTGACTGATGCACACAAAGCTGAACGTGTTCTACAGGCTGGATGAAGTGATACGGAGAGCAGAATACAGAGGGGAGGAGCTGGTGCAATTATGAGCTCTGCTGTTGGAATAAACAAAGGAAATGCATCCTCAAAATAACAAAATGTGTGAATTAGATTTCTTCTGCTCGTTTTATAGCTCTAAAGTCTAAAACTAACGAATGCTTGAAATTTGTTTTAATCAGTTATGTGTAACCTACTGGAAATTATAATTTTGTAGTTTGATCTAATCCTAGACCAAAAGTCAGAATAAATTTAATTTCTTTGACTTTAATCGATAAGTATCTTCCATACACATTTTTCAGAGCTAAAGTGTTTTGTTTTGCACTCACTCCCCCTTTTTTTTGTTATTTCTAATTCGTCTTCATATTAATCCAAATAGTTGAATATCTAAAAAAAAAAAAAAAAAAAAATCCTCATATTTTGATATGCTGTTGTATTTTTCTGATTAAAACAATGCAGCTCTTCATTAATTCTAAATTAGTGTGATGGTGTGTCATTGTGGATTAAAATGCTGTTATAATTATAGAACAATCAACGTTTGCTGGTTTTCTTTTTCAAGATTTTTTTTATTTTTTACGATTCAGTTTCAGATTACCTGCTTTTATTTTTTTTATAGCTTTTATTTTTTTTATAGCTTTTATTTTTTTTATAGCGTAACACTAAACATAGGAATAATTGTAAGAAAGAAAAGTTGTGATTTTTAGGATTATGTTTGGCTTTGACAGCACGGTGGCTCAGTTGGTAGAGCTGTTGCCTCTCAACAAGAAGGTCACCGGTTCAAATCCCGGTCCGGGGGCCTTTCTGGGTGGAGTTTGCATGTTCTCTCCGTGCATGCGTGGGTTTTCTCCGGGTACTCCGGTTTCCTCCCACAGACCAAAAACATGCATGTTAGGCTGATTGGTAACTCTAAATTGTCCCTAGGTGTGAATGACAGAGTGAATGATTGTCTCGTTTGTCTCTGTGTCCCTGTGATGGACTGGAAACCTGTCCTGGGTGTCCCTTGCCTCTTGCACAGTGACTGCTGGATATTGACGCCAGTGACCCCTGCAACCCGAAAAGGAAGAAGTGGGTTAAATATCATAAATGTATAAATGTTTGGTTTGATATAATAAAATCATCATGCTGCAGAGTTTTAGATTTCTTGATTATTTTTGTTTTAGCTATGCTGCATTAGATGAAATATTAAAAAGGTCATTGTACAGCCATGCTTATAATGATAAACATTTACTCTGCAGTATTATAGTCCAGTAAAAATACATAGTAATTTAAATAACTTTATTGTACTTGTGTGCAGTTTGCATTTGTGTGATTAAAACAAACCTGTTGGCAGTTCTACTTTAAATGACTGAAATTGGTATGAGGAACAACAAAAATGTAAATCTTTATCACAGCATTGTTTGTTGACGACAGACTGGAGCACTCAAAATGTTCCTAATTCCTGTCTTCCTCTAACATTTCCTTCCCTGCAAGTAAATATCATATATGCCCAAACTCTGCCGCCTTCTCGTCTGTGACTTGATGAGATCAGACATCTCTCCGCACCCCGCCCCTCCCCAACTTTCCAAAATAGTGGAGCGCTGCATTTCTTGACGGCCTAAAAGCAGCTCCATTCTAACTTCTGTTTTGACTGGGATGTAGACAAGAGTGGAAAAAAAAAAAAAAACTGCACCACTAAGACCATTTGCAATCAGCCGCTCCGCTGTAAATGCTGGCCCAAGCAGATGGGAGTCATTACTGAAAAGGCAGACGTGCTCAATTTACCGCTCTGCACCGCCAGATCTCCGTCCGTCTCCTCAAAGTCCTCCTACAATTCATCTTAAGTAGACCCCTGCCTGAATCTGGGTTATGTTGACATTTGTATCGTCATTCGTAATCTGCAAGAACTGTAAAATACATTTAGAGGGGAAAATCTGTTTAATTTAAATTTGCAGCCATGAAGCCTTGTGCATCCGAAGCTCAGCTCGTCTGGGTTATATCACCGTTGAAGCCCGTCTCCTGCGTTGAGACGGAGCTCAAAGCACTGTCTGCGTCTATAAATAAAATTCCCTCTGGTCTTTAAAGGTTTTCTAGTTAAAGAGAAGAGAAAATGAGCGTCTAAAGAAGACATGTGTTTAATGCAGTAATTTCCCTGGTAGCTCTTGACTACATTTCACTTGCTCCTTATTTCCCTGCTGGTCCTCCTTCATTATCTGTCCATGGGTATGTGATGGCATGGCACAGGCTTTGTGTTTACTTACTGTCAAAGCGATGAGTGTAATCCTGCCTGAATGAAATCACGCTCCGCGCCTTCCTTTACATTTCCATGTCAATAAGATAATTAGTCCCATGTCTCATCTGCATCTCAACAGGAGCCCTTCGCAGACCCTGCACCGCCTCAAATCCTTGCCCCTCCTGAAACTGGCACTGGCCCCTGGGCGGTTTGGGCACCACCGCTGCCCCATTATCTGCGTCCTAATCAGGATGCTTCAGCTGGCTGACACTTTACACATCTAACTGTGGCTCTGATCCACTCTGACACTCGTTCGTTGACCTCAAAGAGGAAGAAATCAACATCTTCTTAAAGCTCTCTTTCCTTTTGAACTCTTGATTTTTTTTTTTTTAATCTACTAGTGCTGTGTTGGTGTAAACTCGTTTTGGATCGATTCTGTTGCTCTGAAACTATTTTGAGTTTGCATTTGCAATCAGAACGGCTGCCAAGACGTCCAGTAATTAACTGTTCATGTGCTTTTTTTTTGGGGGGGGGGGGGGGGGTGCTATATAAAAAGTGGTAAGATTTTGTAGTTTGCAGACTCAGTATTTTTTGTACACTTTGTCATTTTGCGCTGCCTTACCACAAACTAGTTTTTTCTGACCTTTACATTTTTAACATAACCTGTGTGCTTGAAAGACAAAAAAAATCGAAACGCTAAGCAGCACAAAAACTTCACAACCAACTGAACGGTCTCTGTTCCAAAACCTTCTCGTGGTCTTTTTTTTATTATTACAATAAGCCTGATCGACATGTATTCTGACAGTCCTGCAGCTTCCTGTTTAAATCCATGTTTGTCTTGCAGAAGCGGCGTTGCACAGCCTCTTGGGAGCTCTGACCAACGAGGCTTACAGCGACCCGACTCAGCACCTGGAGCGGGAGCAGGCGCTGGCCAAGCAGTTTGCAGAAATCCTGCACTTCACTCTGCGCTTTGATGAGCTTAAAGTACGTCTCGCTCTCTAACGCATCCTCATGTGTAACACTTACCCTTTAATCTTGGCTGTAAACTCTGCTCTGCTTTACTGTGATACAAACTGGAACTATTAGTCCCCCAACAATCTCCTGATGCCCTTAGATTGATTTTAACTCTGCACTGTTTCTCACTGCCATCACTGAGCATGTGATAAGTGTGTAATTAAAAAAATGATGTTTATAATATACTGGATGTCAGTTGAATGGCTAATGATGGTAATATTAATAAATTAGGTTTAGAAACCGTTTTAATCCTGATAAGTCCCAGAATGTTGCAACTACTGCTTAACTTCTATGGTTTTGTTGAGGTCATTTTCCTATGATGACCACTTTAAATTTGGTTGACTTCACAAGTTAATCAGTTGCAGATATACCAATGATTACTTTGAGTTTCATTAATGTCCTTTCAGTGGGTCATAAAGTTTTTTTTTTTTTGCTAACGCGACAGAAAAACAGAGACAAGCTAAACCATCAACAGCAATTAAAATATTAGGGAGAAAATTATAAGGACTCTAACCTGGCTTTAAATCAAACAAACTGTTTGAGAAATGTTTGAAGTCACACAATGAAGCCTGCGTGTCACTCAAATGGTCATTGTAAAAAAAAAAAATCATGTGAGCACTCTGGTTGAACTCATTCTGTCTTCAGTCTGAGATACAAACGTAAAAAACACAAGCACTTCAATTCCCTGAGGCCATTTGCTGCGACACTCCCAATTAGTACCCACTACCCATCCTGGCAAGATAAAACATGGAGGTAGGGGGTGCAAGGTGGCATGCCAGGCCTATTCATCAATCTTTCACACCCGTGCATGGGCTTCTGACCTAGTTAGTGTCTGTGTGGCGTGCAGCCACGTCCCTGGTGAAGCAGACCGTCTCTGATGGTGGACACAGTGGACAAAGACGTTTACCAGACCATTGTAGCAGGATTAACATACTGCCAGTATGCCAGCTCGTACAGGAGTGAAGATAATTAGCCACATAATGAGCTCTCACTGGTGCCTTTGTTTTTTTTTCAAGCAATCGTATTGGCCATCTCCCTTCGTGCAACATCAGAATCAGAGCGTTCATTTATCAACGGAAGTTTGTGTCAAATACATCCATCACCCTTGTGCTTTTAGTGCAAATAATAAAGTATAAAACTACAATGATGGCTCTTTATTGAGACGTTTTAAGGGATACCCCTCTTGAGTAAATGCAGTTGATCAGCTCAGGTTGGAGGGATAAAAGACAAATATTTTCTGATAGGAGATAGGATGTGGCTATAAGTGGTTGAATCAGTGTCAGAGGATTTAAATTCAGTTCAGCAGCTAAAACCATAATTGTCTCGCTGTTCTTTTTTGTCATTCTTCTTGCCCAAAGCTACATTTCTGCTTAGCTGGCTGGATCATTCTGTCATGACGGCAAGTGTGTGTGAGCCTCTACTCCCTACTGCAGGGTGTGCCACCTTCAAACAACTGCTTGCTTTGTTTTCCTACTTAATTTATTTACTTTTTCTTTCGGCAGATGACAAATCCAGCCATTCAGAATGACTTCAGCTACTACAGGAGAACGCTGAGTCGAATGCGGCTCAATAATGTACCGGTGAGAACATTTAAATCTTGCCTTTAATTTTATAGATTAAAAGCAAAAAGATTCATGACTTCATCTTCATCTTTCAGTTCTGTGGAGTGTCTTAGCATGGACAGGACATAAACATAGATAGCGGGCCACTGTAAAACATTTAGCTCTTTAAAAATTTAATAAGACCTATAAAAACCTCCCCAAGAATGTGTGTTTACCTCAGGTTTTTCCAGAGAGGAGAAACGGCTCTCTTAGTAAACAATAGTGCTACTTTGTAGATCTGTCTAAGTAAGAAACTGTTTTAATCAACGTAACCTGTTTAGACATAAATACATTGTTTAAAAAGTGTTTTAGAGGCTTGGCCGACTCGTCACTGTCTTCAAAATCTTTTTCTTGGCTTATAAAGAGCCTATGAGGATGCAAAAAAATTACATAAAGTTAAACTATCATTCATTGAAAGAATGCAGATTATCCATCGCCAAAGTTTCAAACCAAGGTTTTGCGTTATGTGTCTGTGCTTGGAGGATGTGTTAAGAATTACTCTCAGCTACTACCACACTAAATTTTTGCTCAAAGTGTAAAATGATGACCGGCAACAAACATAAAAGGTAAATCTTAATGTTTAATTGAAACTACTGACTTTTTCGTATTTTATCAACATTGAGATTTTTTTTTTTTTCTGGAGTTTTTTTTGTTGTTGTTTATAAATATTTTCAATGTACATTAAATATCCTAAAATATGTTGATCTAAGCAATAGATATATGTTAATTAAATGTAACAAGCACTTAAAAATTATCCCTGTTACAGTAGTCCCTCGCTACTTCGTGGTTCTTTTATCACGGACTCGCTCTGTCGCGGTTTTTCAAAATAAGATTGGATGGATGAGCCGCACGATTGGCATGGAATTTTTATTTTAAATAAATTTAAAAATATTTAGTACCTGCTGCACCTTTGTGCAGCCCACACTGCAGGATAAACTTCCTACTGCAGCTGATCAGCTGTTCACCATGCAGAGCGGAGAAGTGGGCATGGCCAAGAACGCTTGCAGGTGGCAAAGAGCAGAGGAGGCAGGGAGCTGAAATCATGACATTCTGTCTCTTTTAGAGCTTTTAGAGTTTAGGACCTTTGTTTAGAATATTGCAAGAGTGTGGGAAGGGTTTAAAATGCCGTGTGTGTGTGTGTGTGCGTGCTTGCGTGCGTGCGT
>NC_056517.1:24969642-24978288 GCF_014905685.2 Nematolebias whitei
ATATATATATATATATATATATATATATATATATATATATATATAAAAACTGCTACTTACTAGTTGTGCTACTATTTGTACTTTGCAGTTTTTCACGTATTGCAGGTCTTCAGGGTATGAATCCTCCACGATAAACGAGGGACTACTGCATTCCTTTTTATTACGGCAAACATTTAGCCAAAATGGCAAAAACTCTAAATGAAATCCATAAAATATTGAGTTACAAGATTTTGCTGTTCTACAAACTGACTTCCTGTCAGCTCTTACAGAGACACTGCGGGCTAAGCTGCTATTAATGGACCTTTTCTTGCATCGACACTGAAAATATCTGCTTTAAAAATGTCTGTGTCCCATTTCCATCGGTTCATCTCCATAATGTGTTACAACCAGGTGCACGTTCAGTCTATTTACGAGTCATTTGTGACATGGGAGGAAGTAATGATGTGATTTTCCTCGCTCGTGGATCCATGTGTCAAGTTTATTTATAAAGTATATTTCAAGACAGCCATATTGGAATAAGGAGCTGTGCATTTCAAAATGACAAAAAATAAACAAGTGCCACAAAAGACAAGACAACAAACAGAAAATCGTTTAAACAATATAAAAAATAAAATTATTAAATTAATCTGTTAGTTAAATTCAGCATGACAGATTTTGCATGTGATTTTACAAAACCCCGAAGTCCACAAGAGCAAGGAACCGAAGAAGAAACCAGAGTTCAGTCAGTTAATTTCCTGCATGATTTTAATGCGTCAGTTTAAATCTGTGTGGATTAAATTAAGCATAAAATGTCTAAAAGAAAGTGTCTTAAGAGTCTTTGTCTTGCAGGTGGTGTCTTTTATAATCCAAAGCGATGATGAAACATTGGTCTATTAAAAAGATAGCAGCTCACTAAAAGGGTGTGCCTTGTATTTAGTAGAAATGATAGCTCATAAAATTAAAATTTTAAAAAGCTATCCAGTTTCCTGTATCCATCATGCTGCACTTTAGATAATCTTTGCTCAGCTGACTCAAAGTACTTGCGGCAGGCGATGGTAAAATGTAATGAATGAAGACTGCTCTCTGTTATGACCCGTTTTACAGCAGTTATTTTAATATCTAATCCAGAATACGCCGTCAGGAACACAAGCCCAGACAAGTTATTGTTGGTGCTCGGAGATGCCTCCATCCTCCCAGCTCCCAGTCACTCCTCGAAGATCTGACTCATCCAGACACAAGAGATGAAACACATCTGTCCCTCTCAGACGGTCTCTGAGTTCATCTGTCAGCGCTCGTTAAAACTTCAATTGGTTCGAAAGTTTATGCCGATTTATCTGGATCTTGTCAGGGCTCTGTTGACAGCAGGAAATGTTCTTATTGTTTTAAATATGTAGACAAATTTAGAACAGGCTGTTCAAGAGACCTTGTTCTCTGTTATGTGCTAGGTGTTTGTTTGTTTGTTTGTTTGTTTGAAAGTGGAAAGCAGCGGCAAGATGCATTAGTCAGATGGGAGACTGGGGGAAGCAGGACGGCTCGGTCATACAGTCCATATCAGTGTTTTCCTGTCTTCATTTTCTTCCATGAAATATCTATTTATAGACACAAAGACCACAGCTGCTCAAATAAATCCAGATATTTTCATTTTCTGCCCTTTTTAATTATAATCTTTTAAATACAGTTGTGCAAAATGTTCACAATGTAGAGTGAGAAATGGAACAAAGATGTCTTCTTGCAGATCAGTCTACAGGATTTGACTCAGTAGCTCTTTTGTTTTATTATGGTGTCGTTTCTCCTGGTGAGCGGTTCTGATATCAGGATCAGCTAAAGGTCTTTATATTTATTTCTATTAAGGTCAGATGTCTGGAACGAAAAGTTTGCAGGTGAAACTGGTTAATGTGATTCAATGGGATTAAATGGACACTTTTTTCTGTTTTTCAGGCAGAGGGTGAGAATGAAGTCAACAACGAGCTGGCCAATCGAATATCTCTGTTCTACGCCGACGCCACGCCCATGCTAAAGACATTAAGTGATGGCACAACAAAGTTTGTATCAGAGGTGAGCTTAAGCTTCTGGGATACTGTTCTCGAAAAGTCTATAGGAAAAGTAAAGCGAGTAAAAATAGGTGAATGAATGCATCGTTTCTATTTTGGCTGTGTGATTATCAAAGCTTTGAAATACTTGTGTTTGTTCTAACAATGAGCTGCCTTAAATCAGCTCTAAAATAAAGTCTTGAAAGTTTAAAATAATTGATGTCATCGAAGCAGAGACAGTAAGATGGCTGCAAAGTATTTTTAGACTTTCCTAGAAAAGTAAATCAAAGCTCGCTTTAATGTAATGTGAAGATTTGAAGGGCACCAGGGAGAAACGGTGCACAGGTCTGTTGCAGCTTCATCTGCACAAATAATATTTTTAATACCTCATCAGACAAAAACCAATCAGTCTTTCCCACATTTTAGCATCGTAAGTTTGTAAACTAACACCCAAACAGGCCTTGTGTGTTTTTAGAAACGTGTCAAAAAGAGCAATAATTTGTTCAGACTAAATGATGTTGCACGTCCTAAAATACAAAACTGTTGGATAAAGTTTTATTCAAGAAAAATCTGTAAGCAACCAATAAATGTTTAAAAAAATAAACAATGGAAGACTTCAGGAACTGTATAATCCTGCACATATTACCATATTTTTCAGACTATAAGATTATAAGATAAACAAAACAGTCAGATAAATCAAACTTTCAGTTTCAGTTTTTTTATTTCATAAAAGCACAATGTATGTTAATCAACATGACTACATCACATAAATATGCCAGATTTAGCCAAAGAGGCTAATTTTCATTTGTAGTCCCCTAGCAGGTTGATGTAAGAGATTAAAAAATTACAATTAACATTCATAGCAACTTACATGATCTATAAGTTATGAAAATTTTAAATATAGCTAAAAGTAGTGTAATATACAGTAAACAGTTATATAAAGAAATAAAAACAAGTCACAACCATAAATGGGGGGAGGAAGGAAAAAGTAATAAGTAAAAAGTTGATTTAAGAATTATTAAAAACATGAGCAAAATTTTGATTAACTAGTAACCATTGCTAAGTGATTTCCAAAAACAGTTTAATGATGTAATATTTCTTAATTCTAATGGTAGTTTATTCCAAGAATTTGGAGCCCGAACAGAAAATGACGACTGACCGAAGGAACTTTATCTAAATGGTATTTTACAGTCTCCCCTACTAACTGCTCTTGTAGTTCTGTTTGGTTGTGAATGTAACCGGACAAAGTCTTTTACTGGTGGTAGAGCCAAACCATGAAGGACTTTATGTGCAAGTATGATGTCTGAATACATGATCAAAAAGTCATACTTGTGTAATATTTTACAATGATAAGAATTTAATTTTTTGTCCAAAGTCTTCAGAGTCTGTTTAAAGAGTCTTTGTATTGGTTGTAGTGTGGTTCGACTCGCCTCAGACCAACTCGTCATGCAATAGTTTATATGAGAATCGTAACATTTAAATATAGTTTTGAAGCTTCTAATGTCAATTTATTCCTAATATGTTTAAAATTGCATAAATTAAATTTTAATTTCTTTCTTTCCTTTTTCCTTCTTCTTTTTTTAATGTTTCTTAAATGAAAGTGGGGAATCCATTATGATACCTAAGTATTTATACTTTTACGGTGTTAATTAATTTTATTCATCTCATTCACAATAACCACATAAAATCAGTTCGAGCTCAGTAAGCACAACCAGAATTAATACATAAGGTGCACCTGATTATAAGGCTCATTGTCGATTTTTGAGAAAATTAAAGGATTTTAAGTGCACCTTTATATTCTGAAATATATGGTAAATTGTGCAGAATAAATTCAAATTCCTTAAACAGAAGCTGAAAAAAATGAGCCGTTTACACCAACTGTTTCTAAGCCCTCACCAAATGTAGTTTAGTCCTGAAATCCCAAACTTTTGCTTCAGGCTCAGCAAAATAAAAACAAACCATATGTTTAAGGTTTGACAGTTGTTTTTTTAGTTTGGGATGATCATCATGTTGGTGTTGCTCTTCACAGAACAAGAACCTTCCCATCGAGAACACAACAGATTGCTTAAGCACGATGGCGAGTGTTTGTAAAGTCATGTTGGAAACGGAGTAAGTTCCTGCGCGTGTTTTACATCTTGTTCTGGACTTTTTGGCCATCTGACTCCTCCTGTTCATCCCGTCAGGGATTACCGCAGCCGTTTCACCAGCGAGGAGACGGTGCCTTTCTGCCTCAGGGTGATGGTGGGAGTCATCATCTTGTATGACCATGTCCATCCCGTTGGAGCGTTTGCCAAGTCGTCCAAAATCGACGTGGGTAAATCCACACTTCGATCCTGCTTACAGTAGATTCTTCATCTGACAGTCTGGTTCTGATCCACAGATGAAAGGCTGCATCAAAGTCCTCAAAGATGAGCCTCAAAACAACGTAGAAGGCCTTCTCAATGCTCTCAGGTGAGCCAACGGTAAAATGAGTCAGCGTTTTGTGTGACTAGAGCTAACGCCCTTCTAACAGGAAGTGGATCCCTGTTCGTGTTGATCTTTGTGCTTGTTCTCCAGCAGCTGACAAACACATTTTGTTTAGTTTCCTCCCCTTCAGCACACTGGCTCACATAAGCTTTATTTTAGCTGCGTGTCAAAGACTTTACAGAAAAAGCAGATTAAATCCAACGTTTTGTCCCTCAGTGTAAATAAGATCGCCCGCACCGACCCACACCCTTCTTCTCTCAAGCAGACCAGGGTCATTTTCTGAGCCAACCCCATGTCTGTTTCATCTCTCAAATCAGCCAACGGCACCTCCTGCCCACAAGACATTTTCCTACTGAAGCACAACTCCGATCTGACAGGGACTGATAAAACATCAACGCTGTGGAGGAAAATAACACAATATTCATGCTGAAAAATGTGTTTGAGGATGTTTCTTCTTTTTCAGATGCACAGTGGTGCTTGAAAGTTTTTGAACTCTTTGTAAGTTTCTATATTTTTGCATAAATGACCTAAAACATCGTCAGATTTTCAAACAAGTCTTAAAATTAGATACAGAGAACCCAGTTAACCAAAAGAGATGAAATATTATACTTGATCATTTATTTATTGAGTAAAATGATCCAATATTCCATATTTGTGATGGTAAAAATATGTGAACCTTTGTTTTTGGCCACCAGCTTGGAGGAATTTTATCCATTCCTCTGTACAGAACAGCTTCTACTCTGGATGTTGGTGGTTTCCTCACATTAACTGCTGCTTCAGGTCCTTTCACAACATCTGGATTGGATTAACGTCAGGACTTTGACTTGGTTATTCCAAAACATGAACTTTATTCTTCTTGAACCATTCTTTGGGAGAACAGCTTGTGTTTTTAGGGTCATTGTTTCGCTGCTTGACCCACCTTCTCTTAGATTCAGTTCATGGACAGATGTTCTGACATTTTCCTTTAGAATTTTCTGATATAATTGAGAATTCATGGTTTCATCAATGATTTCAAGCCATCCTGGCCCTGATGCAGCAAAACGGGCCCAAACTATGACACTACCACCACCATGTTTCTCAGATGGGATAAGGTTCTTCTGCAGGAATGCAGAGTTTCTCCAATCAGAACACTTTTCATTTAAACCAAAGTTTTATTTTGGTCTCATCCGTCCACAAAACATTCCTCCAACAGTGTTCTGGCTTGCCCACGTGATATTTATCAAACTGCAGACGAGCAGCCATGTTCTTCGTGGAGAGCAGTGGCTTCTCCTTCAACCCTGCCATGCAGAACATTGTTGTTCAGAGTTCTCCTGATGGTGGACTCATGAACATTAATGTGAGAGAGGCCTTCAGTTGCTGGGGTCCTTTGTGACGTCGCAGACTATTACACCTCTTGCTCTTGGAGTGATCTTTGTTGGTCCACCACTCCTGGGGAGGGTAGCAATGGTCTTGAATGTCCTCCATTTGTACACAATCTGTCTGACTGTGGATCGGTAGAGTCCAAACTCTTTACAGATGTTTTGTAACCTTTTCCAGCCTGATGAGCATCAACAACTCTTTTTCTGAGCATCTCAGAAATCTCCTTTGTTCCTGTCATGATCCACTTCAACAACATATTGTGAAGATCAGACTGTGATGGATCCTGTTATTTAAATCAAACAGGGTGCCCACTCACACCTGATCATCATCCACTGATTTAAAACGCCTGACTCTAATTTCACCTTCAAATTAACTGATAATCTTAGAGGTTCACATACTTTTACTACTTAAATATGTAATATTGGATAATTTTCCTCAATAAATAAATGACCAAGTATAATATTTTTGTGTCATTTGTTTAACTGGTTCTTTTTATATACTTTTAGGACTTGTGTGAAAATCTGATGTTTTAGGTCATATTTATGCAGAAATGTATAAAATTATAAAGAGTTCAGAAACTTTCAAGCATCACTGTAGCGCACACGTCCATCAAATCTGGATAAATATTTTAAATGAACAATAACAAATAATTATTTTTAAGTCTGTTTTGGTTTGTTAAATATGAGCCACGATGAAAATATGTATAGATAATTATTGTTTTAAATTGCTCAAACACGTGTGCTCATAAAGCGGTGTTGCTGTATTTTAAAACTTGAAATCAAATGGTTCAGTGTTTTGTCGCTTTAACCCTCGTTATTTAAATGTGTGTTCAAAACAAACTTTCCATCTTTAGAGTCCACTGCACAAACTACTCAAATGCATTTAGTCATTTTTGGTACAAATTCTTAGTGAATACTGAGGAAGGAAGGAATATTCAGGAAATCATCAAATGATGGATTTTCTGTCTGTTTTGTTACATTTGAAAAACAATAATTGCACTGGATGTATTTGAAGAGTTTTCTAAGAACCAGCTGCTGTGGACACAGAAAACCCTGGATTGATGTGTTGACTTGTGATGTTCAAGTACCTCCTCTTGGCTTCTTTAAAGGGGCAGATTATTCAAATCAACATCTCTATTTTTACAAATACATCTCAACCCTGGATAGTCTAGACTTGCCTTGGTGAGGCTTCTTGAGAGACATAACATCTGGATCAATCATCTGTCTTTCGGTGTCAGCTCTTTTATAAATTCTGTAAATGTTGGATTTAGAAACCTCTGGACTACTTAAATACAGTTTTATGAGTTTGGAATCATTTTCTTGTTGGAACCGTAATGTGGTCAATGCTTAATCTTCTAGCTGTTGGTTTGAGGTGAGGCTGAAGTATTTGGAGGTAGGTGTTTGGTTCCATCCACTTTGTGCAATGCACCAGTACCACAGCATGATGGTACCACCACCATGCTTGACAGTTGGTTCAGTGTGTTTAGGCTTGAAACGTTCACCTAAATGCGTCCAAACATCTTGTCGTTGTCGCCAAATAACAATCTGACCATAAAATTTTACTCCAGAAGGCACCTTGCTTGCACGTTTCTGTCCAGCCTGAGGATGCACTTTTGGAGCAGGAGCTTCTTTCTTTGTCGACTCGGCACCTTTTCAGTCCACAACGATGTAAAACTGACTTCACTGTGGACAGTCACAGTTTTCTCCATCCAAATGTGACAATGACTATCGATCAATCCAACTATCCAACTAATCATCCTAACTATCTAACCACCCTTTTTATTGTCGCTGAAGAGTAAGCTGCAGTCAGTCACGATCACTAATGAGAAGTTAAAAGGCCTTGGCCTTGTCATGTGTAAACACCATCTAGATTCAGCAGCACTTAACAGATTTTGGTCATTGTACGTTATAATACAGGTTCAAATAGGTTTCAAATAGGGTTGATCCTGTAAGAGTGAGAGAAAATTCATAAATAATTCAAAAATGCACACTGAATTATTGTTTTTGATAAAAGATCAAAGTTGTATGTTATATAATCCTCACAAACCTCAAAAGAAATGCTCAACTAAATAATTTAAAAACATGACATTAATTGCGTCAGTGTGTGGAAGCTTCTGACCACAAGTCTTTTTATTGAAAAAAATAAATATGAAGCGAAAACACTTTAAAAATTTGTCAGCAATTATTCAATTTTCTTTAAGTTTTATTCACTTTCTTTAAAATGTTGAGCTCCCAGTCCCCTCCCATCTCATTTCATCCTGTCCATGTATTCCAGCAGTAAAGCTGAGCTCACCCATGACCATAGTGTCCACTTTATGATCCTTTCAAAATAAACTGCAATGACAGAAACGGTCATTAAGATTGAAGTGTTGCGTATGCCACGCCCACTCAATTTAAAAAGAGGTAAAAAAACGGTGTACATATATAGGCCGCACTTGTCTATAAGCTGCGGGTGTCTACACTGTAACATGAGAAAGATTGTACCATAACTTTAATTTTCAGAACAGTATCTATAACATGGCTGGTTAAAAAAATAAAATACATTAGCCCTGTTCGGTAATTTCATTGGTCAGATTTTATTTATTTTTTGTTATACAGGTAGTCTCAATGGGCCACGAGGACCCACCCCCCCAAGAGAGATGTTTATCGGGCAGCTATGTGAGCACCCGGGTGTGATGAGGCTAAATGTTTTGGCGACGTGAAGCTCTTTAGCCCATCAAAAAAATAATAAAATCCATACATTTGCCGCAGCATTGTATAAGCCACGGTGTTCAAAGCATGTGGAAAAAGTAGCAGCTTATAGTCCGGAAATT
>NC_056517.1:24978688-24998296 GCF_014905685.2 Nematolebias whitei
CTTGCAGTATTCTAAACAATGTTAATAAACTCTAAACGCTCTAAAAGAGCACAGAATATCAGCTCTCTGCCTCCGGCTGCACTCTAGGCCACGCCCACTTTTCTGCTCTGCACGGAGATCAGCTGCAGGAGGAAGGTTCTCCCACTGCTCTGGCCCGCACACAGGTGCTAAATTATTTTTAATAATTTATTTTAATAAATAAATAATAAATAAAAAATACATGCCGATTGTTCAGCTCATCCGTCAGTCATATCTGATGTGGAAAAACTGCGATAGAGCGAGTTCGCGAAAACGAACCGCGAGGTATCGAGGGACATTTGTATTTGTTGTTTTTCCAGTGTTACAAAAATGGAAACCACTTTTTGTTTTCCTCTGAACTGCAGGTACACAACCAAGCATCTGAACGATGAATCCACCAACAAGACTATCAAGAGCATGCTGCAGAAGGACTAAGGCTGCGACCTCTGCTTGGTGTGTGTGGGGGACGGGGGGGGGGGGGGGCACCACTAGAATGTTGTTTTTGTTTTGTTGAGGTTTGTTTTGTAGAAAAAAGAGCTCAACTCCGCCCACTTTTCTAATGCAAAATGCTACTGCCATTCTGACGTCTTTGTCTGTGCCAAACAGATGACGCTGAGTTCTGATGTTTTCTACTAGAAGCCATGCCAAGATGGCCGCTAATGAGAGCATTGCGCACACTCCGGTGTTTAGAGATATTTCGTTTTTCCCTGTTTAAGGGACGGGAGAGCTTTGACTTGAAATTTCAGAGAGAGATATATAGAAAAATATATATTATTTTTGTTTGATTGGTTATTTAATTACCTCTTCTGCATGATAAAAATGTATTTTCCTTCTATTTAAAACAAAAGCCAAGTTGAATTTGTTTGCTCTGCTGTGTATTATCAGATGTGTTATTGAAATGGTACTTGTCAACACGAGATATAAGAGTACTGTTTTTATATTTTTTATAAGTTTTAATTTGTGTATATGTACTTACTTTCAATGTGGTGTATTTTTCAGTTGCAAACGTTAAACTGTGATGTTGGCAGAATCAAAGTGAAATCTGGAATCTGTGCTGTAAATGTATGAGATATGAGACATTAAAAGGAGAACTCTTGTTTTCTATAAAACCGTGTCGGCGTCTCTGGATGGTCGAGGAGCTGTTTTTATTGCAGTTGCTTTTTTTGTTTTTCTTTTAAATTGTGTGAAAGGTGATCATGTTCGACCACAAAACCTGCAGTGAGAAAAACATTTCAGATCAGTTCCCGTGATAAATGAACACAAGATGTTTTTCTTAGAAATGAGACACTCGGGGAGGAGGGGGGGTCTGTTTTGTAAATCAACAGAAGTAAGCTTAGCATAAAGATTGTAAACATGGAGCACATTCTGGTGTTTCTCAAACGGCATGTTTTCTATTCAGAGATGAATCTCTTTTTTTTAGTGATGTGTTGAGTAGTCAGTATCTTACCTGAGTTGGAAAGAGTGATCTCAGTTTGGAGAATCAAGCAGTTAGTTACGGTGCATTCACACCATCCCTGTTTAGTCCGATTAAATAGAGCGCTAGTCCGTTTGCCTAGAAAGTCCAGTTTGTTTGGGGAGGTGTGAAGGCACAATCGAACTCTGATACAGACCAAAAAAGCAACTCTGGTCCGCCTAAATACCCGGGTCTCGGTTCGGTTGACGTGAACTCTAATGCAGTTCAAATGCAGTGTGAATGCAAGCAGACAGGAGATTGCTCCAAAAGCAGGAAGTGGACTACAGCGCAGGGCATTCTGGGTAAATACAACCAAAACAAACGCACATTTCTTTTATCTCATATGAAGCCGTCAGCCTCCTTGTGTGAAAAACATTTTCCGTGGTCTTCTGCTCATGCTGAGTCCATTGTTGAAAAATGACAAACAGAAATCCTAAAACTGCTAAAATCTGACGCCACTCAAGTTTTGTTTTTATTTCCAGAAGACGGAGAAGTGTCTTCTTCAGAGGTTTTTGTGTTGTTTCCTTCAGTAGTTCTTGGTGCAGCGCCACCACAGGTGAGGGGGGGAACAGGTTGGCTCCACTGACTCAGTGCAGTGTGAATGTGAACCGCACCAGCTAAAAATGGAAACAAAAGTTCTGAATTTTGGTCCCCAATCGAACTGAGTCTACCGGACTATCAGGTGTGAAAATGACCTTAGTTAGAATTTACACTGCGTTAGGTGCCATAAAAATTTATATTGTTTTTTTATTGAACTTGTGAATGGTATTGTGTCTCAGGGTCTCTATCACTTAAAGCCATCTCCTTTATTAATTAATATTCCAGGTGAGCCCAATTAATGGGAAACTATAAGACAGACCTCATCAAACAGGCCACAAGAAATATCGGAAAGAAAGTATCTCTTGCTGAAAAACGTATAGCGCCTTTCTATCATCAAGATACTCAAAGTACTTTACAATCAGTCCTCATTTACCTGTTCATACAGCACTCTATTAGATCTATACTTTGTGATGATCTGAATCTGGAGACTAATCAGTGCTTTATCACATTCATACACTGATGGGACACACATCGGAGGCAATGGTGGGTGTCTTGCCCAGGGACACTTCAGCATGTGATTGCTGGTTAAATTGAACCCCCAACTCTCCCATTGGAGGACGACTCAGCAACAGCTGCCCCAGTAGTGTGATGCCTTGAATGAAGAAAGAAGAGATACGTCACAAAAACTTGAGCGTGATCCATCGTCGTGGAGGAATCATGGCTTCAGAGCTGGGACAGGTTCAGATAAAGGCAGAATGAGGAAGATGTCTGCCTGACGTCTATTGGATCAAGAAAGATGCTGCAAAGTAGAAACCGGGTATTTGAAGCTGTGTGTGCCTCTGGAGTCCTACAAACCTCAAGTAGGATACCAACCTCATCCAGTTTAAATCTCAGAACTCCACACGTCTTCAGCTACAGAGCAGAAATCCAGTTTACTTTTTCTTTCAAATATTCATGCCCTGGATGGCAGAATTTTCACCAACTTTGGTGTTGGACTGTATCAATGCTACCGTGATGGGATCACGTTGTGTGAGGTCACGTCTTCTTTTGCTCCTGCAGGTCATAGAGAGTTCATGCTGGAGTCTGACGGAGGTCGCTTTCAAAACATATTGTGATTAACTACAGGAAAAAAATCTGAATTCAACTTTAAGCCCTACAGGGTGAACTGTGTTTGATTACAGTACAGTCCTCTTAATGCTGCAAACTCGACAAATGACCATTCTCAGTTCTTTACAGTATGTAAAATGTTTTTACACTCTTTGTTTTACACAATAATTTAAAAGTGCATTTTGAGTTTTTTTTAATTTAATTCAATTCGGTTTAAAAATGACGCCAAGTCACAACAGAAGTCATCTCAGGACACTGAACAAAAACATCCATATATAAAAATAATAATTTAAAACTTTATCTGAGGAGCAGACTGCTTTGAATTTAACTCCATCTCAGAACTCTCATCTTGAGCAAGCATGAAGATGACAGTGCAAAGGAAGAACTCCCTCGTGAGGAAGAAACCTTTAGCAGAACCAGGCTCAGGAGTGGCGGTCATCTGCTTCGACCGGCTGGGTTTGAGAGGAACAGGAAGGAGGAACAGATACACAATGGCAGGTCACGACTCACATGTTAAGATAGAAATAGCATCAAATGAAAACTATTTAAATTTAACAATTTGTTTAAGGAAATTAGGTCAATTTGTCCTCTAGTAGTCTAAACATAAGACAGCATAACAAGCCGACCCTAACTGTAGGATTTATCAAAAATGAAAGTCTTAAAACTGGACAATGTGTCAGCCTCACAGACAGAAACTGGAAGTTGGTTCCACAAGAGAGGAGTCTGATAACTGAAGGATCTTCCTCTCAATTTTCTTTTGGAAACTCTAGGGACCACGAGATAACCAGCAATCTGAGAGCAGAGTGTTCTGTTAGGAAGATATGGAACAACAAGCTCTCAAATATAAGATGGAGCTAGGTTGTTGAGGGCTTTGTAGGTTAGAAGTAAGATTTTGAATTCAATTCTGGACTTGACAGGGAGACGATGGATGGAGAGAAGCTAAAATCTAAAAAAAAAATCATTGTCATCATAAAATTTGATTCATACTCCCAACGGGTGATGATTTGACTGTCAGAAAAATCAGAGAAAATGTAATTTGCTTCATAATTTGCAGTGCGATGTAGCGTTACTCAAGCTTAACGATAGTTGTGAGTTTAAGCTGGTTTTAATGGTGCAAACTCTTGATTTGCCCCCGATTTAAGAATTTCTCCACAATTCTCCAAACAGATCACCTGGATTGCTGTTCACTGCAGGTAAGATATTTACTAACCACTGTTCCACAGAAACCCACTTAAGACATGGTATTCCTGTAAGTTCACTAACAGTACAGAACATCTCAAAGTAAAGACTTTTAGGAGTTGTCTGTACCTTTGAGGCCCTCGTGAAGCTTTGGATGTTTTAGTTTTTTAAAGTATGGTTTTATAGATCGCTGTCCCTAGGTGTGACTGTGAGCAGTAGGTTGTCCTTTTTGTCTCCTTGTGTCCCTGTCTTGGACTGGAGACCTGTCCAGGGTGTCCCCCATCTCACACAAAGACCACTGGAGCTAGACACATGCTGCCTTCGACCCGGAAAGGCAAAGCGATTAAAGAAAATGGATGGATTGTTCTATAGATGCAGACTCCTAACTATAGGAATTTGGGATTATTTACATGCATGTAAAAATAAACCATTTAGGAATCCCAGCTTTTGAAGCCTGGGAGTGGGAGTTATGCTCTGTTGGTTCCAGGCTGTCAGTGATTATCAGTAAAATAAGTATGTATTTTATTACATATATATGATGTTTTAAAACATGCCACAAAGTGCTTTAAATATAAATAAAAGCAGAAAAAGGCTCCAAAGGATTCCGGATAAGGCGTTTGAACTTAAGACATCAGTGTCTGTTTGGTACATTTATTACATTGGAGAACTGATGCTTCTTATTGATAAAAACTAATTAAAACTGAAAGTGAAAATACAAATAATATTTTATCTTTTGTAAAACATAATATAAGTCACTGACTTGATGTTTCTTTCTCATCCGTGCCGCCCTCTTGTTGCATTTTTTACCTCCACTTTCAGTCTAATGGGGTTAATGGCTCATTACTTAATTGCATGCTGTCAGAGACGAGTGCTCTTTTCATTTCTTTTTTCATCAAAACAGCCCATCTTCCCTTTTTGTCACGTCACATTCTTCCTCTATTCAAAGAAGAAATGTCCTTTTTTATTGTGAGCTTTAGAGCCGTTCTGTGTGGTCACTGCGGCACCGTTAGAGAGAGGTCAGAGAGGCAGCAGAGTGTAGCTGGGTGTGTCCTCTGCAGCATCTCTGCATTAACGGACGTAGAAGAGCCAGGAAACAAGAGGAGGAGACAGAGGGGAGGATGTGGATTAGTCTTGGGTGGGGTTTTAAGCCTTTATAGGAGTTGGCTCTAAAAAAAAAAAAAGGAAGAGCATGCATCTTTTATATGGATGAGTGCAGCTCAGATGTAATTGTTTGGCATGCAGCACTCACAGAGGCGCCACCTGTCCCTCGCTGGGACTTGACTTGCATCAGTGACCTTGTTCTGCACCGGCGGATGTCCCAGTATGACCCTCGCTGCAGAAGCTCTCAGCTGCATCATCTGCGGCTGCAGGCGAAGGCGACTGCTCTGCCTTTCAGACAAATGAACCTTCTCCGGAAGAGTCAAGTCAAATTTATTTATAGAGCACATTTAAAACATAAACTGTTACCAAAATGCTTAACAAAAATATCACAACCTCAAATAAAAAGTAGCAAGATATATTTACAGCTCATGGAATAAAAATATAAAACCAAAAACAATTAGAAACAATGAAATACTAAATCAGATCTGATGACCTTGTGTTAAATAGGAATAATAACAAAAGCATACACAGAATCAGCATCAATGAAAAACTATCACCCTGTGTTAAATGTCAGTGAGTACAGATGTGTTTTTAGAAGAGCTTTGAAAGCAGAGACTGAGGTGGCCTGTCGAATGTTGATGGGCAGATTGTTCCAAAGTTTAGGGCCCACGACTGAAAATGCTCGATCTCCTCTGAGCTTCAACATGGTTTTTGGTACGGCCAAAAGCATCTGGTCTGATGATCTCAAAACCCGAGAAGGAGCATAAGGATGAAGAAGGTCAGAGAGATATGATGGTGCCAGGCCGTTAATGCACTTGAATGTCAGCAGGAGAATTTTAAAATCAACTCTGACACGCACAGGAAGCCAGTGAAGAGAGGACAGAACCGGAGTAACGTGCTCAAACCTGCGAGTTCCTGTTAGTAGCCGAGCTGCCGCATTTTGTACGAGCTGGAGACGTGAAAGTGAAGCCTGACTAACCCCAACATAAAGCAAGTTACAGTAGTCCAGCTGGGTTGTAATAAATGCATGGCCTAGTTTTTCAAGGTCGGATCTGGACAGAACGGACTTAAGCTTTGCTATTTGCCTTAGCTGAAAGAAGCTTTTTTGTAGAACAGAGTTTATCTGTTTATTAAACTTAAAGTCTGAGTCTAACACTACCCCGAGATTGGTAACCGACTGCTTTAGATGTGGCTGAAGGGTGTGCAGGTTTACAGGATCAGTGACAGTGGTAGAGCTTGGGTTAAACACAATGACCTCAGTCTTCTGATCATTAAAACTCAAGAAGTTCGCAGCCATCCAAGTCTTGATGTCATCAAGACATTTTAGCAAAGGGTGGATGGAGCAGGAACTGTTTGGTTTTAAAGGCAGATAAATCTGAGAATCATCGGCGTAACAATGAAACAAAATACCATGCTTCCTCAGGATTGACCCCAAGGGGAGCAGATACAATGAGAACAGAAGGGGTCCAAGAATGGAGCCTTGTGGGACCCCACATGAAAGAGGGACAGAAGCAGATAAATGATTGTCAAAGCTAACACAAAAACTCCTGAGGAGTTTCTCCAAAGAGGAGAAGAGCTGCTGTGGCTGATCTAACCCTGACCTTTCCTTTAGGAGTCGTCAAACCAGAATTGATCACCACAGAATGCAAGGCTGACTGGAACAGGAAAACATAGAGTATTTATTTTTAGAAATATATCTTTTTTAGGGTGGACGTTTTGTGAATCCTTATGAAAAGTTTTCACCTCTAGTAAAAATAAATTTAAACTTTGTACACAAAACAGAGCAACAAATTATTGAACAACATATAACCCTTTTTTATTTTCTACAGGAACTGTTAGGCACTTTGTAAAATTCAGGAAACAAAAGTTGTCTGCAAATACTAATAGTTATAACCAGAAACTACTGCTGGTTCTAACACAAACGGTCTTCATTGTCGATAATTATCTGATGCAAAATTAATTGTGGGGGTGGTGGCGCAGAGGTTAGAAAACATGGGCCTGTGATCGTAAGGTCGCCGGTTCCAGTCCCCGTATCGACAACATCAAAATGGTGGTGGAAAAGGTGAAAGACACACACGAGCCTCCACTCTCATTTATTCCACTCTGGGCCCTGGAGCAAGACCCTTATCCCCCACCATCTGCTCCCCCAGGTGCCCCAGCCCTCTTCAGGGGCCGCCACAGCGAATCATCCACCTCCATCTCACTCTGTCCTCTGCATTATCTGTCCTCACTCCAACTACCTCCATGTCCTCTCTGCATCCATATATCTCCTCTTTGTCTTTTTCCTGGCAGCTGCATTTCTAACATCCTTCTACCTGTATACCCATTGTCCCTCCTCTGGACATGTCCAAACCATCTCAGTCTGGCCTCTCTAACTTTATCCCCCAGTTGTTCAACCTGTGCTGTACCTCTGATGATCTCATTCCTAATTTTATCCATCCTTGTCACTCCTAAGGAGAACCTCAACATCTTCATTTCTGCCACTTCCAGTTCTTTCTCCTGTCTTTTTGTCCAGGTCTCTGTCTCCAGACCATACAACATAGCTGGTTTCACCACTGTCTTGTAAACTTTGACTTTGACCTTCGCTGACACGCTTTTGCCACAAATCACTCCTGAAATAAAACACAATGAAGTTCTTTCTGACCCTCTCTGTACTTCACCATCAGCATCCTCAAAACAAATATGGCATCTGAGATGGCTTCTGTTGTGACTTGGTGCTATATAAATAAACTGAATTGAATTGAATTGAATCTGTGGTGCTCTTTCTCAGCATGAAACCATACTGCTGCTCACAATTGGTCACCTCTTGTCTAAGTCTAGCTTCCACATCTCACTCCCAGATCTTCATCGTGTGACTCATCAACTTAATTCCTCTGTAGTTGCTACAACTCTATACATCCTTGTTCTTGAAAATGGCCACCAGCACACTTCTTCTCCATTCCGCAGGCATTTTCTCACCCTCAAATATTCCATTGAATATTTGAGTCAAAAACCTCACTGCCATCTTTCCAAGACATTTCCAAACCTCCACTGGTATGTCATCAAGTCCTACTGCCTTCCCATTCTCCATCTTCTTCAAAGCTATCCAGACATCATCACTAATCTTTCCCACTTTCTTGTCCACAGTTTCTATGATCTCTACTCTTCTTTCCCTTTCATTCACATCACCCTCTCCTCACTCGTTAAATATTACCATTTCCATCTTTAACAAGCCTAATTTGCTGCACATCCTTTCCAGCCTGATCCTTCTGTCTCACCAGATGATGCAAGTCCTTCTTTCCCTCTTTAGTGTCCATCCTTCAGTACAACTCATCGTACACCTTCTGTTTTTCTTTTGCTACCTCCCTCTTTGTTTTATGTTGAATCATCTTATATTCCTGTCTCCTCTCATCAGGCCTCTCACTGTCCCAGTTCTCCTTGGCTTACTTTTTTCTCTGGATAACTTCACTATTCCACCTCCCGGTTTCCATATCCTCTTTAAATATAAGAAAAAAAATGACCAAATAAAAACTTAGCAAGACTTTCAGAAACTATGAAGAACTAGACCAGTAAGATCAAGTCAACTACCGTATAAATAACGGTAAAAAAAAGGATGTGTTCAGACTTTTGTACATTGTCTTGTTAACATTCGACTCAGGAACATAGTACCAAGGCATCCAGAAGAAGTGAAATATGCTTTTGGCTACACCTCACATAAAATATGTCTTACTCGACCCTGATCACTGATAGTGTCAGGGCATTTTTCTAAATTAGCATTTTAATGTGTCAAAGCTTGTGGTTGTGAACTAAGATGCAACAAAACGTTGAAGCAAATGTGTTATTGCAGAGCTTAAACCTTTAGCATATTTTGAAGATGAATACATATTTTATGTTCAGTACTGTACTCCAAAACCTCGTCCAGTTGTTCTTCATATTCAGACTGTGTGTCACAGAGAACTAACACAACTGTCAGTTATTTCTAAGTAAAGACTTTCTTCTTTTATTCCAGTGAAATCCCCCCAGAAGCCTGAGAACCGTGTTCTGTCCATAAACCACAAGACCCCCAACACATTGCTCATCTGTCTCTTGGGTGAAACAAGTTCACTTTTCTGAGAAAGACAACGGCTATCCACTGAGGCCACCCCTGCCAACCACCCCCTTCCACACAAACACACTGCCACAGATGCAGAGATCCCACTTCCTCCTGCACGTTGCTTTAATCGGGAGGAGTCTTAGTTAATCAGTCGTGTCAAAACATCAACGGTTCATTGAGGATCGGGTTTCATGCCAGAGAAACTGAACCCTGGGTGCTGTAACCTCGGTCCGTTGAGCAGAGAGGTGTATTTGCTTGGGCAAAGCTTCAGTGCTTTACCAGGAACTAAGAGTCGGTGAAAGTATTGCTACACCTTAGTGAGAGGACAAGTTCCTCTAACTCACTCTCAGAGGAAGAGTGAATGGTTTACACCAAGAAGCTTTATGTCACAAACTGAACGGACTGTCACAGTTCAACTGTAATGGCCTCCTGTGACAAACAACTCACATTTGTCTAAATTCACAGGTTTTAAATGCAAAATAAAAACAATTTTTTGTTGAGGTTTTGTGTTTACAAGTCATAATAACGTAATAAAGGTCTTGAAGTAAAAATCAAGACAGCATCAAGAAGATCATTACGAATACTTCCAGCTAAGTTAAGTCAGGTCCCCTGGGCAGTTTCTTTGTGTTGAAACATTTTGGCTTTCATCCAAAGGACTTCATCAGTCCGAGGAGCCACAACAAACTCAGTCCCATAAGCAGCACATTTCACATAGTGGGTCAATCTGTTTGATGGTAAAAAGATTATTTCTGGAGTCTGCCCTCTCCCCCGTCAACTCCTCTGAGACAGGCAACAAAGCTAGCTTTGTTGGATTTTTTTAACCTGGATTATTGAGCATGAACTTTGATGTTTTGAACCACTTTGGCTATGGCTGCCTCAGAGGAATCGACGGGGGAGAGGGCGGACTCCAGAAACCATCTTATCACTATCAAATTAGTTGGCCCACTATGTGAGTGTACTGCTTATGGGACTGAGTTTGTTGTGGCTCCTCAGACTGATGAAGTCCTTTGGATGAAAGACAAAACATTTCAACACAAAGAAACTGCCCAGAGGACCTGACTTAACTTTGTTGGATTTTTTTTACCTGGATTATTGAGCATGACCTCTGATATTATGAATACTTGTTTTAAAAAACATTTTTGTTTTGAACTTTAAAAAAAATTGCTATATTGCTACAAAATATTCTCAAAGGATAATTTAGAGCTTTAGAATGGATGCTCTGTAGAAAGCATATGAAGTTGCTGACCTCAGTGTGGTGAAACAGAGTTTAGGACTGACTGGACTGATGCGTTAAAGGCTAGTCTGAGCTGGGCCTAGAATGGAGCTTTTGTTTTAAAACAACTCTTATCTAAAATAAATTCAAACCAATTTATGTAAAAACATTTTTACAAACCTTCACATTGCCATAAGTCTTACAGTGCACATTTATTTTGGCAGATAAATTGTATTCTTGGTGAAGGGACCCCCAGGCTGTACAAGAATGCTACAGCTAGCTGCTGCTGCTTTTTGCAATGGTAAATTACGACAATGCAAATTTGACTGCCATTAGCTCATCAGTCTAGTCAGAGGTGGTCATTTTTTGGCCAAACTGAGATTGTTCAAATAACTATCTACAACAGGTAAGATATTAATTGTTAAAAACCTTTCCACTGACCAAAAGCAAAGAACATTGGCATGCCCATGTCAGAATGTAAGCCTCTTTTTTACAATATATACACATGATTGTCGTGCCCACATTTCCTTCCAGTTGCAGTTTTTAAAACGCTGCTTATTACGAGTTCCTCAGACGGACGTCCTGCAGAGAGTGGACCGTTTTCTGTCTCTGTCAGAACCATAAATCAGGGCCCATGAATCACACGAATCCTGATGACTGCGCAACTGTTGTCACCGATTTCACCACTGAGGTTGTTTCCAGCCATCCTGTCACTGAGTAATATCTGACAGGCCTAGAGGCCCCGCTGTGCGACAGGTTTTTTTTAGTTCAAGGGTCAGGAGAAATGAGTTTATCAAGACCTTATCGATAAAACTCAAAATAAAGAACACTCAGTTTAGCCTACCCAAGCCAAAGGTGAAATCTTAACTTCTAATTGTTATAAATGATTCAAGGGAGTTGGTGAAACAATTACCATATTTTTTGGACTATAAGGTGCACTTAATATCCTTTAATTTTCTCAAAAATCAACAGTGCACCTTATAATCCGGTGCACCTTATGTATTAATTATGGTTGTGCTTACTGACCTCGAACTGATTTTATGTGGTTATTGTGAATGAGATGAATAAAGTTTGACTTATCTGACTGTTTTGTTTTGCTTAATGCGCCTTATAGTCCTAAAACTACTGTATAGGTGTATGCAATCATTTTAGTTTAGAAATCTAACTTTCTGTCACTTAACCTCCTGCAGAAAAGGGTTGTTTTACTTTTTACATTGGGCCTAAAGTAGTAGCTCTATCCCAAAAGAAACACGCTTCATGGAAGAGAGAGATGTAGAGAGGAGAGGCTCACACCCCCCTTTAAAATCACCTAAAATAAAATGAAAAAAAGGTAAAATGTGTTCAAATGCATTGTGATCTTTATTTGTGGTATTTTGACTAAAATATGCAGATTATTTGTTGAGGAAATGATAAAAATGGAAACAAGAGCACAATCCGTACAACTCAACTGGGATGCTTTAACAACAACGGCATCCAAAGAAATACTCAAAATAGTTCTGCTCTGAAGATCTTTTTTTTTTTAAAGGTTGTTTTTCTGCTTTAGAGTCAACTATCTGCTTTGTCTAAGTCCCACACACTGTTTGTTTTGGTGCAGACTGAGTCAGAGTATTGGATTTCACCTAACATTGTCTCAGTCTTTTCCAGGTAATTTTTACCCACATGCCAACATCTCCACCTGATCGTAACAAAACATCCGCGTGTATGTTCTCAAACTAAGGACAGATTTTGGAATTTATCACTGATAATCCTTCTAATCTGTGTTTGTCTTTTTAAAATAAGAAGCCTGAGCTGGTTGCAGAGAGGAAGGGGTGTGTCTGCTGGTGCGGTGTGCTGCTGACTTCAGCTCCAGAAGCTCCAGCTGCTACTGAGCGTTCACATTACTGTAATCAAGCCTTTCTGGCAACGGTGACGCTGCTCCCTTCCACCTCCGTTCAGCAGGGTGCTCTTCAATACTAGAAACGGACAAAACATGTCCAGCTATAAAAAGACTCCCGGCTGAGCAAACGTTGGCTGTGAGATCTGCACTTCCAGTGATGTTTCAGTTTATGTTACAGATTTGTCAAACTAATTGCACATGACCTCGCTGATGTCAGAGGAAGTCATTTATTTGGCCTTCAAAGCATCAGTTTGACACCTACCTCAGATTGTTGTTTAGATTTTTTAAATATTTCTCATGCGATTGGTCGAAACGAAGACAACAGCTAACATCGGCCTCATTTGCGTGCAGAATATTGCTCGCTGATGCATATTTGTTGCAGTGCGGAGCCACTTTGATCACTGACCACCTATACGCTGCAGGGTGTGTCACTTAAGAAATCAGTGGATGCAAGCAACTGCATCTGCTGCTCCCTCTGCAAAATCTATTTGATATGCAGTCCACATACAGGTTCACACAGAATAAAGAAATAATTAATCAATTATGTCTTTTTTTTCCACTGCCGTAATAAATATTTGGTGCAGTTGAAACTTTCTAATATGAAGATCTGTGTTTTACACGCACCCACTGCGTATCCAGCATCCGCTAGATGTGGCTGCAAGCCTGCAGGTGGTGCAGTAGCATCAGCTTTGACTTGAAGCTCTGTCTGTCAGCTTCTCTGACAGAGAGAAGAGCTGCTGACTGGAACATATTCCCTCTGCTCTGCTCTGCAAAGGGAAAACACTGATTCAGCTCTTATGGGAGAACTCGTCTCCGGGGTTAGTGAGGTTGGGATAACACCATCGCTGCTAAAGACGCCCATCCATCCCATCCGCATCCATCATCGGAGCACATGTGTGGATCCTTAATGGGTATTGATTTGCTGGTAAATGTGGCTGACCATGTTCACAGTTGCCTTCTGATCCTTCCTTCCATTTAACTTCTGTAGAAGAAGTAAAGGTTCACGTTTTTCCTTTTCAAATGTGTCAAAGCCACAAGTTTCTGCTGATGGTTTACAGCTTCAGGGTGATGATAACTGATGGAGCCTGGTTCTGGATGGATGACCTTCTCTGGTCTTTACAACCTGTTACACCTTCACACGCTCTGGCAGACCACACCCCTCCGTCTACCTCCTTTTTCCTCTCCTTCATTTATAACCCCCCCACACACACACACACACACACACACACACACACACCACAACCCCCATCAGCCCCTCATCCTCTGCTCTGCATGAATTATTCAGAGGGCCTCCTTTATCGTCGTTACCGACATGCCACAGCATGTTTTATTCACACATTAGTCAGACAGATCTCCCCACGTCTGGCCTCGTCCTCCTCTGGCCTCAAAGGCATCGGAGTCAGATCTCCTCGCAGGGTCTTCTTGACCCTCTGTATGAAAGGTGACCCAAGTTTCTAATTAGCTGGAAGTAAATATTTGCCTTCAATGCCCAACGTCCCTTCACACCCTGCTGAAAATAAATGCTTTAGACAGTCCTTTTCCTTTAGTCTGCTGCAAAGAGTTCAAATGTCATTAACGTGGCTCATTTTCAGTCATGTCATACTTCAAATGTGTATGTTAAAACACATTTGTGCCATTGCTGGAATTTTAAAGTATCAGTATCTTGCAACACATAAAATGTTATTAGGAAATGAAGGTAAAAACTAGTCATACTAGGACCTGATTTCAAAAGTGTTAAAATACTTAAAAAATGTGTACCGGTATCTTTCAAGTGAATATTTTACCATAAACTGTTTTTTTGTACAGTAGTCATTCGCTACTTCATGGTTCGACTTTCTCAGTTTTTCAATGCCAGATTGTACACGACACACCATTGTCAACTTTACTATTACTCACATGATTGGGACCATACGGGATAAAAAGTTGATGAAAAAATAATAATACTTCGGACAAGCACTGCCATTTTGTAGTTTTCTTTCAATAAGCCTATACTGTAATGCAAGTCAAAAGAACTACACTATCCAGAAACCAACAGTGCCGCTTTCTGCCGAAACGGAGGGAAAGTTTTTCAATGCAAAGTCAGGAGTACCATCTATCTATTAAGCTCACAGAACTTGCAGGAAAGTAGAAAATAATCCTGAAGCTCAATTATCCACGTGCACATCAACCTGGACGGGGCGGTGGGCTTCGTTGCTGCAGGGTAGGACTGCAGAACCAGAACTGAGCCTGACCAGAACCGAGCTGCTGGTCTGCAAAGCTGGTGAGTACACATATAAAATTTTGCAGTACTCTATAGTACATATACGTATGTTGTTAAAATAGTGTAGGTTTAAGAGCTGAGAACATTGCACGAGGGTGGGAAGGGTTTATAAAGCCTTAAAATATATCAATAGTAAAATAAATACAGCGTTCCTACTTTGCAGTTTTTCATCTATCGCGGTGGTGTTTGGAACGTAACCCCCGCGATAATCAAGGGACTACTACTGCATAACATCGCATGTTTATTTAGATATTTACACTGATGTGTGGCCATGTCGGGAAAAATCTATTGTCCATTACAACACTTTTCATTTGAAACATGAGGCAAAATGGACACTGTTAAATATACAAGTTTTGCAAAACTATTTAAATAAAATGCCTGCTATGTAAAAATCCATGACGTAATGATGTAAAGTGAAACGTTTTGAGGTTTGAGTTGTTTCTGTCGTAAAACGGCTGTAGAATAGGCCACAATCTGACTAACGTAGGAAATTTTCTCCAATTCTCCAAACTGAGATCGTTGTCAGTGTTAAGTTTTGCAGGTAAGATACTGACTGCTAAAACTATAAGAAGCAGAAAACAATCCAAATTATTCTTGTGAAAAATTCTGCACTTTGCATAAACATATTCAGATTTTTCTACTCTACTTTCCAAAAGCTAATATTTGATTAGTTGTTTTTTTGTTTTAAATGGATATTTGTGTTATTGTGTCTTTAGGTGAAGAACTACCTGTAACAAATGTTTACCTGCACCGTAACCCTGAAAGTGAAACGTTGCCCCAAACCAGCTGCTCATATCACATGCATGCAGGCGTAAGTAACCACCTGTGTCTCTGTTTTCAAAACAGCATGCTTCCCTTACTTTAACAGACGCTGTTGCCACATCAGAGCTTTTACCTTTATCTTACGCCACAATCACCTCCTCTCATTATCTGGTGGCACAATCCCATGGGTGCATCTGATCACGCCTTGCAGACAGATCCTCCATGTCCACATTAGCAGGTACAACAGCACTTTGAAGCACTCTGTTATCTTTGATGGTTGAACTTGTTTCTATACCAAGAGGTTTGATTTGATCCAGCAGTTTATTTCAGACGGACTAGTTTATTTCCAGCACAAACATCTACGTTAACCTCCTCTACTACTGAGGCCAAACAACAAGCCGTTGGACCAGCAGCACAGCTGACACCCAGCTCTGTTTCCACCAACAATAGTCTCATTTAAGTTCCTCCCTAAGACCGATCCGTATCTCATGAGTGATGCAGCTTCCAGCGTGCAAAGGGTGCACCGTTTTCCTTAAGCGTCATGGCTGCTTCCGAGCAAGGAAATACTTTGAATTTCATTATTTTCAAACAAACACGCAGATTTATGACACATCCAAGCATGAAAATATACATTTGTTGTTGGGTGTGTTTATATGATGGGTGTGAATTATGGTATATATTTTCCATCGGTGACCTTATTTAAACTTGCTTGACACGGACAGCATTTCTGACCCACATTCGGCTAGTGCTGTTTGGCAACAAATACTTACGTCATACTCTATATGCACAATATATTAGTTGCTTCTGTAAACAAAAGGATCTGAAGATGACGTGTTCATGTTTAGCAACTGGGTCAAAGGTGAACCTGTTTCCGTTCCAGCTGTTTTACTTGACTGATGTTTGTTTTTGGTAATTATCAGAGAGGTGAACATATTTACAAGTCATAGTGTTTTCCTGCATTTGACAGCATTTAGGTGTTTTAGTAAAGTTCAAGTATCTTTTTTATTCCTGAGGGGCAATTAGTTTCACAGTCGGTAAATATAAAACATCCATACTACACAAGATATTAAGACATTAAAATAACAATACGGAAGTCATCAGTGTTCATTGACAAGCTTGATCACTACAGGGATGAATGAGTTTTTCAATCTGTTCGTTCTACATCTAGGCTGAAGGTACCTGCATCCAGATGGAAGCAACCTGAACTCACCATGGAGTGGTGATCAGGATCTGCCAGAATCTGCCTGACCTTGTTCACTGACCTCGCCTTGTGTAGGTCAGTGAGGTTCTGTAGGGCTAAATTCCAACAAATATAATTATTCAGCTTTTAGGTTTTTACCCCCAGTAACTTTAAATTTAAATGGACTTTTTCCACAAGTGAGAAGTCAAACCTTTATTGCTCTTGCAGTTTTAACAGTAAATCCTCCTTGATTATAGAGCCATGTTTTTCTATGTTGCGTACAAAAGAGGTTTAAGGTTAAAAGCCAGTTTTAAACATTTCAGTTTATAAGGGCCCAAGATGGAAGGTGTAGAAAACCATGAACTACAAAAACCAAATGTAATGAACAGCATGATTCCTGAATGAGAACAGCTGGGAAGATGGTGACCTCCAAATGTACTGAGCTACTTACTGTATTTTCTGGGATATAAGTTCCACCTTTTTGCATAAATTTGCAAGTTCTGTGACTTATACACAGAAGTAACTAATATACGTTTATGTGCACATATTTATAACAGTTTTTGGCTGAGATCTGGCGATTTAATTCATTCTGACATGAAAAATATTAAACATTACCATTTGCAGCCACTAGAGGGCCTTCAAACATTATGGCAAGCCGAGTGTCTCATTAATAGGTAAAAGTGGCTATTATTGAGACACTTGGCTTGCCATACAGTCACTTTCGTCTCGCTCCGGAACTCCAGGAGCAAACATCAAATCAGCTGCATTTCGCCGCACCGCCCAGGTGAAATTCAGCTGATTTGACCATTAAAGTGCATTTATTAAGGAAAAGTTCAACTGAGACACACCTTTGCTATAATTTTGAGCAAACAAATTGTTTTTAAGTGTTGTGAAATTCTTGTTAAAGTCTTCCTGTGCACACTCCCGCAGCCACCATTTTGACAGCCAATCGACACAACACCGGCCCACGTGGTCAGCGGTGACGCGTAACAAACGCGACGCGTCAGTGGTGATGCATGATATATGCAACTTATTTATGGTTTTTTTTTTCCACTTTATTAGACATTTTTGGACAGATGCAACTTTTACGGCGGCAAATACGGTATGTGAGCAGAGGGAAACAACAGCATTGTAACTAAAACATGCCAGGAAAAATGTTCAAAAACACAAGAAACTAATTAAAAAAAGACACATAAAGCGAAAGGCTTGGGTTGGTTCATCAGCAGGCAACTGAAACCACTCGCTCTTCCTATTTATAGGTGTAGCTTGCTTTAAAAATGTGTGGTTTCACAGAAAAGGTGACTCATTCTGAGAGTTTATTTAGTTGGATATGGATGATTGCAGGGCGGCACGGTGGTGCAGTTGGTAGAGCTGTTGCCTCTCAGCGAGAAGGTCACCTGGTCAAATAATGGCCGGTGGCCGTTCTGGGTGGAGTTTGCATGTTCTCTTTGTGCATGTGTGTATTTCAGTTTCCTCCCACAGACCAAAAACATGCATGTTGGGCTGATTGGTAACTCTAAATTGTCCCTAGGTGTGAGTGAGAGTGAATGTTTGTCTCGTTTGTCTCTATGTGTCCCTGTGATGGACTGGAGACTGTCCAGGGTGTACTTCACTTCTCGCACAGTGACTGCTGGACATAGGCACCAGTGACCCCCGTGATCCGAAAAGGAAGAAGTGGGTAAAGATAATGGATGGATGAATGGATGGAATTATATCTTGATAATATCTTCTGAAAGAAAAATCAGTGGTTTATTATTTTCACTTAACTCAACACTTAAGATTTTGGCAAATAAATGCAACACTGTGTGCAGAGTAATGAGGCCATATGGCTTAGAATAACTAAACAATCCTAACATTTATTGACTCAAACACGTTACACACCATATGACACTCCCATTTAAAGCCCTACAAAGCACTCATTTATGTCGAACACGCCTCATTTTATGACTTGAGGAAGCGATGTTGCCCTTTAGACCCAACAAGAACAAGAAGCCTCCTGGGATTCCTCGAGTTTGCTTCTGTCCAAGTTTAGTAAATATAGTCTGAAAACAGATGTCACCACTCAGACAGCTATTAGGAGGAAGGACCGAGGGCCCAGCGGAGCAATAATGCCCGACAGAGGTCATGTCTGAGGTGGGAGAGTAACTGAGCACATCACTGAGTGCTTGGAGCTTTGTGAGTTATTGTTTTGAGGAGGTCTGATGTGCAGAGACCCCACTTACGTCCCCTATATCTTGTCCCTGTGATGCTGAGACTGTAGGTGAGGCATCTTTAGGTGTCTGTGTTGCTGACAAAGGAACGCCTGGTGAAGGTATATTTTAGCTTCAGCTGGAGTCAGTTTTCTGACTTTGTTTTGTTAAATTAAAGCAAAACAGAGATGCGTTCGCTGTACACAAGGTACTTCTGTCATTCTTGTAAGGCACACTTGAGCAGCAAAGTGGAAATGAAAGCTTGATCATTCGAGTACCGCCAAAATCTTTTGATGCCCAGCCATGAAGTATATCTTAGAGCTCTTAACATTCTTGACCCTTGAAATCCGTTCTTCCCTCCATAATGAAAACACAATTTTAAAGCAAAGTCTGGTCGTAGCCCTTATTTAGCCCTGATCATGTCAGGCTAAATTTAGAAGGAGAAGAGCTCCAGTAGTCTAGTTCTTATAACTTTAAATAACGACCACCTAAAAATCTGTAGAACACACACACAAGGTCTTTAAATCGTGCTGAAAAGTGGAATTTCAGCAAACGAAAATGACCAAAAAAAATTCATTCACAGTCTGAACATTTGAAACTGTCACATGTTTTAAAGTCAAAGTTTATATATTTTAAAGTGGGGTTTTGCAATATACAT
>NC_056517.1:24998696-25024542 GCF_014905685.2 Nematolebias whitei
CGTGACATGTACGATGGAAAATATGATATATATATTTATTAATATATATTTATATATATAAGTGTCTTACCTGTTGTAGATAATTCTTTGAATGACCGCAGTTTGGAGATTTCATGTGCTAACAGCTACATAATAAAATTACTTAAATCTCACAAATATAAGTGCAACTAACACAAAAGTATTTTCTAAACATTTACATCATTGTTAATTTATCATTATGCAGGTATTTACAATGATGTCATGGTTGTTTGCAAGCACAAATAGTGACAGAACGAGTTAGCTGTAGCACTTCCTGTGCAGCCTGGGGCACGTCCAGCAGAAATATAATTTTGTTTTGCCAGGACAATAATGTAATGCAAAACTAATGGTGATGTGAAGTTTTATATATATATATATATATATATATATATATATATATATATAAGCATTTGCAGCTCTTTAATCCTGTCAGAACCTAAATGTACAGCAAACAAAACATTACTTGTCCTTTTTTTTTTCTTTCATAGAAACTTTCTTTCAAAAGATTTGGCGTTTGAGCCCCGCTCCTGATTTATTCTAGTCTATGAAATGTTTTAAAGTGTAATCTACGAGCAGCCCGGTGTCATTTCAGGAACAAAACTGCTCACTGGGCTTCTTGTCTGTGGATCCATGAAGTGAACACTTTCCTTGAAATGAAAATATTGTTGGACTGTTGAACTGCAAAGCAGCATGTCTAATCTCAACATGCTTGCTGTCACAGATAGTGTAACCACTGGATGGCTGTTGTGCAACTGCAAGTCGTTCTGAGAAATAGATGCAGAACTGCTTGTTTATGATAACAGTTATTGTTTTATTAGACACAATGTGGACCCTCCCATCTGTCCCTTTCTGTTTTGACTGCAGCTTTCTATCTGAGTTGTGTATTTGCGCTCATCTTTTTAATATTCCTGTAATAATTACTCAACTCATGAAGCTCTTTACCTCCGTTCTCAAAAAGCCCAGAGCTCCTGCTCCCAGTGGTCTCAGCTGTTCAGGCTCTGGAGAACATCGGGCCCTTTCAGCTGTCTGTTTCCGTCCTCATCCCACCCACCCCTCAGCTAACCGAGTCAATCTAACCCCTGCCAGGATTGACAGCATTTGTCAGTGTCATTCATTCAGCAGCTTTTTGATGTCTGACCTTTGGCAGAGGGAGTGAACTTGAGCCGTCAAATCATTTGTTTGGCTGTAATTCTCCACCGTCCAACAGCTGTAAGGAGATATCACCGCGTGTCCTGGATGTAAACATATTTTTACACTCTTAACGTGGAACGATACAATAAATCTCATACGCAGCGCAAAAACAAACAAAGAAACCTGCAGCGTCACTTCTCGCTGACCTTTCCAGTGAGACTGGAAACCAGAAACACACACATATGGTGTATGACGCTGGCAGACACGATCACGTCTTCAGCCGTTTCATTAGATGCACTCGCTGATCTGTGGGGCTCTGCTCTCCACATGGGGGGAAGTCGTTTGTCAAAGACAGATCCCCTCAGGAGCTTTGCTGGATTCGGGGGTTTCCTCCACTCTTCGTGGGGCACATTTCCCAGAATTGTGCTCATTCATTATGAGTGAAAGCATCCAGAGACAGAGGGGGCTCCCTCTCGCTTCCATTCAGCTGCCCTGGCCCCTAATCTCTGCTGGGACGGACAATGAGAGAGAAAGGCTCACACACACATCAAGCACAAACTGAGATGACAATAGATAACATTTCATGGTGCATGGACAGCTTCTTCTGTGTGAGCTGCTAAAACTTCAAACACTTCTGGATCGTTGCGTTGTTCCCTAATTTTAATGCCCTATTGAGCTATTCCTGACAGGTTTACACGTCATTTTTGGATTTTTTTTTTTTAAATCACTCAACAAAACATTTGCTGTGCATTAGTGATAAAAGAAATTGCAGGAACATGATTTTGTTGAAATGTTTGCTCCATAATGAGCTGTGTTTGATTTGATGGTCACCAGTGAGCGTGCTCCCCTCATTTATTTTTTACACCTGCTGCTAAGCCACAAAAACAAGAAGAAGAAAAAAAACTACTGCAGACTAATTTGTCCTTCTCTTGTTCAACTATCGTCTAAAACTGTCAAACAAACAGAAAAAGGAAACGTTTTGGTACATGGTAATATCCCCCTAAGCTGGTGGTGCTTCCTTTTTGTTGCTAGGAGATGGTGGATGAGAAATCTGGCTGAGACGAAACGCACCTGCTTCTCCAGGCCTGGCACGTCCAGTGAGAAGATCTGAGGGGAGCCTCTTCGCTTTCTGTCCTGCTCGTCATGATTAGATAACTGAGACGAGAGTCTTTAGGGACAAAGACGTGTGAAGCTGCAGACGTCTTCTGCTCTTCTGCTCGCTCTGCATGCACCCCGTTTGCCTTTCAGACGGCTGTTCCAAAACCGGTGCGTGTTTTTCTTCTCGCTTTGCTGCGAGTCAGTATCCATGTTTACATGGACATAAGTAATCGGGTTAAACAGCCATTAGGAATAAAAATACGTCCTGCAAACGCCCCATTCAGATTCAGCATTTTTCAGTCAGGTCATCTGGACAGTTTCTATTTTTGTGCTGAAACGTTTCACCTTAGATCCAGAAGGCTTCATCAGTCAAGGAAACAAACAACAAAACGGATTCTTCCCCCAACAGCTTACGCCAAAGTGGAACAAACCACTGTTGTTTTCAACCAGTTTGACATGACTGTCAACAAGGAAGAGGGCCGGCAATGGAGGAGGGGCGTACCAAAGAGACCATCTTATCACAAGCAGAACTGGTTTGTTCCACTTTGGAGTAAGCTGTTGGGGGAAGAATCAGTTTTGTTGTGTGTTTCCTTGACTGATGAATCCTTCCGGATCGAAGGCGAAATGTTTCAGCACAAAAAAAAAAAAAAAAAAAACTGTCCAGATGACCTGACTGAAAAATGTTGGATTTTATACCTGGATTATTGAGCATGGACTTTGTTCTCATTCTGATTATTTTTTGTTTATTCAGCTCGATCTGAAGGAATTTGTAATCAGAATGAAACGTGTGGTTTACGCCAATTTATAATCTGAACGGTGTCCATGTAAACACTTAATATGATCTTTTTTTTTTCCGATCGTGAAAAACTGACCTGACTGCACATGTGCGACTATGCCATGTCCGCCTGGCTAAGGCTAATAATATTAGCATGTCCGGGAAGCAAAACTGGTCGGTGAGCGACACAACATTTCTACTAGAAACTTTGAAAGAGCTCAAAATGATCTGTATCACCTGTAGCTCAGTCAGGGAGTGCAGTAACGTCTCCACCGTCATTAAAACCTGTTGCGGGTCCATTTTGGGTGCTCAGGTTTGTTTACGTTCATCCCGAAAGTAAACCGGAAGTAGAACTTCTTCTTCTGTGTTTTTTTAAGGAGAGTTTACCGCTCTGCGCATGTCAGTACTTCTGTTCTGAATCAAAGCCCGCTGCATGTAAACGCTTGTTGTGAACGGACTGTGCCCATGTAAACGATACATTCCGGTTATTTAAGCTGAATGCATTTCAATCCGATCAAAGATTTTGCACATGTAAACATAGCTGAGAGAGAAAGGGGGTTATAAATGTAAACGGAGCAGATAATCTGCTTTGAAAATTGACAACAGCCACATTAAAACAAAAAAATTGAGAAACGTGAAAGTTTGTGGAAATTTTTCTAAAATACACATTTAAGTGGTCAATAAAGTATTATTATATACCATACACCTGTTGTATCAAATTGTATAAAGTCGCATTATATGTTCATATGCAGCATTGGAGATATGATTATTCAGCAACCTGCATCAACTGAAAATGTTCAAAGAAACACAAGAAAGAAACAAAGCTGTCCGCAGCGCTTCATCTGAGGATGAAAATAGCTCTTTAGCAGCACTTCTTTGGGCGTCTCGTCTGCCCCTCTGTGCTGTTATGTGTGTCAGCCTGGTTTTTTTTTTTGTGGCTGATGGGATCCACTGCACTCTGCATGTGTCAGACTGGACAGCCTCCAGCTGGAAAACGATCAGCTGGAGCACGACGAGGTTCACCAGGGAACCAAAGCCAACATCCAATAAACACCTCGGTATCCGCGTGCTGACGTGCTGAGCAGCAGAGTGTTAATTGTGCCGTGGGTCATTAGGCCGATAACGGGCATATTTTAGACCTGGCCTCCTCACCTTCTGCTAGGCACCATGGGTAATGTTGTCTGTGGGTGCCAGCATCAAACTGACTAGTGTGAGCTGCCAAGCTAAAATTATCACTTTCCTCATTAATAAAGATGAGATTAGCTGACCTAGGGACCTGAAAACCCAATAAGTCTTAAAAAAAAAAAAAACACGTGTAAAGGTTTGTTTTTGAATCATTTATATATGCAGGTTTGTACACAACTAAACAAGCTGTCTTTATATTCATTAGTTTACCTTATCTTAGTTACTATCGGAGGTTATTTTCTTGTTTTACTTTATTCTTAGTTATACTTGTGTTTTTAATGTTTGACCTTTCATTTATTTGATTGCTGATTTCTTGTTTGTGAAGCACTTTGGTCAACACTGTTGTTTTTAAATGTGCTATATAAGTTGACATAGACATTACATTTCTAACAACCGTTATTTAAGTAATAAGAGAGTTCAAGTTTTACTGCAAATCACTTTTTGTAAAACTTGAAATCAAATGATCAGGAGCGTCAACATAAAAGAAGATGGACTGAGTGACTCCACTAACTTCTATTGTCAAACACTGAAGCATAACATCTGTTTTGTAACCAGAGTCTGTGCAGTAGGGACTTGGGGCTGCGCCGTTGATACAAAAAAATCCCACCCGCGTACCTTTCCAACTCATTAACAAGCATTCCCATTGTCAAACATAGTGTGACATGACACTATTCAAGCCTTAAATTATTGATTGAAACTAAACAAATAATAAAAAACACACATTTGAACATACAGCAGAAGGGTAAGAACTATATGAATAAACAAAAATTAGCACCTGAAAAAAATGATCTGAAGTGCATTTTCTTAATTTTAGTCAGAGACATGTCCCATTTGTTTACATGGAGTGGTAGAACTCATAAATTATACTCAAACGAGCCACGAGGGGGCGCTCAACTTCAACTTCCATATTCTGGCCCTGTGTCTATGGAAGGTCACGATTTTACATGTATTGGATTCATGTCTCATACCTAACTTGTTCTGGAGACTATTATGTTTCAAATCAAAGTGTTACAGACTAAAAACAACCACATTTGTGACATTAACTTAGAATTGATCAAGAAGTACCCCCACAAAATCACAAATCATGCTTTGTGGTATAGAAATTCAGACCAATCTCAGCTTGTGTTTAAGTTTCTTTTTTAACCCTTAGAGTTAAATCCTATTTTAATGTATTTCAGAATTTAGTTGTTTCTTTTAAAATGTTAAAAAATGAGGCATCCTCTCGTTTAAAACTTCCTACACCAAACCATTAAATCTGACTGATTTGACGTGTTCACTCTCTGTGTTTGATGGGTGGTTGTGTCTGTTGATTCATTTAAGCTGGTTTTAAGTTGTTATTTTTACATATTTTATTATTAATGTTTATTTGCTCTGTGAGATTAACGGGGCGGAGGAGAAAGTAATTGATTAAAGAAGCACATGGGCTGAAACTTTAGACCAAGAAATGCAGTGTTGAATACTTTTAAGGGTTTTACTCTACAATGGATAGGCTTAACTGAGTAAAAAAAGATTTATACTTAAAACAATACACTTAAATGTTCAAAATGGAAACGTGTCACAAATAAATTGTGTAAAACCAGACTTACGTTTCAAATGGTTTGCAATTGTTACAGTTTAAAATGTTATCTCATTATGCTGATTGTACTTATTCTCTAGTTTTGTGAAATTCAACCACAAAAGAAAAATAAAGTCCAACAACACAGTCTGGTTACAACTGTTTTGGAAACAACACAGATGATTTAAAATCATCATTTGTTTTATGCATGAAGGTGCAAAGTGTTGCAGTCTCATAAATATTTCAGATTAAATATGAAACAGGATTTGTTGCAGGTGCACATACAGGTGTTCATATGTGGTTCAAGAAAAATACTTTTTTACTTTTATTGAATTTCATATGTTGGTCTTAAACAACAAAGTTGATCAGAAGATGTCTTTCGTAGTGCTCATGCTTTTATGGACACTTTTTTAAATTTTATTTCACAAACAAAAGCATTATTAAAATAGGAAAGTATCTTTGTGTCTTAAAATAAAAAATTGGCTTTTGAAAATGTGTTTGAAAACACTTCAGATCCGTTCATGTGAACTTGATATAATTGTTAAAATTTAAAACCATAAATGTTGTCTAAATAATTCTGTAAATAAAGTAAAAATCAAACTAGCCTTTTTTAGGGAGTGCCTTTTGCATGCCAAAGTTTTAAACAAACAGCTCTGATTATGTATTGGAGATGACTCTCAACTACTACCACATTAAATTATAGCTCAATATTTGTAAAACGGACCAATTTATAGTCACTTTTGTGTTTGTAAAGATCAGTTTGCTGTGCTGACCACCTTTTATTTGATTGACTCCCGTAGGTAATCAGTCATAGATTTACATCCAATGTTTCTTTCTGGGAGTTTCATAAAGATCCATCCACTGGTTCATGAAATATTTTTCCAACAGACAGAACTAAATAAAACCCACAAACACGTGCTCTATATGGGCATTTACATGATAGTAGCAGGCAACAGTAAAGAGATATTAATGACGCAGGTTGACAGATGTTCACAAAGTGTTGCAGCTAATTGAGACATGTCTACATTTTATTTATCTTTTTTCCCCCCAGATCAGGCTTCTTCATTCTTTTTTGCAATATTTGCAGATCGGTACTGCATAAATTTCCTTCTTGTCATGAAATACAGTCAAAAACCCAAACACAAGCAGGAAACAGTCTCTTTATTTTGGCACTTTCAGCTGTAAATACTTAGCGGAGCGTACGCTCTGTGTCCGCCTTGTTGACCACATGTCCTCCTCTGCTCCTCTCTTGTGTGGGGTTCCACAGGGCTCAGTCTTAGGCCCCCTCCTCTTCATGGTGTACCTGCTCCCTCTTGGCTCTTTTTTTTAGAAAATATGGGATCTCCTTTCATTGTGAAGCGGATGATACGCAGATATATGTCCCGAAAAAGTACTCTAACTCTCTGGCCCCTCTGTTTTCATGTCTGGAGGACATAAAAGCCTGGATGGCTGTGAACTTCAGTTCAATGAGGGATAGACTGAGGAAGCTCTACTGAGACTCCCAATGTAGATGATGGTTCCTTGGCCCAGTACATAAAGCCAACTGTTACAAACTTGGGGGTCAAAGTCGATGCTGGACTAAAATTAGAAAATCACATCAGAGCTGTTAAAACTATTTTTTTATCTATCTGAGGCAGCTGGCTCAAGCGAAGCAGATTCTTTCTAAGCAGAATTTTGAAACAGTAGTTCACACTTTTGTGACCACTCGGCTGGACTATTGTAATGCACTTTGTATGTATCTGTCAGCTTCAGATGGTATAGAATGATGCTGCGCGGTTTTAAACTCACACACAAATGTTTCACCACATTTCTCTTGTTTTAGCCTCCCTGCACTGACTGCCTGTACATTCTAGGATTCTTTTTAAAATTATTTTATTTGTTTTTAAATCTCTAAATGGACTTGCTCCGCCCTATCTGTCTGAGTTGCTACATCCATACACACCCTCTCGATCCCTCAGGTCATGTGATCAGCTGCTCCTGAGTGTGCAGAAGACAAAGCGTAAGCTCAGAGGAGACCGTGCTTTTGCTGAGGCACCTCCAAAACTGAGGAACGACCTTCCTTGAACATCAGACAGGCCTCTTCCCTGTCTGTTTTTAAATCCCTTCTTAAAACCCGTCTCTTCTCCGTGGCCTTTGACACCATCTGAGATGTTGACTTTAATCATTTTAATCGCTTCTATTATCTGACTGTATGATTGTTTTATGATGTGTACTGTATGTGTACAACTTTTATTATGTGACTTTTAATCATTTTAATAATTTTTATAATCTTACTGTATGATTGTTTTATTATGTATACAACACTATGGTCCTGTGGGTGTTTAAATTTCTTTATAAATAAAGCTGGTATAGTATGGTACAACCCCGCTCCTCGCACAGTGATTGCTGGACATGGGCACCAGCGACCCCCGTGACCCAAAATTGAATAAACGGGTAAAGATAATGGATGGATGGATGGATGGATAGTATGGTACAATAAATTGTGTTTTCTTGAAATAAATTCAAATTGCATGGTGGTAAATTTGATGATGTTTCTATTCATGGTTTGAATCTCAAGGGTAGTTTTTGTAAATAATAGATCAACCATGCCAATACATGTCTGAGTATCTTTATAGACATGGAGATACATCAAAGACATTTTTGTGACAGCCCCCCCCCCACACACACACACACACACACATCCGCTGCTCCCATTGTGGCTCAAGACGTTTAATAACCTTGACTTCTTCCACACTAAAGACTGTTTCCATCAGAGTATCTGAGTGGGTTTACACTGATGTTCACATCAGTCTCCCCCTGTCAGCCTGCAGGGAGATGTTACAGGTTGTCTGTAAACTTCAAACACTGAGCAGCAGATCCCATTGTGCTAGAAAAGTCATTCATTTGACCTTTGTTGTCCAGGATTTTCAGTCATGTCCTGCTGGAAGGAGACCTCATGGTAGACCTTAAACTTGCTGGAGGGGATGTGTATCCTCTCTGGCCTAGGAATGTAGTGGGATCCCGCAGGAGGTGCTGAGGAGGATCACTGGGAAGAGGGAAGTTTGGGTTTACGAGTCCGGGACCTGTTACCTCTATGACCAGATTATGGATAAATGATGAGAAGATGGATGGATGGATGGATGGGTCAATGGAAAAATGAATGGATACACATATGAATGAACAAATAAATGACTGACTGACATGATAGATAAATTAATAGATGTATGACTAAATGAATGACTGATGGAGTGAATGAATGAATGAATGAATGAATGAATGAATGAATGAATGAATGAATGAATGATAAGCCAATGTGTTTTAGTGCAAAGATGCAATATGTAGAAAATGTATGATAGAAGTTAGCAGTTCTGTTAAATAACTGAGACGAGAATTATTCTTTCATATTAAAAACATTTATTTTTTAAATTATTATTTTAAAACTTCATTTTAAAACATTTTAAAACACTGAACATTAATTTATCTGAAGCATTTGTAGTTGTTGCTGCTTGTTTTAAGCCGTGAAGTTTTGTGTAAAATATTTAATGCTTTACGACTGCATCACTTTTCAGATATGCCATCCCTGCTATTTCCTGCTCCTATAAATACATTCTTTATAACTGTGGCCTTTGAAGAGCTGGTCTCAGGTTCCTACTCTCTAGGACAGGATGATGTGATGGCACATTCTCCTCTTAGGTTTGTGTTCGATGCCAGGAAGAACGGAGCTCATACACCAGAACTCATGGGCCCGTCCCCTCACCTGCCAGCCCCACTCCTCATTTCTCAGATTCCATCAAGGCCAGTACCAGGATCTGGTGGAGGTCTTCCTTCATGGAGTCAACAAGCACAACCTTTAGGTACCTACTTACTTCGACACTACAGCTGACTGTGGTTTTTGATAAAATGACAAGTTCACTTCCATCTAAATGTGATAAAATATAACACATTTCACATTGAAGCTAAAATATCTGATAATAGCCTTGCAATAATGTTTTTAATACTCGTTATTGTTACTGAAACAAGCAGCAAACACTGCACTTATTACTTTCTTATAAAAATGACAAATCTTGAAATAACATGCCACCTTGAACGTAGACCCATCTGAAAGCTGAGCTGGTACCAGACATCTCAGGGCTTCACTGATAATCAGAGGTAATAAGCACAACAACTTAATTACACCTCATAAAGCAGATGACTAGCGTGCCTCAATAACCCATAGGGGGGTCTTCCATGAAAATGGGGTAGTCGGCCACGGGGTGGAAACCTCCTGACTGGGACCCTGACACATTCATCCACATCAAATCAAACTGCAGACATGAACTGTGCTGTTGCTGTGAAGAAGAAAGCTTTTAGTCCTTTAAAAAAAAATCAACAGTCAGATGCTAGTACATGTGCCTGCTTGTCTTTATTGAGACAAAATTAAATTAAACTATTAGATAAAAAAAAAAAACACGATGTTCTAATTATAACCATAAGAAAATATGTACTATAAGAACCCATGACTGACTGTTAATGACTGTAAGTTTTATATTCTGATTTATAAAACAATTCAATTCAGTTTATTCATATAGTGCCAATTCACAACAAAGTTGTCTCAGGGCACTTTACAGAAACATTCACTTATATAGAAAAGCCAATTAGTAAAGTTCTCTGTCTTAGGAATCCAGCAGACTCATTGAATCTTCACTTCGTCGCAGTCTCCCATTCTGAGCAAGCACAATGGCAACAGTGGAAAGGAAAACTGTAAAAACTGTAAAATAGATTAATTTTATACCCATTTATCAAATCTGAGGTAAGTTTTTTGTTTTGTAGAGTAAAAAACTGGACAAACTATGCACATTTATTTAGAAGAATTTCCCTTAAACTGTACATAAGTTTAGAAAATACAGCTCCTTGACTCTGCAGAATTGCCACCTTCATGTGGTGAAGGAGTTCGAGTACCCCTGTGATCCTGAGGACTATGTTGTCTAGGACATTAGCCCACCAGTGAGGTAATGTTCCAAGTCCATAGAACCAGTCTTTGCTACCAAGAATCAGCATGGCCAGGGACACCTCACCCCTCGCCTGTCGGTTGACTTGTTCTGCACCCATCCTGGACAGACCACCTTGCAGGTGGTGAGCCCACATGGCGGTGGTTTCCTGACGTTTCTTCAAGCTTGGCTCGGCTGAGCCCCAAGAGCCAAGACTTGACCACCATGTGCTTGTAGGCAAGCTCCCCCTCTCCCCAGGTCTGGCTCCAGGAAGGTTTCCCTCTAACGGGCGAGGTATCCTGAGATAGCCTGTTTTTTATGGGAGACCCTATCAGGGGTTTCAGGCTACAGGAAGGAAAGTTCTGACTGTTGTTTGTGCATATGCACCAAACATCAGCTCAAATTCCCCAGCCTTTGGGATTCTCTGGATGGTGTTATGGAATGGGTGCCAACTTGGGATTCCTTTGTTCTACTGGGTGACTTCAATACCCATACGGGCTATGACAGAGTTTTCTAGAGGGTGATGGTTGGGAGGAACAGTCTCCCTGATCTGAACCTGAATAGTGTTTGTTTATTGGACCTCGGTGCTAGACATGAGTTGTCCATAACAAACACCAATTTTGAGCATAGAGTGGTTCATAAGTATTTCTGGTATCTGGCCACCTTAGGCCACAGGTTGATGATCGATTTTGTAATTGTGTTGTTGGACCTGCGGCCTTTTGTCTTGGACACTAAGATGGAGAGAGGGGCAGAGCTGCCAACTGATCACCACCTGGTGGTAAGTTGGAGCTGGTGGCAGAGGAGGCTGCTGGACAGACCTGATAAACCTAAACATATAATGAGGGTGAACTGGGACGTCGGGTGGAGCCGTATCCATGTGAATTTCAATTCACAGCTCCGGGAAAGTTTTTCCATTTGTCCCAGCGGAGGTAAGGGACATAGAATCTGAATAGGCCATGTTCAAGGCCTCTATTGCAGATGCAGCTTCCAGGAGCTGTGGCCTGAAGGTCATTTGTACCTGTCGCAGCAGCTACAAAAGGACCCACTGGTGAACAACACCAGCAGTGATGAAGTCCATCAAGCTGAAGAAGAGGGCCTTCAGGACTTGACTGTCGCGGAGGACACCTAAAGCAGCTGATGGGTACAGGGTGGCCAGAAGGACTGTGGCTCCTGTGGTTGCAGATGCAAAAACATGGGCATGAGAAGAAATTGAGGAGGCCTTGGAGAAGGACTTTCGGTTGGCCTAGAGGAAGTTCTGGCAAACCGTTCGGTGACTCAGAAAATAAAAGCGGTCCCCTTTCCAGACTGTGTTTGGTTTGGGCGGGAGACTACTGACGCAGATTGATGATATTGTTAGTGGTGGAAGGAGCACTTCAAGGATCTCCTAAATCCACAAACTATGTCCACATTTGAGGAGGCAGAGTCTGAGGACTTGGGGAAAATTCAATTCAGTTCAATTCAAAAATACTTTATTACTCCCAAAGGGAAATTAAATGTTGTAACTCATTATCCTAATTTCATTAGGAGATGTTATTGATGCTGATGGCTGTAGGCAGGAAGGATCTCTTGTAAAGGTCCGTCCCACAGCAGATCAGAGGAAACTGGCTACAGATGCTGTCCTATCTGTCCACCCAGACTTGGCTGGCTTCTTGGTTCCCCTAGGCTGCAGGACCGCCCAAATGCTGGGCTGAACTCCTCCCAGAGCGATGGCCATTCCTCCCAGCAGCTTTCTGAGCTCCTTGTCACTGCGGACAGCCAGCTGCAGGTGTCGGGGGACGATCCTGGTCCTTCTGCTGTCACGAGCTGTGCCTTCCACTAGCTCCAGGATCTCAGTGGTCAGGCACTCAAGCACAGCTGGCAGGTAGAAATAGTTTAAATTTTATGATTGTCAGTTGGTGTCTCTCAGTTCAATACATCCAACAAAATATTAAATTATGAATTATATTACATACACAACCAGATAATGTTAATGATGGCAATCTCTGTTTTATTAATTTAATTTAAACATTTTTCACCAGTCTTACATTTAGACAGCTACAATTATGTTCACTTTTGGACCAAATTTACTCTAAAATTAAATTAACAAAACTATTAAATCATCCTATTTACCGCTGCATGGTTCATATACTGTATAGTGAAATTGAGAGAATTGTCCTCTGATCACTTTACTCTTAAAAAAAAACCCTATAAAAATACACAACATATTAAATTATCCCTAGAAAACAACGCATAAAAGGAAATTCAAACTTAGCAAGAGAAAAAAAAAAAGCATATTACAGTTACCACATCTACACTATTCCAAAATGTTCATTTCCTCCTCAGTGCTGTGCAATAAAAATTAAAGTCACAAATGAGTTAATCGATGTAAAAAAATAAAATACTGCAGCAGTGATAGGCTAAGTTAATAAAATAATATAAGTATCCAAATGCTAACTAAATTAGCATAAATAAGCCATGCAGGAATCAACGGAGGTTTCAGCTGCTGTTGTATTTTGCTGTTGGAGCAGGAGTTTACAACAGATGTGTTAACTGGAGAAATATTAACTCCATGTATAATGTAGTCATCCATTAATGTTGTCTACCTAAAAATGCTCAATTAATAATTTTGTAAAACTAAGACCTGCTGAAACAGCTGTTTGGATTGTTTCATTCCATTCACGTTTTATCATTTAAAAAGTAATGATTTAAAAGTAAAGTCTCATAAAAGAACACTTCAATACAAAAAGAAATAAGAGAATTGTTCATCATATGGAAAAAAAAGTTGTTTATAATAAAAGAAAATAAATAAACAGACTAGCCATGAATATAAAAGTAGTTTACATAGCTTATCTTTAAAAACGTTGTTGTTTTTTTGTTTAGGAAAACTACATTTATCCCAAAAAACAAAACAAAACAGAAAAACCGTTGGACTCAGCTTCCCCACTATCATGGACATCTACACCTCCAGATGCAGGAAGAGGGCCACCTGCATCATGAAGGACCCCACTCACCCAGCACACACACTTTTTTCATGGCTCCCCTCAGGCAGAAGGTTGAGGAGCATTAAGTGTAGAACCACTAGACTGAGGAACAGCTTCTACCCTGAAACTGTTAGACTCATGAATCCCTAATCAGGATACTCAGTGAAAATTGCTGTAAAAAAATCGCTGTAATGCCACTTGGTTGTTGACATGTGCTGCTGATTATCCATGACGCAGATCTCATGCTGCTGATTTGTTTCATGCTGCTGTGTTCATTAATCCTCATCTGCTCACACAGACTCATGTTCGTGCTGCTGTTGTTTGGCACATTGCTTTGTACTATTAGTGCTTAGTGTATATTTAGTTTAATGTATTTCTTAGTTCATATCTTGGATCTTATTACTGTTTTTCTTTGCAATTTGTATTTTTGTTGGATGTAACTGGGACCCTGTGTACATAGTTTCGTTCCACCACATGTACCACATGTGGTGCGAATGACAATAAAACCACCTTGACCGTGACCTTGATTTTATAATTTGTGATGTTTAAAATAGATATATCTTTTATTACAATCTATGGTGGTATTGTGCTTCTCTGTGTTTGTCTTTAATTGGTGTTTGTCTGCTAATGCCTGCTAATTATTGTTAATCATTTGTGTGTTTATACAAATTGTTACTGTCCTTTAATACAATAACATGAATTGTATTGTAATATAGTTGTTTATTATGTGTATTTCAATGATGTTACTATTTTTCTTATTGATAACTCCATTAAATGTTGCTCATGGGACGTTTTGGATGTTTTCCATCCTTAGATAATATATTACTCAGTGTGAAGGCGTGAACAGGTGTGACCTATCCTGATGGTTGTTGGTGTTCAGCGATGGACTCACTGGACTCAGATATTGGTCATGGGAAAAAAAGACTGCTTGAAAATTTCACAGCAGCAAATAATTGCAAACAGCTGGCATTTTAGGCTAAGCAGATCTATTTGTTCCTTTTTAATAGAACTGTAGGATTGTGTTTTGATTTTAAACACTGCACAGTGTGTGCTGGTCTGAACCTGTTGTTGTGCACTCTGGCCACTGTGTCCTCAGGCCATGCGCAGTAATGTTTCATTTCATGTCAGAAACAAAAAAGCCAAACTAAATCCTCTTCATATGTTCAGGTTGTGGGAATTCCAAGCCCTTAACCTGGTCATTAAAGCTCTCATAATGAAACTTGAGCTTCATCTTGTCTTATAAAACACAGAGTAAAGGATAGGAAAGCCTCTGTTTTTTCACAAAAATGTACTTTTGGCTGAAAGAAAAGATCGGAGGACTGCATTCTTGTTGCGGAAGTGACAAGCATCATGGGATTTTGTCATGTGTTACTATTTCTCATTCAGGATATTTGGCTTTCATGCTTCTAAGCTACTGTGTGTGTACCAAAAAAGGTCAACTAACAAGCTGATTTATTGAGCTACACAAGCATTAAGCAAACCCAAACCTCATGTGAGCTTCTTTTCCCCTTTGGGTTGCTCTGGGTATTTATCCAGCATCTCATGCCCTCGTACAGAAACATGCACAGAGAGCTGGGGTCAGAAAATTCATGGCAAACAAGGTGCTACGAGTGAGAGCTGTTTGTTTGATCTCAGCGTGGCACTTTTCTCCAATATATTAACCAGAAATTGTGGCCATTTCATTGGTTTGGGGCCATTTGTGCAGGCATCATTACCGGGTAAATTCAGGCATTTATGGGAAAACGTGTGCGCTGTCCTCTTTGGATCTTTTTGTAGAAGCTAAACCTGCAGTGCAGGGGTCTTGCTTCAAACTGCTGCGTTTCTGTACCCCGATGATGAACTTTCAGGAGCAAAGCATAATAATGAATTTAATGAACACATTGCAGAGGTGGTGTTTTTTTACCCCACTTCTAAAGACTCTCATATACATGAAAAGGCTCTTATTGCAAACAGAAGTCCCATGTTTCAATACTTCAGTCTCTCTAGAGTCAGTGAAGTCCTTGAGTTAAACTGCTATGTCATCATTCAGTCCAGATGCCCCCCACACACCACAAAATACATGAAAAAATAAAAATAAAAAGCCTACTTCTGGTTGAAACAAATGAAGGAAACGTGTACACCTCCAGATTTAGGTTGTATCTGTGTGCAAACACCCACCACAGACCCACCACTTTCCTGCTCTGCTGAGCCGAAGACGATGCTTCCTCTAGAGGTTTGAACACCCCCGTCCTAACTCCTCTCTAAGTTTCAACAGTCAACAAGTCCAGAGTTTTTTAAGCCCTTTAAGGTACGTCACATGAGGAGCAGACGTCAAACCATCCATCAACACTCCACTGCAGGTGATCAATGCGTTAACCTGTTCACCCACGCGTTAGCATTACAGCTTTGTAAGGGGCTATAGAAGTTTCCATCAGGGGGAAGGTGTTTGATGTGTCATTTCTTGACTTAGTCATATGTTTGCAATTTCATAATGTAGGCAGATGCTTTGTGATGTTTGTCTTTGATACAAATGTCCACCAAAACATCCAAAGGATGTTGACTTGTTTTTATTGTTAATGTTTTGTTCTAAACTTCAGCAAGACACCAATATATTGCCCATAAACTGTAATTTTTTCTAAAAAATAAAATAAAATAAATAATAATAAGTTGGTAGGTTATGCTTCACTTTGGGGCATTATGAACATTTAAGTTAAGTTATGATCAGAATTTCAAAATTTGACAATGCAGACATGGAAGTTGATCAGCCTCCATAATTCATTTTAATGGCATGACCATGTGGGGGCCACTGAAAATCCTGGGGTGGCTCACCAAAACCAAAAGCTAGAACAGAATTTCAGGAAATTTGTTATATTGTCACAAATAGGTAGTTCAACGATTACAGGTAGTTAAGGAATCAACTTCTGATACTTTTTTTTTCATTCAACCTTTATTTATACAGGTTAGTCTCATTGAGACCCAAGGACTCATTTACATGAGAGACCTGTTTTAGACAAGACACAGATAAGGTTTCTACAACAATAAACAGCCATAAAATGCATATAAATTAAAAAGTAAATAAAAGTAGTGATATAAAACAAAATAAAATCAAGTTACATTATGAAATACTAAAAACTGGAACATATCTGTATTGATCTTTCCACTGAACTTAACAAATGTTTAAAATCCCTTAGCGAGGTCAAAGTCGACAGCTTCAGAGTTTTTGGTAAAGTGTTACAGTTTACAGGAGTGGAGTAAGAAAAGTCCCTTTTGCCAAGTTCAGTCTGCACTGAGGGGACGCTGCAGGTAATGCTGTCTTGAGAGCGCATGTTGTAACTGCACTGACGACATGTAGGAGATGTATGAAGGCAGCAGATCAAGTAGTGAGATGAAGATGAACCAGTGTGAGTTCCTACGTGTAGATAATGATGATCAACTGACCAATTAAGGGTGGAGTGATGGGTATGGAAGTTACAACCAGTTATGAATCTTAGCATGCCATGGTACACAGCATCCAACATCTGCAAGGTGCTTGCAGGAGCATTCATGTAAATAATGTCACCATAATCAATGGCCATAAGGAAAAGAGCAGTTAAGATAAATAAGATAAGATAAGACAGAACTTTATTGATCCCTCAGGAAATTGTTGTGCCAGAGTTTCAGTACAAAGGAACATACACAAGGAATCACTCAGTTACAAGGCGTTTCATGGAATTTAAAGTTAAGCAAGATCTTTATCTGAAAAAGAAACCCAGTTTTAATTTCAGCTTCTTTATCAAGATTTCGACATGCTACACGTTAGAGCTGTCATTCTAAACCAAACTCGGAGCCTGGCCCAGCCCAGTCCGAATCCGGGTCGGGCCGAGCCATAATAATGTGCTTAATGTGCGACCTGGGTTGGTGTCAAGCTTTTTATTGCATCTGGGACGCGCGCAGCTGACGATCCAATATATGCAAACATGCTTGCCATACAACACCTGCTACACGCAGCCATTTCACCGTGCGCTGACCGGCTGGTTGAAAGAGGTAAAAAGTTCAGTTAAGCTTCAGGTGGACTACTCTCAGTGATCCATCAGCTCAAATGGACGTTCATTCAGCCGCTGCACTCAGTAGATGCACGCAGCTAATGACCCAAACAGGTGAAATCACAAAATATCCAACATGTCAGAGCAGGATGCAGGCAGAAGCAGGGGAAGCATTTAATGCGCTTTGACGGCTCCTCAGCTCTGATCTTCTGTCCCCTCAGCTGTGTGTGTCCGCCAACCGTTAATTATAATTGGTGGTATAAGAAGTTAAAGCTTAATTAAAAATGTTGGTTGTTTTAGGGTTCGGACCTGTAATTACTGTTAATTCGTCGGATCGGGTGGGGTTCGGAGATGATGGCTGCGGGCTGGGATCTGGTCGGTTCGAATTATTTGGACCCAAGTGCAACTCTAGTACACATGATATTACTTACTGAGAAAAGCAAGGTCACTAATCAACTCACTGCAGCATCTTCATACATTCATTCATTCATACATACATACATCAGAGTCAGAGTTTCTTTATTGTCATCCGCACCTCATGTGGTACATAAGGTGGAGCGAAATTATGTACACAAGGTCCCAGTCACATTCAACAATAAAATGTAAAAGAAAAACAATGATAACATCTAAGATATGAACTAAGAAAAACATCAACTAAATATACACTAAGCACTAATAGCATAAAAAATTAAGTCGAACATCAGCACAAACATGAACATGAGTTTGTGTGAGCAGATGAGCACGCATGAGCACATCAACATTGAAACAGATCAGCAGCAACATGAAACAGATCAGCAGCAACATGATGTGATTTTTCACAGAGATTATTCTGGTTAGAGATTCATGAGTCTAACAGCTTCAGGGTAGAAGCTGTTCCTCAGTCTAGTGGTTCTACACTTAATGCTCCTTAACCTCCTTCCTGAGGGGAGCGGGGCAAAAAGTGTGTATGCTGGGTGAGTGGGGTCCTTCATGATGCAGGTGGCCCTCTTCCTGCATCTGGAGGTGTAGATGTCTGTGATGGTGGGGAGACTGACTCCAACAGTCTTCTGTGCAGCCTTCACCACTCTCTGCAAAGCTTTTCTTTCTGCAGCTGTGCAGCCTCCATGCCACACGTTGATGCTGGAGCACAGGATGCTCTCCACTGCACACCTGTAGAAGGAGGTGAGGACTGAGCTTCCCAGACCAGCTCGTCTCAGCCGTCTGAGGAAGTAGAGTCTCTGATGAGCTTTCTTGATCAGGCTGGTGGTGTTGTTGCTCCAGCTGAGGTTGTCATTCATGTGTACACCCAAGTATTTGTAGGTGGAGACCACTTCAACTGCAGATCCTCTTATGTTCAGGGGGTGTAGGTGTGTTTGTTCCTTCTGAAGTCCACACTCATCTCCTTTGTCTTCTTCACATTGATGTGAAGGTTATTCTCTTTGCACCAGCTCTCCAGGTGTTCACCTCCTGCCTGTAACAGGACTCATCATATCACATACACTACTCACTACATACATACATACATACATACATTCATACATGGGGGAGTGGTGGCACAGAGGTTAGAGAAGGTGGACCTGTGATCGGAAGATCGTCGGTTCAAGCCCCGGTACCGACAACATCAAAAATGTGGGTGGGGTAGGTGAAGCACCCACACCTGCCCCTACCCTCATTCGCCCCACTCTGGGCCCATGAGCAAGGCCCTTAACCACCATCTGCTTCCTAAACAGGACTCTCTTGAAAATGAGTTCTCGTGGCTCAATGACACTACCTGTATAAATAAAGGGTAAATGAAAAAAAAAACGTACATACATACGCACGCACGCAGGCACGCATATAACCTCTTGAGACTCTGCTTCCTGGTGTTGAGGATGCTGGTTTTAGACAGTTTTTGTCATTTTTCAGAAGGACAAGACGACGTTTTCTTTTTATCTGAAAATATACATATGTATATTTTCAGATAAAATTTTCAGTTTTTACTCAAAATTGATGAATAATTTGGTTTATTTTTATGTTTATAAGGTTTTACTAATCATAACTAGCTGGTGGAAATTAACACTGCACAAGCGGATAAAACTGTCTGGACAAGGTGGCCAAGGAGGTAACCATCAATTTTTTGTTCATTGCCCTCCCTAGCCCCCCTTGGCAGCTCCCCTGAATCAGTTATAATACAGTTAATGTGTATTTGTTTTTATCCTTCCATCCATCCATCATCTTTACCTGCTTCTTCCTTTTCAAGACAAACAAGACAAACAACCATTCACTCTCTCATCACACCTAGGGACAATTTAGAGTTACCAATCAGTCTAACATGCATGTTTTTGGTCTGTGGGAGGAAACCGGAGTACCCGCAGAAATCCCACATATGCACGGAGAGAACATGCAAACTCCACCCAGAAAGGTTCCCTGCTGGGATTTGAACTGGGGCGACCTACTCGCTGAGAGGCGGCAGCTCTACCAGCTGCGCCACCGTGCTGCCTATTTGTTTTTACGTCCTAAAATTTTAATTTATTCATATTTAGATTTTGTTTAGTGGTTGGCTGGTGAAACTGTGGTTAATCTTTTTTACAGCAAAAAGGTCATTGGTTCAAAACCCCACCTGGGATCTTTCTACATGTTTGCATGTTTTCCTTATGCATGCATGTTTTCTGTATACACTGTTTCCTTGCACGGTCCAAAAACATGCATGCTAATTAGAGCGATACCGGAGGAGTAAGAGTAAACCGTTGTCCTGTATTAGTAAAGGGTTGTGAGCAGATTAGATTTCAAAACCTCAAAGATTTTAAAAGCCAGTAGTGTGACTGTGGGAGCTTCCTCCGTCTTGTCGAGTTACACATTTATGTTTGACTTGACACTCACAAGCATCTTCACTAGAGACATTTCAGCAGAATTATCTCTTATGGTGCCTAAAAGAGAAGCCTAATAAGGTCAAAACATTTTCTTATATCAGTAACAGGCTGCACACACGGAACATTATTTTAATGAAGTTCAATGACAATCATTAAATTTACTCATTTCATTTATTTCAAGGAATCTTTTTTAAATATATGTATTAGTTTATGTATTTAGTATAGTAGTAGTATAGTATAGTGTTTAATGTATTTATAGTAGCGTTGGAAAACTCTAATTTTAACCGGACATCACGACGGGTTAAAAGGAGCATGTGGGGCAAATGGTGGGAAATTCATTTCTGATGAACATACACGACTCAAGCCCATAAATACCCTAAACCCTTGGTCCTGTATGCTACTGTACATCTGAAACCAGGTGTTAGATGTCTGCTGGTTGGTGACACGTCCATTTAGAAATGTAACTCAAACTGAAGCCAACGATGTATGCTCACTAAAAACAGTGAGCGCTGAATGACGTTCGACTTATTAGTAACAGGAGTTGCTGTGCAGAGATGTTTGCTAAGTTGGGACACATTAGTCCACTTTCAGACGCAGATGCACACATGCAAAATTTACGCAGCTGTTTTTGTGAGAAATCAAGCTGGCTCTGTTCCTCATACAGCTCATGTTACAATTTAAAATAAAGATAAAATGCAGAGAGGCTGAACTTGGATAGATTGTTGAGTTAAAGGGTATTATAGGGCAAACTGACCCCATGTAACAAGAGTGCAGTGCTTCGAGTTAGAATAGACAAATTAGGATTATTGTATTTTTCGGAACGTAAAGCGCACTGGATTATAAAGCACAATATCAATGAAAGGGTCTGTTTTCATACATAAGGCGCATTAAGCGAAACAAAACAGTTAAACTTTATTCAACTCATTCACAATAACCACATAATATCAGTTGGAGGTCAGTAAGCACAACCAGAATTAATACATAAGGCGCACCTGATTAAAAGGCTCACTGTCAATTTTTGAGAAAAATTAAAGGATTTTAAGTGCGTCTTATAGTACAAAAAATACAGTAATGTTACGTGTTACTTTGTTATTTGAAAACATCAAACTAATACTTGGTTCCTTAAACCAAGATTTCTTTAAATTCAGTGCGATTAATTACAATTTATTGAGTGTACATGTATTGATGGCGAGGAGCTGAAAACGAGTAGAAATTTACCTTAAACGTGATGAATGTGATCTGGGAAATGTGTGAACCCTCTGTATGAGGCTGTTCTCCCCAGGTGGAGTTGTGGGCTGGCTGCAGCTCCTACTCATATCCTGTTCCAGCTGTCTCACCTGTTTCCAGTATCTCAACAACAGCGCATACCGCTACTCATCACTGGATGGTACTGTCACCTTGGTATTTTTTTTTATAATTAACATTTAAGACTTGATAGTTTTTGATTCTTAGTTTTGTACTCAACTTCATTGTGTTTTTCCTTTGTGTAGTTTCTTCTCTGATCCAAAGACAGCTGGACTGAAGGACTCTCAGCACTCGTGCTCCTCGCCGCCCTAAATGCTCTTGCCTTGGTTCACTGATCATTCTCCCACAACGAAATGCTCACTACTCCACTTACCTACCTGCCCACTCTCCACCACTACACCTCATCATTCTTCTGGACTCCTGGATCCTCCTTCCCCTTCCTTAAACCGTAAAAAGACAAGCAAGCCAAACAAATCTTTTCACTATTCATTCATCTGGAATTGTATTTAAGCCAAAAGGTTAAAATTTATCTCTCCTGCCACGACAAACTCAAAAGATTAATTCTTTTTTCTGTTTTAACTATGACACTGCATTAATAATCAGGTCTCTCTTGTAAATGAGTCCTCGAGGCTCAGTGGGATTTACCTGTCTAAATAAAGGTTGAATGAATGAAAAATACATTATATGTCATTTGTTATGAAACGGAAAGGGGGGGGGGGGGGGAATCTCCAAAAGGTATGCAGCATGTACAACATGTAGACACGCTGTCATTTTGAGCAAGCACTGCCCTAATAAAAGCGCTGACCAGGTCTGACCTTGAATAAAATAGTCCATGCATTCGTTACAACCTGGCTGGACTACTGTAACTCGCTTTATGCTGGGGTCAGTCAGGCGTCTCTTTCACGTCTCCAGCTCATCCAAAATCTGCAGCTCAGCTATTAACAGGAACTCGTAGGTTTGAGCACATTTTACCAGTTTTGTCCTCCCTTCATTGGCTCCCTGTGCGTGTTAGAATTGGTTTTAAAATTCTCCTGTTGACATTTAAGTGCATTAATGGCCTTGTACCCCCCACCCACATACCTCTCTAACCCACTTCAACCATATATTCCTTTTCAGGTGCTGAGATCATTTAATCAGCTGCTTTTGGTGGTACCAAAAACCAGACTGAAGCTCAGAGGAGATCGTGATTTTTCAGTCATAGGCCCTAAACTCTGGAACAACCTGCCCATCAACATTACTTCACGTCACTCCCTGCTTTTAAATCTCTCCTGTCTGTATTCACTGACATTTAACAGTCTGATCTGATTTATTATCCCATTGTTTCTCATTGTGTTTGTGTTTTTTGTTTTCATTCACTGATGCTTTTATTTATATCTTTTTTTTTTTTTTGCTTGATGCTGTGATTTCATTGTTAAGCACTTCGGTAACAGTTGCTGTTTTAAATGTGCTTTACACATAAATTTGACTTGACTAATAAAAGAGTAGTAAAACCCTCTCAAAACAAGCAGCTGTGCTTCCGTGAGAGTGAAGGAAAATTGCACTGAATGAAAGTTACCTGGAGGGTCACCAAACACGAGCAGGAAACATCTGTGTCATCTGTTGGGCTTTGAGTCTCTTTAGGTGGATTTGGGTTATTAAAGGTCAAACGAATGTGCGGCCAACTCAGATTTTGGTCTTGAACTTCCCAGCAGGTTCGTCTGGGGTCATGGTGAAGCTCTGGGGCTGTGATGGAGGCTGTGGAGGAGTGATGGTCACAGTACATGATGTCCTGGCCCCTCTTCTTCAACAAGGGCCTGCTTGCTGACGGTGGAATGACATCACCAGGGGGGCCCTTTGTCCCTCTTTTCAGGAGCGTTGAAATTTTGCACACAAAGGCTGCGTGGCGCTCCTATCTCTACATCTCAGTGGACGCAGCACTTTTGAAAATCCCTAACGAGATTAAACCGTGGTGCAATCAGCTGTCAGTCCGAACACACTGGCTGCTTCTCAGAATTCACACAGGATGTCTAAGCCCCGCTGTTCAAACTGCACACGCAAAAGACACATCCAGCGCTGCAGCGGGATGAATGGATCCAAGAATGCTGGGACCAGTTGGAGCAAGAGATCCGAGTAATAAAACAATAGGTCGTTTTGTTTATGTGGTTAGATTTCTCCTTTTTTTTTAATTTGTTTTGATTTTTTCAAAACACACAAGTTTTAAATATGTATTGCATTGCACCTTTTAATGATAAAGACTTTAAAACATTTAGTTAAATCACATACACTTAAATTGCTTGAACGCATGTAATTTAGGGATTCGTGAAATTTAAAGAAGACGCCGCATGAAGGTGAAGCTCCCATTTAATTTTATATCTCCTTCCAACTTGAGTTCTTTAGCCTAAAATGTACGTTTATGAAACATGAGAAAAATGGAACCATTTCAGTGCATTTTTGTGTTTTGGTTTAATAAAATAAAAACATAGCTTAAAAAAATCTGGATTAAACCAAAGCATTTTTAATTGATTCAAAACTTTTACTTGAGCTGGGAACAATTCATTTTAACTTGATTGGTGAAACGATGTTTTTTTCTTTAAACAAGTGCAGTCAGCTTTGTTGGGAGTGAAATAATCAAATAAAACAATCATTATTTTTATTTCATAAACTTTGTGTTACTAGTATCAGTGCTGCAAGATGAACAAATAAAACTGCTGTGATTAAACTTGACAAAAATATAAAATGGTTATTTAAACAGTAATTTAAATTCAGGTTAGAAAGCCCAGTTAAACTATAAATCCTGTTCATCCAGTTCACAGCTTTTAACAATGAATCGAGAAAATGGTTTAATTCTGAAATAAATATATGAGAAAAGTTTTTGGGCATAATTTTATCCTGATTTAACAAGTACTTTTAAAGATTTACATTTACATTCAACTAACAAGAATGAAACAGTAAACAAAAGTATATTTCCATTTGATAAAACATGTTGGTTGATTGTTTTGTTTCATGTATGTGGAGAAACTCAATTGGGAATTTTGATCTACAGTTTAATACTTTAAATATAAATTAAATATTTCATAATAGTTCCATTTACTTAAAATATGAACATGATTTGGGAGGAAATGATCTTTTGCCATGTCAGTGTTGGAAAGTACTTAAAAAACAAACGAGGAATAGCGGACCTCCAGCCGGCACAGTCAGTAGAGCTGCTGCCTCTCAGCAAGAAGGTTGCTGGATCAAATCCCAGCCCGGGACCCTTCTGGGTGGAGTTTGCATGTTCTGTCTGTGCATGCGTGGGTTTTCTCCAGGTGCTCTGGTTTCCTCCCACAGAGCAAAAACATGCATGTTAGGCTCATTGGTAACTCTAAATTGTCACTAGATGTGAATGAGAGTGCATGATTGGTTATTTTGTCTCTATATGATCCTGTGATGGACTGGAGACCTGTGCAGGGTGTTCCCCTCCTCTTTCACAGTGGCTGCACCAGTGAGCACCAGTGACCCCCGTGTCCTGAAAAGGAAAAGTGGGTAAAGATGATTGATGGATGGATGGATGGACAACCTAAAGGATGGAAAGTTTGTTTGAAAAAGCTGCAAAGATGAGTCTCCTCACCTTCAAAGTAGGGATGCACGATATTGGATTTTTGGCTGATATACTAATATGTTAAAACTTATTTAGCCAATAACAGATACCAATATCGATATTTTTCCCTAGATCTGCAGTGGAATTAAAATACTTAATTATTCTGCATGGTCTTTGTCAGTTTGGCATGCTACCAAATGCAGATGCCAAAAAGGGGACTGAAAATGATGTAACACTTCAACATGGACTATGTTTAATGTCCAATTTATTCATGACATTTACTCTCTCTAACACAACAACACTCGAACAGTGCAAATTTGTAAATTTTCACAAATCTAAACTCAACCTGTTCACAAGCAACAAGTGAAAAGCACATAAGTAGTAGTGCATAAATAAATATACTTGACAGTTTCTTAAATTAAAAATTAACTTAAAACAAAAGCCCAATACGTGGTTATACAGTCTTAATGATCAACTCAAATTTCTGTGAACTTTGCTATGTGCAAGCATCCTTGTCACTGGGTTGTCACATATATATATATATATAT
>NC_056517.1:25024642-25037256 GCF_014905685.2 Nematolebias whitei
CTTTTATATCTGTGAATTATTTTGATGGAATGGCCAATGTCCAATATTTAACTTTATTGCTAATATTGGCCGATACTGATACCATGCCGATAATATGGTGTATCCCTACTTCAAACTGTTTAGCAAATAAATAAAACATTTCAGGAGTGATTCTCCCATCCATGGATAGACGGCCTTTAAAACCTTTAAGGCTGGAATGGATTGACAAGCAGCACACCTGACACCTCATATATAGACACAGCTATTCAAGCTTAAGGTTTAAACAAAGCAAACTGGTTGCAGGTTGTTTTTAAAATTAATGCAGTTCAAGCAGAGTAAATACTCTGCTTCTTCGGCTGTGTGTGCACAATTGGCTTATGATACAAGCAGGTTGTTCCAAAGGTAAAAAAAAAATACTAGAAATCACAGGCCTTCTGACTAAACATTCTGCATCCATCCTTTCACATCAGTGCTGCCTAAATTTAAATTAAAGTGAAACATGAAGGATTCTTCATACTTTAACTTCAACGAAATGTCATTCTCTTTGTGGGACCCTTCACCCTCGGGCTAATGCAGAAACAGACACATCTTTGTTGTTGCAGCTCTTGTCCAGATGTGGTTCTACAGTGTCTCTGCGTATTCTTAGAACGCAGCATAACTCAAAAACACAGGCATGTCAGTGCAAAGAAACATTTGCTCCCTGCGTAAAAGCACATGGCGGGAGTTCACAGCTTGTGTGAGAATTTCTCCTCTTTGAGCGGCTCCTCTGGAGTTTTCATTTTAAATGCATGCAGGCAGTTAGCAGCTGTTTCTCCACGATACAGCTCATCTCTTCTTATGAGAAATCCAGTTTTACAGGCTCGGAGTTCCTTATACAACCATGTGTAAAGAATATGTGCGGTGCAACACACAGCATACATTAAGCACTGAATATTAGAAATTAAAATCAGGGAGTCCACAGCCAATGAAGCACCCATCCATCCATCCATCCATCCATCCATTTTTTTTACCCGCTTATTCCATTTTGGGTCACAGGGGTCGCTGGTGCCCATGTCCAGCAATCACTGTGCGAGGGGCGGGGTACACCCTGGACGGGTCGCAAGTCCATCACAGGGACACATAGAGACAAACGAGACAAACAAACATTCACTCTCTCACTCACACCTAGGGACAATTTAGAGTTACCAATCAGCCTAACATGCATGTTTTTGGACTGTGGGAGGAAACCGGAGTACCCGGAGAAAACCCACGCATGCACGGAGAGAACATGCAAACTCCACCCAGAAAGGCCCCTGGACCGGGGTTTGAACCAAGGACCTGCTCGCTGAGAGGCAGCAGCTCTACCAGTTGCGCCACCGTGCTGATGAAGCACCAAGGAAGCAAAAACCAATATGAATGTTACACTTTATCACTGAATGTTGGAAAACAATTAACTAATTTAGAAAAATGTCAGCTGTTAGTGAGTCAGTCATCTGCATGGATGATTACTGAAACAGTTTTAATGAGATATGCTGCTCTCTTTGTGACAGAGTTTAAAATAACTTACTGTTTGTTCAGTTTAACCTCTGCAGTCTGGAGGTTAACACCACAAAAAGCTGCAGGATCTAATCTGAGCCTGGGCTCAATCATAAAATGATGAAAACCCTTCTTTCTCTGCACATAGCTTCCACGTCTTTCATTGTAAACAAGCAAACAGGTATTAGACAAATCAAAGGCTGAGCAAAGTATGGCTGACCTCTTCACCCTGCTCACCCTGACAGCCATCTATAGATTCAGCCGAGGGGGGGGGGGGGGGGATCAGATTTGTGTCAAGCCCCGTGGTTCAAAGGTGAGTGTAAGACAAGTGCTGTCCTGGAAATTAGACCAAACTAATTGTCCATTAGTCCACTTTAATTACAGCTGAATCACATGAGCGACTGGTTCACCCGTTTCAAGGCCATGACACCAGCCACTGGTAAAGTGAGGGGGTGTTACAAATGGAAAATTAGATTATGCATGCTACATTGCTATGGACACAAAAGCAATTTCCAATTTAATTAACAAACGAATTCGCAGACAAGGAACACCCCCCCCCCCCCAGAGTAGACTTCAAGCTTCTTTTTCTTAATTCTACTAGAAGACTTCAAATAATCCTGCATTTTACAAAGCATTTTCACAGTTTTATACATATATTTTTACACGAATGCACCTCATACTGCACGTTGATCAGTATAGATTTGATTAGGCCGTAATTATCATTCATACCAGTCCCAAAGGGGAAACCTGACCCTTGTTAAGTTGTTCATTACTTGGGTTAAATTCCTGCACCAATGCAGGAATCGTGATTAGCATATTTAAATGAGTATATTACCATGCTTACAGCTCGTTCAGACTCTGGTTGATTCCCCACATGTCAAGCTCTGTCAGCAGTCTGGATCTCCATCTGCAAGCAGCTGACACTCCCTTGTTGAACGGTTTTAGTGTTGTTGCTTTGATCAGTTAAATCCGCATGCCAGTGAATGGGCCGCACCTTCTTCCATATCTGCAGCTCTTTGAGTTAACACTAAAAAAATAAAAGGGATTTTGTTCCTTTACTAGTAAACCTTGGGTTTAAAAGCACTCCGGCATCACAGCATCTCACTTCCATGAAGCGACATCATGCAAAGCACTCAACCTTGAAGATGTTGTGAGTGCACTTCAGCTTGTAGGGCACTTTTTGTCTAGAAAGTGCCCTGAGAAGGAGTTAGAGGAGCACAGAAAGGGGCTTTGACGTGCATGAAGTGGTTGATCTCTGACCATGATCTATGCATAAACCCAGTTGTGCTCTGAATGTGTTGTGCTGGTAGCATTCCATATATCGGCTCAGCTTTTGCCACTTATGATTTGATGCACATGTAACTGTGGAGAACTCCGAAAACATCATGCTTCAAGCAGTTCCTCAGAATGTGGACTGTCAATTTTTGGATAGCCTTTTGCATTTTTTCCAAATGGGAGACAAACGTTAAACTCCCTGACAGCAAAGCGCAGTTCCACCCATCTGTAAGGTGTTGCTTTATACATCTATGTACTTCAAAACATCTGGCAACTTTCCTTAAATCAAGCTCTTTGTAGCCACATGAGCAATCCAGACTTGCTTCTTCTTCTTTTTTACATAAATCTAAAGTTTCGTATGAATCTAAAGTTTACAGCAACTTGACTTTTTTGGGTTTTTCTCTAGAAGGTTTCTTATCTCATCCAAAAGCAATCTCCAGATTGAATCCTTGCTTGGTAGAGTACAAACATCTAGTTTTCTTTAATTTTTGGCATCACAAATACAGGACTGGGTCAGAGTACAAATGGAGGAGGTGGATGGAGAAATTTAGTTTGCCTCTAGAAGATACTCATTTTGATTTCAATGAGGTATGGAAATTTCTAAGAAAACCAAAAATCCATAACCGAGGGAAATTGTATAGATATTTACATGACTCCAACTTTTACCCTTTCGCCTTTCCATCCCTTAAAAACATGTGGGTACATTTAATGGCTACTAACACATGTGTACAATGAAAATTGGACATGGACTCTCAAGACAACAGTAAGTACACCTGATGATAACTGAGCAACATATGCTGGTGATATCATCTTAATGCAGGTGCTTAAATACATTTGCTTCAAATGGAACTGGTTTCTGAAGAGATACATGTTTCAGATCACTTGAGCTGTCCTGTTCTTCTGATTCTCTTTTATACTAGCATTGACACAGGGCTATGAATGAATCATCATTTAGAGCCCATATCCCTTTTAGTCTTTACAAAAGTCCAACAGTGTTGAACTTCTCCAGATCAGAAGCGAATCCATTATCTTGTGCACTTTTGATGCCATGAACTATATGACCACAACCTCTCGTACACTCTTTGTAAAAGAGAAAGTCCATCAATCAAAGCGTCCCTCAAGGGAGCTATGAAAAGCTTGACGTTACACAAACAGTAATTTGACTCGTCCTGCCTCTGAAGGGGCCCGTGTGTTGTCACATTGTCCTCTTTTATTGAGGTTCACAACGGGGGTCACCCGTGAGTCCTGCATCAATCTGGACTTGTCTCCATGTTCGGGGAAGAGAGGCCTAATGGGAAAAAATGTACCACATCATCGCAACCTCCAAGGACTGCCATAATGGAGCATCTATGGTCATTAACGGAGCGTACCTCCCACCTCAAGAGTCTCCATTCAGTCTCTGTCATCATTCACGGCCATCACTTCCTCAGAATTTAATGGTTTTGGAGGTTCCTTTTATCCCATTGTCTCTACGCTTCTGTGTCTCTTCCCCATATAGGAGCCCAAACTAGAAGACGGGCCTGTTAGTTGGGTGTTGGGGCTGACCTCTGAACCCCCTTCACTGGAGACTCCTTGAGCTTTGTTTTGGGCCTCAGTCCCCCTTGCCAAGGCAAATCAGAGCCCAGGCGGGTCACGGGGAGTGGGAGCCACTGGGGGTCTCATTGTCTTCCCATTCACATCACAGATAAGTGGACATCAGACGCTCCATATAGCCACACACACTGAAGGGACAATTTCCACACAAAGTGACAGCTCCTATTGCGAGAGGAATGCATGTGAATTGAGAAGGTTCAAAGAAGCACGCCAACAGACCAACGACATGGGAGTATGTGATCGCTGAACGCTGTATCTGCTTCTTTTCTCATCTCACGGCACTTATTGCAATAATAGGTAAGATTACCATCAAACTATTTATTCTAATGTAAAATTCTTTACGGAGCACACTTAATGCATTAGGAAAGAATCCAGAAGGAGCATTTTTAACCTACAATACTGAAATGCTTCATTCAGTCAGCAGAGACCCAGGCGGACTGACCACTGCAGGCTTATTCTGCCGTTTGTACTTTAGGGGGCAGGAGAGAACCAGGGGAAAACGATTGGCTTGACCGCACAGGCAGAGCAAACCTGTAAGATAAAGAGGTAAATCAGTGGGGGCACGTGGCTACCCCCCCTGTACATATTCCCGCCATGGCCTGAAGCCAGCAGATGAGGATTAATGGAGACTAACGAGGAGGGCTGGTGTTGGCAAGTCACCAGCAATCTGTGCTTTAATAGTCATATATCATTAAGCTTTTAAATGCATACAAATTAAGGTGCAAAAAATAATTTAGAGAGAAGTTACCACACTCCCTGCCACTTAAGTTAAGCCTCATTTAATTATGCTCATAAACAATTTGCAGACTTTGCATGTTCCCAGATCCATCTGAAAACCTTCTCATTTCCTCATGGTTTAGTTTGCCTCAGCAACCTGTCCCACATTTTGCTTTCATCCATTTTCCTGCAGCAGCACGATGAGATCAGAGCGCCGAGACCTCCTGCAGACTCATTGACCACTCGTTTCATCAGCTCATCACAGGACAGATTGGTGTTTTGTTAGCCCAGTGAAAAGCAGCTTAAGAGGTTCATCCTTGGTGAAATCTGCTGAGAGTTAGAGTTGAACCTGAATAGCAGTCTGTAATAGACTTTACATTGTCTGGAAGAGGTGCGCCCAATCCAAGTGAACAGTAATCACATTGTCAAACTGCAAATTTGTGTATGACACCCACTAAGGAGTGGATTACTGTATATCAGTGCAGGTTTATTTTTGTAAAACAAAATGATGAAGCAACAAAGCTGTGCAGTTTAAAGAATTGAGTTAAAGAGAATCCATATGAACTGTTTCTTTTTTTTTTTATATATATAAATGTAAGCTGACGCTGAACAAAAATAGAAATTCAAAGCAAGCCCAGTCTTACAGTAATTTGTTGTATAAAACCAAATTTCGTATGTTTTGGACTATAAGGCGCAATATCAACAAATGGGTCTGTTTTCATGTATAAGGTGCATTAAGCGAAACAAAACAATCAGATAAGTCAAACTTTATTCAACTCATTCACAATAACCACATAAAATTAATTTGAGGTCAGTAAGCACATCCAAAATTAATACATAAGATGCACCTGATTATAAGACTCACTGTCAATTTTTGAGAAAATTAAAGGATTTTAAGTGCGCCTAGTCCAAAAAAAACGGTAATTATCACTTACTGAGTTAACAGCTCATAAACGCATTAAGCTCATTAAAACATAGGCCAAGTCAATAGTCAAGAAAAATCAGATTAACATTGTACAGGTGACCAAACTGTTACACAATTAAAGAGTAGCTGTTAAAAAGAGAATGTGTAAAAAGGCACCATTTATTATAAGCCCCCATAGAACAGCAGTTATATGCACATTATGATTTTAAAAGTACTTGACAATGTTTAACCTACTCAGATAAAGGACAACAGGCTCCTTTGTGCAATCTGTGTCTCTCTTGGGTCTATTATGTCTTCACTCCAGCCTACACCCATCTGTTGAACTTTTGTATTGACTTAAGACTTTCATGCATTCTGTATGTACTTGGATGTCAGAATTTCCAAGTTGCAAGTCAGAAACATCAACTGCCATGCCACCAAAAAAGTCAGAACTCCAGCTTAGAAATGCAAAGATTTTTTCACCATTCCCATCCTCTAAATACAATATGGCTGACTCTTGCACGAAAAGTTGTGATAAACGCTTCAAGTTCAAGTATCTTGATTGTCGATCCATCACATGTGAGATGGAATGAAATTATGTACACAGGGTCCCAGTTACACCCAAAATAGCTAAATATAAAGTACAAAAGGAAACTGTAAATAAGGATCTAAGATATACATTAAGATACACGCTAAACAAACACTGCCAAACAAACTAAAACTTCATTGTTAGTCGTCAGTTTGTACATCATCACTCACCCAGTACTGTTTAACCACTATCAGTGAACATGTTGGTGCAGTTTTTAAAAGCACAGAATGCAAAGAAATTCATTGTAGCATTGCTAATGGTAGTTAGCCTGGTCACAGAGCACAGCAAATAGCACATCCTGTTGATTTTCTACGTGCAACTGGAACACAGTTAGTCAGGTCCAGCTTCAACAGATTTAAGCTCTGACAAACTGAATGCAGCGTTAATCCAGTTTAAGTAGGGGGACCTGTTTCTGACATTCCTCACCTCCTGGTTGTTGAGTTTGGAGATGTGCTGCATGCATAACTGTAGCCGTAAATACTCAATCTTATTATCCAAGGGATGGACATTGCTAAAAATAACAAGATAGGCAATTACCTATAGGATAACAGTTATTTTACCAGTTTCTGTCTCCCAGCACACCACATTGTGTGCATCCTCACTCAGTCAGAAGAGTCTCTTCTCAGTTCTTTGCTTATTCCTCCTCCTCTAAAACTGTTGACATTTCTGCTCCGTCCGTCAAAGATTTTGTCTGATTTCAGCAACATCTCTTGGCAGAGGAAAACAGACGAAAACATGTAGAAGAACATATTTTTCTTGAGCAAGATTGTCTTCTTTGTGCAACATGGAAATTTTACATTTAAGCAGTTGTAAAATTAACTGCAAGTGTATAAATTACACTGAGAAGTGGCTCAGTTGATCTATATTTTACTTCCTAGCTAATCAGGATAGTATGAAAAATGGTGTCTTACTAATGTAAAATAGAAACTTTTATCAATGAAAACCTAACTACACAAAAATAAAAATTGTATTGTGTTTGCAACCATTTTGTCACATCACACTGATTATTGGCAATTAATTTAGTTGCTATGACTCTCAAGTTCACGTCACTGTGAATTCTCACTGAAGAATAATATTTAATGTCCTAAATAGATCTTTAAATTACCTTAGTTTAGAGAAATAGTTTGATTCTGACCAAATTAACAAGCTAATAAGTTTTTTAATTTGGAATAGTAGTAAACTTATAGTTATAAAAATTGTAATAAAAGTAACAAGTCACCTGTAGATCTGCATTAAGAGTAATGGTACTTTCTGGATAAATGAACTACGCAGGCACTATGCCACACAGGAACATGCAGCTGTGGCCAGATTGCGTGGAACAAACAGAGTATTAGGAACAACAAGGTTTAACTTTTATGTTTTTTTTCCTCTCAGGTCTTACTGGCTTAAAGAGGATCAATTAAACACTGAGGTGCCTCACTTCGCCCCCTCTTCTCGCTGCCTTGTTGCCACGCCGACGTCATGGAATGTGTGACGACATCGCCTGAACACACAGCACATGCTCTTACCTGGTTTCCACAGCAACCGAAACCACAGCAATTTCCTCCTCCTGCGTGTCGCAAGATGTGTTCAGTGAAGGGCCTCATGCATACCTAGAAAACACAGGAACATTGAAAGAAGCTGAGCGAAGGCGACACGTGCCAGCCAGGCTGCGATGGACAACAATAGCTTTTCCTTTGCTTTTGTCTTTTTTAAACTCAAACCAGTGAGTCTGGCATTTGCCTTTGTGACTCGTAACAACTAAAATAAACTCTGAGGTCTGCCGTTCAGTACATTTCACGAACGCTTCAAAAGGCTCAATTTGTGACAGCTTTTTCTGCAAAGAACAAAACACAGAATAAAAAAAGTTATTTTGGTGGCAACTTATAAGCTGCTAAACTTAGCAAATACTGATGAGCACAAAACAACAGTATTCTCCAGATAAATATGTTAGATGTCACTTGTCAAAAATGTAAACCACCTAGATTCATTCACACAGGAGCTAATGAAGACAAAGTACCATGACAGTGTCAGCTTGCATGGATAAAGATGACTTGGAGGGGTTAAATAAATGTGGGAAAAGTTTAAAACGGATTTAGTTCTGATCACTCAGACCACATTTAGGCCTCATTCAGACTTGTGCCGGATTCGTACTTTGGAAGAAGTGAAGAAATCTGCTCTTGATGGTGTTATCGCATGATGATTTGTTCTCACAAGAGCTTTGAGAGCCCGACACAAGGTCTTGGCAAAACTTTTTTTTTAAACGTATGCGTCAACTATCAATTGATTGGTCAGAACTTTGTTGTGTTTTTAAGGAAAAGCAGGGTGAACCAGAGCTGTCTAACCTGGGCCCGAAGCCCAGCTCGGCCTGGCCTGACCTGAATTTGGGCCGGGCCAGGTCATAATAATGTGCTGGATGGGCGGGCCAGGTCGGTGTCGGGCTTTTGATTGCATCAGCAGATGCACGTGGCTGACCATCCAAATATATGGCAACATGGCTTGCCATACAATCACCAGCCACACGCAGCCATTTGTCCGTGAGTTGACCGGCCTTGAAAGAGCTAAAATAAAGTTCAGTTAAGCTTCAGATAGGACTACCGGTACTGCCTGGAAGCGTTCCATCACTCAAATGGATGTTCAGCCGTTGCACTAAGCAGACGTGCACAGCCAACAACCCAAAGAGGTGAAATCCCCAAAGCAGACATGTCAGAGCTGGGTCCATGTCTGAATAATGCAGATTGCAGGGATTTAATGCACTTTGATGGCCATGAAAGGACAAACACCCCCTCAGCTTTGATCTTCTGCCACTTTCATTCAGCCACGCGCGTCCGCCGACCGTTAATAACTATATAAGCAGTCAAAGCTTAATTTAAAATGTCGGGGGGGGGGGGGTCGGGTTCGGACCTGTAATTACTGTTAATTTGTCGGGTCAGATGGGGTTCGGAAATGATGGCTACGGGCTGTGGTAGGGTCAGGTGGAATTTTTTGGGCACGAATGCAACTCTAGGGTGAACTGCAAAGATCTCATTATGCTTCAACTGCTCCACCGAGGAGCCGCTGTTAGAAAACTCAACAATTGTTACAACTGTTCCAGCAAAACTCATTAAGACAGTCAACGGCACCGAGAGAAGGAGATAGCACTATAACTGTGCACAGAGGAGACAGCCTGAAGACACAGGCAGCTCTCCATCACTGCAGAGGCTGGGAGGAAGTACTCCTCAGCTGGGCAGCGTGGGGACTTGTTTCCCACGTTTACTTGTTGTTGTTCACCTTCTGTCAGAAACGATGGCGGTCTATTTGGGACAAATTTGCTAATGCCAAACATCCTTAAAAAAAAAGATGGAGTTAAAAGTGACTAAACAAGTCACAAAATACGAAACAACACTCTCAAAACAAAAGTTACAATTTAAAAGTGGAATCTCAACGTCGCTGCAGTGCTGGAAGTCTGTTTACTACTTCCATCTCAGTCCTGCATGCTGGTTCTTTAATTAGTGATTAGTAAAACTTTAAAATGCCAACAGCCACACTACTTTATTTCCCATTTGGTTTGCAGTGTTTCAGCTAATCTAACAGACTGTAGGTGGTAGTTTTATGTTTTGGCATATGGTTTTAAAACGGAGAGGAAGTGGAAGTTTTTACTGCAGCCTTTACAGACAGCAACAGCTTAAAGTACTTTCAGAACTGAAGACAGAAAGTTGTTCCCTTAACTTCATGTAATTACAGTTTTGAGTGTTATTTTTGGAGACTTTCTCCCGTCTGTCTGCTCACATTTAAAGACTTGCATTGGCTGTAATTACATAATTAAATAAAAGAGAAAGTTCAGCTTTTACAGGAGGAAATACTGTACAACCGACAAACAGCTGGTGGTGGCCGATAATCAAGAACCTTTTCCTACAAATGGCTTTTTGACTTCTAAAAACAAACAGCCACACTTTATTTGGGCTCACGGACACACACAAGCTCACCACACTTGGACTAGTCGGCACAACGCCAGGCCTTATGGGTAACTGGCACAGTTGGTCATTTCCATGGCAACGGGAATGTTGGCCCTGGCGAGTGCCAGGAAAGCAGCTGGTAGGTAGTGGTGGATTAGTCCACGAACAGATTTACAGCCAGTCAAGCACTGCATGCCCTTTGAACAGAGGAAGAAATCATAAAGAAGCCATTAGAGTGAAAGAAAACAAAGAAGGGATTGTGGTGAAACTGCAATCTACTGACTGATGAGCAGAAACCTCCTCCTGCTTCGTCTGCCAGCTCCGTGAAAGGGCTGAGCGAAGCGCTTGCTGCTTCAAGAAAATAATCCAAAAGGACTTGTAGTACAAGGTGTTAGCGTCCAAAGAGGAAAAACAATGCACCAAGTTAGTTATTGCTCTGTAAGTATTAAAGTAAAGACACTTGTGCTTTAGTTGCACAAATGTTATTACTATTAATATTTTTTATATGAAGCCTTTTGCACAAAAAGATCAAAAGAAAACAAATATATTAAAACTATATACAGTAAGCAAAGAGCTCACAGATTTGTTTTCTTTGAAACATTTACAAGGATCTTTGTTTTATACGCTGACATTCTCAGTGAATTTAGATGTTTGTGATTTGATATGCATACAGACACACAATGAACACAATTTAAAAACAAGTTTTTTTTAACCTCCTAGTTCTGAGGTGGTGTGAATGCAGCATGATTCAGATCAAACATGGATCAGAATAAGGCTCATTCCTTTGTAATCTGAGAAACTTCCAACACAAAGTGGTCACAGAGTCAGTGACCAAGTTGTGTTTGTGTACTTTTTTTATAAAGTTGTCATTTCAAATAATAATACCTGTAAATCCCCTTAAACACTAAAATACCTCTTTTTTATTTTATGTCTTCTTTTGACACCAACGCAGATATAGAAGGAGTAATTTAAAAATATCTAAGTATCTCAATTAATTAAGTCAGTTAATCTCAGTGTTACTCACTACCTGTGCAATAACCTGTCACACAGCCAGTTATGTGCAATATATATCAAGGTCAAGGTCAAGGTTACATTCAACAAAAACATAAATTGTAAAAGAAAAACTGTAATAAGATCTAAGATATGAACTAAAAAAATATGCTCAACTAAGAATACGCTACACAATAGTGCAAAAACAGTAATACGCTGAACAAGAGCAGCACATGCATTTAAGCTATATTACTACCTGTGAAATACTTGTTCATACAAATTCATCCTAATTGCACCGTTTTATTCTATCATTTATTATAATCGTTATATTCTACCATGTTGCTTTTGGACCTTGTAAATATTATATTTATTTATAAATGTATGTTTTTATTTTATTTTATTTTTTACTTTTTGGTACTTTATTTTGTACCCTTATTGCATGCTTTAGTATTTTTTGTTTGTTTGTGTTTTTGTCTTTAGCGAGTCGACTCGGTTCTTCTCATCCTGAACATTTCATTGCACTGCTGACCTTGTGTTAACCTGCATATGACAAATAAACAACAAAACATAACCATCTCACTGAGAAACTGAATCTGGCTGGAAATTTAAAAAAAATCATTAAAACATGTTTGTTTTTAGAGTAATTAGGGATTGCCAATTTATAAGAAATGTAATAAAAATATTAGCTGCCATTACAATTTTACATTTAAGATTTTTTCATTTCTTATTAGTGTTTGTGTAGAGGTGTTCTCAGCAGTCATGATCTTACCTGCTTTAGACAACAGTCAGGGTGGTCCCCGTTTGGAGAATCTTAGAGAAATTCTCTGGAAGGATCCGCTCTTCACTTTCTAATACAACTAATACAACAAACATTTAATAGTGATAAAGTTAATGCTGCTTCAGGTAATTATGTCCACTGCAGACCGACAGGGACGGAGCACTTTTAGAGGTGCTTTACTACTTTGTGCATGCTTTAAATGAAACCTTGAATTGCAAAACAGATCACATCAAGCATATTCATTCTGCTCATGAATCTGATGCAAAAGTCCTGAAGAGAAAATAATCATAGCAGTGTGTGTGTGTGTGTGTGGGTGTGTGTGTGTGTGTGTGTGTGTGTGTGTGTGTGTGTGTGTGTGTG
>NC_056517.1:25037266-25048353 GCF_014905685.2 Nematolebias whitei
TGTGTGTGTGTGTGTGTGTGTGTGTGTGTGTGTGTGTGTGTGTGTGTAAATGACTACGATGTGTTTTTTTAGTTTGAGTTGTTTTAAATGTTGCAAATTTGTATCTCAATCTTTCCTCATCTGATCAGCTGTTAGCGCGACTCCTCTGTGAAAACTTTCTCCTGTTTCTCTTAACTTAAAATCCTGTTTACAGGTAAACAATCTCTAGAAACCTCAAAGATTTTCTGATGATGTCTGTGGAGAAGTCACGTGTTTGCACAGTAATGCTGTTCTTGTTGAATCTGCTGAAGTTTCCATGCCAGCTGGAGATGTGATTTTTGTATGTAAATGACACATGCCCACATAGGTCTGAGCGATATGGACCAAAATTAATATCTCAATATTTTTAAGATAAATTGCGGTATACAATATATATCTCAATATTTTTTTATTTCCATAAAGTAATAACAAAAATATATTTCCGAGTTAAAGCTTAGTCCCAGTTGTCACACAGGTACATTTATTAACAAACAGCTGTAACTGTACAAAATAAATGTCTAAAATATAAACTATTTACATATATTAAATAATAATCCTCCCCAGCTGTGCAGCCTTCATGACGTTAGTAGGCGTGTGTGAAGCAGCACATGAGGGGTTGCGTTTGTAATCAGTGAGGGAGGAGGAGGGGCCGCATGAAGATGGTGGCGCAGACAGACAGAAAAAGAACTACACTGATTTTCAAGTCTAATAACTCTCGATGGTTGCAATCGAGCCATTTTAACCATTGTAAATTGAAAAACTCGCCATACATCGAGTATATTCGATACATCGCCCAGCTCTATGCCCACATGATTTATGTCTCATAAAAACAGATTCCTTTAAAATGGTGAATACATGAATGCTCATTTGAACGAGTATGAGGTTGAGTTAATTCACATTCAGAAGTGAGTAGAACAAACAGTACTCTGCTGTCTGTCATTGCTACTGTTGTTCATCTACCCACTAACCATTAAAAAACTAATGACTGCAGCCGTTCACTGGGCCTATGTGTGACATCAAGCCATTAGCAGTTTCCCTTAAAATAAATAAATGACATAAAAATGAAATAAAAACGCTTTGGTGTCAGAGAAAACGACCACTGTTGTTGAGTACACAAATGGTCAAAATGGAACAGAAATGCAATGGTTTCACTTAAAACTGTTATAGTACAAACAGGCGCGTATTGCTTAGTCACTGTCTGCTGCAGGTAAGATACTGATTGTGCTCAAAACAAACTTAAATATAACTCTTAAAAAATGAAAATTTCCTTCAAATTGATCTGTCACACTGTATCTATATATCCACATGTCATATATCTAGTTTAAGAAGAATACATCATTCTGCTTGGTTGGTTTTACACACAAGACTGAAGACTAGTTAGTTAAATTATCAGTTTGTATCATTGAATCACATTTATTAATTAATATTATTACAAACATATAGCAGACAGAGAACACAGACTGAATTGAGTCATGCTATATTTTCCTACACACAGAGAGAAGTCAATTTTTCACATTGGCTTCAAGTCACCCAAAAAGCTCTTAAAATGAAACTTTTCTGATGATTGCTGCTCGTGAAGCTGCTGCTTGCATCCCCAAGTGCAAACTCCTGTTTAGATTTTATTTTTTAACCAAAAAATAACTCAAAATGCAATCCAGCACAGCTTATAAACGGGTTACGCACCTCTTCCTAGTTTTATACAGATTTTTACATGTTGACTTTTGAAGTAATTGTAAACCTCTTTCTCATTCAGGCGATTTAAATGTTGGCATTGGCATCCATTAGAGTGTTTAATGTCTAGTATTTATTATTGAAATTTAATGTTGCGGCCACTTCAGCATAATTTTAGTGCCGGAGCAGTTGAAGAGACTTAAGTATGCATTTTAAAAAATGATGCTGAGATCATCAGAAACACAAAACCTAATGTTTTTATTTTATTTTATTTTTTATCTTAGCTGTAAACATTATTCAACTACTTTAAGATAACGTGCCATCGATTCACTAACATACGTCTCCACTTCACATGAACCATCCCTTATGATTTATTCTCCTCCGTCTCCAGTCAGAGTGGTACTGAGGATTGAGTTTGACTTGCTGCAGTTTTCTCAGTCCATCCTGACTCTGGAGCATTTGTTGCTGCTAACAAACCTCAACTTTTGCAGAGCTCGTCACGTCTACAACTCATCGAAGGCCATTGAAGAGCTGACAAAAAAGAATAAAGCAAGCAACAGCAGGACATGATAATCACATCTTTTTAGCTCATCTGTGCATCATTTATAATTCCTGTGAGGAAGAGGGACTTTACATGAGAAAAAAGTCTCAGATGCACCTGACATCACAACATGATCCTGGTGTTAACATCAGGATTGTACATCAGCTCATCCGGTTCTGAGAAGCAACAAGCACGTGTGAAAAATAGATAAGGATTAAGGAGGATTTGAGCCCCCAAATGAACAATTAGGAACAAGTCTCGGCATGTCCCAGTGAGCACCCCACTGCCATCCCATCAGTGGGTGAGCATAAAGTGCAGCACTGTTGGGAGACTGCAGTCTTTCTGCAGACCAGCAGCTGCTCCTGCAGCTGTCCACAGAAGAGGCTTGTGACGGATACAAAAGAACGCTTCCAAATACCCCCACTAAATAAAAAAGGTGAAAAGAAAGGTTGCCTCAAAGACCCTCGGTGAACGGATTTATTATTCATTCACAAGACCGATTCCTAGAAACTTGCTGAGCTTCCATGGAAGTTGCCAGTTTCCTGTTAGACACAGAAGAATTTGTGGCACCAGAACCGAGTGCCTGAGGGGTCCTGATGCTTTGTTCACATTTCTCTCTGCAAAGGTCAGTTAAACGAAATGCAAAATATTCGCAGAAACGTGGAAGACGTTCACAAAAACAGCCCAGCAAACCGTCAATCCAAAATGACCCAACACAACAACAGAAGAAAAACCTGCAAAGACACAAAACATTAACAAAGAGGCATGCTATGTTCACAAAACTACACAAAATGTAAAACTACATGTACAAAAAAGCATGAAGGCAGCCCTTGTAAAAAATAAATAAAAAATGCATTGATGCTAAATAGGTTTAGACATAACAAAAAGACATAGCATTTTTATAAATGAAAAATAAAATAAACGTATTAAATGAAAAAATTAATTAACACAAAAAGACACAATATGACAAGAAATAGACAGAACTGAAACATATAAATTAAAGAATAAACATAAGACTGAAAAAGAGACATAATATAACCCCAGAAGCTAAAAACAGCTGCTAATCAGATTCCTAACATCACAGAAGATGTAAGGTTGAATCTCGTGATGGAAGGGGGGGGGGGGGGGGGCTTATAGAAGCCTGCAGGGGCTCATTGTCCCATAACCAGTCCATGACAGGCTGGACAATGAGAACATTCATCCTGTAAACCTCAGCTTCAGCACTCCACTGTATGTCCTCATGTATCGATTAAATCTATAAAATGTAACTTTATCACATTAAAACATGCTGGCAAAACAACTGCACTGATGTCACTCTGCAGCTTTTTAGCTGACGGTGCCGGAAAACCAAATGAAAGAGTCCACAGTGAAGTATATGTATAAACTATGTATAAATACATTAATCAGTTAGGAAATAAACAAGGACATTTTATTACAATTTCTAGTTTAGGTTATGAAATGTCACTTGCAAACAAAGGATGATGTTTGGTCATTTTCTCACCTGTCTTGTAAGACACCAACTTTAAATATAATTTAATGATCTAAATATGATAAAAGCTAGTTTAAAAAAAATATATTATGATTGGGGTAGTAGCATGTACTGATATAAACTGTTGTTGGAATATTCATTCAACCATTATTTATGCAGGTTAGTCTCATTGAGTCACGAGGACTCATTTACAAGAGAGACCTGTTTTAGACAGACAACATATAAAGTGCAAACAACAATAAACTACAATAAAATGCAATTAAAATAAAAGTAGTGTTCTAAAACCATAAAATCAAGGTGCCATATAAAACTAGGTAAAATACTAAAAACAAAAACATATTTGCTTTGATGTTTCTACTGACCTTATCAACTGTTTAAAATCTCCTAAATAAATTATAGTGGACAGCTTGAGATCTTGTTGCAAGGTGTTCCAGGTTCCAGGAGCAGAGTAAGAAAAAGTATTTTTGCCGAGTTCAGTCTGCACTGAAGGAACGCTGCAGGTAATGAATACCTGAGAGCGCACGCTGTAACTGCACTGACGACGTGACATGTGGGAGGAGATATAAGAAGGTAGCAGACGAAGGAGGGATTTATAGATGAAGATGAACCAGTGTGAGAACCTACATGTAGATAATGATCAACTGACCAATGAGTACAGAGTGCAGTGATGGGTATGGTAGTTTAAACCAGTTATGAATCTTAGTGCACCATGGTAGACAGCATCCAACATCTGCAAGGAGCTGGCAGGGGCATTCATGGAAATAATGTCACCATAATCAATGGCTGGTAGGAAAGTGGCAGCTATAAGGTGTTTCCTGACATTCAGAGTTAAGCAAGATCTATTTCTGAAACCAAAACCCAGTTTTAATTTCAGTTTCATTATCAAGTTTTCGATATTTGGTTTAAAGCAGGTCTCTCTTGTAAATGAGTCCTTGTGACTCAATGAGACTAACCTGTATAAATAAAGTTGAATGAATGAGAAAAAAAGAGATGTGCATCAATTCAAATTCCCAAGTATTTGTAAAAATTGACAAACTCAACAGGAACGTGATGCATGGTTGAGATAGGAGGAAGAACTGCTGGCACCAACTTTCTGCTTAAAAACTATATGACTTTGGTTTTGTCAGCATTTAGCACCAGTTTGAGACGTAATAAGTCTGACTGAATGATGTCAAATGCAGACTAGAAGCTGGAAAACCTTGGCAACTGTGTTAGCTTGGCAATAAACAATTGTATCGTCAGCATAGAGATGCTTGTGTCAGGAATGTTTTGGCCTAAATTACAATTGTAAAAAGAGTGGGTCCTAAAACTGAGCCTTGTGGCACACCATAAGTGACCATTAGGTAGCTAGATGAAGTACCATTGTGTCAAACACATTGCCTCTGACCTGAAAGATAGTTTGAAAACCAACGTACAGTACGATGTGAGAAGCCAGTATCTGAGAGCTTGTGGCATAAGATGTCATCATCTACAGTATCAAAGGCTTGGACAGGTCTAAGTGCAGTACAGTAATCCTTAGCGTCCAACGCTTCAACAACATCATTAAAAACCTTTAGCGAAGCAATCATTGTGCTGTGTTGTTTCCTGAAGCCAGATTGGAGAGAAGATAAAATGTAATTTAAATAATGAACTAAAATGAAATTATAAATGAATAAGAGGTGATGAATGTGATATTGTTGTGTTTTTTTATTTACAAATATTGCAACTTGTTCAGGTTGAAGTCTGAAAAGTGTTGTATTAATGATGTTGATATTTATTTTTGTTCTTTTTTTTAAGACGAGGGGCAGATGTGATAAGATTTTCTTCTTCTCTCTGCTCTCTTTCATTCACAGTTTGATGTATTTTGAATTATTTTATATAAAATTGTTTTTAAATGAATAAAATAAATGAAAATAAATTAAATGTAATCTAGTCATCCATATAATCTAATCTAAAAGTGTTGAACAACAGGAACCAGAGGTTTGGGCAAACAATAGGCTGCTTTCTCTTCACTCCTTGCCTTTTTATAGACGCCCGTCTTTCTTTTTAAGCCGTCCCCTCTGACATGGGTTTAAACCGAGCTATGTCATTAGGGAGCTAAGAGCATCTCTGTTGTGCCTGTGAGGTTTCCCCTCCCGGTTATATAATGATCTTCCCGTAGGCCTCTCTTAGTGTTGGCGGCGCTCCCTGCCTTCTAAACCCGGCTCAGTTTTTGGCACGACTCCAGTCCAAACAGGACCCACTTTGTCCTCGACTCTGTTTTTTGGCACCAGCTGTTCGACTCCAGCAGCTGACTTCTTTGTTTTACTTACAGACGCCCTTTTTCCCCTCTTACATCACCTTCATTTTTCTTTTTTCCCCCCTTGCCCCTCAAAGTTTGCTCTGTTTTTCAGGCCTCTCTTTCTGTTTTTCCTCTCCTCTTTTTTCTCGTTTCTATTGACATTTTTCTTGCCTCAAGCCGCCCCCCCTCCGTTTGCAGAAGAGACTGTTAGTGTTGTGATGTATGAGGGCAGCTGACACCCACCTGCTTCCCAGCAGTTTGTCTGGAGGGTGTTTCTAAGCTTCTCCGTTGGCTATTGGCTATTTACTGGAGTCCGCAGATGAATCAATACCAACTGTCACACCTGTCTCAGCTCCCGGTAAACACAGTCACTTCCATAAACTATTAGTAAAGATAACAAATGAAGCTGAAGCATATTTATGCTCTTTATTTCTGCCAACAGTGTGTCACCGTCAGTTATGCTTACACAGCTTCGTGATGGGCTCCTACAGCTGGATGAAGTCGTGTTTTATGGAGGATAGACAGCAGACTCGTTAGCAGTGATTTACAGCCTGAGCGGAGCTTCTCTCTTGTCTAATTTGAAAGATTAAAACTCATAAGCTCTGCAAACTGTTGTAATAATCGCAAGCAATTAAAAGGTAATTAGCCAATAATTGATTTCCCATTGTAGGGCAATTAACAGAAAAATACTTCAGCTTTACAACAGATACAGAAATAAAAAGAAGCTAAATGTTTTTCAAACGTTGACCCAAGTCTGATTTCAGTGAGTTGATTTATGGTCCTGAAGATGACCCTGATTCAGTGAGTTTGTTCTTCCTCATTCCTTTCTAACACTTAAGAGAAGCTAAACAGCACCAGTGCTCTCAACTATTACATCTGCGAGATGGAATTTTTACCAAGATGTATCAGGTTCTTCTTTGAAGAACCACCTGCAGCCCAGATTTTTGTGACTGCATGCGTACGTAGCCGACAGCATCAATAAAACTCCCATTCTGAAGGTGGCGCCAAAGACATCGGACAAGGAAAGATGGTACCAAACTCGAAGCAGAAGAAGTAAAACAACAGGAAGTTTGTTTAAAGAAAACCATTGGATCTGCAAAAACAAATAAACCGAGTCCAGTTCTTGGTTAGAAATTACTTGAACTCCTTTTTTATTAAGCAGTTGACAAACCATCATCGCCCCTCTTTAGGCTGGAGGGAAGACTGCAGACCCTTGAATGAACGAGTTGAATGAATACAAGCGTGCACATGCAGATATGGAGAAGCATGTCAAGGCCCATAAACCCTGATGGGAATCATGCATCTCAGTTCTGAAAGGCACCTGGGTCAAAAGTCTCATTTCCACTCCCTCTGCTCAACTTGTTTAGTTTTCCATTGTGAATCATTACCAGTACCACCTCTGCTTGGGTTTAAAGGTGCAGATCACTGACTGATCAGAGAGCTGTCACCAGAGCTCGAAGGTGAAATGTGTCCTGCAGCGGCACTGAGGTCCTGAACATGCCACCAAGATCATTAAGATTCCTCCAAACAAATGAAAGTGTGATTGCACCTTTTTTTTCTATCAAGACATCCTATAATCTGGTGTTTGTGACATGATTTTTGTTGGTTGTCGATAAGGACTCAAGTATTCAGCACAGCAGGAACAGAAGAACAAACTGACTAACTTACAAGGGCCCAGACACACGATTGTGTGTCAGGGTAGTTAGTTGGCAACAGGGAGCTGAAGATCAACGAACCTAAAGCAACCTGGTAGAAAGAAGACAACTGACACATTTTGATACACAAAGTGAGAAATAAAATAGAGTTATTAAAAAATTCAAACCATAAATAAATAAACCAAAACAAAGACCACAAAACGTCCAAAATTTTGCACTTTCTCTGTTCTGGCCTGTGAAGGTTTGGCTTGACTCTGAGTCCAAACTCATTTGCTTCAGATAAAGTTCAGTTTGTTTCTGAAGACTGTTTCAGATTATTTGAACCCAAAGCAGCAAACTGCTAGCTGTTGTTCGGGAATGAGTCGCTGCCTCGTGGAGGACTGAATTTTTTTCCAGCTTTTGCCCATCAGTCGTTAATGGTTGAACTGGTGGATTTGTCTTAGTTTGTGTTGGTGACGAAAGAGATGAGCTTTACCAGATTATGCAACTCACTACCCTCACCTGTGGCTGTGAGGTTGTAATGGTGACCAAAGTAGGGATGCACGATATTATCGGCATGGTATCAGTATCTGACGATATTAATGTTAAAGTTCAATATCTGACATTCCATCAAAATAACTCACCGATATAAAAGTCACTGTTTTTGTATGACAGCCCAGTGACAAGGATGCCTGCAGCGGCAGCACAACGTGATGATGTCACGCGCGCCTACCTGATCTGATCATGGCGGAGAGGAAGAAGTCAAAATGTCGGCGGCGTGGAAAGTTTTTTTTCTGTTGAGGATGTCGAATTCCGAAGATTTATGAACTACGTTGAGCCTCGCTACATTGTCCCCAGTCTGAGATATTTGTCTGACGTAGCCTTACCCGATTTACAAGCCGTCATTTCTGATGTCATTGAGAAGCTAATAGCTGATAGCACTTGGGTGAGTTTTACCGCAGAAATTTGGACATCAAGTGTTAGTTCCGTTAGCATGATCAGTCTTACGGCACAATGGATAGACAAAAACTTTGAACTTAAAAAGTCTGTCCTTCATGCACAGAAGTGCAGAGGATCCCACGCTGCAGCTAGGAACCTGGAACAAGCCTCCACAAGTGAGACAGTATCACAGGTGACTAATGCTAATAAATTGGTATTTATTAGCATTATTGGTATTGGTTATCGGCCAAATAAGTTTTAACATATAGGATATCGGCCAAAAATTCAATATTGTACATCCCTAGAACAAAGCAAAGCTCAAGTCGGCTTCTTTGGTGTCCCATCTTACTCTGAGTCTGGAAGTTTAGTTTTTTGAGAAAGGCTCAGGAAAGTTGGTTCTTCTCCAAATCTAACTTCTACAATGTAAGAGTTATTATAGGATGGTTGAAGAAAGTCACTGAGAAATGTGAAACTTGTGACCACATTACAACGGCTACTGTAGGTAACAACAGGTTAGTTTTAGACCAAAACCAATTGCCTCATAAGATTGTTCACTTTCCAGTCTACAAAATAAAAGTGACAGAGACTTAGTGGTGGAAAAAGTCTTACATTGTTAATCAGCCCTAATATATACATATACAATATATGGAATATGTTTTATTCATTTGTGGATGCTTGTAATGATTATTGTAAAAGGTAATTGCTAGCAATCCTTTTCTAATTTAATTTGATGTCCTTTACCATGCCGAGACCTTTTACTCAGTGTTTTATGACCCACTGTGGGGCCCAGAGATCAACTTCTGGAACGACTAATTACTTAAACTTGGGGGACAAAAACATGATGGTCCTGTATTAATAAACAATTTTATCATGTTCAGATAAATTAGAAAAAGACACAAAAAAAACAGGGTTTGGATTTCCACGTAAACACCTATTATTTGTGTTTATAAAACTAAAGGAATTAAAGGAAAAAGTAGTTTTTAAAGAAATGAAGTATTCAGAAAGTATAAAAAGGTCGACACAAACTATAACTTTATAATTACAAAAAAAAACGAAAAAAAAAAAAACAACCTTCCACCCTCCAGGATTCTGCGTAAATAAATAAATCATGGTAGCTTGAGAAACTTTAAAGCCTTGATCAGCTGCTGAATTTATTTAATTTATAATATTTTATGAGAAGAGTTTGTTCAGCTTGCACAGTTTATTGTACATTTTGCATTATGCATCTGTAAGCAGATTTGTTTAAACAATGTGTTATGGTGCCAACAGAAAGTCAGAATTTATCTTCACATCTTCTGCTGTTGAGTCAGATTTTGCCCACAGGCAACAACTTTAAGCTAAAAATAAATAAAAAGTACACTCAAGAACCTGAGCAACAAAATCAACTCGAGTAGTCTCTACATAAAGCACACACAAAGCACAAAGCAACTGGTCCAGACAACATCCCCAGGAAGATGCTGAAATACTGTGCTGATCATCTCTGTGAGGTGCTGGTCGACATTTTTAACACCTCACTCACCCTGGAAACAGTTCCCACCTGCCTGAAGACTGCCACCATCATCCCAGTCCCAAAGAGCTCTACCGTGACGGGTCTGAATGACTATCGGCCAGTGACCCTCACCACGATATTCGCTAAATGCTTCAAAAACTGGTCATGACCCACATCAAAACAACCATCAACATCAACGAGGACCCTAACCAGTACACATAGTGTGAGAACCGATCAACAGAGGATGCCATCTCCTCTGTGGTCCACACTGCTCTCACTCACCTGGAGCAGAAGGACTCCTACGTCCATATGTTCTTTGTGGACTTCACATCTGCCTTGAACACCATGATCCCCCAAACACTGGTGGGCAAACTATTCACACTAGGACTAAGCCCCACCATTTGCAACTGGGTCCTAGACTTCTTAACAAACAGACCTCAGTCTGTGAGGATCCACTTCTCTTCCTCCACCATAACCCTCAGCACTGTCTCCCCTCAGGGCTGTGTGATGAGCCCTCTCCTGTTCATTCTGCTCACGTATGACTGTGCAGCTACCCATCCAGGCTGCCATATTATAAAGTTTGCAGACGATACAGTGGTGGTGGGTTGCATCACAAACAATGATGAGTCCAGCTACAGGCAGGAGGTGGAACATCTGGAGAGCTGGTGCAGGAAGAACAACCTTCATCTCAATGTGAAGAAGATGAAGAAGATGGTCATGGACTTCAGAAGGAACAAACACACCTACACCCCCTTGAACATAAGAGGATCTGCAGTGGAAGTGGTCTCCAGCTACAAGTGCTTGGGTCTACACCTGAATGACAACCTCAGCTGGGGCAACACCACCACCAGCCTGATCAAGAAAGCTCATCAGAGACTCTACTTCCTCAGACGGCTGAGACGAGCTGGACTGGGAAGCTCAGTCCTCACCTCCTTCTACAGGTGTGCAGTGGAGAGCATCCTGTGCTCGAGCATCAACGTGTGGCATGGAGGCTGCACAGCTGCAGAAAGAAAAGCTTTGCAGAGAGTGGTGAAGGCTGCACAGAA
>NC_056517.1:25048453-25051433 GCF_014905685.2 Nematolebias whitei
GGAGGCTGCACAGCTGCAGAAAGAAAGGCTTTGCAGAGAGTGGTGAAGGCTGCACAGAAGTCTGTTGGAGTCAGCCTCCCCACCATCACAGACATCTACACCTCTAGATGCAGGAAGAGAGACACCTGCATCATGAAGGACCCCACTCACCCAGCACACACACTTTCTGCCCTGCTCCCCTCAGGAAGGAGGTTAAGGAGCATTAAGTGTAGAACCACTAGACTGAGGAACAGCTTCTACTCTGAGGCTGTTAGACTCATGCATCTTTAACCAGAATAATCACTGTGAAGAATCACATCATGCTGCTGATGATCTGTTTCATGTTGCTGCTGATCTGTTTCATGTTGCTGCTGATCTGTTTCATGTTGCTGCTGATCTGTTTCATATTGCTGCTGATCTGTTTCATGCTGCTACTGATCTGTTTCATGTTGCTGCTGATCTGTTTCATGCTGCTACTGATCTGTTTTATGTTGCTGTGTACATTCATACTCCTCTGCTCACACAGACTCATGTTCGTGCTGCTGTTTGGCGCATTGTTTTTATGCTACTAGTTCTTATTGTATGTTTAGTTTATGTTTTTCTTAGTTCATATCTTACATCTAATTATTGTTTTTCTTTTACATGTTATACTTTTGTTGGATGTAAATGTGTACACAATTTTGTTCCAACTTATGTACCACATGTGATGTATATGACAAATAAAGAACCTTGAATCCTTGAATAAATATTGAGCTATGTTCTTGTTCTTCTTCTGGTTTATTTTATAGTGTGGAACAAACATTTTAGGAACTATCTTTAGTTTAATTGTGATAAACAACAAATAAGTTATTGTATTTTTTTAAAGACACCCAGAAAATAATCAATTAATCACCAAAGACAAATTAGAGCCAGGGCTTCAGAAGCTGTCAGCGCTCATTTCCATTTGACCACAGACAGAAGAAGAAGAGCTCAAAGAAACAAAGAATCGAGCTAATATCCATTCAGAGGTCAGATGTCAATCCCATCGTGGCTTCATCATTTCCTCCGTGTTTGAGCGTTAGTCATGGGTAATTGAGCAGAAGGGTATTGATTCGACAATAGTTGTGTGTTGGGGCTGACTGTGACAGGTTTATGGGCTGCGATGAAGAAACTTTGAATTTTACAGTGTGCATCTGTCAAATCAGGGCGTTCGAGGACGGCTCTGTTAACAACTCAGTTTGTCTCATTGATTTGTGCCACAGGCGTCTTCATCCAACACACATCCTAGTAGTTATGACTGATGGAAGCGCTGTGCAAGTTTATGGTGATAGCACTAATATTTACTCCTCTAGATGGCTTTTGTTTAATTATGGAACCTAAAACCGTTAATGGGAAAATGCTTGTTTTTGATTGTCCGACAGACAGGTGGTCATATTTTTTACCGTAAACATCAATATTCAGTTTGTCCAAATCAATCAGTTTCTTGCAACTGTCTGCTCCTAAAAGTTCTTACAGTTTTTACAGCATGCATTTTTAATAAATATCTATTTTACATCTACATCATCAGGGTATTAAAAGCTAATGTGTATTTTGCCCAGAGGAAACTCACACATACAATGGGAGAACATGTAAACTACACCAAGGAAGGCCGGGAGGAGAACCTGCAACCTTCTTGCTACAAGGCAGCCACAACGAAACCAACAGAGCAAAATAAACAACTCCAAAGAGACTAACTAAATAAATGAATAAATGAATACAGCATGCAGAAACTCACGTGTTGATGAACAACCCAAAACACATTTCGTACGTACGACAAAATGACACAAAATATGTAATATGACCAAGAAACAAAATTTACAGAAACAAACAACAAAAAACTATAAATTGTAATAAAATTGGATCAACACCAAAACATATTTCTAAAGCCAAAAAAATGTAACTAAAAAATGGTAGGTTGTTTCATTAAGCTGTCATATTTATTTATTCCCCATTCCAAAAAGTCACCAGTCTCCTGTCACAAACAGCTGTGTTATTTTGCTTTAAAAAAAGAGTTGCAGATACTACACTTTCAACTGTAATGATTTAAAGGAGCAGCAACCTCCAGGTCTGAAAAGCAAAGCCAACAAAAAAGAAAAAAACTGCTCTTCTTTAAATGCCCATTGGATTGGGGCGCTAGTCTAAAAATAGCAAAGTGCCCAAAATAGATAAAAGCCCAAGTTTTCAACAGGATTATATCTTTTACAACCAACATGACACTGATTTATTCACAAAATATTAATGAGTTTTTACTCGAATCCTGTCATTTCTTATGCAGTGTTTTAGGTTATTTACCTTCAGTGATCAATGGGAAGCATTTATTGTCAATCAAATATGTGGTTTACTAACCACTTTTTTGATCACTATGTGACAAAAAATATTAAAACGAGTCTGTTTGCTTTAGCTTTAACAAAAAACAATTAAAAAAAGTATTGATTTTAGGTTTTTATTTACAGAAGGGAGGTTAAAATGCACTTGTTGCATTATCAGCAGTTCAGCTGCATCTTCTCCAAATGAGCAGGTTCCATGTTTCATATATCAACATTTTCTACAACTTTAAACAAACCCTGTTGTTCATTTAAGGTTAAAATATACAATAAATTTAAAGTTAATGATTAAATATGGAGGTAAACATTGATTCCTAATAAATCGCAGAGACTTTGGCATGTCTGTAAAGCAACTTTTTGTATTTTCATCCTGTCCAGAAAGAAGGCTGTGTTTATCTGAGTTTGTTATTTGTAACTACTTACTGTATTTTCCAGAGTATAAGTCGCATCAGTCAAAAAAAAAAAACATCATGAAGAGGAAAAATTTCATATATGAGTTGCTTCAGCGTATAAGTCACATTTATTATGCGTCACTACTGACCTGTTGCGTTTATATGCGTTTATTTAATGGTCAAAACAGCTTAATTAAGCCTGGGCAGCATGGCAACATCAATCCATCCATCCATCCATCCATCCATCCATCCATCCATCCATCCATC
>NC_056517.1:25051443-25061740 GCF_014905685.2 Nematolebias whitei
TCCATCCATCCATCCATCCATCCATCCATCCATCCATCCATCCATCCTTCCATCCTTCCATCCATCCATCCATCGTGGCCGGAACCGCTAGCTCTCCAGCGTTCCTCTGCCTGCACAAGCTGAGTGAAGCGAGTGGACATGGGAGGACTTGCTGTTGCAGTTCTTCGAAATTTAAAGCGTCAGTCAAAAATTCTGTTATGAATATGGTGAGAAAAACTCATATATAAGTTGCTTCAGCATATAAGTCGCAGGACTGACAAATCTATGCAAAAACCTGCGACTTATACGCCATAAAAAAACATTGTGTACCATGACAAACTTCCATCACTGTTTCTTCTCAGCTGTGTTTGTTCAGGATAAACTCTAAAATCTGTGATCCACTTCACAGCTCACATAAACCGCAGATAAAGATTTGAGCAAAACGGACACTCAAACACTTTCTGCTTTGTGCATTTATTCCCTAGTTGTCCCACTAATGGATCTCCTCTCAATTTGCTCAAACATCTACGTCGGCGCCTCCTTCGACTCGGAGGCACTGCTTGGATAGTGAGGAGGAAGTGGCCTCTTCCTGATGCACCTTGACAGGTTGAGTGAAAGTGAGCGTGTGGTTAGTGCTTGTGACTGCGTGTGTCAGCATGAACACTCTGCTGCCTGTGGAGAGAAACTGCTGCGTAATTACAGAGCAGAAAAGGAGAAGGACGGTTAAATTTAGGGACAAAATAGAAATCTGAGAGGAATGTGCTGATTAATGGGGCATCGAAGCAGCATCCCTAAGCAGCTCGCCTCATTAAAGTTCAGCCCGAGCCTTCATTAGGCCTTAAAACAGCCAGCTAAAATGCTGCTCGTGTGTGGTATCCTCATTAGAGCTACAAATGATTACCAAATTTAAACAAGATTCTTTTTGTTAGTTCAGACGACTGCATCAGCCAAAAAAATAAATAAAAAAAAAGACAGCTCTGTGTAACGCTGTGTGAATGAAATACTTCAGCACTTTGGTTCATTAATATAATTATAACTGTAAACGTTTGATTTTGAAAACAGTCGGATTAAATAAATCATAAATGACGACGCTTGCTTCAGTCTCATTTTCCCTCCTGTGGTTTTACAATACTGTCGTACATGAACGCATTAATGTAAACAAGGTAATTTATGTTGATGAATGCAAAATAAAAGAAGAAGAAAATCTAACCTTACTGTGCCGTTCTCTTCATCGTCGAGTGATTTCCATTTTTTTTAGCTCATTGTTTTGATTTCACAGCATGCAAAGTTAATGTTTTGTACAGTCTAATTGCCGCAGCGGGCGGTTGTTTCCCGTTGCAACGCTGTAAAAGCCAAGCGTTCGCCACCTGCTCGGCTTCAAACGAGAGACTCACTCACTGATCGGTGAACAAACGGACGTTATAGAAACAAAAACAGAGATAAAAGACAACTAAAATGTAAAATAGGTGTCAAATTTCTATTCTTGTTAGCACGTCTAAATATGAATATTACATGAGCATTTACTAATGGTGCTGCTGGGCACGGAAAGTGTCCCAAATTACTCCGTTATTCAAATCCCCAATGGCTTTGTGGTAGTTTTGAGAGAGGCTTTGGCAGAGGGGTTCAATATTTCTAATTGGCTACAATCAGGAAACAAGTCTGAGTGTCTGCCTCGCTGTCACCGGTGACATTTTTGCAAAGTTAACATTAAAGGTTAACTCTATTTTTAGGGCTTTTTTATAATCTTCAAACTAAAGTGGTCAGAAAAGTCTGATTCCCAAACCTACTCAAAATAAGAGCAGCAGAGGCTTGAAACCCTGTTTGAACTATACAAATGTTGAGAATAAGCAAAATATTATAGTTTGTAATGGCATCAAGGTCAGTGTCAACAATCCCTAAAATCGTAATAATAATTTTCTTTTTCCGTTTTTTCCTTTCTGTGTCGCAGTGGGAGCTGGTGCCTCCAGCGGTTATTGTACAAGAGGTGCCATAAATTTAGTTTAACTTTCTTACAGGAAAAAAACCCAAACATTTGAATGTACCATGTTTTTCACATAAACTTTTTTTAATTCAACATGTTTTGAAAATCTGATTTTCCATATATGACGTTTATCTGTTTATTGTTGTGTTACACCTTCAACACAGTGGATCATCAGATCCCCTTGTTTCGCCTGGAGAACTGCATTCAGGGTCCTGCTCTACATTGGTTTAAATCCTATTTAACAGATAGAAGCTTCTGTGTGTGTATTGGTGCTGTGGAGTCCTCTAGCGCCACTCACATGTGAAGTACCTCATGGATTTATACTTGGCCCCCTTCTGTTTTCCCTTAATTTACTCCCTCTGGGATATATTCAATATTTAATTCATATTAAGTCAGGTGAGGAAGCAGCTGGAGAGACTGAACCGGAATGAGTCTGCAGGTCCAGATGGTGTCAGTCCCAGAGTCCTGAAGGTCTGTACAGAGCAGCTCTGTGGGGTTCTGCAGCACCTCTTCAACCTTAGCCTGACCCAGGAGAAGGTTCCAGTGTTGTGGAAAACCTCCTGCCTTGTTCCATTACGAAAGTAACCTCACCCATCAGTCCTCAATGACTATAGACCTGTTGCCCTGACATCCCACATCATGAAGGTCCTAGAGAGACTTCTGCTGACCCACCTGACTAGACAAACAAGCACATATCAGGACCCACTGCAGTTTGCTCATCGGCGTGGACTTGGAGTTGAAGATGCCATCATACACCTGCTTCAGCAAACTCACTGTCATCTAGAAAAGGCAGACAGCTCTGTGAGAGTCATGTTCTTTGATTTCTCCAGTGCATTTAACACAATCCAGCCTGATTTGCTTTGTCAGAAACTCCAGAAGACTCAGGTGGAGGCCTCAACAATCACGTGGATCAAAGACTACCTGACAAACAGACCACAGTTTGTGAGACTGAAGGGTTGTGTGTCTAACCAGGTGGTCAGTAGCTCAGGAGCACCACAGGGGACTGTACACTCACCATTCCTTTTCACTCTGTACACCTCAGATTTCCAGTACAAAACAGACTCCTGTCATCTGCAGAAATATTCTGATGACTCTGCAGTGGTCGGGTGTATCAGAGATGGACAAGAAACTGAGTGCAGGGAACTGGTGGACCGCTTTGTGGCATGATGTGGAAACAATCATCTCATCTTGAATGTGAACAAAACAAAGGAGATGATTGTAGATTTCAGGAGAAACAGGAACAGGTCCAACCCTATTTCCATCATGGGAGAAGAAGTGGAGGTGGTGGAGAAGTATAAATACCTTGAGGTTCACATGGACAACAGACTGGACTGGAAATGCAACAGTGAAGCCGTCTACAAGAAGGGACAGAGCAGACTGTACTTCTTGAGGAAGCTGAAGTCCTTCAACGTTTGCAGCAAGATGCTGCATATTTTCTATAAGTCTGTTGTAGAGAGCGCTATCTCTTCTGCCATCATCTGCTGGAGTAGCAGCACCAGAGCAAGTGACTTTAAAAAGATCAACAAGCTCATAAAGAAGGCTGGCTCAGTTCTGGGGACTCCTCTAGAACCTTTGGAGATGATTGTTCAAAGAAGGATTCTTCATAAAATGAAGAACATTATAGACAACCCTCAGCATCCTCTTCATCAGACTGTCATACAACAACAGTGTCTTCAGTCAGAGGCTTCTTCAAATCCGTTGTAGGACAGACCGCTACAAGAGATCCTTCCTGCCCACAGCCAACAGCATCTATAACAACTCTTTAATGAAACCAGGATGATGAGTTACCACAACATATAATTTCCCTCTGGGATTTAATAAGTCTTTTTCAATTGAATTGAATTGAATATTCTCTGGAAACATGGTGTTGTTGTCTGTATCTTATCAGTGTTCTTTATTTAAAACATGTCTCTCTTGTAAATGAGTCCTCATAGCTCAGTGAGACTAACCTGCATAAATAAAGGTTGAACTGAATTGAAAAAAAAAATCACACATTTAGATTCTGTCTTGTTTCTACGGACTTCCATCCCCCTCTTCTCCAGAGCAGACCTCCACCTCTCTGGGCCTTCTTCCACCTACTCCCTGCTTTCACTACAAATATTGTCTGCAAGCATCACAGTCCGTAGGGACTCCTGCCTGACCTCATCTGTAAACGTGTCCATCAAAATAATGCAACGACATCTCAAATGACCCCCGCAAAATAAAATGTGCATCACAACTTGTGGATGTTTTATGTCTCTTGGTTTCTTGAAGTTTCTTTTCTGAAGGAAAATACCTTTATCCAGGAGCCTGTTGTTACATAATCCATCCATCCTGATCTTCTCTACCCAGGTAGACAGTCTTGAATTAATTCAGCTTTTGACTGTTGACGTCATTCATCAGTTTTCGATGAAAGCAAAGCCGACAGTGTGTTTTGATGTGAAAATGATGGATTTAGTGGGAAGATTTGCAGCTGAGTGCACTCTCAAAGAGGGTCGGTAAAGTAAAAAAAAAAAAAAATCATCTTGAATGATTTAACGGTGGTGTTGTTGCCCCTACGTGTTTTGATTAGTCATGACTTCACATGATTGAAGATGCTGGATTTCTGGTTTGAAGTCAGGAGAAATGGTTGGAGATTTGAAGCTGAAAGTTCAAAAGTTAAACAAAAGAATTAGGATTAGCTTTTGTTGTCTAAATGGCAGAGAAGGATGCACTCTTTTACGTCTTCAAATCCTTTGTTTTGGTGTCATTCAGTGCGTAAATCTGTGAGATGACCGTTTCAAACGGTGTGACGTCCTTTGTGCCACCATCAGTTATCGTTGGCCGTTTGATCAATCACGCTGCAGCCCCAGTCTGGGGAGGATAAATCGCCGTGGTAACCGAGTCGACCGGGCCGGACAGTAGAAGGGAAAGTCTGACTCATCACGCTCAATAAAACAAAGAGCAAACAACAAGTGCGTCAGGGACGGATGCTCAGCAGCTATAAATGTCAAAAGCATCATTTCCCAGGGAGAGAGGAGGTCGCATCACAACAGAGCTCTCCGGGAGGGATGTTATGGCTCACCAGCTTCCATCCCTGAAAAAAAAAAACATTCTCATCTAAGATAGACTCATTTTCTCTGTGTTTTCAAACCTGCAGCCACCAATGTTTACGAGGTGAATTTATAGTTCGGAGGTTAAATGGGAGTCAATCTCATCACCGTTTACAACCGTCTAGTGTGAGCGCTCTGTTCACATTACAGTCATCTTCAGGAGATAGAGTCAATCTAATTATGATGGGAACTATGATTATTATGATTATTATTATGGGAACATTGAAAATTAATGTAACACGTGACTGTGGATCCTGGGGAGAAATGGTGCTCAAGATGCACCCTGGGTAATGAAGGCAGCCGGCTTACAGCAGGAGAAATGTGTGTAGGAAAGATCTTTGCATCAATTTTCACAATTCATACCCCGGCTAATCAACACCTCGGTCATTTTTACAGATTCTGAGTTAAAATTAGGTGTGTTGATGGCTGAGAGTCATTCACATGCATCATTTACTAACCAACACATCAGACTTTAGTGATAGTGCATAGAACTGCGTATCATATTTAAAAGATGAGTTAATTTTTCTCTTTTGAAACTTGGCGCGCTATGATTAACTGCTCTTTCACTTTCTTTCAGTCCAGATCATTTTCAAAGAAATGCTTGTTCGCTCTTTAGGCCACTTCATTTTAATTTGCAAGTCATTCAGACATAAAATAGCTAAACTCAAGAAATTAACCAGCCTTAAGACCACAAAGACACACTTTGCGCCATTTTTTAAAACTGGAACTATGAACTATATACCAAGGATAACAAACAAAGAGAAAATAGTATTCTAGCACCAACACGAAGATTAGCTGAAAACTCGTCAACGATCAACTGAAGTAAGATAAACCTCTCAGGTAATTTTGTTTTGATTAAAATTGTGACTTTTAGATGCTGTTCGTCTAAGCATTTGTCTTAAACTTTACCATAGAAAAACATTGAATTATCCTCAGAAAACCTAAAAAATATTGCCCAAGAACATTTGAAAATAATTCATTAGGGTTATTAGAAGCAGATTACAAAAAATTAAAAATAAAGTTTCACTTTTTAAGCCATAGATAAAAGCAGCAGATTATTCTTACTTTTATTAAAAGCTGTTGAGAAGATGCATTTTCCAAGAATTGAATGGCTCGCAGGTAAAATCAATCTAAACTTTCTATATCTGAGAAATGACTAACTTTAACGACGCTGAAACAATTCAAATCCAGCCTTATAGGAAACCATGAACGAGTCAGTCTGTAGGAGTTTTGAGTCAGTGGGTGTAAATAAAAAATCCCTACAAAAGTAAAGAGTGATTTCTGAAACTGAACTTTGTGGCAATATGTAAAAAAAAAGGTAGACAAAACAATTTCCCATTTTTAAAGCTGCTGGATGTTGAATGAAAAGAAAACAGAAGTCTTTTCTTTCGGTTTCTGTTTGATTTACAGTTTGTTAACCGAGCGCTGTGTCCCACTTCACTAATAACTCACCTACATTCAGGAACAGCAGCACACAATGCCTCTCTTTTTTAAGTAAAAGTATTTGAATTGAAGAATGGTGGTGAGCTGCAGCAGATTCATTTGTTTACATATTTTTTTCCTGTCTTTTCAGTATATTCAATATACTTTTGGAAAAAAGGCCTTGAAAAATGTCATATTTCCTGAAAAAAAAATGAAATTGAAATCCTTCAGACCTGCTGCTTCTCTTTAGACTTTGGTAGATAGAGGGAGCTGCTCTCCTGTTTTAACTCCACTCTGATTGGGTGGCTGATGATGATGATGATGATTTGAGAACATCCAGTCTCAGTTTTTACTCATCAGTGAGTTATATTGAGCAGGGTGCAGCCGGTTTGTTAAAAAACACAGTGAAAGTCAGTAAACCTATCATTCCTGTTTAATTTTTAATGACAGGAGATTGAACAATCACCTCTCCCTCTCTTTTAGTGGGCCTTTATTTGATTTGAGGAGAGTTGAAATGAAAGCTCCTTGCTCCAAACAGCCATCTGCTTTAACCTTGCTCCATCAGCCATAAACAAGCCGGCTCCATCAGTGAAAGAAAAAAAAAAAGCGTCCTGGCCAAATATTTGCTGCTCTTCGACCCCATTTGGTTGAGCGTGTTCTGTGTTTGCATTTCAATGACCCGCGCGGTCAGTGTCAGAACCAAGGCACGTGTGTCCCTGACGAGACGTCCCCTGATAAGACGCCAGCAGAGGAGAGAGGCCTTGTGGGATGGGAGCGGGGTGAAGGATGGAGCAAACACAGACCGGCTGCAGGTTCACACACATCGTCACAGGCCGGCCCGCTACCTGAGACCTGCCCACAGTCCTCGCCTCTGAAAGGCAAAAGGTGTTTGCTCATGTGTTTGTTAGCAAAATATCTCTTGAACTGTTGAATACATTTCTGCAACTCTCCAAAACTAACAGCTGGTTATCATTTGGAGTCAGCTGACCATCACAGCCAACTGATGATGAATCACAAAAAAATGTCTGCAACTCGGTCAGTTTTACAAATATTAAGGTAAAATTTCATGTGGTAGTAGCTGAGAGTCATTCACCGCAAAACAATTGTGTGTCAAACAATCTTAATATTTTCAAGATTTGATTTATTGTGCGTTCCTTTCATTTCCTTACCTCTTGTTAAATCGACCCCTCAGAGGTGTCAGGAAAAAGCACAATTGTAATTCACTGCTTTATTATCTGAATGGTGCTTGTCGTTGGATCCAGCTCCCACCGCTCAGTGAAGCACATAAATCCCCGATCCTCTTAATTACTGCTCATGCAAATCACATATCAGAGCTCCCTGAACGTTTTCTGTAAGAAAAAGGATAAAGGAATGCAGCGGTGGCCCTGTTACCAATGTGGTCCATTGTTTTTCTCTCTTCTTCTTCTTCTTTTAAATGGCTGCAGATATGAAATTAGCTGAGGAGGATGGGATTGTGTGGATTAGGCAGAAAGATTTGACCAAACGTGGACTCCCTACGTGTAATTCATTTTGACGTCCTTGAAATTGCCAGTGTGAGAAATTAAGCATCTGCAGCAGCCCCCACACCCCTTCACACACATGCTCTTGCACACACACGCCGCCTCCTAGATTACCCACAACAGCCACACCATCATCACCACTCCCATGTTTCTCTGAGTGCACGGAAACCAATGGAGGGAGGTGAGACTGCGAGGGTTTGGGTTTGTGTGAAAAGTTGCAGCTCTTAAAAAAATTGGAGTCGTTGTGGGGAAAAATCTGACAGTTTGATGCCTCTCAGTGGGCACCGGTAATCCTCTGAAAGTGTGCTTAAATGTTAGTGTGCGCAAATCACATAAACAGGTCCCTATGTTCTCTCCCACAGTTGTTCAGAATGAAGTTTTGCTTTGAGCAGCTGATCTTTATAGACCTTTTTAGCTCCTTACTGCACGGTGGTCAGCCGTGAATCATAAGTAAACATATAGCATCTGGCTGTTCGTCATGTGTCAAATCTTTCTGTCTCTGTGCTTAAAAAGCCCGAACTGTGGACAGCTTTAATGTGGAGGACGGGATTATTGTAGACAATTGTCAAACAGTTTCTGTGAAGATGATGCTTTAGGTGTAAGTTTGTAAGGAAGTAAGCTCAATGATGTACCGTATTTTCCGTCGTACACGTCGCACCGTCCTACAAGTCGCATCAGTCCAAATATGTCTAATAAAGTGGAAATATCCATAAATACGTCGCATCTATTATGTGTCAATGCTGACCACCTGGAAATGTGGACCGGTGTTGTGCCAAGAATCGATGGACTGCCAAATGGCAGCCACGGGAGCGTGCACGGGAGGACTTTAACAAGAATTCAACAAGATTAACACTTAAAAACAATTATTTGTTTGCTCAAAATTATATTAAAGGTGTGTTTCAGTCTAACTTTTCCTTATTAAATGCACATTGACGCTCAAATCAGCTGCATTTCAAAACCTGATTCGCAGAAGTGGGCACGCCCAGAGGGACGAGTCGCTGTGCGTTTCTTCGAAATTTAACAAGATAACCACTTAAAAAAAATTTGTTTGCTCGACTTTATAGCAAAGGTGTGTCTCAGTTGAACTTCCATCCATCCATCCATCCATTATCTTTACCCGCTTATTCCATTTTGGGTCACGGGGGTCGCTGGTGCCCATGTCCAGCAATCACTGTGCGAGGGGCGGGGTACACCCTGGACGGGTCGCAAGTCCATCACAGGGCCACATAGAGACAAACGAGACAAACAACCATTCACTCTCTCACTCACACCTAGGGACAATTTAGAGTTACCAATCAGCCTAACATGCATGTTTTTGGACTGTGGGAGGAAACCGGAGTACCCGGAGAAAACCCACGCATGCACGGAGAGAACATGCAAACTCCACCCAGAAAGGCCCCTGGACCGGGGTTTGAACCAGGGACCTGCTCGCTGAGAGGCAGCAGCTCTACCAGTTGCGCCACCGTGCTGCCTCAGTTGAACTTTTACTTAATAAATGCACTTTGACGGTCAAATCAGCTGCATTTTGCCGGGGCGGCACAGCAAAATGAAGCTGATTCGGTTGCTCAAGGTAGGTGACGGTGGCAGGCTTTGGTAAGCAGACTGTGTCATTAATAGCCACTTTTTCCTATTACATGATAAAATGGCATGCCTTACTACTCGAATGCCATCTAGTGGCTGAAAATGATAGTATTCAAAATTTCCACTCGGAATGAATGAAAACGGTCATATCTCAGCCAAAAGTTGGTTTATAAATCCATCCATTCATCCATTATCTTTTCCCGCTTATTCCATTTTGGGTCACGGGGGTCGCCGGTGTCCATGTCCAGCAAACATTGTGCGAGGGGCGGGGTACACCCTGGACAGGTCGCAAGTCCATCACAGGGCCACATAGAGACAAACATTCACTCTCTCACTCACACCTAGGGATAATTTAGAGTTACCAATCAGCCTAACATGCATGTTTTTGGTCTGTGGGAGGAAACCGGAGTACCCGGAGAAAACCCACGCATGCACAGAGAGAACATGCAAACTCCACCCAGAAAGCCCCCCGGACCGGGATTTGAACCAGGGACCTGCTCGCTGAGAGGCAGCAGCTCTGCCAGTTGCACCATCGTGCTGCCCTGGTGTATATAGGTCCTTCTCAAAAAATTAGCATATTGTGATAAAGGTCATTATTTTCCATAATGTAATGATAAAAATGAAACTTTCATATATTTCAGATTCATTGCACACCAACTGAAATATTTCAGGTCTTTAACTGTTTTAATACTGATGATTATGGCATACAGCTCATGAAAACCCAAAATGCCTGTCCCAAAAAA
>NC_056517.1:25071740-25118531 GCF_014905685.2 Nematolebias whitei
AAAAAAAACGAAGTCCAGATGACATGATTCAACCTTTTTTGTTGTTATATACCTGGATGACTGAGAAAACAAACTTTGTGTGCATGCTTATGTATATATTTAAGCAGCAGCCAAAGTCCAACCAAAAACATTGTATTGGAAAGCTTGAAGAAATATTGATCAGTAACAAATTAAAAGAAAGTTGGACTGGTTTGTGAGGGGCGACTCGAGTCTCACGGAGCTGAAGCGTTTTCTCATCTTTGTAAGAACTTTTCATTGTATAAAACAGACGATGCTTCCAAGTGGGATTTTGTAAATGGTAAAATATATTAAAAAAAAGAGAAAGCTAAATAAAATAGTCTTAAACACATGTCAGACTCAAGGCCCGGGGGCCAAATGTGGCCCTCGTTGACATCTTATCTGGCCCTCAAGAAGATATGTTAAACGTCAAATACTTTTATCACTTGAATTTTTTCAGTAATCTTTGATTACGATGTCAAAAGTGCAGCAGGGAACGTCAAATGGAACCAATCAAACTCTTGTTGAGGAACCTACAACCAAGAAAAGATGCTGTATCTAACTTGAGTTAATGTAGATTCTGAAATTGGCCCTTAGTTTGAAAAAGTTTTTAATTTCAGCCCCCTTTTCTAAGTGAGTTTCACACCCCTGGTCTAAAACAACAGTCAGCATCTGATGAGACAGATCAGCAATAATTAAAATGTCATTTTAAGAGCAACAAACTTGTGTTTTTACATAAAGGACAAAGACAACAGCCTGTGCAGCAGCCATGTTAGCAGTTGTTCCTCCGTTCAAACGTGAGCCAGCTGACTGAGGCCCGAGGTCTGCAGCTTCAGCACTGCAGCCCAGGTTCAGTTAAAACCTGTTTATTGTGTTTTGGCTCGCAGTGCCTCACTAATGGGATTATATACCTCCATTAGTTAATTACCAACATGCTAACCATCCAATACAACAAACAACAGAAGCAAAATCAAGCAGCATCTCAAGGAGAAGGATCACTGCACTGAGCTCTGCTGTGACATCTGCTGAGTTTTATCCCTTTGAGTGAGATCTGGCAACCACATGGCATGCATTTCAAGTAAATTACTCAACATCATCCGCTCTGCCGGCATGATGACTTTATTGACACTAAAAAGGTTTTGATGCTTTGATGTCTGAGGCAGCAGGAAGTAAATGTCCTGACGTGGAGGGAACACAAGCGCGTAGGCTGCTCTTTTCAGATAACAGTCCTGTATCGCTCCACATATTGATTCATTAAACTAAAGTACAAAGCAGAGGGTCATCCTGACCACATGAAAATTAAAAGAAAAGGGAAAAACATCAATACATGAGCTCATCTCCTATTTATTTATTTATTTTGGCAACGCTTCACACAGTTTCTCTGATTTCATGACAAATTAAACACGAGGCTTGTGTGATCTTCTGTTTACTTCAGCAAAAAAGTGGTTTTGTAATATCTGAAAAATTCTTACATCAGTGAAAAAAATAAAAAATAAATGTCTGCAAGCTGCTGGTTTCAGCCTGCAGGCTTTGCTTCAGTCCAGACAGAAACTGGAGTGGAAGGAATGGGAGTGCTAACCATCTCCGAGCCATTCTTGGTGTCTTTACGGCAGAAAAATGCTGGTGAGGAATTTTGGGAATGCGACTTCTCGGTAGAGATCAGAAGGGTTAAACATTAACTTTGCTGAACTCTTTGGCCCTCCAGTGCTGTTCCCTGGGACTATACCTCTGAAGTTCAAGGGTCCTGCAGGAGCCCCGCCAAGTGCTGGATGTCAATAACAGGTATGGAAGCCATGACATGTCCTCCTCGTCTTTTATTTTTGTGGGATCCATTTACAAAACACGCGATCACTTGACAGCAGCAAAGTTGTCTGAACGTTCCTGTTGTGGAAAAATGTGTTTTGCAAGAACTTTCCACACCGGTCAAACACGTGTGGCGTTCAAAGCCTAAAGGGGTTTGTCTTTGTCGGAAACTTTGAGTAAACCTGACCGTTTATAACTCATATCAGAGCAGAGAGCAAACGGATAGCCGGACAGATAAAAAGTTCAGATTAGAGACCATAAATAAGTGTTCTTTGGTGCGCCCCATCTGATGGCTGTAAAGCCGTTATTCATCCAGAGCAAACTGAAAATGTAGTTAAGGTTGCTTCCTTGAAAAGATCCGATCGTTTGAAGTGGGGGTCAGGGGAATTAAGGTTACCGGTATTTAATCTTTTACGTGTTGTAAATAGCTTTTTGAACTACCTTAATTTGGAGAAATTACCGTAATTTCTGCCGTACATGTTGCACTGCCCTATAAGTCGCATCAGTCCAAATATGTCTAATAAAGTGGAAAAATCCATAAATATGTTGCTTTGCTGTATAAGTTGCATCTATTACGCGTCATCGCTGACAACTCGAAATGTGGGCCGGTGTTGTGCCAAAAATCAATTGGCTGCCAAATGGCGGCCGCAGGAGCGTGCACGGTAGGACTTTAACAAGAATTGAACAATTTAAAAACATTGCATTTAAATTACATTACATTTGCATTTAAAAACAATTATTTGTTTGCTCGAAATTATAGCAAAGATGTGTCTCAGTTTAACTTTTCCTTAATAAATGCACTTTACGGTCAAATCTGCTGCATTTCAAAAGTCAATACGCGGAAGTAGGAATGCGCAGAGGGTCAAGTTACTGTGCACTTCTTCAAAATTTAACAAGATAACCACCTAAAAACAATTATTTGTTTGCTCAAAATTATAGTAAAGGTGTGTCTCAGTCTAAATTTTGCTTAATAAACACACTTTGATGGTCAAATCAGCTGCATTTCAAAAGTATTCGCTGCCTCGGCGCTCCGGGAGTGCGCAGACAAGGAAGAAAAAAGGAAGGAGGAACGCTGCGCATTTCTTTGAAATTTAACAATATTAGCACCTAAGACAATTATTTGTTTGCTCGACTTTATAGTAAAGTTGTGTTTCAATTGAACTTTTACTCAACAAAAGCACTTTAATGGTCAAATCAGCTTCATTTTGCTGAGGCGGTGAAATGAAGCTGATTTGATGGTTGCTCCAAGCGAGCTGGACAAAGGTGGCAGTATATGGCAAGTTGACTGTGTCATTAATAGCCACTTTTTCCTATTACGTGACACGATGGCATGCCATACCACTCAAGTGCCATCTAGTGGCTGAAAATGGTAGTGTTCAATATTTTCAGTCAGAATGAATGAAAACGGTCATATCTCAGCCAAAAATTGGTTTATAAATCCAGCCATCCATTATCTTTTACCCGCTTCTTCCAGTTTTGGGTCACGGGGGTCGCCAGTGCCCATGTCCGGCAATCACTGTGCGAGGGGCGGGGTACACCCCGGATGGGTCGCAAGTCCATCACAGGGCCACATAGAGACAAACAACCATTCACTCTCTCACTCACACCGAGGGAAAATGTAGAGTTACCAATCAGTCTAACATGGAAAAAAATCCACAAATAAGTCGCTTCGGTGTATAAGTCGCAGGGCATGTAAATTATGCAAAAACTGCGACTTATAGGCCGAAAAATATGGTAAGTTGGATTCTACCTGAATTGATGAGCTAATGGCTAGTTTGAGAAGAGCCCTAACCAAAGGGGAGTGCTTTTGTTTTAAAGCAGCTTCTGTAATCCTTCCTTTGGACTCGTCAGTCCAGTCAGAATTAAACCATTTCTCCAAATTGAGGTCACTCAAAAAGCTATCTACAACAGGTAAGATATTAACCGCTCACCACTGAACTATTGCTCTGATTTTACGACCACATGAGAGCGCATACGGTTTGAGACAGCAGGATTAATGTTAAACAGCAATGGAACATGGAGCGTCTTTTCGGAGGCGTTCTTGGCAGAACAGATGATTCTCTAGTAAGCAGCTACTAAAGGACAGGATTTGGGTGGGAGCCACAGTTCGACAGTGAGGGATGGGGACATCCACGCAGCAGCTGTGGGTCTCTGTCACAGGGCAGGAATGGGAGGTGAGGCAGCGAGGAGGCAGGAGGTTCAGCCAGCTTCCTGCTGGGGGGCCAGGACAGATTTATGGCCCAGCAAATGATATGTTAAAGGAGAATGCTCGCAGGGGCCGGAAGATTGGGTGTGGACCAATCTGCATATCTGCCATGCTTGAACTTAGGTCAGAGGTTTGTGATGGCTGCTCCAACACTCAGACTGCACCCCCACCCCCCACCCCCACCCCCCATGACATTTACAAACAGCTTTTTGCAGACATCATTTAAAACACACATTTTATCGCACTTCCAGGTTGATTTATGTAGGATTTTTCCATTTTGTGTGCTCTTTTTTTCAGCTACAAAACACGATTCAACCAAATGCACGCTTCACACTTACAATAAATTGTTCCCGTGTAAGAAGCTATTTGTCTCCAGATTGACCCTACATGAAAATTTGCACAAAAATGTAAAATCGCTTGATGAAATGATGAGTGGCCCTCGAGGCGACAAGTGTTTGTGCGAAGATCTGCTCACACCCATGCAGGAGCAATTTAAAGACTTTTTTGGGGGGGGGGACTAATTTGTCTGAAACAGAGTTTCCTGCAGCAAGAAAAGCTGCATGAACATAAGCAAAGAGCAGATGATGTCCTGTTTGTTGCTGTCGACTGGTAGTGAAGGCAACAGGCAGCTGAGACCCCACCAGCATTTCAACCTTGAAGAAAACCGTGAAGGTTTGCCCTCCAGGACCAGGTGTGATGGAGCACACGCAGTTTTCCTGTGATCAGATCAATCCAGGTACAACGTGTTCGATCTGAACAAAGCATTTAAACCTTAAAGCAGTTTCAGAAAACACGACACTCCATGAACGGTCTGCAGATCTGTGAGAACAACCAATGGCACAAGCTTTTAATTTATGACCGTGCTCAGTGTGTGTGTTTAAGTAAATAACCTTGTCTGATTTTTCCCTTATCTCTTCAGTTCATCAGACAGGACCCCCCACCTCCGCTCTGACAGATGCTGATTGTTTCGTTATGAGAAAGAAAGTTTTAAAACAGTATTTATAACTGCCTGTTGTGTTTTTTTTTGTTTTTGTTGGGTCTTTTCAGTGTCGTTCTTTTGTATATCCTGTGATGCGTCGTGCTGTCTTTATGGTTGTTTTGTGTCTTCTTTTTTGTCTTTTTAGTTGTTGATTTTAGATTTTATGTGGGTGGTCTGTTTGTTTTTCTTTGTACTTGTTTATAGAAGCTTTGTATCAAATTATTTTTTATATATCAAAGTTCATTCATTCAGTCATTCAATCTTTATTAAGACAGATTAATCACATTGAGCCTCGGGGACACATTTACAAGGGAGATCTGTTTAGACAGACAAAAAATAATGAAAGTGACAAGTGGGATTTGGAGGCAAAAAAATTCCTAACAGACTCTTAATCCATGGCCGAGGAGAGATAGTCTGGAAATGAAAAAAACACCTCGCACATAAGCACATAATGACGCAGACAATCCGCAGAGGAGGGGAGACGACAAGATGTTATATATATTCATGCTCAATAATCCAGGTACAAAATCCAACAAAGTTCAGTCATGTCACCTGGACGGTTTCTTATTTGTTGTTGAGACGTTTCGTCCTGAAACATCTCATGAGTATGACCTGACGGAACATTGTTGGATTTTTTTTACCTGGATTATTGAGCATGAACTTTGATGTTTTGAACCACGTTGGCTATGGCTGCCTCAGAGGAGTCGACGGGGAGAGGGCGGGCTCCATAAACCATCTTATCACAGCAAACTGGTTGGTCCACTATGCTGCTTGTGGGACTGTTTGTTGTAGCTCCCGGACCGATGAAGTCCTTTGGATGAAGGACGAAATGTCTCAACAAAAAAGGACGAAACCGTCCAGATGACCTGACTAAACTTTGTTGGATTTATGTATACTGGTATATATTTTCCATTTTAGCATTCTTTTTTTAATGATTTATGAAGATAGCATTGTCTTTACTTCTACAATAAACTTTAAAAGTGACTTTGTACTTGTTTTCTTTTTTGCATTTTCTTGTCATTAGTGTTTCTCAGTTGTTTCGTAATTGTAACGCTTGTTTTGACTAGTAACAGTTATTGAAGTTTTCTTTTGGGTTTGTCTCTCGTTTTAAAACTTTTTTTTAAATCTGTCGTCTGTTTTTTTTTTTACCAATAAATGTCAGCAGAACAAAAGCGCCGGATGAGTCTTTAAATCCCAGAAGAGGATTCCACGAATGACGTTGAAGATTTCAGAGCTGGGCTCAGCTGAGGTGGCCTCGAGCCTAAAACCCTGCAGCGTGGAGCTATTTCTGTCTGAAGTCAGTAATGAAATGCATATTTGTGTGCACAGTAGAGATACACAGAGCCCTTCATGTGCACTTCATCTCCGAGTCTCCTCCTCTGCGAGCCAACACAACCGTCCATTCAGTGTCTGTCACACTGCTGCATGTGATCCTCACACCCACAACCATCCTAATTAGCCTATTTATGAATGTGGTGGCACATTGAAAAAAAAAAGGTTGTCTTGTGGCTGTGAGTGTGCACAAAGACAATAATTGATTTATTCACTTTAAATAATAAAAACTCTTCATGAGGTCAAAGGAGTTATTTCCCTGCAGTCATCCCAGATTCATTCATTACGTGTTGATTCACCAAACATTGCTTCTTCAACGACCCTTTCCTCCTGCTGAATCTGATCTCTTGACAGCAATAATAAAAAAAAAGGAACAGTAAATTAATTTCAGGCGGTGTGAAGTTTTGCACTCTGTGAACTCGGTCTCCTTTGAGTCTGAGCTGTCATTTGTGGATGCGCATGATTCTATGCTGCTTCTCCACAACTATACTCACCCCAACAACGAAAGCTGAATCAGATGGGAGCCGACTGAACACCGCCATCCTGAAAATTACAAGCTTCCACATGTGGTTTCTGCATGTGAAGGAGATGTCACAAGGCTCTCCAAGTCCTCATTGTCTCCACTGAGATGCTAAAATGCTCTGAATGTCTCATTTAGTCAAACAGATATAAACGCTGCTGGGTGCTTTATTAGATCAGGAAGTCCTGTGAGGTCATGTTCATGTGCTCGATAATCTGTAACCATCATCTGTTATCAGTAAGTCTTTCTCAAAACTATTTCAGTCTGCATGAAAACATCACATGCTCTAATGGAGAGGATGTCTTTTAAGTTTTCCATTTGACAGAATTAAAATGAGACATTTTCTAACTTCACAGTACAGTGGTAAAGTCTTACACAACCGGTGATTCATTAAAATTTGCTGCCAAGCAGACATGATTATCTAGAAATACTTTGGTCATTTTGACTCATATTTCTTCAAAATTTCTAAAGATCTTTCGTTTTTCTCCAGTCTTTCTACTCATTCTGCAGAGTCCTTGTACCTTAAGTCCACGAGCGACTTCGATGAGACTTCCAGATGTAACTGGGATTCTGTGTACACAATTTCGTTCCACCTCATGTACCACATGTGATGCGAATGACAATAAAGAACCTTGACTTCAGAAAGTCTCGAGATATTCTGATGCTTAAAGAATCAGATGAAAGTTTGGCTTTTTGTTAACACGAGCTTTAAAAAAAGGGGGGGACACTGCAGACTTTTGAACGCCTTTGTAAATCGTTCTTATTCGGCATCAACAAGGAAAATAAAAACAAAAAGTCAATAAAAAAAATTACAGTGCCTTGCGAAAGTATTCGGCCCCCTTGAACTTTTCAACCTTTTGCCACATTTCAGGCTTCAAACATAAAGATATAAAATTTTAATTTTTTTTGTGTAGAATCAACAACAAGTGGGACACAATCATGAAGTGGAATGAAATTTATTGGATGTGTCAAACTTTTTTAACAAATAAACTGAAAAGTGGGGCGTGCAATATTATTCGGCCCCTTTACTTTCAGTGCAGCAAACTCACTCCAGAAGTTCAGTGAGGATCTATGAATGATCCAATGTTGTCCCAAATGACTGATGATGATAAATAGAATCCACCTGTGTGTAATCAAGTCTCCGTATAAATGCACCTGCTTTGTGATAGACTCAGGGTTCTGTTCAAAGCGCAGAGAGCATCATGAAGACCAAGGAACACACCAGGCAGGTCCAAGATACTGTTGTGGAGAAGTTTAAAGCCGGATTTGGATACAAAAAGATTTCCCAAGCTTTAAACATCCCAAGGAGCACTGTACAAGCAATCATATTGAAATGAAAGGAGTATCAGACCACTGCAAATCTAACAAGACCCGGCCGTCCCTCTAAAGTTTCATCTCGAACGAGGAGAAGACTGATCAGAGATGCAGCCAAGAGGCCCATGATCACTCTGGATGAACTGCAGAGATCTACAGCTGAGGTGGGAGAGTCTGTCCATAGGACAACAATCAGTCGTACACTGCACAAATCTGGCCTTTATGGAAGAGTGGCAAGAAGAAAACCGTTTCTCAAAGATATCCATAAAAAGTGTTTTTTAAAGTTTGCCACAAGCACCAAACATGTGGAAGAAAGTGCTCTGGTCAGATGAAACCAAAATCGAACTGTTTGGCCACAATGCAAAATGATATGTTTGGAGTAAAAGCAACACAGCTCATCACCCTGAACACACCATCCCCACTGTCAAACATGGTGGTGGAAGCATCATGGTTTGGGCCTGCTTTTCGTCAGCAGGGACAGGGAAGATGGTCAGAATTGATGGGAAGATGGATGGGGCCAAATACAGGACCATTCTGGAAGAAAACCTGTTTGAGTCTGCAAGAGACCTGAGACTGGGATGGAGATTTATCTTCCAACAAGACAATGATCCAAAACATAAAGCCAAATCTACAATGGAATGGTTCACAAATAAACATATCCAGGTGTTGGAATGGCCAAGTCAAAGTCCAGACCTGAATCCAATCGAGAATCTGTGGAAAGAGCTGAAGACTGCTGTTCACAAACGCTCTCCATCCAACCTCACTGAGCTCGGGATGTTTTACAAAGAAGAATGGGCAAGAACTGATGAGACATACCCCAAGAGACTTGCAGCTGGAACTGCAGCAAAAGGCGGCGCTACAAAGTATTAATGCAAAGGGGCCGAATAATATTGCACGCCCCACTTTTCAGTATTTTATTTGTTAAAAAAGTTTGACACATCCAATAAATTTCATTCCACTTCATGATTGTGTCCCACTTGTTGATGATTCTTCACAAAAAAATAAAATTTTATAACTTTATATTTGAAGCCTGAAATGTGGCAAAAGATTGAAAAGTTCAAGTGTGCCGAATACTTTCGCAAGGCACTGTACATTTCCCTGACTGTAAAATGTGTTTACTGAGTTTAAATGTTGGATATTTTCTCCCCTTTAAGAAAATGTAAGTCAAAGTTATAATTCAATTCAATAATACTTTATTAATCCCAAAGGGAAATTAAATGTTGTTGTAACTCATTATCCTCATTTCGTTAAGAGATGTTATAGATACTGATGGCTGTAGACAGGAAAGATCTCTTGTAAATGTCCATCCCACAGCAGAACTGAAGAAACTGGCCGCAGATGCCATCCGATCCATCCAGCCAGACTTGGCTGGCCTCTGGTTCCCCCGGGCTGCAGGACCACCCGAATGCCGGGCAGAACTCCTTCCAGAGTGATAGCCACTCTTCCCAGCAGTCTGCTGAGCTCCTTGTTGCTGCGGACAGCCAGCTGCAGGTGTCGGGGGACGATCCCGGTCCTTCTTCTGTCACAAGTTGTGTTTTCTGCCATTTCCAGATCTCAGTGGTCAGGCACTCGAGCACAGCCAGCAGTGAGATGGAAATGCATCCACGGAGCCTCCTTTTCAACTCATTTGAGGTTTGGGGCTGTAGCTGAGATATTTTTGAGCTTTGAGATATTAATCAGCTGCTCCTGGTTTTAAATACCACCTTGTTGTCATGGTTATGTATCACAACAAATGTCCAAACGTAAAAAAGTTTCAGTAAAAATCCTTCCAGCTGCACAGCATCTGATACCAGAGGAAACAATCATCCATAAAAGGTGATTTATCCTCTGAAGTAATCTAGTTAATGCAGGCATATTGTAAACATTAAAACAAGGTTCATGTGTTAAAAACTTGCCATAGATGACAAATGTTGTATATTTGAGAATAACTGTTGACAATAAACGCCCCTGATATATAAAAAGCAAATATAATAGAAACTGATGTACGAGTGTTTTTTGTAGACCTTATTTAAGATAAACGGGTGATTTAATCTCAGTTAAATGTTGAATATGTGTCAATGAATTATTTTTTCATCACACAATAAACGTTACTGTCAAACTATTTGTACAGTCTGTCCACAATAATAAATTCAGACAGGCAGTGGAATAATCAGGTAAAACATCAAACTCAGAGGGTAATAATGCCACATTGGGCACTAAAATTTAAAAATAAATAAAGATTGAAGCCAGAAGAATAAAATAAAACTAAAGGATTAACATATATTGTGTCAAACATTAAAAAATAAGTAGACTTGAAAAATAAGTGTTTGTCAAAGTTCATATATTCATAGTTCTTCCCTGTCACTTTATTTGAAACAGGACATACAAAACAGAAGCAGCCATGTTCATGTTGATCATTAGTTTGTTTCCAGTCATGATGCAGGAGTTTAATTGAAGCAACAGGAAAACCTGAAGTTTCATGCTCTTTGGATCATTTACTCAAAATGCTCTTAAAATAACAGCTCAGTTCTTTTAGAGCAATCAGGTTTTAAGCAGTTAATATCTTACCTGGTGTGGATAGATCTTTGAACGACCTCAATTTATGGAAATAAAGTTTGATTCTGAAAATGACTGATGAGCTAACAGCTAGTCTGAGCAGGCAAAGACTGAAGTAGATCATTACCATGTAAAAAAAAAAAAAAACTCCCACTTAGGAAGTTTCCCAGCAATTCATGCAAACACTCATCTCTAAAACTACTATACGGTAACACAGTGAGGGGACAGTAGTGTATTTGCACTGTTGTGTTGCACAATTTGCTGTTTCCTCTTAAATGCAAGACACAAGCATTCACACGTTACCTGATCACGTTGCCCAACATGCTGAAATGTGCAAATGAAGACCTGCATAAACTTAAAATAAAAGGCTTGGTCATTAAATATTCCTATTTAGGAGGTAATCCTTTGCATATTTGCAATTCTGATGACTGATGAGGACAGGAGCTTAAATGTGAGGATGGCACTGGGGAATTTGGGAAAACGCTGACGACACCACAGACCACTGCTGCCACAAGGGAGTTTAAAAAGGATCCCTACAATTACCCTCTTAATTTATTCCTACACAAATTGGACTGAAGCGTATTTCATCTTGGATAATCCTTCATATTTTCTTCTGACACATAGTTTTTAAGGTCACTCAGTTTATATAGCAAGAGTTAGAGTGAACAGAAGAAACATGTAGACCTGCAGCTGAAGCAAAGAGGAAGCTGTTCTTATTTTAGACTTGCAGTACAAAGAAAGTGCTCTTTATTCTTTGAAGACAAGACAAATGGAGTTCCTAGAAGTGTCAGTGGGGTGATAAACTTAGCAAGGACCGAGATGAAATTAAAGCCACATGCATGGGGCGTCTATGTAAAGCTGCAGAGCAAACTGCAGCAAAATGAGCTAGTGCAGGCTCACTGGCTTGTGAAAACTCTCTAATGCTATTTCCTTTGCCGTTGTGCATTTAAAATGTTAAAGGCCCGAGTCTCGCATGCGACTTTTAGTAACACAAAGGGGCTGCAGTTTGTGAAAGTTGCAAAAGCTGCTTTTGTGGTTTTGAAATGTAAAAACAAAAAAACAAACAGAAATCGATGAGCGTTTTCTCTGCCTCTCACGTTCTTTGAGGAGTAAGGCTGGTGTCGGAGCAGCAAATGTCTGCTGAAGTTTGCTTAACCCCAACATTCACACACTCTCACCGACCACAGCGAGACTCAGGAGGGGGCCAAGCCATGGCAGCCACAAACACAAACCCAGCAGGTAAACACACAACAAGCAGATCTATGAATGAAACATTTTTGGGGAGTATAAAATTATCCACAGCCTGCAACCTGGATAGCAAGAAAGTCAGCACCAGTGCAAGGAAATTCACTTGTCAGCTCCCCGCTGAGAGTGTGGAAAGAGCAGAGGATGAGGAAACCACTTTCACTGCTCATATCCTTAGATCAACTGTAACTATAATCTACATTTGGTATGCATAATTCATATGAGCTTTAAAAAGTTAAATGTTCCCCTCAAGCACAGCACATTCAATGAGGTTAATGGGCCACTACAGTGAGCTCATGCACACTTTAATAAGCCGAAACGACTGCTGATCAGGGTAAGCCCCAACAGAGTATCATTTCTAAATGGCACCATGTAAAACAAGAAGAAACAAGAAGATATGCATGAAGAGTGACAACTTCCCCTAACAATGACTCAGAGTGAAGACGCTGAACAAAATACATTAAGCAAAACTGAAAATTTCAATATGGCTGTACATTTTCCACAGTCATCAACGGCATCTTGGTGTTTTCTCTGGAATGAAAAAAAAAAAAATGAACTAGTCGTGCGACAGCTGTCAAGTGAGAGCAGGAAGTTACTTTATGCTGAGATGCTGACAGGTGAGACGTTGTCAAACTGTGTGATGTTTCTATAAATGAATGAAAAGATAAGCAGAAACTTTGTCAACGTGTTTGTTGGAAAAGCTAAATAAAGAGTGCAGACAGAAAAATTGTACGTAGCTCAAATTAATGGGCCCTGCAGACTCGCCGTCACGTGGTTGTGGGACGTTTGTGTACCTTTCATAGTCCATACACGAGACGCACGGTGCAGAGATCCTGGAAAATGCCTCGCACTCCAAATACATCACGTTATTTTCATCGTGCAACTACGTCGATGAGAGACGATTTCACGGCTTCGGATGGAGTATACCGGGAGCTCAAAGAGTCAAGTTGAAGCAGAGCTCATACGCAAAATCAGCAACATTGGACGTGATGCCGGGGTGGCACAGAGGTGAAGTGGATAGTGCTGTAGCCTCATTGCTAGAAGGTTGCAGGTTTGACTCCCAGCTATTTTTGCATGTACAGTAGTCTCTCGTTTATCGCGGGGGATCCATACCCTGAAGCCACATGATAAGTGAAAAACCGCGAAGTAGTAATTAGTAGTTTATTTTAGTGTATATATATATATATATATATATATAGTATATAAACAATGTTTCTAAACTCTAAACGCTCTAAAAGAGCACAGCCTGTCATGATCTCAGCTCTCAGCCACGGCTGCACTCTGTGCTCTCGGCCTCGGCCACGCCCACTTCGCCGCTGCAGAACGGAGATCGACAGAGGAGGAGCTGCAGGAGGATGTTTCTCCTGCAGTGTGGGCTGCACACAGGTGCAGCCGGTACTAAATAATTTAAAATAATTTATTTTAAATTAAAATTCCATGCCGATCGTGCGGCTTATCCTTCAATCAGCCAATTGTGTGTCATGTAAAATTTTATTTTGAAAAACCACGAGTCCATGAAAAACAAACCACGAAGTAGCAAGGGACTACTGCATTAAGTTTGTTATTCTATGATACATCACACAACTACAGTACAAGAAGATACAATCTAACCTGTTCTAATCTGTTCTAACCTGTACAACATGTCACAACATGATGCAATACAGCATGATGTGATTAAACTTTATTATCTGCATCTTTTGGACTCATTGTTGTCCTAAATAATGTTTTCATGAAGAGATCCACTAATAAAAATAATTCAGAGAAATTTGAGATACAAACATTCTCTACTTGTTAATTTTATTTTTAGATTTTTGTTTAAACTTGCAAATAAAAAAAATAAATAAAAGAAAAGACTTTTGCTTAAGTCCATTCAATAAAACAGCCCAAATGTGATTTTTTTTTTTTAAGTTCAAACTCTAATAAAATAAAGAAAAGCTTCTAGGCTACCAACTGATCTAAACAACCGTATAAAATAATTCAAGTACAATAAATACTTGCCTATGCTTAATTTGGAGGAGTGGTGGCTCAGTGGTTAGAGAAGGTGAACCTGTGATCGGAAGATCGCTGGTTCAACTTCCGGTACCGACAACATCAGAATGTGGGGGAGATAGGTGATGCACCCACACCTGCCTCCACCCTCATTTGCCCCACTCTGGGTCTCTGAGCAAGGCCCTTAACTCCTACCATCTGCTCCCCCGGATGACCTAGATAGCAGCTCTCTGCTCCACACAGAGGGCTGTGGTAGCTCGGTGGTCTGTGGTTGCATCAGGAAGGGCATCCGGTGTAAAAATAATTGCCAAGTCTTTGTGCGACTTAGTTCGCTGTGGCGACACCTGAAGAAGGGAGCATCTGAAAGAAGAAAAAAAAGGTACCACTTTACATTAAGGCTCCCCTTATAGATGCTAATAAATAGTTTATAGATACGTTATTAATTCCTCTCTAAATACTTTATAAATCATTAATAACTGCTCATTATGCATTAATTAAGGGTGACAGAGACAAAACTGACCAGTTTCTTGCCAAATCTGTTCACCAATATATTTCATCTAGAGTTGTTATATTAAACATTTCAGACTAAGTTACCACCTTGTAAGCACAATAAACATTTGTAAACCTAATTTTTTTTAGCATATAATATTGTAATTTATCACTGCATTATAAGCATTGATAGTTATAGATACCATTTGGCAAGAAACTGGTCAGTTTTGTCTCTCTGTCATCCTCAATTGTTGCATAATAAGCAGTTATTAATGATTGATTAATGATTTTTGTATTGAACGTTTTTTGCATTTATAAAGTGCTTATAGAGGAATTAAAAATGTATCTATAAACTATTTATTAGCATCTATAAGGGGAGCTTTATTGTAAAATAGTACCCCCCAAAAGTGACTATGCTTAATTTATGTTTCTGAATGTTTTAAATATTTTAGATGTAGTTTAGTTTTGATGTTTTAAGCAGTCAGTGTTTTGTTAATTCAACAATAGATTTAATTAGATTATATAGGCTGCTGATTCATATCGATTTCTAAACGTCATTTTTCATTTATTGTCCAAGTCATGTTACATCTTGTGACGGACTCATTTTTTTAATCTGGGCCATAAATCCATTCATCGCCTCAGATTTAAAAACAACTGGATCAAGTCCTTCATGGCTCCGCCGTGAAATGCAAACTGAAAGGCTCAGTCGTTGCTGCCGTGTCAGCCTTTAAATTCAGATTTCTATGAATGAGCATGGCGTTCTAACGGAGCCTTTTGACATGCTGCCACTACAGCTGATATAAAACGACAGTTCTGGGTGGTTTGTCAGTTTTACAGTACACACTCGTGACATTAAGATCTTTTCAACTGCATCATTGTGAGCCAAGCCTTTCAGTGAAAAATGCCGTTCAAGTTGGAACTTCATAACCTTTCACTGCACTTTGGAACACACACAGTGGTATGTTAAGAAATCTTTTTAAGCCAAACAAAAGTGACAGGTTTAAATAAAATTAAAGTGTCTGAATGGGCAGAGAGCACGAGACTGATGGAGTGTGATTCCTGGAAAGTGGTTTCCCGTGAGTGGGCAGAGAGATCAGTTGGACAGGAGCAAGTAGCTGCCTGTTGACTCCAGAGAGGGCCCAACTCAAACACACTCCTGCCAAGCTGCAGCCCTCCCACAAACATCAGAGTATTTTTTACAGTGCGCCTGGGAACCCAGAGTTAATCGCTCACCTGCAACAAGTCTGGACACTTTTTAACTTACAGCTTCAGGGAGTTATGGAAAGTATCACACCTCAAAGCTCCATGCGAAGCAAAAAAAGAGGTAATATATATATATATTAGTTGGTGGTAAAATAAACGGCACATACGTGTGCACATGAGGGTAGTAAAGCAGAGCTTTCCCATAACAAGATTAAATGACCAGCAGTCTGAGCAGCCCTTTTAATTGAAGATTTGCTGACGAAGGCGTTTCTAAAGCTTAATGAAGCCTTTTCTATTTTTACCTCAACACACCCTCACAGAGTGTTGGGTTGTGAGAATATCACAAACAGCTGCACTGTAAATATTGTCTAAGTATGATGTAAGCTGAGTTGCATTTATGCATGTGGCTGGTTAAATTTTAAATCATAAAAATCAACGGTTCAGATCATTTGAGCTGTAATTTTCACATTTCCCTGCAAGGGGAAATGTGCAGGCCTCAGGGCATTACGCAATCTTAGTATCAAAAGGTGCCACTGAGTGCTTCGCGGGTTCACGGAGTACAAATTTGTGAATGAAGCTCCTGCCATTTATGGTGCTGCGTTAGTAGGAGAAGAGGGGGCGTAACTAGAGATGAGGGCTTCCTCTCATCGTTTTCAGCTGCCGTTTCCTTTTCAATGACTCGTAAAAGAGCTGAAGCTCGATTTCATCACCGCAAACTCTGCCTCCGTTTGCTGTTTTTCCAATTCAGCTGGGATTTGGTGAATTCAGAATGTGTAAACGCAAAAGAGAGTAACCAAACAGTATCATGTAAGATGTCCATGCTTTGAATAGTTCCTGTTTCTGAATGACTCACTCAGTTTTCAAATCTTAATTTTAAGAGCAACTCATTAAAGGCACATTTTTTTTCAGCAGGGCTGTTCTTACTCTGCACATTCTACAGAGAAGATGTTAGAAATGCATCACAGTTTGACCATAACCGTTGTCCCTGAGTAATTTTCAAACTGGGAGTGATTGTGTCAGTGAGTGAGTCATGGTTTCAGACTCTGCTCTCACTGTTTTACATTTGAAACTTTAGTACGATCGCCTGAGTCAGAAGGTAACTTTCCCTCTTACAGTACAGTAAATTCACACCGTGCTCTGAAAAAAAGCCCCCGGGGCAGTCTGAAAGCTCTTCAAGACATTTTACAACCAATCAAACCAAATTAAACTAAATAAAGTGCGGTCAAAGTTTCAACTGTTTTATTTTATTCATTTTTTTACAAACAGCAAACATTTCTTTATCACCTATTTTTACTCAGTCATGTAAAATGTTGTACTACAAAAACAAGAAGATAATCACAAGAAACAAGGTTTGACACCGACTTTTCAGATACAACATGAACTTCACTTGTGTGTAAAAAGGAAAAAATAATCTTCTTGCTGAAGAAGAAAATGAAATACTTCTGTTCTATTTCGTATAGGCTTTGCCCTTTAAGGCTGTCTCTGATGGGTTTATCCCGATATGCGAAGCATTGCATATCGGGATAAACCCATCAGCGACAGCCTTAAAGGGCTACGCCTATACTCATAGAATCTGGGGTTACAGTACGTAACCAACGTTTAGTTTCCGTGAACTAATGGAAACAATCCAACAAATTTAAGTCTGGCCATCTGGACGGTTTCTTGTTGAGATGTTTCGTCCTTCATCCAAAGGACTTCATCAGTCTGAGGAGCCACAACAAACTCAGTTCCACAAGCAGCACACTCACATAGTGGACCAACCAGATGGTTTCTGGAGCCCGCCTTCTCCCCTGTCTACTCCTCTGAGGCAGTTATAGCCAAAGTGGTTCAAACATCAAAGTTCATGCTCAAAAAAAGAAACCATCCAGATGATCGGATTTAAATTTGTTGGCCTTTTTTACCTGGATTATTGAGCATGAACTTTGATAATGGAAACAGTGTTTCATAAAATCTCAAGCCCTACTCGCACGGGATTAGTTTTACCTAGAGACCACATGCTATTTGTAATAATTACAGAGATTGTCTGTGTTGTTAATCCCGTGTGAATCGGCCATGTCAGTAATTTGTAAAGTAAAAATTCCCCCGCAAATTACCTACTATATTTTGCTGAACTCCGAGGTTCTGTGGTAATACTAATCCAACGCGAATAGGCATCTGTGATTTTTTTTTCCATTTATTTTTCATTTAGCTTTTATTTATACAGGTTAGTCTCATTGAGCCACGAGAACTCATTTTCAAGAGAGACCTGTTTTAGGGAGCACATGGTGGGGGTTAAGGGCCTTGCTCATGGGCCCAGAGTGGAGCGAATGAGGATAGGGGCAAGTGTGGGTGTTTCACCTACCCCACCCACAATTTTTGATGTTGTCGGGGCTGGGGCGTGAACCGATGATCTTCGGATCACAGGCCCACCTCTCTAACCTCTGCGCCACCACCCCCCAATTTGGACAGAAATGGGCAGGATCCGATACGTAACTGGGTGTTTTTTGTTTCCTGGACACATTTTTATTTGCTTTTAGCAATGGAGGCTGCATTGGAGTGCATAAATAACCTTGTGTGTCCCCGACCAAAAAGCCTATCGACCTGCAACGGTTGCCAAAAAAAAGAAAAGGCTGAAGAGAATGAGCAAAATCATATGCAAATGGTGGCTCACATCATGCATTGCTCTGTACGGTAAAAATAATTTTCTTCTGTTTGTAGACTACTATACAGCTGCCTAGCGCTTGCAGTAACATAGCACTGAGCTGCGGCCGTAGCCTGAACGCAACGTGACTGATGTGAATGAGGTAACGTCATTGTTACGCAATACGCATCGCGTTAACATCATATCCGGAAGATGTCTGTAAATTTCAGCTAAATCTCAGGCTTTGGTTATCCCATGCGAATGCGCCACATAAAAAGCAGACGTTGGGGAGTAATTTATTTATTACATGTGGTCCCTAGGTAAAACTATTCCCATGCTAACAGGGCTTAAATTACTAGTTTAGATGATTTTTGCAGGTTTATCCACATTTCTGGACAACAAATGTGTTTTTAAACCTTAAAACAAGTCATCTATTCAAGTCCACCATGTTGGACGTCATCTTTGCAAAGTATTTCAGAGGAAAAGAAATTGCTCACGTGAAAACTTTTCAGTTTTTTTTTTTGCTTTTTAGTAGTGGAGAGAGTGAACGCTCCCACAAGCAACACCTTGTACAATGTTGCAAGGTTAAAAAAAAGTGTCACAATAATTAAAGAATGTAGTGAAATATTTAGTGCATGCTAAGATCTGTTCATTCTGACTCTGTTCTGCTGATCTTTGTGTTGATTTCTTCTAGAAACATTTAAATGCTGCATACTTTTTGCCCCGTATGACGCTCTGCAATCGGGTGCAAATTCCATAGGTGAAGAGCAGACTGAATTATCCACAAGAAAAATATAATAAAAAAAGCAGGTGAGAGGTCACACCTGATCTGAGCCCTGCAGGAGGTGACTGCGAGACGTGATGTGTGAACCAGCTTCTCGCCTTCTGGTGTAAAACACAAACAATGCTGCCGGAGCTGCCCAGCCAGTGTGGGGGATTTAACGAGAGAGCGGAGAGCTGAATGGGAGAGCAGACCGCTGGCGCTGGTGAACAAACAGAGCAGTCACATCAAAAGGCAGAGGGCGTGGACGCTAATGATGAAGTCAGATTTTTCTCTGAAGTCAAACACTCTGGGTCATGGTGACAAAGAAAGTTATTGTGATGTAGATGAATTCCTGAAAACAAGAGTCAAACAGAAAACATGATCACATGAAGCAAACTGCTTTATGTAAAAAAATAAAATAAAAAAAAAGAGTAAAAATAATCCTTAGGCGTATTTTCTCAACACATTTATTGTCTTTATCATCTTTACCGTTTATATAACTGCTGTCCTTCACCTTTTTCAAGTCCTGCTTGACCCTGTAAATAATAAAAAGATATGTAAAGAGGATTTACACTAACTTTAAACAGGTTTACTGGGCTGTAAACCGTTGCTGCACATTGTAAATACAAAAGATACCCAAAGTTACTCGGCCAACTTTGATGCACAACAAAAACTGGAACAAAGTTATTTTGTGTTTCAGCTTATCTTTTCCAGGTTTATAATGTTTATAGATGGTTACAGACAGTAAAACGCTCACAACAAACTTCAAGAATGTGCTTTTCCCTCCTCACTTTTATGAATCAATTAACGCCTGCAATACGTTTGCAAGCCATATAAGAAACTTGTGCATTAATGTGCATTGATGTTGCACAGTGCTGGGAAGCTCAGTCATCCTTTACTGGCTGGACATCCCCAGTTCATTCATTACCTGAAGTCCTGCAGCATTTCTGTGTGGGATGTGAGGCCTGACAGCACATTCCTGTACAGCAGAAAAAGGGAGTGGGAGTTGACAGAGGCTTATTTTAATGAGCTTTGTGTTTGATGAACCTCCTTTTTCCTCTTCCAGTTGCCAACATGAAAGGGAACGAAAGACGGAGTCAAAAAGCTTGACCTGGCACAGTATGGGGCTGCACGAGCAGCGAGTGATCAGGATGAGTGTTTCCAGTGAAAGCTGAAGTAAAAAAAGGAAAACGGGTGATACAAAGTGACATAAAGCGATATCCGGACTAGTGAGCATGACTTGCCGCTCAGCTGACCACATCTAAAGGTATCTGGCTAACGGGACAGAAAGTGATGTTCGGATTATTTACACCTGTTAATGTGCCAGAGAATGAGATAAAGGCACAATGAAGTTACATTACTTATATTTAAATATGTTTTTAAAGATGTAACTTAAGTTTATCTTTAAAAAAAAAAACCCAACCCCAATAATTGTATTCCTTTGGGGATTTTTTAAGCCATTCTCAAATGTAAAACTTATGTTCATTTAGATTTTTCTTAGTATCAAAGGGATTTTTTTTGTGGGGGGGGGCTGATTCTTGGAAACTGATAACAATGTTGTCTAAATGAAAATCATTTTGCTTCTCTGCTAAACAGTGTTAATGTGTTTCAGTTTCTAATACAGTAGTCCCTCGCTACTTTGCAGGTAGACTTTCGCAGACTCGCTCTATTTGTGGACATCCAGTCCATAATATTGGACAAAAAAATTGTACAAGATGCACGATTGTGGACTGTACAGCAATACAGTGCCTTGCGAAAGTATTCGGCCCCCTTGAACTTTTCAACCTTTTGCCACATTTCAGGCTTCAAATATGAAGTTATAAAATTTAATTTTTTTGTGAAGAATCAACAACAAGTGGGACACAATCGTGAAGTGGAATGAAATTTATTGGATGTGTCAAACTTTTTTAACAAATAAAAAACTGAAAAGTGGGGAGTGCAATATTATTCGGCCCCCTTGCGTTAATACTTTGTAGCGCCGCCTTTTGCTGCAGTTCCAGCTGCAAGTCTCTTGGGGTTTGTCTCTATCAGTTTTGCACATGGAGACACTGAAATTCTTGCCCATTCTTCATTGCAAAACAGCTCGAGCTCAGTGAGGTTGGATGGAGAGCGTTTGTGAACAGCAGTCTTCAGCTCTTTCCAAAGATTCTTGATTGGATTCAGGTCTGGACTTTGACTTGGCCATTCCAACACCTGGATATGTTCTTCACAAAAAATAAAAATGTTATATCTTTATGTTTGAAGCCTGAAATGTGGCAAAAGGGTGAAAAGTTCAAGTGGGCCGAATACTTTCGCAAGGCACTGTATCACTGTACTTGTGTGGTTGTGAAAAAGTTAATGAAAAAAATAATAATAATAATTCGGACAGGCGCTGCCATTTTGTAGTTTTCTTTCATTCAGCCTCCACTGTACTGTAATTGCCACTCATAAAGACTACATTGCCATTAAGTCAATGATGTGCTGTGTGCTGTGCAATTGTACGGTAGCTGACGGGTGCAAAACAGCAGCAAACAGTGAAAACAACTACAAAAGTGAAAACAACTGCAAACAGTAAAAACAATGCAAACAGTAAAAACAACTGCAAACAGTAAAAACAACTGCAAACAGTGAAAACAACTGCAAACAGTGAAAACAACTGCAAACAGTAAAAACAACTGCAAACAGTGAAAACAACTGCAAACAGTAAAAACAACTGCAAACAGTGAAAACAGTTATAAACAGTGAAAACGACTGCAAACAGTAAAAACGACTGGAAACAGTGAAAACGACTGCAAACAGTAAAAACGACTGCAAACAGTAAAAACAACTGGAAACAGTGAAAACGACTGCAAACAGTAAAAACAACTGCAAACAGTGAAAACAACTGCAAACAGTGAAAACAACTGCAAACATTGACAACAACTACAAACAGTGAAAACAACTGCAAGCAGTAAAAACAACTACAAACAGTAAAAACAACTGCAAACAGTAAAAACAACTGCAAACAGTGAAAACAACTGCAGACAGTAAAAACAAGTGAAAACAGTGAAAACAGTTGTAAACAGTGAAAACAGCTGCAAACAGTGAAAAGAACTGCAAACATTGAAAACAGCTGCAAAAGTGAAAACAACTACAAACAGTAAAAACAACTGCAATCAGTGAAAACAGCTGCAAACAGTGAAAACAACTGCAATCAGTGAAAACAGCTGCAAACAGTGAAAACAACTGCGAATAGTAAAAACAACTGCAAATAGTAAAAACAGTTGCAGTTGTTTTCACCGTTTGCAACATTTGCATTTGTTTGTGTTTACATGTTTTTTTGTGCTTGCATGTGATTTTGTGTTTGCATTTGTTTTTGTTGTTTGTGTTTGCATGTGTTTGTTTTTTGTATTCACATTTTTGTGTTTGCATGTTTTTGTGTTTGCATTTGTTTTTTGTTTGCGTTTTTTAGTATTTGAGTTTAAAATGTTTGTGTGTGTTTGCGTGTTTTTAAGTTTGCATCATACATGTGTTTGCTGCGCGCTTCGCCGTTTGCTGCATGTTTGGCTGTTTGGTGCGCGTTTGCACCCGTCGGCCACCGTACAATTGTTAAGATGGAAGCTGCATTGGTCGTGTGGATTAATGATTGCAGAGAAAAATACATCACTTTGGATACCAACACCATCTGGACAAAGGTGAAACAACTTTATTATTGTCTTGCAGTAGCAGGAGGAAAAAGACCTGGCGATATAAATGAGGAGGGGGGACGAACCCGAATCTGGACCTTCGACCGGTTCAACCACCGAACCACTGCATTTAGTGCCAGTAAAGGATAGTTCAACAAATTTCATAAACTATTTGGATCAAAAAGTATTTCTCTGCACGGGGAGGCTGCATCTGCTGACACAGCAGGAATGGAGGGGTTTGTTAACACGACGTTCAAAGATCTGATTACCGAGAGGGGTCTGAACAAGTTAATGTGGACCAAACGGGCCTGTTCTGGAAAAGGATGCCATCTCACACTTTTATTATGAAGGATGAAGCCAACGCCCCTGGTTTCAATTCATCTTCATCACCTTCATCGTCATCACTGTTTAGCTAATTCTTCATCTCCATCTCTTCTTCATCTTCTCTGGTGAGCTCCCGTTTAAAAATAATATTTTTTAAAAGGTTTAAGAGTTTAGAAAATTGTTAGGAACATTGCTAGAGTGTGGGAAGGGTTTAAAATGAATTTATATACAAGTACTAAAATAAACTACTACTTACTACTACTACTACTTGTACTACTATCTCTACTTTGCAGTTTTTCACTTATCGCGCGGGGGCTGGGAACCGAACCCCCGCGATAAACGAAGGACTACTGTATGATTAACTTCTTAAAAAAAGCAACTAAAATAGTTTTTTTTTTCATTCTCTGTTTCTTCAACAGGAAGCCATAAAAACAGGTAGATAATAAATGAAGTAAAATACTGAAACTGAAAGTGTGACTTGTTTTATCGTTAATAATCCACTGCTGAACAAAAGTGCATGCACATCAATTTTAGACGGTGGTTCAGCTTTACAGACAGTAAACTGAACAGAAAAACATTGTATCTCCTTCATGTCCATTTTTAAACACTTTATTCTTAGAAAAGTTTGGGTAATCATCTACAAAGACATAACCTGAGAGTTTTGAAGATTCAAGAGACGAGAAAGCCACAACTTGTTGATATGTGGTGCACAAAGCCAGACACTTCCTTTGCTGTCTTGTTTAAAACCCAACCAGTCAGACAGCAGGTGCTTTTAAGCAACAAGAACTTTTGTACTTTTCAATAACAACAAGCGACCTTTCTAAGATTAACTGTACGAGTCTGAGTCAGACAGGGGACTTCAAATTATGTAGTTAATCCAAAGCAGCTAAAATAATCGTCAAGACAGCATCCAATAAGTAATAAAGTATTATTTTCATGTGATCAGAAATTCATAATTCTGTTACATTATAAACGGCCCGCACAGACAAGAGTAAGGAGTTTGTGTGTAAACGCTTTCACCTCCTGCAGCTGTAAGCAGGAGTACTGATGCAGAACACCCACAGGCTTCACAGTAATAAACAGACTTCACTCACACTGGACACGTAAAAAGAAAAACACAAGCCCAGTTAAAATACTTCAATACTGAGAAATTTATTACTACACGTTTAAAACATATTCATTTTTAACAAGAGACAAAATGCACAAAATATGTGATTTATAATATACGTATGAGGCTTTAGAAATAACGGCAAGGTTGTCTCCTTTATCCATTTATAGAGCTTCACATCCTTGAAATGTAACATGCACAAGTTCAGCTGCCATAATTACACAGTAGGTCACAAAATATCAGTATGAGTTGTAAAAGTCAAATAAAAAGTCCTGCTGCCCCTTTAAGAGCCCCGACAGTTGTAACACTAGGTACTTCCCAAACACAACAAACCGCAGGGGCCCATTCAGGGTGTATCTGTGTCCTCTCAGAAAAAGAGAGAAGTAGGCACTATTAAAACCCATGCAAGTGTCTGACTGTGAGAGTTTGTGCACCCCTGAATCGAGGCTGTAAAAACTGAATCCACCACCGACTGCTTCCATCTTTGCATCCTTCCTACTCTCCGCTGGGATATTCTGTTGTCTTATTTATGCACCGGCTGTGGCGTTCAGGTTGCACGAGGGGTCTGCAGCAGCAGCAGCAACCTGCAAAACAAAAAAGACAAGAAGATGTCCTGATATGACGCTTTGCAAAGAAACTTTCATTTCACACAGCGAGTTAACAAGAACAACCTGTTATGAAAGTGGTGCTTCTTTCATTATGAGCTGAACGTTATTAGTAGGGCTCTTGGTGGGTAAGGATGGGGAAAAGGTAAAAAAAAATAAAAAACCAACGCAGGAAATAGTTCAATTTAGATAAAGCTCAAAAGTTTAGAATGGGCACCAGAGGGCATAAGTGATGGCATCATGAGTAGACTGACAGTGTTATCAGGCAGTTGTCAGAGCGTCCAACAGTCAGTTGAAACAGTGAGTGAGGATCACCAGACAAAGAAGATGCAAATGCATTAGACAACTTTAAATCACTAAAGTTTGGCAGGGGTCACAATGTAGGTGTGCATGAAGCCAGATGGCTGTATTGCAATTACCCAGCATGCAAGGCATACACACGCCACAGGGGCCCAGTGTTGCAATCATCAGATACATTAGAGCGCCAACGTACATCGCCAAGCTTTCAGTCACACAAGACAGACTACACCAAAGGAAGTTGTTCGTATTGTGCACCAGGGACATTACACAACCTTCTTTCTAAGCCTTTTCTCCATGGTTTCCACTCTTCAGTTCAGTTGGACACCACATCAGTTAAGTGTCTCCATTGCTGGTTCCTGCTCGGTTTATGGTACCACCTTATCCATGGTTTCAAGTGGTCTGCTCTAAGCAGACAATTTTGACGTCAGCGGAGCGCAGCCGTTGATTGGCCCAATTTGTAGAACAGAATATGAGCTATGAAGATCCTGTCCACTTTGCCCTCTTTGCTATGACGATCCCACACCTAGTTACAATGGAGACACACCTACACCTGAGAACATACACCTGCTGATCTCATGCTGCTGTATTCATTCATTCGTACTCATTCACCCACAAAGACTCATGTTCGTGCTGCTGTTGTTCAGTGTATTGTTTTGCACCATTAGTGATTAGCGTATACCTTAGATCTTTTAGCGTACCGTTTGCCCTTCGTTTAGTGTATATCTTAATATATATGTCTTAGATCCTTATTTGCTGTTTCTTTTTACACTTTATATTTTTGCTATTGTTGGATGTAACTGGGACCCATTCATTCAACCTTTATTTATACAGGTAAATCCCACTGAGCTCAGAGTACTCATTTACAAGAGAGACCTGATAAGAGACCCTGTATACACAATTTCGTTCCACCTCATGTACCACATGTGGTGTGAATGACAATAAAGAACCTTGATCTCGAGAAGAACAGAATAGAAGAAATGCAATTAGAGAGGTGCTTAACAATGGAGAAGCAGCTTTAGATCCTCTACAACGCCCCATGGCATCTGCACCGCATGCGTTTAAACAACTATCATCAACGAGACTTCACCGCCACACTTCCATTACCATGAGAGCATAGACGACTGCGTTTGGAGTGGTGTCATAACTCGAAGGCATGGACTGATGAGTGTAACTCCATACTTTTTAATTCAATTGAATTCAAGTCAGTTTATTTATATAGCGCCAAGTCACAACAGAAGTCGTCTCAGGTGATCAATCCTGGTTTTCGTAAACTAAAACACCAGCTGGTGAAGATTCTCAGTCATCCAGGACATGGCAACTTCAAAAAAGTTCAAGACAAAAAAGTTTCACTTCTCATCCGAGGAGCTTTCTCAGTTCAATTTTAATTTCAATTCAGTTCAGTTTATTTATATAGCTCCAAGTCACAACAGAAGTCATCTCAGGGCACTGAACAGAAACATTCAAATGTAAAAATAAGTTAATACAAACGTTCAAACAATTCAAAGAACAGAGTGTGTGGGGTTCGAGTTATAAAGGTGAGCTTAGATACAAATGCAGATTGTCCTATCACTCCTCACAACTGGAGTTTGTTAGGGTCTTTGTTAGTCTGACTTTAAACCAAGGTGATTTGTTTTAATCAGATAGACAAAAGTAGAAGACCTAAATAAAATTATAGCCAAGAATTTTTTTTTATAGTTCTAAAATTTTTGTGCTTACTGCCCAGATTTTGCTCTTACGTTCTGTCTATAAAGTAATTATAAAGTAATAATGGGAACCAGATTAGCTGATGTCAGTAAATGAACTGGGTTATGAACCACTGGAGACACAACATCTCTTATAGCTTGTTGCAAACGTTTGCTTTACAACAGTGTTAAATTGAAAAGATTTCAAACATTTTATTGATTAAAAGTGTACAACTACAACAGACAATAAAATACCTCTTGAACCACTCTTATATAGACTGTGCAAACAAAACAGAATGGAAAAAAAAGAGAAAGAGAGGCAGGTGTTGCTCCTCTGGTGGATAAGCCATGACTCATTGGGTTATCTGTTACCAGATAAAAAGTATAACCAACCAGGTTTTTTTTGTGAGCATGAAAGTGTAGGGGAATCCCCCCTCAGCTACAAATGAATAACAGCTCACAACAGCAAGTGCACCAAGGAAATGCTGTACAGCACTCCAGGAGGGGGGGGGGGGGGGTAAGTATGGGATCCTTTGAAAAAGATTAAAAAAAAAAAAAGTATAGGATCAATATGACAAAAAAAAAAAAAAAAAGCTTATTGATGCAGAGCAGAGCGAAAAGAACCACGTTGTGGAGAGAAATACTAACAGTACTCCTGGCATCATGGTGTGGGGAGTCAAGGAGGAAACCCTGATCTTTAAGGTGATACACCAGACTCCTGCTCTTCTTATCAAGAGACAACTGTTGCCAGAATATCATAATACTCAAAATGAATCTTAAACTTACAGGCTTGAAGGACACAACAGAAAAAGGAGCTTAAACAAGCTGTTAGAAAACCTAAACTCTTCTGTAAATCCTTGGATTTCCCTTGTCTGTAGTTTGATCATAGATTGTTATAATCCAACTTTTTGGTACAAACTGTCAAAACTTGTGCAATAAAACCATCCTTAGCTTTTAAAACACGGCACCACAAACAGTAAAGTAATAAAACATTCACACGTGCATCAGTTTATTCAATTTATCCCAGAGACTGCGATGAAATGAAGACTCGACACAATCTGCTTCCTTCCTCCATTGGATTGAAAACTTTTCTAACTGGCATTTATAATGTTGTGCCCTGAGATAACTTCTGTTGTGACTTGGTGTTATATAAACTGATTTGAATTGAATCCCATTTTGACTTTGTAAACCCTGAATGTCACTGTGGGTCTATACCAGGGGTCTGCAACCTGCGGCTCTGGAGCTACATGTGGCTCTTTGGTCCCTCTGCAGCGGCGCTTTCAAGCTTTGACCAAAACCAACATAAAACTGAAATTTTTAGGATGTCATACCCACCAAATAAAACAAACTAACTAGTTTTAGCAGTTTTCCTGTCATTTCTTTTGAAAATATGTGGATACTAGTACTAATACAGAGTAAATTATATTCACTTTAACTTTATGCTTTAGTTCTTCAAAGTAGGATAATCAATTACTCCACAATGAAAAAGAAAAATCACATCTTCACAGCTGTTTCAGTTTTAAAACAAAATGGCAAAAATAATATGTAAATATTTTTTCTTTACAAGCATCCAGTCTTCTGTGATGGACTGGAAACCTGTCCAGAGTGTGCCCCGCCTCTCGCACAGTGACTGCTGGATATAGGCACCAGTGACCCCCCTCAACCCAAAAAAGGAAGAAGCAGGTGGATGGATGGAATCCAGTCTTTTCTTTTGTCTCAAAATGTAAAAATAATAAATTGATAAATGTTAGCAATCATCAGATGTTTTTAGTTTTATAATTTCACATCTACTGTCCATAAAAGCCCCCTCTAACAAACTTAAAGTGGCCCATGGGCCACCAGTTGATAATGACAATGGTAGCTGGTGTTCTGGCTCTGGACACGTTGGCAGAAATGGCTCTTTTGATCGTGAAGGTTGTATCCCCCTGGTCTATACCTTTCTTTGTTCTAAGAGGCTAAAGTAAAAATAATTTCTAAATAAATGTTTGTATTTAATGTTCATTCAACCTTTATTTATACAGGTTAGTCTAATGAGCCTCGAGGACTCAATGTGCAGCCCATGTTATTATTGGTGCATTTAGGGACAAATCGAAAACTTAACATTGTACAGTTCAGTTGGTTCAATACTTTGTTTAGGGTATAAAACAATAGACAAAGTGTTGGTTCAGCATTGAACCACTAATTTCATACTCAATCAAATAATGAACTTATGATTATGAATTCTAATTATTGGCAAAGAAAACAGCAAAAGTAAATGGTTTAGACTGCTGTGATACAGTGAATGATTTATTTAAATTGAGCTGAAATGAGACTTTACTGTAAATCCTAACTGCTTACTTAACGCGATACTTTCAAGTCCTTCCACCCCTCAGAAAAAAGAGAAAAAACAAAACTGTGGTGTTTTCAATGCTTTTATCCGATTTTTTTTTTAAAGTCAGCGTTCTATTGACACCCAAACGCAATAATATACATAAAAGTTACATCTCTCACAATATGACATCTTTAAGTCTTTGATATAGAACCTACACATTTTAAAACCTTTCTTTTATCTCAAAAATCTCTGATAGCTCTAAGATTTTAAGAGTGAAACTGATACTCTTTGTGGTCGAGTGAGGCTTCTGATGGGGTTTTAGGGCTTAAAACTTCAAGTAGTAAACGAACACAGAAGAACTTGCTCATTTTATCAAACTGTAACACAAACACTTTAACTCGGTGGTTGTGAAGTAAAGCAGCTGATGTCGTCATGGACAGCTGAGCCTTGATGCGCACAGCTCCTCCGCCACTTCATGGTGCTGCGTCTTTAAACGCTGCACGCCCGTTCTGGAAATGTATGCAAAACATGACATACACATGGAGGTGTTGAGTTGCTTCACGCTTGAGTGGGCTGCTCAGGACTTTACCAGCATCACTTGGGGACATTACCTTGTTTATTTGTGAGTGGAAAAATCTGATAATAAACTTGTCTACAGTGGGTGACTGGGTGAAACAGCTGCTTTAATGGTACTTCAAAAGAAAAAATATATGTCACACACGTCAACACTAAAGAGAACACGACAAAAAGAGAATGCCGGTGACAGACATGTTTATAAGAGTATGTCAAGCTCTGACTGGGATCCAACTCTGGTCAAAAAAATTTACAATAGGCAGAAAGGCAATGAAAATTATTATTTATTATTATAATATTTAAACTTTTTGAGAGTGCAAAATAAGCTATTAATATTTTCAACACAATAAAGAGGTCCATCCATCCATCCATTTTCTTCCGCTTATCCGGGGTCGGGTCACGGGGTTAGCAGCCTAAGAAGGGAGGCCCAGACTTCCCTCTCCCCAGCCACTTGGTCCAGCTCCTATGGAGGAATCCCAAGGCGTTCCCAGGCCAGCCGAGAAACATAGTCCCTCCAGCGTGTTCTGGGTCTTCCTCTGGGCCTCCTCCTGGTGGGACGTGTCCGGAACACCTCACCAGGGATGCGTCCAGGAGGCATCCTAAACAGATGCCTGAGCCACCTCAACTGGCTCCTCTCGACGTGGAGAAGCAGCAGCTCTACTCTAAATCTCTCCCGGATGATCGAGCTTCTCACCCTATCTCTAAGGGAGAGCCCACTCACCCTGCGGAGAAAACTCATTTCGGCCGCTTGTATCCGAGATCTCGTTCTTTCGGTCACAACCCAAAGCTCATGACCATAGATGAGGGTGGGAACGTAGATCGATCGGTAAATTGAGAGCTTCGCCTTTTGACTCAGCTCTCTCTTCACCACGACAGACCTGTACAGCGCCCGCTTCACTGCAGATGCTGCACCTATCCGCCTATCAATCTCACACTCCATTTTTCCCTCATTCGTGAACAAGACCCCAAGATACTTGAGCTCCTCCACTTGGGGCAGGAACTCCTCCCTGACCCGGAGAGGGCACTCTACCTTTTTCCGGCTCAAGACCATGGCCTCGGATTTGGAGGAACTGATCCTCATCTTGGCTGCGAATCGCTCCAGCGAAAGCTGTAGATCACGATCTGATGAAGCCAATAGGACCACATCATCTGCAAAAAGCAGAGACGCAATCCTAAGGCCCCTCAACACCTTGGCTGTGCCTAGAAATCCTGTCCATAAAAGTTATGAACAGAATCAGTGACAAAGGGCAACCTTGGCGGAGTCCAACTCTCACTGGGAGCAAGCCCGACTTACTGCCGGCAATGCGGACCAGGCTCTGACACCGGTCATATAGGGACCTAACAGCCCGTATCAAAGGGCCCGGTACCCCATACTCCCAGAGTACCACCCACAGGGTTCTCCGAGGGATGCGGTTGAACGCCTTCTCCAAGTCCACAAAGCACATGTAGACTGGTTAGGCAAACTCCCACGCACCCTCCAGGACCGTGCTGAGAGTGTAGAGCTGGTCCAGTGTTCCAGGACAAGGACGAAAACCGCACTGCTCCTCCTAAATCCGAGGTTCGACTATCCGACGGATCCTCCTCTCTAGAACCCCCGAATAGATCTTACCAGGGAGGCTTAAGAGTGTGATCCCCCTGTAGTTGGAACACACTCTATGGTCCCCCTTTTTGAATAGGGGGACCACCACCCCGGTCTGCCAATCCAGGGGAACTTCCCCCAATGTCCACGCAATATTGCAGACTCGCGTAAGCCAACACAACCCTACAACATCCAGAGCTTTAAGGAACTCCGGGCGAATCTCATCCACCCCTGGGGCCCTGGCCCCGAGGAGCTTTTTAACCACCTTGGTGACCTCAGCACCAGAGATTGGAGGGCCCGACCCAGAGTCCCCAGGCTCCGCTTCCTCAGTGGAAGACGTGCCGGTGGGATTGAGGAGGTCTTCAAAGTATTCTGTCCACCGACCCACGACATCCCGAGTTGAGGTCAGCAGCGCACCACTCCCACTATAAACAGTGTTGGTGGCATACCGCTCCCCCCCCCGAGACGCCGGATGGTGGACCAGAATCGCCTCGAAGCCGTACAGAAGTCATTCTCCATGGCCTCTCCAAACTCCTCCCATGCCCGAGTTTTTGCCTCAGTGACCACCCGAGCCGCATGTCACTTGGACTGCCAGTACCCATCAGCTGCTTTCGGGGTCCCACAGGCTAAAAAGGCCTGATAGGATGACTTCTTCAGCCTAACAGCATCCCTCACCGACGGTGTCCACCACCGGGTTCGAGGGTTGCCGCCACAACAGGCACTGACAACATTGCGGCCACAGCTCCGGTAAGCCGCCTCGACAATAGAGGCACGGAACATGGCCCACTCTGACTCAATGTCCCCTACCTCCCTCGGAACATGTTCGAAGTTCTCTCTGAGGTGGGAATTAAAACTCTGTCTCACAGGAGACTCTGCCAGACGTTCCCAGCAAACCCTCACAACACGTTTGGGTCTGCCAGGTCTGACCGGCATCCTCCCCCCACCATTGGAGCCAACTCACCACCAGGTAGTGATCAGTGGACAGCTCCGCCCCTCTCTTCACCCGAGAGTCCAAGACATGTGACCGCAGATCAGATGAGACAATGACAAAGTCGATCATCGAACTGAGGCCTAGGGTGTCCTGGTGCCAAGAGCACATATGGACACTCTTATGCTTGAACATGGTGTTCGTTATTGACAATCCATGACAAGCACAGACGTCCAACAACAGAACACCACTTCGGTTCAGATAAGGGGGGCCGTTCCTCCCAACCACACCCCTCCAGGTCTCACTGTCATTGCCCAAGTGAGCATTGAAGTCCCCCAGCAGAACAAGGGAGTCCCCAGGAGGTGCACTTTCCAGTACCCCCTCCGAGGACTCCAAACAGGGTGGATAATCTGAACTGCCGTTTGGTGCATAAACACAAATGACAGTCAGAACCCGTCCTCCCACACATAGGCGGAGGGAGGCCACCCTCTCATTCACCAGGGTGAACCCCAACACACAGGCACCAAGATGGGGGGCAATAAGTATGCCCACTCCTGCTTGGCGCCTCTCACCAGGGGCAACTCCAGAGTGGAAGAGTGTCCAGCCCCTCTCAAGAAAACTGGTTCCAGAGCCAGAGCCATGCGTAGAGGTGAATACGTTTATTTCTAGCTAGAACCTCTCAACCTCACACACCAGCTCAGGCTCCTTCCCCACCAGTGAGGTGACATTCCACATCCCAATAGCCAGTTTCTGTAGCTGAGGATCAGACCTCCAGGGTCCCTGCCCTTGGCCACCACCCATCCCACATTGCACCAGACCCCTTTGGCCCCTCCCACAGGCGGTGAGCCCAAGGGAAGGGGGACCCACGTCTCCTCTTTGGGCTGTGCCCGGCCGAGCTCCATGGGTAAAAGCCCGGCCACCAGGTGCTCGCCCGTGTGCCCCACCTCCAGGCCTGGCTCCAGAGTGGAGCCCCTGTGACCCACGTCCAGGCGAGGGAACATCAAGTCCATTTATTTTACTCATCATATGGGTCTTTGGGCTGTACTTTTTCTGGTTCCTCACCTAGGACCTGTCTGCCTTGGGTGACTACTAGGGGCGTAAAGCCCCTGACAGCATAGCTCCTAGGATCATTGGGACATTCAAACCCCTCCACCACGGTAAGGTGGCAGCACAGGGAGGGGACAATAAAGAGGTCTCTCTTGTAAATGAATCCCAGAGGCTCAATGGGATTAACCTTTATAAATAAAGGTTGAATTAATGAATAGTGCAGCGCTTTTGTGAAAAAATTATCAAAAAATGGTCTTACCTGTTGTAGATAGCTCTTTGAGTGACCTCAATTTGTAGAAATAATTCAATTCTGACCAGCACGATGAGGTAAAAGCTTGTCCAAAAGGGCTAAGATCAAAGTGGACTGCTGTTGTCTTGAAACAACTCCAATCCAATTCAAAAGAGTTTGCAGTGGTTTGATGCAAACAATTACGTAAGTCTTTGGATCGCGGTTCACTTTCACGTAACATAATTTTTAAAGAATTCAATGAAGATTTACAATAGCAGCAGCAGGCTGCTTAGCCTAGATCACTTTCTGCAGTAACATAATTTAATTTTTGTCAATATACATCAACCACTGTGAAAGACTTTCAAGCTAGAACATGTTTTAAGAAATCCACTTTGGTCTTGACCTCATTTGAACTAGCTGTTTGATTTTCATTAGGGATGCACAATAATGGATTTTTGGCCGATATTCGATATGCCAATATGTTAAAACTTATTTGGCCGATAATCTATACCAATTTTTTTTATAAATACTTTCCTTTGTCAGAACACAGCTCTCTTAATTAGGCTTATTTACTAAAAAAATAAAAAAAAAAATAAAAAAAAATTGAGTAACAGCTGTAAGAGCTGGTAACAGCTACATTCATAGCACTTTAACTTAAATGAAAAGTGTTAAATGTTATTTATTAGCATTAGTCACCTGTGATGCCGTCTCACTTGTGGAGGCTTGTTCAGGTTCCTAGCTGCAGTGTGGGATCCTCTGCACTCCTGTGCATGAAGGACCGCCTTTTTAAGTTCAAAGTTTTTGTCTATCCATTGTGTCGTAAGACTAATCATGCTAACGGGGCTAACACAACATCCAAATGTCTGTGGTAAAACTCACCCAAGTGCTATCAACTATTAGCTTCTCAATGATGTCAGAAATTATGGTTTGTAACTTGGGTAAGGCTACGTGGGAAAAATATCTCTGACTGGGGACGATGTAGCGAGACTCAACGTAGTCCAAAAATCTTCTGAATCCAATATCCTCAACGAAAAAAATTACACACCATCAACATTTTGACTTCTTCCTCTCTGTCGTGATCAGATCAGGTAGGCGCGCATGACGTCATCACGTTGTGCTGCCGCTGCAGGCATCCTTGTCACTGGGTTGTCATACAAAAACAGAGTCTTTTATATCGGTGAGTTATTTTGATGGAATGTCCGATATTTAACTTTAACGGTAATATCGTCCGATACCGATACCATGCCGATAATATCGTGCATCACTAATTTTCATCAGATTGACAAGCTTTGAATACTGAGGACATTCGAACAGGTATATCAACTGGTCATTGCCTTTTAACAAAATTTCACTCAAAGATGTGCACTATTCCTGTAATCGTGAGTTATCGTTAATGCCTACTGGTGTTTGACCTTAGCATTAGCACGTAGTACATTAGAGCTGTCGAACAAAGAAAATTCACCAACATCAGCTGATAACAGTGAATCTTAAGAGTTCCAAGAACAAAGGAGCTTCTTAAAGCTGACGTAGCATCAACGTTTTTCCATCACAAATTCAAAGGTTCATTTCCTGGGATGCTGAAGAAGTGGCTGTAAAATCAGGAGTGTCACGTATCTGGGAAAGTGTTATTTCCAGGGAGCTGACAGGGTATTACAAAGAATGTGGGTGAGGTGGTAACCAACACGACACAGCTGGCACCGCGTCCCACTGCTGCCTCTTCAAGTGAGTTCACCCTATTTGTGGAAGACCGGCATCTGAGTACAGCTTGGATAAAACACCGGCTGTGAGTCACATGGACCTTTACAGCATGTGGCAGGTCTCGTGGACGGGCCGGCGCTGCATGATCTTATCTGAACCTGCACTTTCATTTATGTGCCACAGCTATTTATAAACGATACGCAGAAACCGAACCAAGTGCTGCTAACACACCGGGCGTGCAGGAGAGCTTGGATGACATTTCTCACAGTGACTCTGGTACACTGTGGGAAATCCCATTACATTTGATGCTGAATAAACCAGGTCAGTGACTTGATAACAAAGGACTGGAAGGCATTGTCTCGTCTACAATGGGTCATGCAGAAAACTGGTTGGCTGTCATCCACCAAAATCTGTAAGGCCACCAGAACTTTTTAGTGTTAGAGGCTACACAAGTGGACATTCATTTTTTCAATAAAATATAGTTCTGTTCAAGCACAACTGACATAAAACATCAAAGACAATCCATCAAAAGAACAGAACGAAACTTATTTATGCAGAAAAAGATGAGTTCACAAGAAACGGATGCTTTGTGCATACATTTACACCTAATAAAGAGCACTGAGGTCAGATACTTCAGGACTAAATTAACAAAAAAATGTTTTTATTTCAAAAATCAATGTGTTTGTGATTAAACAGTTTGATTGCACTTTTGTTTCTGTGACAAAAAGATACACCAAAGTGCACCATCTTTATAGTGTGAATGCTTATGAAGTAAAATGTAATCCATTTTTCTTCCGTACATTTTTCGGTGCATTTCTCATCCCATAGTTTTCAAGCTATTTCAACAAATCCTATATCAAAATGTTCAGCTCTTTCAGGAGAAGGGTGTTATGATGTTTGGTACTGGTGCAACTTTAGCTTTTTTAAATATTTAGCCTTTTCTGCCACTTGTTTCTATATATAGAAAATGAATTGAGCTCATTTTACATCCTTCACATCTTTAGATCTGTTTACAACCATTTACTGCTCCATTTGCATTTTATTCTGGTTCAGCTTCTTTCAGCTTCCTTCTGCAAATTTAAACATTTTTTCAGCTACTTTCAGCTCATTTCAGCTGTTTTTTTTACATGTTTTGTGCTCCTTTCAGATTCTCTCTGCTAACTACAACATTTTTAAACTTCTTCTAACTTCTTTTTGCTAATTTCAGCTTGTTATGCTCCTTTTAGCTTATTTTTGCAAGTTTCAGCTTTTTCTATTGTTTCAGCTACTATATAGCTTTTTATGCTTAAGCTTTAAAAAAAAAAAATACAATTTCACGTTTTGCAATCATTTCTGCTTCTTTCAGCCTAAATGGGCAAAAACGTGCTCTCTGCACTTCCTTCTTGTAATTTCAGGTTCTTTATGCTTTTTTAGCTACTTTTCTGCTACTTTCAGCTTTTTAAAAAATAATTTCCACTTTTTTGTGCTTATTTCTGTTTCTTTAAGCCTCACTCGGCAAACATGTTCTTTTTGCTTTCTTCTGCTAATTTAAGATTGTTCTACCTTTTCAGATACCGTTTTAGAAAATGTTTAGCTAATTTCATCCGTTTACAGATCAAGTCTTTCCTGGAAATTCCTGCTATTTTCATCTTAATAGAACTTTTTCACGACAACCGGAAGTAGCGTCTCATGGTGCTGGGTTACTTCTGGCTTTCGCGAGTTTATGCAAATGTCAGGCTTTTCTTTCGCTGATGTGGAGGAAATCGCAGCGGTGAATCCTTGAACCAATAAACTTGAGAAAGGATAAAAGTTCTTCCATGAAGAATATATCCACAGCTATCAAGGTAAGAAAAGACGTAGCTTAGTGAGCTAACCGTTAGCTACAACATATGACGTACATAAACATTGTAATAAAGCCTTATTTAGTGTGCTAAATTATTTGAAACATTTGAGACAGACGTGGTATAAACTTTTAAATGGTATTTTAACATTCTGATATGCGTTTGCCATTACAATTTGTGAAAGAAAACGTACTAGGTGTTAGTTATAAGATAGTTAGTTATAGTTATATTATCTTCAAACTAAAATCTATTACTTGTTTAAAGCTAAATATGTTATAACAAGTATCATATGTATGTGCTAAAAACAGTTATGTTTTAGATCTCACTGGGTGACAGCAGGAGAAACTGAAGTCCCAACCACTTATCGCACATCCCAAGTTTGGAGCTGGTACCATCCAGATGTGATCCTGTGCCACAGGGCTCACAGATGTTTTACCAGTGCCCATCTGAGAAGTCCTGCGCAGCATCATTCTGGACCACATGGCTCCACACTTCCCTGCTCTTCCTCTAAGGCTGCAGTCTTCCCGTGTGTTTTGTGTCCACACTTCACGCATCTTCAGTCTCTGCAAGTGTCACTGGAAACGTCTTCTCAGAGGCCAGAACCAGGGAGCAGTCCAGATGTTCTGCAGGGGTACAGCTTCTACAACCAAGGCTTACTGCGAGCTGTTTCCGTGTTGTAGAAGAAGTGTGGAGGAGGAGTCTGCTGACATGCTTTACTTCAACACCTTCATCGACGTGTTTATATCAACGCAGTAAGAATCATAAAATGTACAAATCACCCTTTTGTTCCTTCATATTTTTAATATTCAGTCTCAAGCTGTGAATCACTGTAAATACTGTAAATACTGTTGTTACTCATGAAAAATACATAAATGTGCCAATTTCTTTAAAATGGCATAATTTGGGGAAAAATATCTATAATCCACCATCAATTTATAGTGTCCAGTTAAAATGTTAAATAGTTAAGTTTTTTGTTGTTGTTGTTGTTGTTTTTAGTAGATATTGTAAATTACACTTGTTTTCCTTTCAATACAACTGAATCAATCCACAAATTAAATAAAAAACAGTACAGTTTGCTGCTCAAGTGTGTTTTAATTGAAGAATGTTTAAAATAATTCAAAACATTTAAACAACTAATTACATAACACAAGAACAATATGCAACAAGCTTGTTATTTTTATTTTATAAACTTACTGCAACACCACCTTAGGACTTTCATCCAAGGACAGAATTTATACACAGAAAAGACACTTGGGTTTGTTTACAAGTAAGCAGGAGACTATTCCGAGATACAATATAAATTTTATTAACACTAAGTTAAAAACCTATTCTAATGGAGGCAATAATGATTCTTAAATATTTAGCCAAGGCCGAGGCTTTCCAGTGGTCAATCAACTAAAAGACAAAAGGATGGTTCAAGGTAACACGAGCAGAAATTCACCCACAAACTGTGATGCACGAGACACAAGTGGAACGGAACCTACACGAGACTGGACTGCACCTTCAACCTGGAATATAAATATAAAATTAAGTAAACAAAAATAAATATGAATAATATTACAAAACAAATGACAAAACAAACAAACATGGGCCCCACATTCACATATAAAAATAGTTGAAAATGTCCCCAGCCTTTAGCTCAGCCAACCAATCTTCTCTCAGGTAAGACACTGCCTAATCATGGTGACTCAAGCAGGAGTGAGAGTCCACCAACGCAGGGCTGAGCAGAATGAGGACAGCTGGGAGTAAAACCACAAATAAAATATGATTAGCAAGATTGTTTCAATTATTGAGCTTATTGACATTAGTATTATTATTGTTGACATTACTTCCGTGAAGATCAATACATTTTGCGAGTCAGTGCATGTATCTTGATCTCTCCATGACTTGCATGACAAGTTTATAATGTACCATCTTAATGTGATATTTACCTGTGGGTGGATGTGCCACCAGGTGAAGTGAGTTTCACATGGACTCCAGGAGCAGCTTCAGCCTGGCTAGCTTTCTGTGAGAGGACAAGCTGCCGTTTGTGAGTCCTCTAATAACAGACTCTTTCTTAGCTGGTGCAGTGAAATTATTCCAGGTGAAGAGAAAGAAACAGCTCAACCTTTAAAGCAGCTGGTGGTGGATCCGCAGACAAAATCCTCCTGAGTGAAATGCCGGCTACATACAAGTGCTCCCTGGATTTATGCAGAAGTTGTGACCATCATCTTTTCTGATCGCTTGGATCCACTGCCTCCTTTGGTCTGGGTACGTCGTGAAAAGCATGGTAGGACAGATATGGTTGTTTTCTTGCCCCCACAAGAACAACCAGGAACTGAACAAAAGAAACCGCGCCGAGACTGAGCCGTTTTCGTCACTGTCTAATGCTAACGCTATAGCCACCGGAAGTTGTTTAACACCACATCCGCTTTAAAACCCAGAAGCGTGAAAAAGGTCTATTAACTTAATTCTGCTCATTTCAGTTTGTTATGCTCTTTTCAGCTTTTTTCAGCTACTTTCAACTTTTTACGCTATTTCAGCTATCATTTAGCTGTTTTTTTTTTTAATTGGGGGGTTTTCAGCTAATTCCACTTTTATAAAACTCATTTTAGCTCTTTCCACTTCATTCTCGTAGGTTAAGCTTCATTCTGCATTTTAAGCTACGTTTAGGTGTTTTTTGCAACTTTTGAACTTTTTTTTTAGCTTATTGCCTAATGTTTTGTGTTCATTTCTGCTTATTTTAACCTAATTCAGCAAATTTGTGTTATTTCAGTTTTCTTCTGCTTCGGCTTGTTTTTCTTAACTGTTTTTCAGAAAGTTCTTCTGCAATAAGCTTTCACACTGCATTTTTGCAGGAAATGCATTTTCTCTAGTTTAGCTTATCTTTAGCCACCAGTAGCAGCTTAATCTCTGCATCTTATTCACAAAGAAAATAGTGTGCCCATCAAGTTCAGCAGGTGGACACAAACTGCACTTGTTTTGTGTCGGAATGCAGGTGTCCCCACTGAATCTGACCACAGCGAGCACAAAAGTGACAGCAAGAGAAAAATGTCACACGGTGAGCTTCAGCTCTTATTGTAACATATTAGAGAGAAACTCCTTAAACTTGCATGAATAACATCTCCCTGTATCGGAGAGGAATCACATTCGGAATAGAATGTTTGCCATTTTGGGCTTAATTGATGCGAACACGTCTACACTCTTTTTGTGAAGGCAGCAGTGCAGCCATTTGATGAATTTCCTCACTAAATGCATGTTCCAAACTGCACGGAGCTTTGAGAATCAAACCCTTTTTTGATGGCATACCAGAAGGCTAAAAAATGTCACCATAACGTTTTAATTGTTTAGCTCCCTTTCCAAGTGTAAATTAATGTTTCTAAGGTCACAAATTTGTTATTTAGCTCATTTTTCTCACCAAAATTATGTTTTGTTAACAAAAAATATATATTTGGAATATCAAAGTCCATGCTCAATCATCCAGGTACAAAATCCAATAATGGTCAATCAGGTCATCTGGACACTTACTTTTTTGTGAAAAGACGTTTCATCCTCTATCCAGAGGGTTTCATCTGTCTGTCCACAAACAAAAATCTGTCCACATGACCTGATTGAACACTATTGGATTTTGTACCTGGATGATTGAGCATGAACTTTGATGTCTTGAACCACTTTGGCTGTGGCTGCCTGCCTGGGAGGAGTCGACGGGGGGACAGGGCAGCCCCCAGGAACCATCTTATCACTATCAAACTGGTTGGTCCCCTAAAGGAGTGCACTACTTAGTGGGGAAAACAGTTTACTTGGGATTCCTCAGACTGATGAAGCCCTTTGGCTAGAGTGCGAAATGGCTTTCCACAGAAAAGAAACTGTCCAGATGACCTGATTGACCTTTATTGTATATTTGGAATAATTACACATATTTTTGTAAATCATAGTTAAATGGTAAATCCAAATGTGCAAGATAGGAAAAAGCGCCCGCAAAACCATTAATGAATCACAGAAAAGGTTGTAGGTGCCTTTTAGCTGTTATCTGCTGTGTATAAACTTCAAACACCATTCCCAGAGGGCTGTTTTAGAAAAGCTCTTCCACGTTAATCTGGAGTTCCCTCCTGAACCAGAGAGGAAAAGACAACCCCGCTTGGGTCTCAATAGCCATTCTGATAAATCCACTTCAGTGGGTTAATGGGTCATAAAGATCAGTTGGATCTGCTTCATACTAGCCGAATGAAACAACATCTTGTTTGAGTCGCTGAAGCCATGCGACTCCAGCTGCTTCGTTTCTCAGCTGTAACGTGAACTGACAGGAATGTGCAGCAGTGCTGATGCTGGCATGAACTGCGACCCGTCTTTCATCGGCAACAATCTCATTACCCAGAAACCTCTTGAGCGGAGCTGAGAAGCACAAAGGGCACCTGTTGGCAGAAACAATCCAGCCAGGGGAGGTTAAAGGTCCGATCTGGACTGATACAGACTTGAAGAAACACAAAAGTCTCACCAGCCAACATGGTAGGATCCCGATGTGTCAGAAAGCACGGGGTAAATTATGCGACTTGAGCTGCAGCTGGGTTTGTGTCAGAGGAAACTCCCTTGGTGTAGCACGAGATCCTCGTCACTTAGCACAGTGGGATGTTGCGTTCAAGGCCAAGTCTCCCTTAAGCTCCAGCCATTAGCAGTCTGTGATTCAAAGGTTTACCAGCGCTCCCTGTCAGCTGCTCCAGAGAAAAGTCATCAGACAAATGGAGCTGCTCAGTGAAGGGTCACTTCCTCAAAGCTCTCCTTTACATATTCACTGGAAATAAGCAACATGACTCTTTCACAACCAAATCAGAACGATATTGACTCAAGACATTGTAGCTACTCTTTCCGATGACTCAGCATTGTTTATGACTCCTTACACAGCTGCTGGCTGCATAAAACGTCCATTTTCCTTGGTTGCCAGGGACCACACATGAAAAACCGGGTCTCTTCCTGCCTGTCTTTCAGCTTAATGAATAGCTACAGATGCGGCCGTGAAGAGAAATAAAAGCGCTTCGTCGAAAATCTGTTTGATCAGACAGAAACGGACAGCTGATGAAGCCACCGAGTCAAATGGGGCCACTATCAGGTTTGAGGGGTGAAGCTGAGGCACCCTCTCGTCCTCCTTTTACACAACGTCATGCCAGCTGCTGCCGCTCTGCAGAGAGGAAGGTCCTCCCTCCAGCTGAGTGTCATAAATTCAAGACAAAGTATGGGAAAGACTTACAAGCCACTCAACAGGTGCAAACCCATAATGAATGGTCACCTTTTTTATTCTTTTGTGGCAGGAAATAAAACGAGGGGTTCACAGAGATGCTCATAATGGCAATGATTCAACATCAGAGACCAAACTTTTTGAATCTAGACTCATTTTAGAGCAAGTTCAAGTTCAAGAATCTTTATTATCCCCAAGGGGCAATTTATTTCACAGTCATTAGGCACACAAAACATCCATACTAGACATTGAGACATTGAAGTAACAGTACCGAGATCATCACTGTTCGTTGAGAAGCCTGATCGCTAAAGGGATGAATGAGTTTTTCAGTCTGTTCGTTCTACATCTGGGCAGCAGATACCTGCGTCCAGAAGGAAGCAACCTGAACTCATCATAGAGTGGTGATCAGGATCTGCCAGAATCAGCCTGGCCTTGTTCACTGACCTCGCCTTGTGTAGGTCAGTGAGGTTCTGTAGGGCTGTGCCAGCAGTTCTGCTGCACATCCTGACAGTCCCAAAGAGTTAGTTCCTGTTTTTGCATGTTAACAATCCAAACCAACAGATGAAGGTGAAAGTTAAAGGAGACTCAATAAAACATGAATAAAACTTTCTCCTAAAAGTCGAATCAACATTAAACCCACAGAGCATTAGGAGTTTCACGAGTGTATACATCTGAATTAAGACACCAACACAGGCTACAGCCATCGTGAGTGAAACCATAGTTAAGAGGTTAACATCCGTTAGCTGCATTTCTCATCTTCCTCAAAATGAAAGACCCGACACATGAGCTGCATCACATGAAAGGGAAACAGTGACCACGGTTGTATATTTCACCGTGGACTCGAGGCCATGAATAATGCATGAAAGCTTATTTTGTTGTTTTGGATTTCCAAACATACATCTTATAACTGATCAGCACTATAATTCCTCTCTACTCGACAGCTCGACTCTCGTTTCAAATAAATATGCACGCTCTGAGATATGAGCTTGCTTTGTGATTTGTCCACAACTTAAAAATGATAAAGATGCATGTGTAAACAGTGGGTTTTCTTCAAGGTGACACCCCAAACTGAATTTATCTCTTAGGTATCAAATACAAACTCTGAGACGTGACTTTGTAGAGAAATCATGTGATCTGTTTGTGTTCACTTCAGTTACACAGAAACTACTGCTGCAACATTATCTACTCCCCCACTGTTAGGGCTTTCCAGATAATTATCCTGCCCCAACTCAAAACACAAGCCTCTTGTCTGCTCTTTCACTATCTTTGTTACCCAGATGTGGAGTCCCACCTAACACAGTCACGATGACCGCTACACTTACGGAAGATAAAAGAGATCTGAGATTTTACACAACTTTATTCAAATCATGACCCAGAAAATAGCATAAATAGACTATTATTGTATTTTTTTTTATTGTATTTAAATATAATTGAACCGATATGTAAATCCTGGATTGTTGTCTTTAATATAACAGCTTTTCTTCCAAAAGATAAAAAAAGGCTTTCACGAGAACAGCAAAGTTAGTTAATACACTTTATTTCTTCGAACTGAGGTTGTTCAAGAAGCTATCTTCAACTAGAGAAATTGCATTTCCTGCAAAAATGCAGTGTGAATGCATATTGCTGAAGAACTTGCTGAAAACAGCTGAAATGTGCTGAAATGGAAAAACAAGCCTAAATTAGCAGAAGAAAGTAAGAGCACATATTTGCTGAATTAGATTTAAAATGAGCAGAAATGAGCACAAAAATTAGGAAATTAGCTAAAAAAATGTTTTAATTTAGCAACAACTCTGACTCTGGCTCTGAACCAGAACAAAATGTGAAAGGAGCAGTAAAATGTTGTAAACAGATCTAAAGATCTGAAGGATGTAAAATGAGCTCGGTTCATTTTCTGTGAGAAAAAATAAAGTCAGAAAAGGCTAAATATTTAAAAAAAAAACAAAGTTGCACCAATACCAAAAGTCATGATTGTCCTGAAAGAGCTAAACATTTTGATATGATTTGTTGAAATAGCACAAAAATTGTGGAACAGGAAAGATGCCGAAAAATGTACGGAAGAAAAATGTATCACAATTGTGTGAACGCTTCATGAACATTCACACAACACGTAAGATGCTAAATGTCCATAGCCATATCTAAATTTATTTTTATTACATTGTGCAATGATATTACTTCATGTTGGCATGAAGTGTGCAGTGATAAAGAATTATAAAGTTTTTTTAAATACATTATTAATTTTGGTTAATGAAATTCTGATATTTTAACAGAGGACATTAGACTTCCAAAAGTCTGATAGTGGGTCACAAAATGGCTGATAACAAAATAAAACAGTGGGATTATTCAATAAGGAACAATGACTGATATTGAATGTCAGTCATTATTAAATGACTGATTCGACAATGAACAATGTGTTACACTGACTTCCCCAGTGTAAATTAAAATATCTGTGCAAAATTGTCCTACAGCTGGAAAACCCATGATTCCTCTACAACACTGTTGTACTTGGTGACATAAGACCAACTATTGTCCGTCACATTCATGAAATTCTTCTCACTTTACTCTCCTTTTATGTCCACAATCATTAAGAAACTTCCTGCACAAATCCAATAAAGGGACAACAAGCCCTCAGATCAGCAGTCTGATGGCACAGCGATGGTTTCCTGTCGCAAGAATGACGCCATTATCAGGAGAAAGATCTGGATTAAAATTCAATTAGGGCTTCCAGTTCATCAGGGCCCCTCATTTTCTGCTATTGGTGAAATAATACTCAGACTTAGAAAAGAAGAGTTAAAATATTAGGACATTTTTATTTGACGGCCCTGCGTCAAAATGTTAAGTTTTAAACTTGAGGCCTCGAGGGTCACTTTGACCCAAAAGCAGCAGGAGAGTTAAAAAAAACGTCTAAGTTATTACATTTTAGGTGAATTTTCTGACATTTCCCCACATGTCAAGTCATCCTGTTGACCCGACAATAAACCATAAACCGCTCTAAAATGTAAGACACAACATATTTGATTTATTTAAGTGTTATAGGAAGTTTAGCGTACTTTCTGTCTGGAGGGCAACAGCTGAGGCTCTGCTTGTTAAAGAGAAGACAGTAATATATCTGAAAGAGTCTCGGCATGAGCTTCATACCAAAGTGACACCTGATATATATGAAGTTCTGGAAAAAGAAAAATATTTTTATTCACATAGAAGTGACAAAGAATAGCCACAGCCCTATCTGTAGTAAACATATTAAATAAAACCGATCTCAACAGGATTTTAATTAAGTGAAGCGGTCACGAAGAGGAAGTCTCACAACCAGACTTTAACGGCTGCTCTGACAAAGCACCATCCTTTTAATGGGTCGTTGTCGCAGGTCCAACTGGACAGGCGATTCTGATAAATGTTTCCACTTATGACTGTCCAGTTTCCTCATTTAAGTCGTTTCTCTAAACACCCCTTTAAAGGAATAGTGCAGATATTTTGGGGTTACACGGACAGCTTATGGACTGTCAATATCTCATCTGTTATAGACAAATTAACAAAAATGGATCTTAAAACAACGCCACTCTCAAAAATTTCATAGCAGTTCATGCAAATACTATTTTAAAAACCTTTAAATGCACGTTTTTTTTAATTTTTTTTATTTTATTCTTGACAATTTGCTTTGACATTTATTAAAAGCGCACCTAACTCAGCTTCTTTAATCTGAGTCTCAGTAGTTAAAAGTTTAAACACCCCTGCTCCGCGTTCATTCCTTCAGGTGCCTTTAAACTCTCAAACGAGGCTGGCTAAATATTTACACCTCAGCCCCTTGCTTGTTTAATGTTAAAGGCACGCTCGAACAGCAGAGTAAAAGAATAAAAAAAACTTCAGACAAAACACCTCGAGCAACTGATGAGTACCAGGCCACTTTACAGCGGTGGTCCCACGGGATCGACCTCCTTTTCAGGGCATGGTAGACATGGTCTGCTTGGGAGTGGGGCAAGGCAGGGGGGCTCGGCGCTGAAGAAAACCCTGCTGACACGGCAATATATGCATTTTGAGTTTGTTCAAACCCACAAAGATTAAATTGAAATTAGTTGGCTGAGAGGGCGTTAAAGACAAACGCTTCTGATCAGCTGTGGTGATTGTTGCACAACGAGGTGTGAACAGGTGGGCAACAAGAAACGGTTAACTTTTTCCTCCCGTTTGACAAATAGATATCTTACAGCAGAAAATCATTCCATAAATTAGGAGATACGCTGCTGAAATGTAACCTAAGGTGTAAAAGCTAAAATATTAGTTTGTTTCTTGGTTAGGTTTGGCTGAGATGGGGTAGAGGTTGGGCAGCCCACTTGGGAGCCGAAAGCCCCAGGTTCGATCCCCAGACATTCCCACATGTCGTGGTGTCTCTGAGCAAGACACCTAATCCCTAATTGCTCCCCGGGCGCTTACATAGCTGCCCACTGCTCCACCTGGGTGTATCCCAGATGCGATGGGTTAAATGCAGAGAACCAATTTCGCCATCGTATGGAACATACAATGATGATAACACATAGCACTTTACTTTACCAATTAGCTTATATCTGTAAAGGGCCACAAAGCAAGAAAAGCCAATACTGTAGGTTGGTAAGGAACCTCTGTCCAATAAATATCTACAAATACATACCTTTGAATATATACCCCATATCTTTGAATACATACCCCATACCTATGAATACATATCCCATACTTTTGAATACAAACCCCATACCTTTGAATACATACCCCAT
>NC_056517.1:25118541-25154813 GCF_014905685.2 Nematolebias whitei
ATACATATCCCATACCTCTGAATACATACCCCATACTTTTGAATACATATCCCATACCTATGAATACATATCCCATACTTTTGAATACAAACCCCATACCCCCAACAATTCTTAGTTAATAGATCTAGTGTGTAAATATGCTTTATGGCTTCCATTTGCTTCCCAGTTTGCATCTATGCAACATTAAATTATCTAAATGTTATGCCGAAAATAAAGGATTAGTGCTTTGGACAAATAAAAAGTATAAAAGCCACCTGCGTACATCTTTTCCTGCTGTCAAACAATGATCTTTGCAGACCTGGGAGTCTAGACCAACACACCCATTATCCAGATATCTAATGTAAAGCACAGGAGCGTTGGTTTACTACTCCACGGTTTCATATATCAGCCTCCAGCAGATACATTCTGTTAACACAACTTAACTCTTCCAACAAGAACAGAGCAAAGCTGTGAAGTTAGTTTACAGAAGGAGATAAGCTGCTTTACATCACCGACTGCGTATTAACAGATCTCAAATGCAATACTAATTACTGCTTTGCAGTAAATAAATGTACTGTACTGTACTTATATAGCGCTTTTCTATCTTATTTGAAGATACTCAAAGCTCTTTACACTACAATCTGTGCCTCATTTACCCATTCACACAGCACTCTACTAGATTTCTACAAAGCTAATTGAACAAATCATTTTAAAGAGACTAATCAGTGCTTAAGATCACATGCATACACTGATGGGACACACATCAGAGGCTATGAGAGGTTCAGTGTCTTGCCCAGGGACACTTCGACATTTGACTGCTGGTGGATTCGAAACTCCAAGTCTCGCATTGGAGGACGACTGCTCTAACCACTCAGCCACACCCGCAGTAGAGGCACAAAAATAAAACACCATGCTTGAAACACTTTGAAAGCGTGGTGACCTAGACCTGAAGGTGACTCTCACCTTCACACTCCCACTTGGTTGGTAATGGTTCTAATGAACAAACGCTAAAAGTCATGGCTTGGGAATGACAAGTGATCACAATATTCTCAAAAAACAAAGAGATGCTGAAGTTCTCAAAGCTGACGTTGCTTCAGAATTACACCTTGAGCCATGAATGCTACAATAGGGTCAGAGACACAGGCAAACCTGGAAAAGTCCAACCCTCAACAACCCTCTCAATGTTCACAAAATTCTCAAGGACTGAAATCAAACTATCCTGACCCCTTTTGCAACTCTACAAGGACTAAGATCTGGTCCACACAGTTGCACAGCCAGGAAGAGAGCCACATTGCTCCTCTTGAGTTTGAGTTTCAACAACCTGTTGGAACCTCCTGTGGGGTAAACTTGCCCTGAGGAGGGGAGCAGCGTGATTCTCTGATCTAGTGGTTCCCAACCCTGGTCCTCGAAGAACACTACCCTGCATGTTTTAGGCATTGCCCTGCTCCAACACACCTGATTCAGTGATTTAATTACTTCCTAGCGTTCTGTAGAAGCCTGCTAATCACCCATTCATTCAAACCAAGTGTGTTAAAGCAGGAAAACAACTAAAACATGCAGGATGGTGTTCCTCAAGGACCACGGTTGGGAACCACTAGTTTTAACACACCAATTGGTTTCACTTTGTTTTTTAATTGAAAACTGGGATCAGTGATGGCTGGAGATGGGCACCAGTGACCCCCGCAACCCGAAAAGGAAGTAGCGGTTAAAAGAAAACAGATGGAATCAACAAACAGCCTACAAAGCAACAAAGCAAAACAATTAAAAAAAACCCATTTCATTTTCATGTTATTCTCAAATTGTACGCATCCTTTATGATTGTTTATTGGTGTCTTTGTTATCCACTGTTGTCATCACTCTTTGCTAAAATCAGGTCTCTTTTGTAAATGAGTCTTGGAGGCTCAATGGGATTAACCTGTATAAATAAAAGGTTCGATGAAAAAAAACAACAAAAAAAAAACAAGAACCTTTTCACACATTTAAATAAAGCATCCAAAAACAGTGTTGTAATAAAACATGTCACACAGAATTTAAACCAATGTAACAGGGCAATAATTGGATATAACACTGATTACCCAGGGGTGGCAACAAATATATGGATGGTGCCATTGTCTTCTCTGACCACTCTTTGGTGGTACCATTAACTGCTGACACCTGGGAGCTTTGCAACAAACTCAACGTCTGATAAATTAATACACTCAGCTTCTTTTGTGTTCTCTGACTGACTGTTTCAAATCAGACATGGTGGCTGGATAAAAGAAGACTCTTAAAGATGTCCTTCTATCACTGTCTATGAATTCCTTTAGGCTTTTTGACACATCAGTTATTGTCACCTAATATTGCTAAACATTTCCACCCTGCAGCACATTTCATGTTGCTTGGTAGGATAAAAGAGCTGTGCAACAGTGAGGATGAACAAATCTGTACAGTAATGGAAAGAGCCGTAAAGGTTTGTGAAGGACTGCCTCCTCTCTCATGCTCTTAATCCATAATCTGTTTACATACAGACAGATCCTTCTTATTCTTCATAAACGAGGCATCTGTTTTACCTGCTACTAAGTCGAAAACATGCCACGGTCAGTTGCAGAGTATAAAGTTCACCCTCAGAAGAAAATACTTGTTGGGAGGTAATGACAAAATGTGTTCACGGCTTAAATGTAAGCACTTGGAGTTTCACCAGATCTGTCAAAAAAATGTACTTAATGTATTTCTGTGAAGATGAAGCATCAAAAGGTTATTTTGCTTACATTCTGCACTCAAACAGGTTTACACTATAACTGCTTCATGTGATGTTACAGTGCAGCGAAGCAATCTCACACTTGAGGACAGTAGTCTAATCTGTGGTAAATCGGCAGCAACTGAAAAAGCCCTGCTTCTCCCTGATAGAGAAAAGAACAACAGCCATCAGCAGGAAGAGGAAACAATGTCCAATGTCACAGCGAGATAAGGAGAGTTAAATGCTCAAAATCCCGGGACTAAACAAAGGATTCGATTTATGTGTAACAATTAAACCGTCTTCGTCCAAAACGTAGAGTTCCTCATGAAGCAACGGCAATCTGCTGTTTGAATGGAAAGCTTCAGTGTTAGGACGGAGCACAGACGCTTCAGGGATGAGACAGTTTTCTCAGTCTGGTGCCGCATTTGTCTCATTTGGCAAAAAGCTGCTTATTAGATTCACAATCTGGCACACAAAGATATTCTGAAGACACTCTCACTCGCTTGGTAAGAGCGAGACGACTGGAGGAAACATGCCGCACAAGGTTCACTGTGTTTTAATTAAACTTACAGATTAATTAACTTGTTAAAATAACACAACTAACTAAAGCAATAAAAAAAAAAAAGAAAGAAAGGGCGTTCACGTGAACTTTTGTGAAATTTAAGAAGTTCACTTTGGGCTTGGTAGCCATTAGCTTGTCAATCTGGTCAAAATAAAACTTTCTCCAATCTGTAGTAACTTTTATTTTAAATTAACACAAAAGATAATAATCAGTCATGACTTTTACTCTGAACCCCACTTCCAAACACCTGACATTTCACTTTAAGGAACATAGTTCTGCGAGAGATTTGTATTTTTTCCAGCATCAAATTATTTTTATTTGTTGAAATTAAATAAACTAATACTAATTGCAAACATAGATTTCATGTTCTACATTGCAGCTCTTTGTGCATCTAAAAACTACGACGGAGCTTTAGGGCCACGCTAAGAAAAAAAAATTAAAAGCCATACAATTACGAGAATAAAGTCGAATAAAGTCTTAATATTATGAGAATAAAGTCATACGAGACATTCTTTTTTTTTTTACAGCTTTCGTTTATTTACTTTTTCCCATAAGTCGGATCCACAATGCAAACTGTCAATCAATCCAGTAGGCGTGTCAGTAAATGACCAATCAGAAGCTAAATGCTCCTCACCTGCAGAGCTGCGCTGCAGCCCATCAGAGCGTACCACCTTACTGTAAGCAGGTTCAAAGTCCTTATACTGATAATAATCTGATGCTGATGTGCTAACAGATTAACTATCTCCTTATTTATAAAATCAATACCAAAGTATAACTTAAGATGCTCAACACTCTTCATTTTACCACTGTTAAAATGCAGAAAACTCTGCTTTATCGTGTCTGCATAATATTACGACTCATTTAGCTTCGGATTGGTCATTTGCTGACACGCCTACTGGATTGATTGACAGGTCGCGTTGTGTATCCGACTCGTGAAAAATAAATAAATAAATAAATAAATAAACGAAAGCTGTAAAAAAAAAGTCTCGTACGACTTTATTCTCATAATATTAAGACTTTATTCTCATAATTTTATGGCTTAAAAAAAATAAATTCTTAGCGTGGCCCTAAAGCTCTGTCATAAAAAAACAAAGTTGGCTTTGGTTACATTAAAATAAAAATGTGGAATGAAAGTGAGTGGTAAAAAATTCATATAAACACCCACTGGTTTCAGTTTACCTTGCAACCATTTAACATCTGACCAACATGTATTGGTCAATGTGGGGGTTTACACTAAAAACTAAACTAAACACTGACTGGGTCAGTTAGCCAAGATACTTCCTCCTGTACTGGGTGAGAGCGATGAAGCTCCTCTTCTGTTAGTGTTTACCTTCAAGCACATCCCTAGCTTCTCTTCTGCATCGTCCCGTTGTTCTGTCTGCACCTCTATTAGTAACATAATGAGAGCTCAACAGCAGCAGTAGGGGGAAAAGAGCTCCAGAATGGAGCCATAAATACAAGTTTTGCTTGAAAAGCTAGCATTTAAATGTCGGTTTAATGAGCACATGCCAACAGATCTGTCATCCTGTCAGTACAACGCTCTCCAGCCGAGCGAAAACCAAAAAAGAGAAGGTAAAACCTGCCACAGTAAAGCCTAGAGGACACCCAAGTAATGAGCTGCTGATTTCAGTGTTTCTGGTGAGACGGTGAAGGAGGACAGGTCCTAGTAGTCAGCTGTAGGTCAGGCGGTGCCGTCCAGGAACCTGTTCACTGACTAAGATGAAGGATGTTGGGACCATAAGGGAGGAAAGGTGCAACAGAACCATGACTGATGTGGGCAAATAAACAGGGGCTTCTGTGAAGGGAAACGAGCTGGAGTTCTTTCCCCTGCAGACAGAACCATTAATCAGGAGCAGGATGAGCCTGCTGAGCTCACGGTGACAGGTCAGCAGTACCACAAACTCTCCTCCTCTTCCTCACACTGTATCTCCATTAGAGGCTGGAGGCGTCAGTTAACTGCCACTCTGTTGTCACTATCAATGTTTTCGCAAATGTCCTCAAAGAATAACTGAAAAAAGCTGCACAGGAGTAGCGCCGCAATTTGGACGTTAATTATGCCAATAAACAAACAGGCTTTAGAAGTTCCAGGAGACTAAATTCAAGGATACAAGGTTCAAGGATTCAAGGTTCTTTATTTCAGGTCTCTCTTGTAAATGAGTCCTCGAGGCTAAATGGGATTTACCTGTCTAAATAAAGGTTGCATGAATTTGTCATACTCACCACATGTGGTACATGTGGTAGAATGAAATTGTGTACGCAGGGTCCCAGTTACATCCAACAACAGTATTAAAATGTAAAAGAAAAACAGTGCTAAGATCTAAGCTATTAACTAAGAAAAATGTTAATAAAAATACACTAAGCACTAGTAGCATTAAAAAAAACAATACACAGAACAGCAGCACGAACATGAGTCTGTGTGAGCAGATGTGTGCGAATAAACACAGCAACATGAAACAGATCAGCAGCAACATGATGTGATTTTTTAGATATTCATGAGTCTAACAGCCTCAGGGTAGAAGTTGTTCTTCATTCTAGTGGTTCTAAACTTAATGCTCCTCAACCTCCTTCCTGTGGGGGGCGGAGCAAAACGTGTGTGTGCTTGGTGAGTGTGGTCCTTCATGATGCAGGTGGCCCTCTTCCTGCATCTAGAGGTGTAGATGTCTGTGATGATGGGGAGGCTGACTCCAACAGATTTCTGTAAATGACTCCAGACTGACAAAATCTTTTAAAAATGAAAACAGAAAAAAATGTTTAGCAGAGATGGGGGGGTGCAAAAATTCTGAAATACGATCAATATCAATTTCATTGTGTGAAGTATTGGCATCTCAGAAATTGTGATCAATAATGGACATCAACTGACTGTGAGTGTTAAAGCTGTGTTGAGTCCTGATGACAGAGTAAAGAGAGATGAGAGAGGAGCATGGGGGTTCATCCCAACTGATAAGTTATCACAGTATTTAAGGATATCGCAATTGTAAAATTTTCTAATATTGTGGAGTATTGTAGTCATTTAAAACAGACTGTTTATGCTGAGGAATCTTAAAACAAGAGTTTACTCAAAATTTAGTCAATACTAAAGATTATTTAGCTACGTGTGGTGCTCACAAAATATAAAAGATCATGATAATCATTGTCCCCTGTCGCTGAGCTGGAAGGGGAATTGGAAATACCCTTCGTTCGTCTGTGAATGTTTGGGCTGCTGCTTAATACACCATATTATTTTACATTATTGGTGTTTAGTGTATAACTTAGATCTTTTAGCGTACCATTTAGCATTCGTTTAGCATATATCTTAGTGTATATCTTACATCCTTATATATTGTTTCTTTTTGTACTATTTTTTGGCATTTTTGGGTGTAACCGGGACCCTGCGTACACAATTTTGTTACCCTTCATGTGCCACATGTGATGAGAATGACAATAAAGATACTTGAACTTGAATGTTGTAAGCGAGATAAAAAATAAGTGAGTTACAAACTTCCAATTTGGTGTATGGCTATATCTAATTAAAAAAAAAACCTTCATTTTGAACACTGGGTTGCCACGTCAAAACCTAAGAAGGCCACCATCATATATACATGGAAACCGGACACCCCCATCATTTGAGGAAACTATGCATTCTAGTTTTTATTTGGCTTAAAAATATAGTTTCCCTAAAATACCGTAATCTCTCTTGGGGTGGCTGAAGATAAATCTATAGTGGTCAAGGCCACCATTGGCCACCCCGTCTCCAGCAACCACCACTACCACTACTACTACTACTAATACTACTATTACTGTTCTTCTTGTAACTCCTGCCTACTTGATCATCCATCCATTATCTTTACCCGCTTATTCCATTTTGGGTCACGGGGGTCGCCGGTGCCCATGTCCAGCAATCACTGTGTGAGGGGCGGGGTACACCCTGGACGAGTCGCAAGTCCATCACAGGGCCACATAGAGACAAACGAGACAAACAACCATTCACTCTCTCACTCACACCTAGGGACAATTTAGAGTTACCAATCAGCCTAACATGCATGTTTTTGGTCTGTGGGAGGAAACTGGAGTACCTGGAGAAAACCCACGCATGCACGGAGAGAACATGCAAACTCCACCCAGAAGGTCCCTGGGTCGGGGTTTGAACCAAGGACCTGCTCGCTGAGAGGCAGCAGCTTTACCAGTTGCGCCACCGTGCTGCCCCCTACTTGAATATGTTGGAACAAAAACATTAAGGTTTATTTGCATCCCCTGTGCAATTCCAGTCCATAAAAACATTCATCTCCACAACTACAAACATTCATTATTCACATCCTGCAGCAATGGGAGGCATCAACGTATTGCTTGTTTAGTTTTATGTTAATTATTGGCACAACTGATGAAAGAATCACCTATCTTTTATAAAAACTACAAAGAAATAAAATAAAATGGATTCAAAACTGTTTTAGACGTGTTTGACGTGATGTCTTCAAATAGCTCCCTTTATACCTCAAGTGTCCAAAACTGAAAATGACAGAAAATGTGAGGAATTGTAGCAAACTATCACATTCATTTGATGTTTGCATTTTTATAAAAACTACTCAATGGCTTCCAACCATATTGTCCTTTAACATCTATGAAGGCATTCATTATAAACATGGTCTTTTTGGTGTTTTGTAGTTTAAATTTAACACAATATTCATGTAACAACACTCTGTATCTAATTTTGACATTCAGAAGCCTATTTTCCAGCTCTTGATGATTATTTAAGAAATAAGAAAAATAAAATTATGTACACATTTACATATATAAGTAAAGAAAATAAATTAAAATAACACCTTTTAAAAAGGTGCATCAAGTAAAAACCACAAAACTGTAGAAAGGAAAAACTTTTGAAACTAATACTATAAATCTCATAAAATCACAAACAAAGTGTGAATAAAAATAATCATCTGCTGACAACTTTTTTCTTTAATTTACTTTCAAAGAAATTTGTCGATACAACATAATAAGTAAAGCTTACTCCATCATCGAAGTGCGAAGGTTTAAAAAGATCAAGGTCTCCTGGTTTAACCAATTCAGTGGTTCCCAACCCTGGGCCTTGAGGAACACCATCCTGCAGGTTTTAGTTGTTTCCCTGCTCCAACATACCTGATTCAGTGATTTAATTACTTCATCAAGTTCTGCAGAAGCCTGTTAATCACCCATTCATTCACATCAGGTGTGTCAAAGCAGGAAAACAATTAAAAAACGCAGGATGGTGTTCCTCAAGGACCAGTATTGGGAACCACTGAATAACCTGAGGGTCCCGAGTTGAAATGTAAAACTCGGAGGCAATGTGTTCAACATAATGGTACTTCCTCCAGTTATTTAACAGTCAACAATGGTGTACCACAAGGCTCAGTCTTAGGACCCACCCTCTTTACAATCTACATACATAATGTAGGTAAAAACATCCCTAATGCATCCATACATTTCTATGCTGATGACACAGTTGTTTATTGTCGAGCTAAAACTGTTGCTAAGGCTTTCCAGCTTTTGAAATCTGCATTCAACTACATCCAGACAGATTTGTTCTGCCTCAAACTTGTCCTAAATGCCGACAAAACCAAAGGGATGCTTTTTTCAAATAGGAAGTTGGTCCCAGCAGTTCTTCCTCCGATTTTATCCTCAAATGGTGTCCCCATTGAGTTTGTTGATTCCTATAAATATTTGGGTATCTTGGTCGACTCACATCTCTCTTTTAAGCTCCATGTGGAAAACTTGGTAAAGGAACTGAAAGTTAAACTGGGTTTCTTTTTCAGAAACAGATCCTGTCTAACCCTGAATGCTAGAAAACGCCTTGTATCTGTGACTTTCCTTCCCTCCATTGATTATGGTGACATTATTTACATGAACGCTCCTACAAGAACCCTGCAGATGTTGGATGCTGTCTATCATGGTGCACTAAGATTCATAACTGGCTGTGATTATCGTACCCACCACTGCACCCTGTATTCACTGGTTAACTGGACATCATTAACTTCACGCAGACTCTCTCACTGGTACATTTTCATCTTTAAATCACTTCTTGGTCTGCTGCCTTCATACATCTCCTCCTACATGTCTCTGTGTGAGTGTAGCTACGGCGTGCGCTCTCAGGACATTATTACCTGCAGTGTTCCCTCAATGAGGACTGAACTAGGCAAAAGGGCCTTCTCCTACTCTGCTCCTGTTTCCTGGAATATCTTACAAAAAGATTTGAAGCTCTCGACCTTGACCTCTCTAAGTGGCTTTAAGAATCTGTTGCACTCCTGGCAGGGACCAATGCGGACATGTTCCTGTTTTTAGTTTTCTACATTTGCCTTAGAATCTAGCTGTTTTTTTGTTACCTCTTTCTTTTAGCCATCCTATTTGTAAAAAAAAAACAAAAAAAAACTGCAGTATGACTTTTTATAATTGTTTATTGTTGTTGAAACATCTGCAAGTCCAAGTCAGCAAAAATGTCCCCCTCTACAAGTTAACAACACGCCATATCTTCAAGGATGACTACATCTGACACAGTGTTGGCACGCCTGATCCAGCTCAGTTCTGACTACTCTGATTTTTAGGAATATCCCAGGACAAGAATGACAAATTTAGTTTGTTTACTTCTTATCATTTGCTCAATGTCCATCTTATTAGAACTCATTCAGGTTTCCTGGTGTCAGAAAGGTCTTTAAATCTTTCAGTTTGTTGTTCATCTCTATAGTTTTGTAACGCTGAGCTATTTTCAGCCTGAACAAGGTCTTAGATCCAGTTGGCAAAGACTTCAGCATCCCCAGAAGTATGATAAGATGATCCACTCCACACAAACCCCCACTCCCCCACAGCCTGTCTTTGGAGGAGGGGCAGAGAGGGCTCCATAGAGGAGAACTTTAATACCCGGTAGTATGATTCAGCAAGAGTATCAATTCCCTCAGATGGCGTGTCCTATTGACTTACATAGGAGGGGAGTGCCTCCTCTAGAGACCAGCAGCCTCCACATCAGACCCAAACGTGATCATATAGTGCTAATCTGCTCAAAAATACTAAAGAATTTAACAGAGTTTGTTAAAGTTACTAAAAGTTTATGTACATCTAGGTTGGTTGATTAAACCTGTTCTCAATTGCTCAACATCTGTTGTTCCAGACAAGCCTCCAGATGTCCTGAGCGACAGCTGGACGACCTTGGAATTAGGTGGTTTTAGGTGCAGACCAGGATGTCCTCACACTCAACCACAGACAAAACCTCTGGAGACTGGCAGCTTTCCCATTCTGTCATTAGTCAACGACAACAGGGCTCCTAATCCAACTGACAGTCAAGACAGCTGAATCCTAACCAGTTTCTTTTTCAAGGTCCGGGATTTGTAAATGTCTGTTAAAAGTTTTTCTTTTGATGCTTTCTGCTTTTTCCACCCATTTTCTGCCCCTGTTCCTGACCATGACATTATATCGTAGAGTGTACTTAAAAATGAGGAAAGTGGACAAGTATAAGATGAAAGAAGTGTCAGAGCTAAAAACTATCTACAACAGATGGATGGTATCTGAAAGTTGTACCTATAAGAAACAAGTTTTAAAAAATCTAGCAAAGCTCCAAATCCCTTAATGACTCATGGGTCAAAGAAAGAGTCCTCTAAAAATGATCAAGTACTGGACAGAAAAAAAGGTAAAGCAGCTGAAGTCCAGCGACAAACTGAAAACTCTTCAAAAAGCCAGAAAAAATACTGCTAATGACCACTTTAAAATAAAGATAACAAGAAAATATAGCAACATTGAGTGGTGTCATAAATATGTCATTAATGACTCCATAACAGTCATTTAACCACACAGTGATGTATGTTGGCATTAGGGGATTTTGTCCAGTTCCATTTGTTTTTATGTGGAACAAACACAAAAAAATACCAAGACGGGTGTATTTTAATCAAACCGCAAACGCTAAAGGTCTGTTAGGTTAATTATGTCTTTAAATAATCTTAAAAGTAGGCCTGTCATGATAACAAATTTTGCTGGGGGATTAATTGTCTCGGCAGCACGGTGGCGCAACTGGTAGAGCTGCTGCCTCTCAGCGAACAGGTCCTTGGTTCAAACCCCGGTCCAGGGGCCTTTATGGGTGGAGTTTGCATGTTCTCTCCGTGCATGCGTGGGTTTTCTCCGGGTGCTCCGGTTTCCTCCCACAGACCAAAAACATGCATGTTAGGCTGATTGGTAACTCTAAATTGTCCCTATGTGTGAGTGAGAGAGTGAATGGTTGTTTGTCTCGTTTGTCTCTATGTGGCCCTGTGATGGACTTGCGACCCGTCCAGGGTGTACCCCGCCCCTCGCACAGTGATTGCTGGACATGGGCACCGGCGACCCCCGTGACTCAAAATGGAATAAGCGGGTAAAGAAAATGGATGGATGGATGGATTAATTGTCTCAGAAATTATTGCGATAAACGATAATATTGGATTTTTTTTTTAAGCGAAAAGAGAAAGGGAGGGGTCAGTGAAGAGCACCGGAGTTGAACCTTTTGACATCCAGTGTCTTCATTAGAAAAAGAGAGACACGAAAAAACGATGAAGCCGATAAATGAAAATGAGGTTGATAATTTTAATTTATCATACGATTAATTGATTTATTGTTTATTGCGACAGGCTTACTTAAAAGTATATCCTACCTTGAGGGTCACATGAAAGAAGCAGAGCACAGCCGAGCCAAATCTTAGATTTATTAGTTCTGATAATTAAGTATCAAATAGTTGTTTTGAAGAAAAATTAAGCATCAAAATCCTTAAATAATGCTGCTAGACCATTCTATCTTCAATACAGTGTTTTTATTTTTCTCCTACACTTGTGCCCTTACTCTCTTTTACACAGAAGGAGCAAAAATGTTACAATGAAATTAATTTTTTATTGCAAACTCAGAGTTTTTATTTTGGTTTTATGTTGGTTTGAATTAAATCTGTCAGCTTAACAGGGAGATTACTCGTCATCCTGTTTGGCATCATGGAGGCATCAGCTTTCACTGCTGTGGGCAAACAACAGGAGTATATCCGTCTGCAGCTCGTCCTCCGCCCCGTCAGACCGACAAAGGAATCTGGAAAGCAGCTTATTAAACGTGTGGGCATGTTTCCTTTCAAACATGAGTCTTTGCACTCGCACAGTGGCAGGACACATAAACACAGAATGTAGGTCAGTTAAACAGTTTGTGTCTGCTCCCTCCCTCCGCGCCTGAGCTGAACCGGCGTAAAAAAAAAAAAAAAAAAATCGAACACGTTGTTTGCCGAGGGTGACTCATCTCTCCTGGACTACCGGAGAAGTGGACCCAACCTTTCTGATCTCATCCAAACTGCAGTTTCTGTGCTCACAGTTTTAGGCCGTACCTATCGAGCTGCGCTATATACAAATTTAAAGACTAAGTCTTCTCCTTGGACTAAGATTTGGCTTTAAATCTGGCCTTTTAGCCTGCTTTGAGGACATCTAAACATCCAACTCCTGCTCAGTCAATGGCTCGTTTTTAATTACAGGTAGACCAATTAATCGCCTAACTATTTATTCTAATATTTCCCACTTTAAAAAAAACAAGAGTACTACATACGGCACACAGTATGCCCGTCGACAAACTATTATACAACAATACAGCAATCTATAGCAATGGTCTGGACCTTGTGTAACCTTTGACCTTAATTTGTGACCTTGAAGTGGTGCTGACAAGATAACACTTAGTCTAAGCATGCTGAATATGAGTTTAATGTTTTGTTAAATTATCTTGAGCGGATCAGAACACATGTGTGGGACAACAGAAAGTTTATAGATGCACGGACAGAGACTAATACCATAATGCATCTGAAATATAATAATACAGTAGTCCCTCACTATTTTGCGGTTCAAATTTCGCAGACTCGCTATATCACAGTTTATCAACACACATTAAAATATATTTTTAAAAAATTGTACAGGACACATGACATGATTATCAACTTTAATATTACTCACGTGACTGGGACAGTACTGGATACAGTACTGTACAGTAAAACATTAACAAAAAATAAAATACTTTGGACAGGTGCCGCCATTTTGTAGTTTTCTCTCAATGAGCCTACACTGTATTATCGCTCATAATGACTACATTTCCCAGAAGCCAACAGTGCCCCACCCAGAAACTGTTTCCTTCTGCTGAAAGACTAGATGGAAAGTTTTGATCTGATCAGAAAAGGTTTGACGCTTATTACAGTGACTTCAGTGCCCAGCGGATGCAAAGAGCCACATGGAAACCACAGAACCGGAGCAGAACTGTAGCTGAACCAGACCTCCAGACCCATCAGTGAATTATGAAAGCTGGTAGCGGGTCCACGAGGACTTCCGAGCCTGGACGAGCCACCATAGGTCCGGGGATGTTTCTGGAGTCCATTGGGACCTTTCTCATCCAGACTTGGACTCACTTGACCACCTACAGTCTTGCGCAAGCCAACCAAAGATCTGGCCCCCCACCAAAATGTGCTTCGGCGCTCAAGGACTGTACTAAACTGGACCATAAGCAGACCTCCAGACTCAGCGGTGAACCTGAGAGCTCCTAGCTGGCCCACGAGGGCTGTCAAGCGGGGACGCGCCGCTGTAGGTCCGACGTAGGAATGTGCGATATGGCATAAAATTCATATCACGATATGTATTGTGAAGGGTGGCGATAATGATATATATCGCGATATGCTTTTGGTATAAAACTTGCTAAAAAAGCATAGGGTGTCCTTTTGCCTTTTACAACACAGCATTCTTTTCACAGATCAGAGAGCAGGTTTCTCTAAAGCTGACAAACACTTACTTTAACAACAACAACAACAATCAATGAGTAAATTAAAGAGAAAAAAAATTATATATATATATATATATATATATATATATATATATACACACACACACACACAATACACTAATAATAATAACTGAAGAATTAATAAAAAGCATTTAAAATATAGGGTCACAGATTAAAAAACACTAGATCAATTTACACTGTATGAAATGCCTGTGAGAACAGATGTGTTTTTAGCAGGGATTTGAAGTGAGGAAGGGAGGTGGCCTGCCTGATGTTGGGGGGCAGGTTGTTCCAAAGTTTGGGGCCCATGACTGAAAAAGTCCGATCTCCTCTGAGCTTCAGTCTTGTTTTTGGAACAGCCAAAAGCAGCTGATCGGACGATCTCAGGGCCCGAGAGGGAACGTAAGGTTCCAGAAGCTCAGAGAGGTAAAGGGGTGCGAGGCCATTTAGGCATTTGAAGGTCAACAGAAGAATTTTAAAGACTATCCTCGTACGAACAGGGAGCCAGTGAAGGAAGGACAGAACTTGAGTAATATGTTCAGACCTACAAGTTCCAGTTAAAAGCCGAGCAGCAGCATTCTGGACGAGCTGAAGACGTGAGATGGAGGCCTGGCTGATCCCAGCATACAGTGCATTGCAATAGTCCAATCGGGTCGTGGCAAAGGCGTGGACTAGTTTCTCAAGGTCGGGTCTGGACAACACTGGCTTGAGCTTAGCTACCTGTCTGAGTTGGAAGAAGCTTTTCTATATATTTTCTATATATCGCACATTCCTAGTCCGGCGCTCCATCCGGAGCCGACCGGGACTTTTTTCATCTCTCAGGTCGGACGGGAACCGAGAGCTGCTCCTGTTCTGCAGAGCCCGGTAAATAAAATTTAGTAGCTACATATACTGTACTGTGCGTATGTTGTTAAAATGACGTAGGTTTAAGAGTTTAGAACATTGTAAGAGTGTAGTGTTTCTAAAGCCTTAAAATATATATAAATACTAAAATAAATATAATGTCGCAACTTCACAGATTTTCACTTATTGTTGCGGGGTCTGGAACGTAACACACGCAACAAACGAGGGACTACTGTACATAATACATACACTGTACTTTGATGCTTTACATTTTTCTCAATGTGCACATAAAGCCTCGTCTCTCTGCTGCAGCAGCTACATTCCACCTGCATTTTTATTCACCTCATAAAAAAATGTTTTTATGAGGCAATTATAAGGCAGACATGAAGCTGGAAGCCAAACGCCGGTTCATCACCAGCAACCAAAACACGATGACGACATGGAGACAGAACACACACGAGGCGGCGCACTCCCAAAGACAAACATGATGTCATTTTGCGAACATGATGCTGCAAAGTGGGAGAAGAGATTAAGCTGGCAGACGACTGATGTTTAAGGAGTATCAGATGCTTTAATTTATCCCAGCTTCCAAACTGGAAAAACACAGATTACATAAGCGCAGACGGCCGTGTGTTCCTGGGCCTCTGAGTGTGTGTAGACGCTGAGGGGAGGAATTCAGTTCACTGAAGGTTCGCCTGGAAATCACACAGGTTTCCAAGTTACACTAACATAATAAAAGACCTTTAACAAAAGAAAAAAAAGACTCTAAGCAGAAAACCTTAGGGTTTAAGACAAGATGAGAGCTGATGTAATCTTAGAAACACAAAAAGAAACTCAAGAAATAGAAAATATCTTTGGATTTGTCAGCGTTAATCACTCAGTCTAACAACAAGGAAAATATCTCAGTACTGCCAGATGCTACATTTAGGTTTTAATTTTACATTTTGTCTAATTTTAAACAACGATAAAAGGAAATTACATCCTATTTCAATCTGTTGTGTAAAATGCTGTAACATCTTGCCAATTTGTTTAATTTCATAGAATAAAGACATTTAGAAACTAAAAAAAAAACCAGCTTTTAATGTCTTGATGCATGCTCAATAATCCAGGTAGATAAATCTAACAAGGTTGAGTCAGGTCCAACAGAAGTATCTGACCAAACCATGTTAAATTCTACTTTTTCTGGGGGTCTTGTCGACGAGTGATGGTAGGACTGAGCAGCAGATAAATCAACAAATCTGCTGTAATGAGAGTGTTGGTCTGTTCTGTCATGGTGAAGAAAGAGCTGCTCTGAAAAGTAAGGCTCTTGATTTATTGGTCTGACTGCGTTCTAACCTTCATCTATGGTCAGGAGTTATGGTTCACGACTATAAGAACAAGATCCTGGACACAAGCTCCTGAAATTAGCTTCCTCTGTAGGGGTGGCTGGACTAAACCTTTAGAGGTAAGGTGAGGTAAACTAGAGCCGCTGCTTCTCTGCGTCAAAAGCAGTCTGCTGAGGCGATCTGAACATCTGATTAGAATACTTCAATCAGACACCTTCTGGGTTAACCTTCTGCCTAATTTTCCAGGGATGTCCCACTAGAAGGAGACTCCAGGGCAGACCAAGAACTCACTGGAGGTAGGAATGTGCGATATGGCATAAAATTCATATCACAATATGTATTGTCAAGGGTGGCGATAACGATATATATCGCAATATGTTTTTGGTATAAAACTTAATAGGAATTTTTAAAAAGCGTAGGATGTCCTTTTGCCATCATATATTTTGAATATAAAAAAAATCCACTACTAGGTCCAGAAAGTTTTTAAATAATAAACAAATCAAGTATTAGGCTTCTTTCTTGTAGTGCAAAACAGTGCAAAAGATATCAAATGTAGTTTTAGTCATATGCTTTAAACAAAAGAATGTGTTAACTCTTAACAGTTTCCAGTCTTCTCACTTAAGAAATAAACAGCAACAGAGCAGCATTTTACACTGAAACACTTCACCCTCCAAACCTCTAGTGGGCGACTCCTTCTGCTTTAATGGAGAGCTGACACAAAATGAGTCTGTGGCTTTGACCAGAGGGTCTCGCAGTAAAATCACACAACACAGCGTTCTTTTCACAGATCAGAGAGCAGGTTTCTCTAAAGCTGACCAACACTTACTTTAACTTTCAACGGAAAAAATAAAAAAACTTTAGATGGAACTCAGCGTTTTGTGCATGTGTCCGAATACGGCAACACTACGGCAAGCCGGCTGTAGTTAGCTTGTAGCTTCGCTACTTAGCTCTCGAAGAAATTACTTTAACGCCACTTGCGCAGTTTTCAACCAAAATAAAGTAACAATTAAACTGAAAACTCTGATTTTACATCAGACACAGCATTACTGCGGTTAGCCAGTAGAAGACAGATCTCTATCGTAGGCTAAATTTCTATAGTTTCTACCGTATACCATTTATATCGCGCATTCCTAACTGGAGGGATTATGTACTCACTCCGGCCTGCAAATTGTGACCCTCCAGAAAGAGCTGGGGAGAGTTGCTAGGAGAGGGCCGCCTGGATTTTTCTCATGGACCTGTTGCCTTTGCGACCCGACTACAGATAAGCAGTACAAGATGGATGGTTTCTGAATAACTTAATGACTTAAACAGTTTTCAGTTTAAGCCAGATTTTGTTCTTTTCATGATGTAACAGTTGTGCTACATTTACGTAGTTGCCGAGCTAAGCCTCTTTTTGTTTTATAAAATTAACGAAAGATCTGTTTAACGGCACTTTTTAGGCCATCTGGGTGAAATCCACTGTTCCATATAAAAGGTTTTTAATCCATTTCCGATGCAGCAATTGTTTCCAGAATTTGGAACAGCTGGAACTCAGGAAACAAACATTTTGACAGATTAATAACTAAAACTAGCCTCAACATATTTGTCTGAAGATAATTATCCCAGACTAGGTCATATTGTTAATGAAAGGTGATAAACGAAAGCTAAAGACTTTCTAGGACATCAAAAACAGAGGAAACCATCAGAATACTGTTTCTAAGTACAGTGTTTAAAAAAAAAGTACAAAAAATTGGACAACAGAATTCTATAATTTGGGACTTCTTTGTTTCCTTTTGGCACTGATATTATTCAAATAAATTACAAACGTTAATAAATTACAGACAATTTGAGCTAAAAGAAGCTCCTGTAGGCAAAGCATAGGGTTTGTTGTGAAGTGGCCTGGCATCCAACATCACAAATAAAAAGACAGTTTTGTGCCTTGTCCACACGGAAACGCGTTTTGAAAAATTATCTGTTCCTTGTCATTTCAGAAGTAGAGACTTATAAACACACCGCTGTTTCTAGAAATCTTTTCATCCACACAAAGCCCCAAATATGACCTGAAACACTGTAGTTATTGTACCCAACCTGTACGTGGCGCCGTAACACTGCCACGAAAATACACAGACAACAGGAAGCGAGGCGTGGAGCATGAGCACAAAGCTTGCACTCTGGGTACAAACAAGAAATTAAGATTTTTCTCCTTTTTCCATCTCTTCATTGTGAGTCGAGTTGTGTTATTGATCATTAGCTCCGTCTGATCATTGAAGTTTTACACTTTATGAAGGTTTTGCTCAAGTTGAGCAAACTGGTTTTGCAGCACAACAGCAAAGAATCTGACATTTTTGAGAAATCACACGTTTGTGTCATTGGCTAGATTAGAAGTTTGGCTATGATGCCATTGTTTTCAAAAAATTGTGTTTTTTTTGTCTACATGAAAACCCGAGGCTAGGGTTTCAAGGTGGGGTTCTTTCCACTTTGAAACCAGTTTACCAAAAAAAGTAAAAATTCCACTTTCTGGATTCCTAAAACACTGTTTTCATGCGAATGTGAGAATCTGGACCGGGTCCGTCCCTGAAACCGGTCCGACTCCCCACCTCCGGTGTCTAGTTCTTTTATCCCCAGATGGAGAGGAAACTCACTCTACCTCAAATAAATCAAAAGATATAATTTCTGTTAACCAATTTTCAGGTTCAGCGCTGAGGCGTCCGTCCAACTCGTCTTAACCCAGAAGTGGAAGCGGAAGCGTCACAGAACACCGCAACTTATATTGGCCCTTGGCTCCGCCTTCACATCCGGGAGCACAGCCTATCAGAGCGTATCAGTGGAGTGACTGTGTGATGTCATTGGTCTTATCTGTTTCTGATGGTGAAACATGGGTGAAAGTGCAAATCTATCTACGTGATAGAAGCCAGCAAAATAAAAAAGTACTCCTAATCGGGTGTTGACCCTGGGAAGCTCACTCAGAGCAGCTGAGCCCGGCTCATCTGTACAGAACCGGGCCATAACTGGTCCGTCTCTGAGCAGACAAGACCAGGGGTCTCAAAGAGTAAGATAACTCTAACATGAACGTAGAGCTGTAATGATAAATACTTGACAAAATGATAACACCGTTCCCATGTTGATGATGCTTTAGTCTAATTGAAAACCTTTTGAGGGAAATTAATCTGGTTTCTAACTATAAAGAGCACTGAACACACAGCAGGAAGCATTTATGTGCTGCCAAAGATAGTGGAAAAAAAAGTTTTAGGTATAAGTTTGTCATCAAATAAGGCTTTAAAAAAATTTCTTTGACAACAACTGTCAGTTAGGTTATGAACATAAATTGAAGAATTTTTAGACCTTGATTGTAGCCGCAAAGTTAAAAATTTTCAGGTTAAAGGAAAGTTTGATCATAAGGTGGCTAAACCTCAGCATTTGTGTCACAAATGCTTTTTCATCATTGACTACAGCTCAGCATTCAACACCATAATTCCCTCCAAGCTGGTCTCCAAGCTCACCACACTGGGCCTGGAGAAGTCCATCTGCTGCTGGACACTGGACTTCCTCACCAACAGAGCACAGGCAGTGAGAAACGGCTGCCACCTCTCCTCCACACTAGTCCTCAGCACCGGTACACCTCAGGGCTGCGTCCTAAGTCCACTATTGTACTCACTATTTACACATGACTGTACCACCAAGCACAGCTCTAACGTCACCCTCAAGTATGCTGCTGCCACCACCATCCTGGACCTCATCACCAACGACGACGAAAGTGCATACAGACACGAGGTGAAATCACTGACCAGCTGGTGTCAGGAAAATAACCTCTCTCTAAATGTCAGCAAAACAAAGGAGATGATAGTGGACTTCAGGAAACAACGTGGAGGCCGGCACTCCACCATCAACATAAACAACACTGAGGTGGAGCAGGTTGGCAGCTTCAAGTTCCTCGGTGTTCACATTACTCAGGATTTGTCCTGGACTTTACAAACAGACACTGTGGTCAAGAAAGCCAGACGAAGACTCTAATTCCTAAGAAGACTAAAGAAGTTTGGTACAAACACCAGCATCCGCACCAACTTCTATAGGTGCACCATTGAGAGCCTGCTGACAGGCTGCATTACGGGGTGGTACGGGAACTGCACCAGTCAGAGCCCGAAAGCACTACAGAGGGTGGTGCAAACAGCAGAGGACATCACTGGTAGCAGTCTCCACACCATCCAGGACATCTACCACAGCCGATGTCTGCGTAAAGCACGTAGCATCATTAAGGACCACACCCACCCAGCACAAGAACTCTTCCGTCTCAGGCAAACGATACAGGAGTCTGCCATCGCGTATAAAAAGACTAAAGGACAACTATTATCCAGAAGCTGTCAGATTACTGAATTCTCGATAAATAACACTGAACAATTGGCAATAACTAACTAATAATAACGTGCAATAACCTGTCACACAACCCATGTGGTATATGCTGATTATGCGCAGTATATATCATGTGCATTTTAGCTTATATTAATACCTTGAAATACTTATTCATTCAAATGTATCCTGCTGAACCATTAGATTCTACCATGTTGTTATTCAAAATCTCTCTTTAGGACATGGTAATTATTATAATTACTTTTTCACTTTTTGGTACTTGTTTTGTGTACCCTTATTGCATGCTTTTAGTATTTCTTATTGGTTTGTTCTTTGATTTTTTTAGCGAGTCAAATGGTTCTTCTCATCCTAAGCATTTCTTTGTACTGTTAAAACCTGTGATGACCTTGCATTTGACAAATAAACACAACTTGAACTTGAACGAGCAGGACGTTCTGCCACAAAAATGTGGTTTAAAAAGACTAAAGTTACTAAAATAGAAAAGTACATTTGCAGGCAAATGTAGCTTGTGTGCGTTTTCACTTGAAAACAATATACCGTGCTGCTGAGTTTAATTCCTTTTTTTTTTAAATAAAAACATTTTCAAAAGATATATTTGGTGTTTCATTGAACAACACTTCAAGGTGGATGCAGACACTCAGATTTTCTGGTCCTCTCGTGCACCTCATCCCATCTTTTTAGTAGTTTTTAACCACCACAGAACAAAAGGAGCAGCTTTAAGGATGCCCATGAAGGCACGTGCACCCTTTTGTTTTGATCACAAACGTGCACTGAGCAGCAGAGACAAAGAAGGCAGCATGGCTTTGGAGAAAGCGAACACAACATGAGCATAAACCCACAACAGATATTATAAATCTGATGAGTGAGGTCCACGGAAACAACAATAAAGTGCAGCAGCACGTGCACGAGCGTTCAGCTGCAAACTGCAGGATTAGGAGCTGGACAGACAATGGAGAGAAGCTCGGTGAGCTGGAGAACAATCGTTTCAGACACAATCACAGCAAATTCAACCTCCACGCGAGTCTGTCACCTCCACGGCTGCTTAAAGCGTGTCGGAGGAAGTTTTTCATGACAAGACAAATAAACAAATGGACATAAAATCAGTCAGAATAAAGATCTACTGCTGAGTCTTACCGGCTGCTGCTCCTCTGTCTTTAAATCCACTTGAATTATTAAGATTATTAATAATGTAATGAGGATGAGGAGTCGCGCGTCTCACAGACCTCGAGCTCACTTCCATGTGCTCGCGACCAGGACCCACGCGCTCAGGAGGGTGTGTGCGCAGGGATACGGCGCGTGACGTCACACCGAGGCTAGAGTGAACGCAGATTCACTTCCAGGTGCGTCTTATTAAAAAAAAACACTCAGCTCCTCGTGCACGTCAGCTCAGATGTAGTTTTAACAATTACCTGCTATGGTTTTATTAAAAAGTCTACTTTATTGATTTGAAATACATTTTTAAACTGTAGTTTTCAGATTTGTCAAATATTTAAATGTATGTCCTGCATTAACATTAATGTAGTTTAAATACTTGATGCAATATTAAAAAGTTAAGACTAAATTGTCACTTTCTTTGCATCAGAAATTGCCTTAATTTAAAATACTGTTTATGAACTGTAGTTTATTTTACATACACGTCTTTACTAAAAATGAGTACTTGTGTACTTGATGTAATGAAGTAATTGTTCAAGAAAACAAAGGACAAAAAAAAGGTCAAGAAAAAGGTTTTTATATTTCAAATAAAAAATAAAATAAAAACAAATCCAGAAACGATGCAATAAAACAAACAGTGGGTCTGAAAATCCAGACAATTGAGATCAAAAAATACATTTTCTTAGGAAATATTAACTATATACAAAACATAAAAATGTATATTTATAGTTGGAGCCACCCCCAACAGGACAGCCCCATTTCCAACATTTTATTAATAAAAATAAACTTTTAAATATTTTAATCCCCCCATAACATCATCTGAGGCAGTTTCCACGTGGAAATCAAAGATTCCAAACATTTTAACATTTTGCATGCAACAACTGTACATCTGGAACTTGCATTAAAAAAAAAAAAAATTTAAATCCTTTAAGCACGACAGCTCTGCAGCTGTGCCAGTCTCTGCTTCAACAGTTCACTTCTCCTCCTCAGCTGCTCCTTGAGCGACACAAGTCTCTGCTCGTCACACTGCATGCTGGAAATGCACTCGGCCGCCTTCTTCAGGATCACCACTTTGGCCGCCTTCTCGTTGTTGGCCACCTCGGGGATCTCGTCCCGCAGGGCGAAGAAGCTCAGCTTCAGCTCGTTCCTCCTCTGCCGCTCCAGCACGTTGTGAGTCCTTCTCTTGTCGTAATCCTCTGTGTCTGACGTCCGGGGGCTCAAACATTTGCGGTTGCTGCTGATCTGTTTGAGGACCCTGCTTGCGTTGCTGCCTCCTCCTCCTCCACTGCTGCTCTCCAGTTTCAGCCTCTTGACAGCCGGCTGCTCGTGCCTCATGGATGGATGGGCTGCGTAATTGTGTTGGTGGGTGGAGACGTGGCACCTCTTCAGGACCAGAGGACTGGGGTGCCTGGTCTCCAGCGGGGGGTCATGGCGTTTCACTGCCTGCCTTTTCTCCACCGTGACTACATCAATCTCCTCCTCCTCCTCCTCTTCATCATCATCATCTTCTTCCTCCTCCTCCTCCTGGTCCTCTTCATCTTCATCCTCCTCTGCAACACAAAAAATAAATAAATTAAATAAAAATTTTTTTTAAAAAATTTAAAAAAAAAATCACAAATTAACCCTGACTGCAGAATACAAGATTCATCCTCAAGCACTCCCAAGTCACGCGCGTCTGCTCCCTCCTGGAGGGGTGTGTCTGTGCGAGGAGTGCTGTTCTGCTCACCTGAGTCACTACAACTGCTGCTGCTGCTGCTGCCGCTGTTGGGCGGCGTGTCCTGCTCTGCGTCCTGCCTCTGCAGCATCCCCGCGCTCTGCTTGGGCGTCTCCGCCACCGGGTACGGGAACACCACGGACGGGTCGATGCACTCCGACGCGGACGTGTTCAGGTCCTGCAGGTAGCTGCTGTTGAGCCTCCCCGCGGGGTCCACCAGGGCGCCCTCCCCGGCCGCCGCGCTTTCCTTGCGCGCGGCGTGCAGGGAGGCCAGCCGCTCGGACACCACCTTCTTGAGCTTGGCCGCGGCGGAGAAGCCGCTCCACATGCAGTCCTGGAGGACGATGGACCTGACGGAGCGGTCCGCGTCGCACACGATGCTCTGGCTGATCACGTCGTCGCCCAGGAACTCTGTGACCATCTCCAGCTGGTCGGCCGTGGAGGGGAAGAGGCTGGACAGGGACGGCCGGCGGCTCGGGGACAGGGGAGGGGTCGGCAGCAGCTCGAATTTCTTCCAGATGTCCTCACTCGGAGCCGGAGGCTGCAGCTGCTGCGGGTAGAAGTCATCCTCCTCCGTGTCGTAGTAGAAATACGGCTGCAGGGAGTCGTAGTCGTAGTCATAGTTCTTACTCGCCAAACCTGAATTCAGCGGCATGATGTCTGCAGGGGTCCTCTCCTGGTTATGAAGCTGCGCGAAGAAGAAGAAATAAAACTGATTAGAGGCTTCTGGAAGGGTTCGCAGACAGCTGCTTGGCACGGATCCTGCGAAAAGCGTGATCACATGCCAGTCCAAAACACCGTCCGTGTGTGTGCACGCCGAGCATGCATGCACAGACTGCTGCAGCAGGTGCTCTCTAACTGGGAACACACGGTAAAAAAATTTAAAAAAAAAAGAAAGAAAAGAAAGGGAGGTGGTCCGGGTGGGGGGAAACCCCCGCCTTTACGACTCCGCAAACAAACTAACACGTTTACGCTTAAAGCTGCACCTCCTAGCTTACCTTCGGAGATTTTCGTTCCTCCCTAAAACTACAAGCGAAGAAAAAATGCGCCAAAACAGGGAAGCAGGGAAGTTATTCCACGGCGGTAAAGACATTAAATCCTTCCACGGAGGCGTCGTTGGCTCCGGGTCACGCTGCGTGAAGCATGAGTGCAGGTTTGAAGGCTGCAGCAGCACGTCTGGAAGCGCAGACCGCAGTCTATCACCAGCGCCGTCACACTGACAGTATAAGCTCTCCAACCAGCCGCATCACTACCCTTACTCATTTTGGATCCCTCCGCACTCGCTCCGTGCCCTTCCGCCGAAGACTTTTCCCGCGTAACAGACGACGCGTTGAAAATACGACACAAACCAAACTTATTCCTTTTTTATTACCACTTATGCACTTTATACTTACTGCTATGAATTTAACACTTAAACTAAACGTGTTAACTTGGTTATTTTTTGCCTCTTTTGGTGCATTTTTCGTAATACGCCAGGGTCTATTTACCCGGTGTAAGTGGGAGGGGTTATAGTAAGGTGGTACTGTATGGATAGGTGTACCTAATCTACTACTACACCGCAGAAGTGAGTATTCAATGAATTTGAATCCTCAGCACATTTAATCCACAAGTAACATTTATCTCCCATAGATGCAATAATAATAATAGTAATTTTTGCTCGTTTTATTAAACATTCTTACTGACATGATAACAGCATTAATGCAAAGCCCACAGGTGCAGTCGCTTACCTCGGTCTGTCTGCATAAACGAACTGGCTGAAAACCACATTATAAGAGCTGCTTGTGGCTTTATGGTCACACACACAAATAAACTGTGGTGTATTTTTCTCTGTCCGAGTAACGAAGCTCCCTTCTTCAAGTTAAACAGATTGACACCAATTAAGAGCAGGAAGGAAGCAATTAAAGGAGTCAGTAGCTCAGTAGTACTGCAGTTGTTTCACAGCGAGATCAGGGAGATTGGACAGACCTACAGCGCCCTCTGCTGGTTAGAGGTGGTGCAGTATCCTGAAAGTATGGACAAGGTCACAGCTGATGGATGAACACTAACTCCTAATATCATGCATTAATTAATATACAGGTGCTGGTCATAAAATTAGAATATCGTGAAAAAGTTGATTTATTTCAGTAATTCCATTCAAAAAGTGAAACTTGTATATTTATTTATTACACACAGACTGATATATTTCACATGTTTATTTCTTTTAATGTTGATGATTATAACTGACAACTAACGGAAACCCCAAATTCAGTATCCCAGAAAATTAGAAGATTGTGAAAATGTTCAATATTGAAGACACCTGGTGCCACACTCTAATCAGCTAATTAACTCAAAACACCTGCAAATGGTCTCAGTCTAGTTCTGTAGGCTACACAATCATGGGGAAGACTGCTGACTTGACAGTTGTCCAAAAGACGGCCACTGACATCTTGCACAAGGAGGGCAAGACACAAAAGGACTTTGCTAAAGAGGCTGGTTGTTCACAGAGCTCTGTGTCCAAGCACATTAATAGAGGGGTGAAGGGAAGGAAAAGATGTGGTAGAAAAAAACGTGTACAAGCAATAGGGATAACCACACCCTGGAGAGGATTGTGAAACAAAACCCATTCTAAATGTGGGGGAGATTCACAAAGAGTGGACTGCAGCTGGAGTCAGTGCTTCAAGAACCACCACGCAAAGACCTATGCAAGTCATGGGTTTCAGCTGTCGCATTCCTTGTGCCAAGCCACTCTTGAGCAAGAGACATCGTCAGAAGCGTCTCGCCTGTGACTGCTGCTGAGTAGTCCAAAGTTGTGTTCTCTGATGAAAGTAAATTTTGCATTTCTTTTGTAAATCAAGGTCCCAGAGTCTGGAGGAAGAGAGGAGAGGCACAGAGTCCATGTTGCTTGAGGTCCAGAGTCAAGTTTCTACAGTCAGTAATGGTTTGGGGTGCCATGTCATCTGCTGGTGTTGGTCCACTGTGTTTTCCGAGGTCCAAGGTCAACGCAGACGTGTACCAGGAAGTTTTAGAGCACTTCATGCTTCTTGCTGCTGACCAACTTTATGGAGATGCAGATTTCATTTTCCAACAGGACTTGGCACCTGCACACAGTGCCAAAGCTACCGTCCATCCATCCATCCATTATCTTTACCCGCTTCTTCCATTTTGGGTCACGGGGGGTCGCCGGTGCCCATGTCCAGCAATCACAGAGCGAGGGGCGGGGTACACCCTGGACAGGTCTCCAGCCCATCACAGGGCCACATAGAGACAAACAAGACAAACAACCATTCACTCTCTCACTCACACCTAGGGACAATTTAGAGTTACCAATCAGCCTAACATGCATGTTTTTGGTCTGTGGGAGGAAACCGGAGCACCCGGAGAAAACCCATGCATGCATGGAGAGAACATGAAAACTCCACCCAGAAAGCCCCCTGGACCGGGGTTTGAACCAAGGACCTGCTCGCTGAGAGGCAGCAGCTCTACCAGTTGCGCCACCGTGCTGCCGCCAAAGCTACCAGTACCTGGTTTAAGGACCATGGTATCCCTGTTCTTAATTGGCCAGTAAATTCGCCTGACCTTAACCCCATAGAAAATCTATGTGGTATTGCGAAGAGGAAGATGTGATATGTCACTGAAAATTTTGAAAAAAGTAAATGCCATTTCCTGCATTCCGGTGTATTTTAACTGTTTGTTAAACATCTAGTTTTACCTACACAAGTAAACTTGATTCAATATCTATTTTAGAGCTAATGGCACAAGAAGTGGCCTGACCAACAGCTGATTCAATGAATTTAAAATATTATATATTCAAAGGTGACGATTTGATGCCCACATTAAAACTAAATGACTGTAACTTAGTTGACTTCAAATGCAATAAGATTATCAATGAATGTTTGTGACAAAGGATTTACTGATTATAACAAAGATTCCTTCAAGAAACCTCCCAATATAAATCATAAAACCATAATGACTTCTGCTCATTCTAAATTTGTCAAATGTGAAGGAAAATCATTTTAAAATAATAAACAAGATATATCCTGTAGCCATGTTTCTGCAAAGAAGATTTAAATTTGATGTTGATTTGTGTGTCTTTTGTAAATCAGAAGATGAATCCCTCGAGCATTTTTTTTTTCATGTCAATACAAGTCTTTGGTTAGACATCAGAAACTGGATTAATCTCAAACTTAACATTCCTTCTTTTCATGCTGATGACATTTTACTTTATGTGGATAACTCAAGCTCAGCTTTCTCTGAAGCCATAAATATAGTCGTACTTATAGCAAAGTACCACATTCATTGTAGTAAGAGGAGAGATAATAAGCCTTCCTTCCTGTTTTACGAACAGTTTTAAGTCATACTATAATGTGGCGTGATGCTGCATTACTGCAGTAATCCAGGCAAAAGGAGCCCCAACTAAGTATTCATGCTGTACATGCTCATAATTGTCATGTTCATACTTTTCAGTTGGCCAACATTTCTAAAAATCTTTTTTTTGTTGGTTTTAAGTAATATTCTAATTTTCTGAGATACTGAATTTGGGGTTTTCATTAGTTGTCAGTTATAACCATCAACATTAAAAGAAATAAACATTTAAAATATATCAGTCTGTGTGTAATAAATATAATATACAAGTTTTACTTTTTGAATGGAATTACTGAAATAAATCGTTTTTCATGATATTCTAATTTTATGACCAGCACATGTATATGTAACTGAAACTGGAAATAATAATTCATTGAAATTGAAAATAGATTTAAACATAATTTAAAAAGCCTCAGAGTAAAAGCAGTTTTAATGGAGCTGTTAATTGGGATTACCTGGTCACTTGGGAAATTCTGAAAAAAAAAAAAGACAAATTTAACTAATTATACAGTTTTTTTTATATATTATTTTTGGTAGATGTAATAAATATATAAAAAGATTCAATTATCAGTTTTAAAGTGTACATTTCCCCTCTGTTCCTTAACATTTACACTGAAAATCACTTTTAACAAGTGAAAGTATAGATCTGGGAAATAATACCAACCAGTAAGTCATTAAATTTAGATATGGACATGTACTACTTTCAGATAAGGTTAAAAAGAAAAAAAGATAAGCAAAGTGACATTTGTACCCCATTATTGTCCTAGATTGTGCACCCTGAAGACACTAAAATCCCAGTTTTGACTTGTGACCTTTAAGAAAATTTATTGTGAATCTAATTTAGTTGTGCATTTTCTTTTAAAAGTCATATTTTCACAAACTAACAATTAAACAGTAAAAAGACTTACATGCATTTAGGTGTAAAAAAAAAAGTCAATGGCAATAGTATTAGTGATGGATGATGTTTAAGTGCAAGTTTAACAGTTTTATTCAGCAAAATGTTTTAAAATCAATTACATTTTTGCGTGTTCTTATACTTAATCTTCAGACTTTTTGTTGTACCGACAATAAAGACAACCCGCCACCAAAAAAAATAAAAATAAATTCACTGTAATAAATAATCTGTTGCTCTTCGTTTGAACCCAAATCTACAGGCTTAACGTGACAGTTTATATCTTTTGAAGTGAGGTTCTGTGAGCATGTTATAAACAGTTAATATCTTACCTGTTTTAGAAAGCTCTTTGAACAGACTCAATAAGGAGAAACAAAGATGAATTCTGAGCAGGCTCATGAGCTAACAGTCCTAGCGAGACTTAAGTTGGCTGCTGCCATCTTAAAATAGCTCCAAACTTTAAGACAAAAAAAAAAAAAAAAAAGAAGCTATAATGGTTTTTGAGAACCCTATTTTCTAAACACTTACCATCGGTTTCACTTTACAACACACAATTTACACAAAATATTTAAATTTACACAAAAATAAGCGGCTATTTGAAAGTGTAAACTGCAGCAGCAGCAGCTAGCTGTAGCATTTCCGGTGCAACCTCTGTACTTCTGAAAGAAATTTCACAGTATTTCTCATGGAATTACCTTGAAACAAAACTGATGGTTAGCTCACGGATCAGGTCAGAATCAAACTTTATTCCTCTAATCTATGGTTGTTCAAGGAGCTACCTACAACAGGTAAGATACTAACTGTTCATAACCTTTCTGCAGACGTTCTCCATGAGGAAATCTGCATCGCACAAGTTTCTTTTGCTATCAGCAAGTGGAGAAGGAAATCTCCACACTGAAATGGCACGATATCGTCTTTCCTTGATGCCACCTCCTCCGTCCCTCTCCTCGCTGTGGGACGCTGTGAGCAGGATATTGATCAGAACCACCAGATTCAGTGTTGTGGTCATGCTGACTGTCGGCGCCGGATGTTTCTTGCGTTACTGTGTTTCGGAGCTCGGGGACACAGACAAATGCTTTTAGAGCGGCTGGCATCATTTCCTCTGATAGGTGGGGACTTGGGAGAGTTGTGGTTTTCTTCCTCTTGTCCGTTAATTGTTAATGGCAGAGACTCGACACCCACAGGCTTTAAGATGCACCACTCCCTTCATGAAGGATGATTTTACAAATACATTTATTTGGTAACACCGTGCAAGCTCATTGATACAAATGGAGCAATAAATGATAAATCTAATAACTGCAGCAACTTTGATGATGTATAGATCTTTATTTGAATTTCACCAATGAATAAATGTTTTTTTTTTCCCACTTTAACAAATTTAATTTCATTTATCCAACCATTTTGAACACACACAAATTAAATATATATAATAAAATCCAAAAGTTGACTGTAAACTGCCAGAACACAAGAATTAATGCATCAAAAATGGACACGTTCTACGTTCTAAGTTGTTCTGTCATTATTAGTTTTTTTTATTATTTGCAACTGCTTTAACACATATACATGCATGAAAAAAAAAAAGGTCATTATAAACAACACGGGAATAAAAGAAAAGGAAATGGAGATGCAGAAAGAGAACAGATTTCTTTTTTCTATCTTATAAATGTTTTTTTCACTTTCAGGATTTATATTTAAAAAAAGAAACCTTGAAAACTAAAATTTCATGAAGTTGTCTTAGATTTCCACTAGCCATATAAAACCTCTTGACTACAGATGCTTGGTAAATGATAAAAGCATATAGAGGTTAGGACTGATAAAATAGGATCTTTAGGTCAAATCAAATATTAAATTACCTAATAAAAACATCTTAGAAAGTGAATCGTTTCTCATGGAGCAGATTCTTTTTTAACTCCTTATACTGATCTGTGCCAAAAGTTTGTCCTAATGCAAAAGCTTCATATAAAAAAAATACAAAATCTTATATTAGTTTTAAAAAGTTCTATTTACCGTACTTGCCGCCGTATACGTCGCTTCATCGTATAAGTCGCATCTATTATGTGTCATCGCTGACCACCCGGAAACGTGAGCTGGAGTGCCAAAAATCAATTGGCTGCCAAATGGCGGCTGCGGGAGCATGCACGGGAGGACTTTAACAAGAATTTAACTAGATCAGCATTTAAAAACAATTATTTATTTGTTTGAAACTATAGCAAAGGTGTGTCTCAGTTTAACTTTTCCTTAATAAATGCACTTTAATGGTCAAATCAGCTGCATTTCACCTGGGCAGCGCGGTGAAATGCAGCTGATTTGATGTTCGCTGCAAGACGAAGGTGGCCCTGTGGCAAGCCAAGTGTCTCATTAATAGCCGCTTTTACCTATTAATGAGACACTTGACTTGCCATATAGGTTGATCGCCCTCTAGTGGCTGAACATGGTAATGTTCAATATTTTCCATGTCAGAATGGATGAAATCATCAGACCTCAGCCAAAAACTGGGTTATAAATATGAGGAAAAAACATAAATATGTCACTTTGATGTATAAGTCGCAAGCATGCTAATTTATGCAAAAAACTGTGACTTATACATCGAAAAATACGGTAAATGCATCCAAAATCAGCTACAAAACACGTGTTTCTATTTGATTTGTCATGGTTAACTTTTCCTGGGGGCGTGTCTTTGTGCCTAATATATATATATATATATATACTTGTTTCTTTACAACATACAATAATAAATTGCAATTCTGCAACTGAGTAAAAAGATATGAACTCAACTTTTCAAGTGTTTTTATTTAAGAGGTGCTGCATCAAACCGTACGGCTGCATTGTGACAACACATTAAACAAAGACAGGTCTGCACGCTTCTTGACCGCAGCTTTGATTAAATGTGCAAATAAACCTGACTGATGCTACAAGTTGATGGCTACAAATGTAAAAAAGATCAACTTCATATTAGTTTAATGTGGTGTTCAGGAAGCAGAAAAGTGTTAAATGACAATAATCTAAAGGAAGGAATAAAACAGGACAAAGACTTTTGGTTAAATTAAGCAACTTTTTTTTTTTTTTACTTTAGCTGCCTTTGTCCATTATTTCATTTTGGGATGTGCACGAGTATTTTTACAGTTGATTTCTTGAATGTTGCATTAGTCATGAACCAGTTCAGCACACTTTAAGCAGTTCTTCCGTTTGACTCAGATGCTGCTCGCTGAACTTCCCTCATTCCTGACCACAAATCCAACGATCTGGGCCATGTGGCTTCTTGTATACATTCAGACCACAAGACTTTATGCTGACATGTGCTTGTGGGTTAAAGCTGAGTTGATTTATTTCTTTTGCCTGAATGTCCACAACGCAATCCATCAGATTAATCCAGAATGAAAATCCAGATTAAACATTTTCAAACACAAAGCAACATTATTACATTAAGTTGGCCTTACGTTTACATATTATTTGTTTTCCCAGCATTAAGGAAGGGAAGAAAAGCTGACGCTGTTTGACGAAGTCGTGCGAACGCTGCACTTTAAGCATTTAATGAAGAGACGGACACACGTTGATGTGGGGAGGGGCACCGAACACATCAGCAGACATGTATCGATGCATCGAGAGTGTGCGTCCCCTCGTGCAGCCGAGGTTCCAGTCAGCATGATGCCTTGGAAGGAGCTGAAAAATCAATGCGTGTTCAGCTTCAGTCAGTAAGAGGAGGCTGCCAGCCAAGCAGCCAACGAGCAGAGTTGGACGGATCAATCAGACTGCTCAGGAGCTAATTGTGTCATTAATTATTGATGGTAACAACTGACAGTTATTGACAGCCTGGAACATAACAAACAGTGTGTTCATCTTAACAGAGTGCTTTGGATTCTGTTGGCTTTGCTTCGTTTTGGGCAGTAACAAATTGCAAAAATAAGTCTAATTATATTTCTGTTTCAGAAAGCTCATTGCAACAGTTCATATCAAACATAAACAGATTATCCTGTGCTGTATAAAATGGTGTGGTAGTCTTCCAGATATTTTTATATGCTATTCTAAAATGAGGGTACACATTCAGTGTAAACAAAGCACTTTTATTTACTCAATAAATCTGAGAGTAAACAGATAGCAGTACATTAAATGTGTCATCTTGTTCCCACATGGCTCTTCCATGCTTGTTTTCAGTCACTTCGGCTGTTTTCGTAGGTAAGCAAACACCAAGTAGTTGGCACACAGTCACAGATTTTGCTTACAAATTGTTAACTTCAAGACATGTCCATGTTTTTGTTTCTTTAGCAGTTTCTGGACACTGCAATCATCCTGTAGGCTCTGGAGCACAAGTTAGGAGTCATCAGGACTCTAGAGCGGACAGCGCCTCCACTAAATCAGGAGTCCAGCCCACACAAGACAGACCTGGAGCAATGTGGATATCCTAACTGGAGCTTCCTGGAAGCAGAGAAGAAACCCAAACAGGACTCCAGTCAGCCATCAGGTGAAAAGGAGGAACCCAGACCCAGACCAGTGGTCATTCCGTATGTTGAGGGAGTATCAGAGAAACTGAGACGTTTATTTTCTAAACGCAACGTCCCAGTGGCTTTTAAACCCAAAAATACATTAAAGACTGGTTCATCCCAAAGATCCAGTCCCCAGTTCAGTGTCAGGAGGGTGATCTGTCTTACACTGGGGGAAACTAAACGATCACTGGCCAAAAGGATGGACCAGCACAGAAGATCAACATCATCACAAAGTTTGTTTTCTCAGTCATCCAGGTATATAACAACAAAAAAGGTTGAATCATGTCATCTGGACTTCGTTTTTTTGTTAAAAAAGAAACGTTTCGCCCCTCATCCAAGAGGCTTCGTCGGTCTGAGGCCTAGCCATCTGGTATTACCCAGAAGCCACCCTGACTCTTGTGTTTCAAGCCTGCCTCAGATACCCCTGAAGTCTGGCCTTTTCACTAATGGTTTCAAAAACACAAAGTTTGTTTTCTCAGTCATCCAGGTATATAACAACAAAAAAGGTTGAATCATCAACATCATCAGGTCAGAACTCTGTGGTCTACACTCATCTGCAGGCCAGAGGTCGCTCGTTCAGGGATGAAGGTGTTCACATCCTGAGGAACGTTGGTTTGAGAGAGGAGTAAAGGAGGTCGTCTTTGTGAAAAGAACTCATCCATCATTAAACAGGGGTGGAGGCCTCTGTGTTCAACTGTCCCCCTCTTACAATGCTGTTATTGCTATCAGCCCCCTCTGAATAGCAAGTGGTCATCAGGACACTAACGACCAATTGTTAGGGCTCTAACGATCCACTGTTAGGCTGATGGTCCTCCTTTTGATTGTGAATAGCTGGTTCTGGTTGTCAGCAGCAAACTGGTTGACCCACTATGATAAGGTGCTATTTTTGCAAGACTGACAAAGTTTTTTGGATAAAAGACAAAACGTTTCAACAGACAAGAATCCGTCCGGAGGACCTGAGTTAACCTTGTTAGACAAATATGTTCTTATTTTTAGTATTGTACCTTGTTTTGTATGGCAGTTCAATTTTGTTGTTTTTATAACACTATTGGTTTTAATTGCTTTTATTGTTGTTTATTGTAGCCATATGTTGTGTCTATAACGGGTCTCTCTTGAAAATGAGTCCTCATGACCCAATGAAATTACCTAAATAGAGGTTAAATAAATCAAAATAAATGTTTGTGTGTGTGTTTTACACTTCTTTTTTTATTTTTACAAAGATTGTGCTTTTTATACGTTTCGACTACAACAATTGTGTGTGTGTGTGTGTGTGTGTGTGTGTGAATGTCATTTATCAATTCTTAGGGAGTTCATCTTTGTGATGGACTAAACAAAAATTAAAAACATAAAGACAAAAAAAAGTAATAATAAAAAAGAGCTGCAAACACATGCCTGTCAGAAATGATCAATGTAGCTGTTTCTTTGCATGCGTCTGTAGAAGGCTTCATTGCATCCTCTGTGGCTGCTATCAAGCTGCTGGTGAGCACATTTTAAAAATGTTTTTATGTTCTAACACTATTTTAATTACACATCAATCAGATTACAAAAAAGCATAGCAGCTGCAATTAGGGTGATAAGCAACGTATTAGTTGCACGTGACAAGAAACAACGTTGTTCAACTTTTTTTATCGATGTGTCAAAATCATTTGGCACTGTTGATCGTAGCATTTAAAAACAGGATTCTTCAGTCAGGACTCTGAGAAAGTGGTGGCATGGTTCTCAAACTACCTCAGTAAAAGAACTCAGCGCATAAAATATAAAGGTCTGGGTTCAGAAACCATACCATACCATTTTATTTATAGAGCACTTAAAACAGCGACAAGGCCAACCAAAGTGCTGTACAGACAGAACAACAGGTAACACACCGAGCAAAATACAAAATGAGGTAAATCAGAATATAGACAAAAAAACGATGCAGATAATGACGACAAACCAGTGTGGAGCGTACAGGATCAAACACAGATCATCTGGTGTTGAAAGCTACTGAATAGTAGTGAGTTTTTAAACAGGATTTGAAAACCGAGAGGGAGGGGGCCTGTCTAACAAGCAGAGGTAACTCGTTCCAGAGTCTTGGTCCTGCTACAGAGAAGGCCCTGTCACCTCTGCGCTTAAGACGAGTTCCTGGAACTGTGAGGAGCAGCTGGTCCACTGACCTCAGGGAGCGTGGTGGGACATACGGTTGTAGCAGATCAGAGAGATGGGGGGAACTGTTCAGTGATTTGTAGACATACAGAAGTATTTTGAACTTGATTCGAAGGTGAACCGGTAACCAGTGCAGTGAGGCCAAAACTGGTGTAATGTGCTCTCTTTTGCTTGTACTGGTTAAAAATCGGGCTGCTGCATTCTGGATCAGTTGTAGTCATGCAATGGAGGTCTGACTGATACCAAACAGGAGTGAATTGCAGTAATCAAGCCTAGATGTAATGAATGCATGTATTACTGTCTCCAGGTTCTTTTTGGACAATATGAGCTTCAGTTTAGACAGCCGCCTCAGTTGGAAGAAACATGATTTAACAATCATGTTTACATGATTGTTAAGTTTCAGGGAAGGGTCCATTATCACGCCCAGATTAGTGACTCTTTGTTTTTCTGACAGGGTTAGAGCGGAGAGGTCGATACAGTGGTTTGTGATTGTGTCGTTGGGAGGGAACAACATGACTTCAGACTTCTTTTCATTGAAACTTAAGAAGTTTAAAGCCATCCAGTCCCTGATGTCAGCCAGGCAGTTGAGCAGCGGTTGAATAGAGCATGTACCATTGTGTCTTAGGGGGAAGTAAATTTGACAGTCATCAGCGTAGAAGTGGAAGGGCATGTTGTGTTTCCGGAAAATAGCACCAAGCAGCAGCAGGTATAAAGAGAATAGGAGGGGACCCAGGATGGACCTCTGCGGAACCCCCCATTTAAGCTCTGCCGCTGCAGAACTAAAATCCTTGATGGAGACACAAAAGGATCTGTCAGTGAGGTAAGATCTGAACCAATTGAGGGCTGACCCTGTGACGCCCACCCACTGCTCCAACCTAGCAATGAGGATCTCATGGTCGATGGAGTCAAAGGCGGCTGTGAGGTCCAACAGGACAAGCAGCACAGAATCACCAGTAACAGTGGTTAAGAAAATGTCATTAATGTAGTATGACATATGCTGGATATATTCATACATTTTTCACGAGTTCTTCATCT
>NC_056517.1:25154823-25184966 GCF_014905685.2 Nematolebias whitei
CTCTACTCTGATTATCTGCTGTAAAGATTAAACATGACATTTCTTCTCAGTAAACATTTTAGTTGACCGAAGTTCGACCTTTAACATACTTACAAATTTGCTCATTGAAGACAGAAAAATCAAGAAATGCATATTAACCTGATTTCTTCTTTGAATGAGGAATAAAAATCATTACTTACTGTTTATGTAAATAAAATGAGTAGTTCTCTTCAACCTGTAAACATTGAGTGAACTAACACAATTTGATTATCAAACATTTGTAAAATAGTAATGATCATAGAGAATTGTCTTTTCTACTTGATTACTTCAAGAAAGAAAGTCTCCAGATGGCTCAAACTGTATTTCTGGATGCAGATCTATGAAATAACAGTCGCTGTCCATCTGGTCAGTTTTGACATAGGCCTAGTCCACTACATTAAAAACCTTCAATAGGGCAGTTTCAGTGCTGTGGAGAGGTTTAAAGCCAGACTGGAATAGTTCTAAGATGGCGTGATCCTCCAAGAAGTACTTCAACTGGGACTCGACTATTTTCTCCAGTAGTTTAGAAACAAATGGGAGTTTGGAGACAGGCCGGTAGTTGGAAACAAGTGAGGGGTCAAGGTTTGGTTTTTTCAGGAGAGGCTGGACAACAGCATGTTTAAAGGTTTTTGGCACCATGCCAGTGGATAAACTACTGTTTACTATAGCCAGAATGGACGGACCTAGAGTTGGAAAAACCTCCTTTAGTAGTCGAGGGTGGACCACATCAAAGGGGGAACCAGAAGGTTTCAAGCTGCACATGACCTGCTCTAGAGAAGATAGAGTGATGGTTCAAAATGGTCAAAAGGAGCTACAGATTGAGGTGGGATGGATGGGTCATGAGTTGGAGGGGAAATGAGAGCCCAGGTGGTCGCAATTTTTTCCAAAAAGAAATGTAAGAAGTTCTCGCACAGCTCAGTCGAGGCTTCCAGAGGTGATGTTTCAGTGAGGTGGAGAACAGATTTTAGGGTGGAGAAGAGGACACGTGGGTTGTGAGAGTTTGAGGTTATGATATCAGAAAAGTATTTGGATTTTGCAGCTTTTACTGTTTTCTGATAACGGCGCCAACTCTCTTTAAGTATTTGAAAAGAGACCTGCAGCCTGTCTTTCCTCCATTTGCGCTCCGCCCTCCTACATTGCTGCCTAACGGCCTTGGTGACGTCACTCAGCCAAGGTTCTACTCTGAGTTTTGATTTTTTGGTTTTAACAGGTGCAACATGATCCAGAGCCTTTAAGCAGACAGAGTTGAACTGGGATGTCAGCTCCTCAGTGGTGGTGAGAAACACCGGGGGCTGAATGATCATTTCAGAGTTATAAACATCTGTGAAACGTGTAGCAGTGAAGTGGTTAATGGTCCGGCTACTACATGCAGGAATGCACGACTTAGGAGTTAGATGGGGGAGGGTGAACTCAAACCGGATTGGCATGTGGTCTGAAAAAACATTATCACCAATTTCAAGATTACCAACAGTCACATCACGAGTTAAAACAAGGTCCAATGTATGTCCACGCTCTTGGGTGGGACCGTTTACATGCTGCGTTAGATTAAATGAGTCCAATAATTCTAAAAAGTCCTTAACCAAGGACTTCTCCTGACAGCACACATGCAAATTAAAGTTCCCAATAATGAAAACATGATTATATTTTGGTGTGATTTCAGCCAAGAAATCAGAAAACTAATTTATGAAATCCTTAGATCCAGGTGGGCGGTAGACGAGTGCGCATAAAGTCGAAGGCGAGTGGCCGAGTTCAAAGATGCTCAGCTCAAAGCTGGCGCGGGAAACTGGGATGGGCAGTTGTTTACAGTCAAAAGTTGATTTGAATATTGTTAATAATCCACCACCGCGCCGGCCTGATGGCCGCGGGGCGTTAAAATACAAACAGTTCGGTGGCAATAATTCTGTCAAGGCGCTGGACTCTCCCGGAGACATCCATGTCTCTGTGATGCAGAAAAAGTCCAACTCGTGCTCTTGAAAGTAGTCCCTGAGGATAAAAGTTTTGTTGGTAACAGATCTTGCGTTGACCAAACACATTCGGATATTGTCCAAAGTGGAGCCAGCAGCGGTGGAGTTCGCGCGCATCAGTGGCCTCAGGTTTTCAATAACAGCCCCTCCGGGTCGGCCCGAGCTGCGCACCGGCCGACAACTCCCGTTGTTTACCTGGTCCGGGCACACGGGAAGCTGGCGATGGAAACCATGACCACCGACTGAAGAGGAAGATGCAGCGCGCAGGGCTTTGAGCTTTACCAGCCGCCCAGCACGTTTTCCCCGGCGTCTGATGCAATGTCTCCGGGCAGGGAAGTGAGGAACCCAGCCGAGGTAAACAGGCACGTCCACCAGCAGGGGGTAGGAGGGGTCCAGAGGTACGCTCATATTGGTCCAAATAAGCGACATCGGTGACAGAAAAACGAAGATCCAGAAGCTGTTGTCGGTCATACACCAGCAGCGAGCTTATGTCCCAGATAAAAAACGAACAAAACATAAATAATCCGAACACCATCAGCAGAGGTGGATTGCAAGCCATGTACACGGGAGCCATCTTACCGGAAGTAAGAAACCACCACAGTACATAAGTGAGTACCACAGGGTTCTGTTCTTGGTCCTCTCCATTATTTATTATTTGCTGGTGAAGATTCTCAGTCATCCAGGACATGGTAAATTCAAAAAAGTTCAAGACAAAAGCAAATGGACTTCATTTTGTAACAGAAGACGTTTTGCTTCTCATCCAAGGAGCTTTCTCAGTTCAAAGAACGGAGTGTGGGGTTCAAGTTTTAAAGCTGAGCTATGCTAGATACATATGCAGATTGCCCTATCACTCCTCACAATAGGGGTTCATTGGGGTTTTTGTTAGCCTGAGACACAGAGGATCCACTCTGGTCACATGGATGAAATTCCTGATAGGTGTGAAAATGACTGCTGCATAATAGGTTTATGAAAGCTGAACTCTGAGACCTCCTCCTCTGTTTAAAGATGGTTTCTCTTGTTTTACATAAATGGCTTCCTTCAACCCCCAACCATCTGTCTTCTCGGTCCAAAATGCGTTTATATCAATGATTTGGGTCTAAATGCGTCTGATGCTGATTTGCACTTCTATGCTGATGACATAGTTCTTTACTGCTGTGGATGAACTCTTTTTCAGGCTGTTGGATCACTGCAGAAAGCCTTTGATGCCGTCCATTTTTCGTTACTTCAGCTGAAACTTGTTGTAAATGCAAACAAGACTAAGCTAATGTTGTTTTCCAAGGCCAGGAAGAAAGCACTCTTGATTCCTTCCTTCTGACCACGCTCAAAGGAACTAAAATAGAGCGGGTACATGTTTATAAATATATAGGAATTATGATTGATGACTCTTTACTTTCCAGCCACATGTGGAGAAACTGGTGGCAGCTGAGAGTAAATTTGGGTTTTCTTTTGATGTGAAAAAGCGACTAGTTGCTAATACTTTCTGACGTGTATTGGATTATAGATATTTTTTGTATATGAATGCGTCCGCTCAGTGTTTGCGAACGATTGACACTGTTTATTATGTCTCTGTGAGGTTCATTACAAAGTGCAAGGCATTCACGCAGGACTATTTGATGCCTGTTGTTCTGTTTGACTGAACTGAACTGGGTAAAAAGGCTTTTGTCCATTCTGCACCTGCTACATGGAGTACACTGCAGAAAGACTTGAAACTGACAGTTAATTTCATTGGACACATATATAACGCTACAATTGTACCTGTTGTTCCTAATTTTCATTTATTTTTAATTTATTTATTGCTGTTTTTAAGGTTTTTGATGTTTAAATGTGTCAAGGATGTGATGTTAACTTTTGCTCTGCATCTTTCAGTAAACTTTCATTTTGGGTATACGGTCTACAATGGTCTTGGTTGCTACAATAAAACCAGCTAGTGTGAATTATAGAGTGACAATGAGAAAATCAGGGTTCAGGGTAAACTTTTTTCTGCTTTAAAGAAAATATGTGTTTCAATAAATTACGCCGAGTCTATCAATTTGCATAAATCACACAAATCTCTGGAGTCAAATGTCACAAAACTGCCACCGAAGACCTTTGTGACATCCAGCACAGAGCTGTTCCACGTCCAAGCATGGACATGAGCATATAAAAGAGGAAAACGTTAGTTGAGACATTTACAGCAGGTCTGCTTTTTACTCTCTAAAGGCAGAAAACAGAATTATTTCAGGATTAATAAAATACTTACTTTATGCTGTTCTTTTGACAACAGTGTAACAAATCATATGTAATGTTCCGTTCAACTGATGAGTCAGATGGCTACCCTTCCTTAGATAAATAAAGTTACTAATTTATTTTTTATGTACTGTATATGAATGTTTTTGTTCATTGCCCTGAGATACAGTAACTTCTGTTGTGACTATAAACTGAAGTGATCAGTCCAATTCAAGATGGTCACCTTGGCTTTAACACAATTTATGTTTCCTGTGGGGACCCCTGACAAGGGAAGGGTTGAAATAAAAAGGTCATTACTAGCAAACCAAATTTTAGTTCAATATGTGACTGAATTAAACCAGATCGTAGGCTAAAAAATAAAATACAAGGTGACATGAATAAGTAAGTCCGAACAAGTGAGGGACCTTTAAAATGGATATCAAGAAACAAAAACTGAAAATATATAGTGCATCCTCAATATGGCCAGTAGAGGGCAGCAATGGCTTTACATAAACTTTTATTTGCTTTTAATTTTGTGTTTTGTATAATAAGTTACTTTTAAGTATTTGCTTACACTTTATTTATTTAACAAATCACATCGAAACATATTTGGGGGCCAATAAAATATTTAAAATGCTTCCTTGCAATACTTTTTCATAAACAAAGCAAAAGTTTCAGAGGCAGCTGTACTTGGTAAACGTAAAATGACCTTTTTTATTTAAGACAATAAGCTGCAGCAATACAAAACTGCACAAATAAGACAAAAATAAGTGAGTATTTAGGGAAGAATAATGAGAATGAAAAGTGTTTTAAATTTTCTGCTAACCTGAATGTTTATTAAAAATGACGTATCAGAAAACAAATGCATTAGGAGGTTTAATAACGATAATCATAAACACAAGCGTCAAAGGGCAGAAAGTATTTTACAGAACGAAGGGAAGAAAACATCTGGAGTTGTAAAACAAACCAAACAATTAAATATTAACTATAGTTCTAAAATAGGAAATATTACCGCCAAACTTTCTCTTTGTTACCAGATAAGTTATATCAAGAAATATCTATTAAAATGTATAAAATTACTATTTTCTTTTTGTTTATACATTGATGTATTTATAAACATAAATTATTAATTAATTAAACAAGTTTAAAAATTTAAAGTCCTTGGTTTTGATTGAAAATAAACTATCCTCCTCATGGCCAGCAGGGGTCAGTGTTTACCCACTTTGTCGTCTCTCCTCTGTTTGACCCTCAAACTCCATGTAAAAAGGTAACTTCATGTTTATGGGACCAAAGTTCTTCCAGCAGGATCATAAACCTCTCACATTTAGAGGCTGACTCATGATGACTCATGACTCATATTAATTTAATTAAATTCTCTCTGATTTTAGTGGTTCAGACAGAATTGATATTCTGGATTTTTATACATTATAATTTTTTTCCCCTTCCTGTTCGGAACAGCTCTGTTTCTGTGGCCTGCCGACCTCGTTGGTATTTTTGTAAACACACTGGCTCTCCTCTGAGTCGTGTGTGGTTTTAAACTAGGCGATGACGTCACAACGGGTGTTGTGCCAAAAGGGGGTGGCCTGTTGAAACCAACCAGCCTCCACGGGAGCGCGCACGCAGGCTGTTACGCTTTAGACAAGAGTCAAAACTCCTTGAATTAAAAACAGCCGTGCATTTTACACCCAGGACTTCAAGTGTGTCCTGTCTGAATTTATTTATTTATTTTAATTTTTTTTCTTTCATATCTTTATTTAGAACTTTACTTCAATGACAATAGTAAAAAATAAAAAATTAAAAAAACATATCAAAGGAGAAAAAGGAAGTAAACAACAACAATAATAATAATAAATAACAAAATAAAATACAGAAATAAATAAATATGATGATTTATAAATAAAGTGGTATGGTATGGTATAGATGTTTCTGGATAAAGCTTACAGAATGAACATGAAATATTAATATCAGCTTTATATGTCAGAAGAAAGTGTTTGGGTTGGATAAAATATATGATTTAATTTAAAATAAACTTTGTTGACTTTATTAGTGAGAAGAAAAAAAAAATTGCGGGAGAGACCAGACTTTTTTCCAATTAAGATTCTGCACATGTTCCAATAAGAAACACAAGATGGAGATGAAACCAGATTTTCTTGAAATAAAAAACAAAACAAAATGGATTTTGGAACTGACGCCTTTTAGTTGAGTTGAGAAGCAGAGCTTGAGCAGACTGCTCAGGGTCAGGAGGACTCAGAGACTGGATAGAAGAGAAGTCAACATCTTTAAACAACATGAGCAAACCAGATGGGATAGCATCAAAGACAACACTATATTCTCTTGGAGTGACAGGAACCTTGTTCTGCCTGAATTTAACCGCCTCTTAACACAATCATTATGACGTCACATCAATAATACAAAGAAACGTAGAATAATTTGATCGTGCATCACAGACCTGTGTGAGAATGGATCAAGTTTCTGAAACACAATTAACACAGTTTCCTTCACTTACAGCTGCAACACATACATGTTTACCAAAAGCCTCAGTGTGGACGTAATGAACTGATAAAAATACAAAACGCTTGAATACAATGCATTTTACTCACCAGATGTTTCATTAGTACAACGCTGAAAGTTGAATCTGCTCTGATGTTTTCTGGCACAAGTTTTACTTCGCTTTAGGGTGAGAGGTTTGCTACAGGTGTTCTAGAGTCGACCAGTCCCATCTCTGACCGTCCAATCAAGTGACGTGCTGGTGTTGTTGAAGACCTGCTAGAAGGCCCAGTGTCACCAGCTCAACATCTGGTTGGTCAAAGCAACGGTTGAATTTGTTTTAACCTACATACGCCTGCACTGTTGACTCTGAAGGCCTCGAGGCAGATTTATTTAAGCAACGCATGATGGTTAAAATAAAGCTCTATATAAACACATGCTGCTGGAAGATAGATGCCCAACCAGGAGAAAAGTTATGAAATGAAGAGAACAATTCTGAATAATTGTAATAAATAGAAACATACTGTAAAATCATATTACCCATCCTGAAGAACAACCCTTCAAAGTCAATGCTTTCAACAGATTATAAGAGACTGATGGTCCAGAGCATTTTGAGGTTTTTCAGTATTTGAATGATTCAGGCAAACTAGACAGAATCGAAAGACACAATTTGTTTTTATATTTGAGCATTTATTGAGTTACATTTATCACATTTCAGTTACGTCACAGTTTATTTCCAAATACAAGCAAGGTTAATATAAATAAATCACCAGAACCTTGTTCATTTTAAAATAATAGTGTAGAGTTGAAATGACCCTTAACAAAAAGTACTACATTTGAAGTTTATTTTTGCAAGTAAGTTAAATATATCAAGTATACTACACACCATACTTGTAGTGTACTAGAAGTATACTGATTTAATACTTGTTTGGAGTCAATTGGGACATTTTTATACTATTTTTAAGTATATCATATAAAGTTTATAAAAGTAAACTTCAAGTACACTTCCTCATTTTTAGTGTAAATTAAGTATTTGTAGTACACTTAAATAAACTACTTTTTGCTAAAGGTAGACGATATTGAGAGCAAACACTTCAGACTGACACAAAGAAAACATTGTTTTTTTTAACAAACAAAACAAAAACACAAAGTCAATAAATGGTAAACAGAGACACATTTGGTATTTGAAGATTCTTTATTGTCATTCACGCCACATGCGGTACATGTGGTGGAACGAAATGATGTACACAGGGTCCCAGCTACATCCAACAATAAATGTAAAAGAAAAACAGTAATAAGATTTAAGATATGAACTAAGAAAAACATCAGCTAAAAATACTATATAATAATAATAATAATAATAATAGGTTATATAATCCTGATCATACAAAAAATTTTTTTTTTGTCTTTATTAAAAAAAAAATACAAAACGTAATATAACAAGGTATTCAACAAAAAAAAACAAGTTAACAGTTGATATGATAAAAAAAAAAAACTGAGCAGAAATTATGAATAGAAATATAATTAACAAAGAAAATGAACAATTTATAAAAGTGTTAATATCGTCAAATCCCAAGACTCTTCCCGTGACGAACTGGCTGCGCGCGCTCCCGCAGCGGCGGATCACTTTTTGGCAGGCCAGCACTTTATGGCACGACACCGGTCCCATTTTGAGCACAACACCCATCTGCCAGGCCCACACACACACTGGCAGCGGCGGCTCCAGCCTCGGGGAGGGTCCCCCGAACAGACGCGGTCTGATTGAAGCGCAGCTAAAAAAAACACTTCTCCACCGGCGGGGACGCTTCCAGAGCAGAGACAACTCACGGCCCCCCCACCTCACCACCCCCACCTCGAAGATGACTAGTAGGAAAGATGCGCCGCTCTGAAAGCTCCTTTGACCTTCGGTTCTTCTCGGCAGCAGCGCCGAGGCTTCGCGACGCCCCCGCCGCGGAAGGAGCGCGCCGGCTCCACTGACGCAGGTGCTCCGGCTGCGTTATTATCACGCGCCGCCGCTAGCCTTTGATTTCCCCGACTAATCAATCAAGACCGCGGCAGATGCGCCTGGCTCTGTCAGCCCGGCTCATACTATGGTGGAGTTTCCATCTCTCAGCCCTTACTGGCCTCTCCTCCGGTTCCTGGTGCCTCTAGCTATCACCAATGTTGCCATCGACCTCGGGGAACAGGTAATGATCAGTTCAGCTCCATGTTTTTGGGTTTTTATTTCGCCTGCGTCGGAGAGAAGCAGTTTGTTTTATGCATCATTTAGAGAAGGAAGGCCCAAGTTATACGTTGCTGCTCCATACAGACGTCACTGCTGCAAATAAATTCAGTGATATATATATATATATATATATATATATATATATATATTGTTTTAAATTTTGACATTACCTGCCTCCTATTAGTCCATATATCAAAATCCAGGAACATTTGTGTTCTGTCTGTAATCATTATAGTCGTGTTCTGTTTTCTGGGGCCCTCTTTTAATAAGAGTCCTGGTCACGCGGTGTGGAAACGTCTAAAAACACTGAGATGTCAGGATTATGCTTATGTAATGTTAGCTGGTATAAATAGAACAGTCCTGCAAATGATGACAGCTGTGCTCCTCCGAGTTATTGGAAATTACTCTGCGCTGTTATTTTAAAGCAGCTAAAGTTCAAAATGTGACAACCCCCCTTCTTAAATGCACATGCAGATAATCCTTGAGTATGCATAGAACCTACGGTTTGCTCTGAGATAACAAAGACAGAGTCACTCTGCCTTGCTGAACTTATCTTTGTCTCTGTTCCCACCCTGTAACGTCTGCAGGCGCTCAACAGGGGCATAGCCAGGGTCAAAGAGGATACGGTGGAAATGCTGGCCAGCTATGGCTTGGCTTACTCCCTGATGAAGTTTTTCACTGGCCCCATGAGCGACTTTAAGAACGTGGGCTTGGTGTTTGTCAACAGCAAGCGGGACCGGAGGAAGGCCGTGCTCTGCATGCTGGTGGCCGGGGTGGTCGCCTTCGTCCTCCACATCTTGATAGGTGTGTTTTAATGGGATGACGCCCTGTCCTTAAACATGAACCTCAAGTTGCATCTGAAACGTCAGAATAAATACACGTTTTGTTTATTTTTCCTCTAGCTTACACAGATTTAGGATACTACATCATTAATGAGCTCCACCAAGTGGATGAATCTGTTGGGTTAAAGACGAGGAAGGCGTTCCTTTACCTGGCTGCGTTTCCTTTGCTGGATGCTATGGTGAGCAGCTTTAATCCACAGCACAATGAATTTTTAACACATGACCTAGAAATAGTTGTTTTGGTCCTGTGGCGTGTTGGTTTAAAGTCTAAGCTCGTCTGCCTGATAAGCTGTGGTGGAAAAAAAACTTGCCCAGACTGGTTTTTAATGTTTTAGATCAAGCTTTAATTAGTCCCTCTGTGCACGGTTCGGTTTCCAGGCATGGATCCATGCAGGGATACTTCTCAAGCACAAGTACAGCGTCATCGTCGGCTCTGCTTCCATCTCCGACGTCGTGGTCCAGGTAATAAAACGTATTTGATTTTAATTCAATGCGTTTTGGACTATTCTGATTGTACCATTGCTGTCTCCCCCCCCCCCCCCCCCCTGCAGATTGTGTTTGTGTCCATTTTCCTGCACAGTAATGTGGAATGTGTGGAGCCTCTACTCATCCCGATCCTTTCGCTCTATATGGGCTCCTTGGTTCGGTTCACCATTGTCGGAATCGGTTACTACTGCAACATCCACGACAACATCCCAGACTCCAGTGGACTCGATGTGGGGGTACATGTTAGCTCTTTCTTGTTCAGCGGAGGGGGGAGGGAATAACGGAGGATTTTCCAGCTTCACCAGCCAAACCGAAACTCATAAATCTGATTTTAGTTTTAATTTAAGGAAGTATGTTTATAGAATTTTAACGATTTAACAATTCTAACAGTAAATAAATTGTTTTCTTCTACCATTTTATGCAGAACTCAACCACAGCTTGCTTTAAAATGAAGTATTTCTAGGAAACAAAGTTGTCCTGTAATATGGTGCATTTTGAGCTTTGCAAAAAAAAAAAAAAATAAAGGGATAAAATTGTTAGGAACCTATATAAAATCTTATAAAAGAAAAACTGTTGTTTTATTTCAGATGGGCTATATTTCTAGGATACTCTTTGTAGATGTCCAGTGACACAAACAAAAAGTTTAGTCCGTTTTAAAAAAAAAAAACACATTTTTACTGCAATAATTTTAATATGGATGCGTTCATTTTCAGTTGAACTACAAATGATCATTTTTACGTTTTTTAAAAATGGTTCATGGAGCGGGGAAAAGTGGAATCAACAGGTCAGGCCTTTAAAAAAACAAGAAAACTGAGAGCAGCTCTAGAAACAATAATGAAAAGAGTTTAAATTAGGGGTGCACGATATTATCGGCATGGTATCGTATCGGCCGATACTAGCGATAAAGTTAAAGATCGGACGCAGGCCAAATTGACAACGACCATGCAGAATAATGTATTTTACTTCCACAGCAGAGAAAGATATGTAGTCTCTGTAAGTAGGTCTAGGTGGGGGAAATATCGGTATTGGTATCGGTTACAGGCCAAATAAGTTTTAACATCTCGGCCAAAAATACAATATTGTGCATCTCTAGTTTAAATATAATAACTTATAATTTGTGCGACTGTGCAGGGCGACGCCACCATCAAAAAGATGCTGAGTTTCTGGTGGCCTTTGGCTCTCATCTTGGCCACTCAGCGCATCAGTCGACCCATCGTCAACCTGTTTGTGTCCCGCGACCTGAAGGGGACAACAGCTGCAACAGAGGTGGGCGCATTAGAAACTTTGTCTTCATCAATTTAATTTTTTTTTTTAAAGAAATTAGGTTTTATTCTAACACCTAAGCTGGAATTACAGAAGCACAAGATCATAGAGAGGTTAGATATTTAGGTGAATCAAATGGATTAATTTTCCATTCTAGTTATTGCAGATGATGTAAGGTAACACCCCCTCCCCTCTCCCTGGAGCTTTCTGGCCTACAGAGATCCCCCCCCCCCCCACACACACCAACTAGTGGAGACAATACAAAACTGTTTACCAGAAAGTGCTTTCCAGTTCAGACAGCACAAGCTGCTGCTGGTGGTTTGGGTGAATCACCTCGTACATGTGAAACTCGGCATGAAAACATTTTTTTTTTTCGTTTGCACGTCTCTTCCTGACGCTGCATGTTGTTGCTCGCATCACGATCGTAAACGTGAAAATTAAGGGAAAGTGAGAGGCGCATGTGCTGCTTCCTTAAGCTGCTGTTATTCTTCTGTCTGTGTAGTGTGTTTAAAGTGACGAGCGAGGTGACTTCTACATGTCGTGTGTTTGTCATTCCAGGCCGTCGCCGTGCTCACAGCCACATATCCTGTCGGCCACATGCCCTACGGCTGGTTAACTGAACTCAGAGCAGTTTATCCTGCGTTTGACAAGGTAAACGAGCCGCTATGGTTTTGTTGTACCCCATCGCAGAGCGAATATGGGATTCTGAAAGACCCTCTGTTAGTCTAGTGAGCAAAACCGCTTGGAAAAAGTAAGTGAGGGACTTGCATCCATTTTGGTGAACAAAAATCCAAGATGGCGACCATCATCATACATTTATACTACCCATTCTGATTTGAGGAAATCATGCTTTTTAGTTTTTATATCGCTTAAAAGTAGTTTCTTAAAAATGACTGGGGTGGCTGAAGATTAATCTATGGTGACCAAGGCCACCACTGGCCACCCCCTGGCTCCACCACTGCACCTGATTGTGGCTAAAATTGCTCCCTCCATTCGCTAGGATCCATCACTCTACGCCGCCTCAAACCTTATACACAGTATTACTGCAACCAGTTGAATATCTTGCACTAAAAACATTAATGTTGACTTGTTCCACCCCAGAAAAACACTCATCTCGAACTACAAACATTCACTATTCAAATCCCTCAGCAACAGGGACTTTAAAGTACCGCTGGTTTCTGTGGTAATGGATTATACATTTTTGTTTGGCACTAAAGAGCTCTTTTTGCCTACAGAACAATCCCAGCAACAAGATGAATGTGGGCTGCCCCGTCAACAAGTCGCACATTAAAAAGTTCACATTCGCCTGCCTGCTTCTGGCACTGACGGTAAGACGAGACTCACCGCTTCTTTTTCTTCTCGCGCATGATTTTTATCAGTCAAGCTCTCAACACATGGGTTTATTTTAGTTGTTTAAAGAGCTCAAGCTTGGTTTACTGTGTCACTTTGTTGAAATATTTATTGGATGGCTCAAATATCTGACGCAGCTGACGTTTGTAGACTAAAACGCTTGATTTACGAAAAGCGTGTGAAATTTCAGATATAGAAACGCTCAATGTTTTTGAAACGATGCAGAAGTTTTGAGCTAAAATAAACACTTAATCCAACATTTTAGTGTAAATAATTTAAGCCGATCAGCATACTTGGTGTCTCATAATTAAGGATTTGCTTGTATCTCAGTGCAATGATAATAAAGTTTATTCTAATCTGCTATTTCCCTGCTTGTTTAATCTTTATAGTCAGTTAACACATTTGGGAGCATGACGGCTGACTTTTGTACTCATGTCATATCTGCATGCTTACAAACTAAATCCGGACAGTAGTCGATAGTTTTAAAGCTTTATTTCAGCATTTTATAATGCTCTGCTCACTGACAGGAGCTAAAGTCTACACAGATAGGACTGGTCAGCACTTTCACTCACCACAGATGAACAGAAGCAACCAGGAAGTTTGTGGCTTCATGTAGATCTGTGGTCAAATGACTTCATTTAAGCTATTTAGTTTGAAATGAAAAGAAGAAACACAAACTGTTTCTTAAACTTGTAGCCACACTGGTGAACTGATATATTATTGATCAACGTTACTAGTTTAGAGTTTAAAACTGAGCCACGATTTGCTCTGATAGTAGCTGAGAGTCGTCCTCAGCACCAGCTTCAATGGCAAAGAGGAAACATGGTTTACAGTAGAGTGTTGGCATTCAACATGGCAGGCCTTTTAAGGAATGCTTCATTATTTTTACTGTCCTTGACTGAAATGTGAATACCAGTAATACTTGTACTGGTAGTTCTTTGCACATCTTCATACATTTCAAAAATGTCCCAGCAGAAACCTTTAGCTCATCAGCCTCCGTTACCTTGGGGATCACGTTGGGGAAGTTTCTACTTATGAGGATTGTTTTGGATTCCAGACAAAATTTGAAACCGTGCAAAAACTCTGGAAAATTTTATTCAAGCACACACCCTGGCAGACACACGGGGTTCTTTTTTTTTTTTTAAAGATTGACTCAGCCAGTCTAGATTGGTGCAGGAACTTGTCCCACATGAACTGAGTGCTTTCGTAAGCATAAATTAAGACCTTTCAGTGTGCTCCAACAGCCGAATGTAGTTTTTCATCTTGGTTTTAAGTGACAGAAGTAAAATCCTTACTAAAGTCTATATTAAGTAACATAAAATACACTTAAAGCCACTTTTCTTTAACGTGCTGCATGTTGGTGTGCACGCAGCCAGTCTCTCGTCACATTAGTCCCTGATGCGTCGCCTCAAGGTGAATTCTGTGAGCAGCCTTTGCCCCAGTTCACTGTCTGAACAGCTTCAATACGACAAACAGGAAGTCTGTGGCAAAAGTTGGTTCTTGTTGGGAGTAGGAGAATAATGGCACAGCTGATGTGGAATCTCAAGGCTGTAAGTGTGTGTGTGTGTGTGTGTGTGTGTGTGTTTGTGTGTGTAACGTTGCATAACAAACTGATAACTAGGTATGTGCGCTGAACACAATCTTTTTTTTTTTTTGGAACTTGCTGTGAATACACTTGAAGTATTTTCGTAATAAAAACAGCTAAGGGATGTATTTAACTGGAGAAGTGAATAATTGGGGACTGCCTGCAGGCACGTTGTCGTTATCCACCTGATTTAGGGTTTCTTAACTTTATATCGTACTCTTCAATCAACTTTAACGCACCCTGAACCACAATGTGTCCTCCCACAAATTTTATATCAAAACGGCTGGCTCGGCACTGTAATGTGTGCCATTACTTTCATTGGCGTTTTGAGTTACCATGGCGACGTAATTTGCAAACAAAGACGCCACTTTTCTCATTCACAATGCCTGATGGAATTCAAAAGCTTCTAACGGCTATAAGTCAGTTGTTTGAGATATCGAGCTGAAATTTGCTCTGGTCGTATCTGAGAGCGAGTTTTCATACATTCCTAGTGCAAATCAAAAATCCAAGATGGCTGCCTTACCTAAAAAATAAATAAAAAACACGTCAACTCAGCCATTTTTAGAGCTATTCAGTTGAAATTTGATATGGTGGTAGCTGAGAGCGAACCCAAACGCACAGTACTGTCAAATAATTTTTTTCAATTGGCAGCAGCCTGGTAGTCCCCATCAAAGTTTCTCCAGGAGCTTTCTAGTTCAAAACATATGATCCAGTTTTATGATGAGACTTGGTCGAGGATGTCATTTTTCAGTAAATATCTCACCACAGCTGAGTCAGGGGAGACAGTGACTTTGCTTGATCCGTTCAAATTAGTCACATGTGCTTCTATCACAACAAAGTAATGATGGCTGGTTAGGTGATTGGGACCTTCGTCACCTTATAGTAAGTCTTGTCCATGTTTGGGTCCAATGGAGACCACATTAGAAACTTTTAAACACCTCATATCCTAAGGCAGGGAACATTTGAAAATGTTTACATCGTGTCTTATCTATTTCCTCTTTTAGTTTCCACTCAGAAATCTCCGTAGTCAACATTTTCTTATCAAATGCCCTGCGTTTACATGCTGGTGAAGTTAGTCATGAACAGCTTGCGCATCATTTAGCGTGATCTGGTGTGTGTAGGTGAAGTGCAGGCAGGTGACACGTTTCATAACCGCGTTTACCAAAAGTTACAACTTCAGGTACAAATTTACGACGATCCAACAGCCAATGAGAAAATGTTGAGCAGTTGTGCAACTTTCCTGAAGTGTGAGAGGAGGAAAAAAAAAAGCCACGAGGTTTGGAGAACAAGAAGATTCACAGGTTTTAAGATGTTTGACTTGCTTACTTATTTGCAGTAATGATTAAAAGCAGGTACACCCAGTGTCAATGATGGACTCTTCTAAACAAATTAAAGCCATTGTTGTCGGTGTGTGTGTGATTTGTGTGTCATTGGCTGCCACAGTTTTTGTCTTTCAGAGTAATTCCTGTGTTTATACAATGTTTGAGTGTTTTTAAAGCACTCTGCCACATCATCGAACCTTTTGGTCATTTCAGGTCAGAGCTTTTAGTAGCACAGTAGGCCCTCGATGAGGTGAAAAACCACGAAGTAGGAACACTTTATTTATTTTAGTATTTATATATAACTTCCAGTTTCTGTCTGTAAGGCTGACACATTGTCCAGTTTAAAGACTGGGCTTAAGATTTTCCTTTTTTTGATAAATCCTATAGTTAGGGTTGGCTTGTCATGCTGCCTTGAGCTTAGACTTCTAGAGGACAAATTGACTTCATTTCCTTAAATGAATTGTTAAACCTGGATAGTTTTCATTTGATCCTATTTCTATCTTGACATTTGATTCTTGACCTGCCATTGTGTATCTGTTCCCCTCAAACCCAGCCGGTTGAAGCAGCTTGTCCTGAGTCTGGTTCTGCTAAAGGTTTCTTCCTCATGAAGCAGTTTTTCCTTTCCACTGTCGCCTTCGTGCTCGCTCAAGATGAGAGTTCAGTGATGGAGTTGAACTCAAAGCAGTCTGCTCCTCAGATAAATGGTGTTAATTATTTTTGTGAATGTTTTTGTTAACTTATTATTTTTATAGATGAATGTTTCTGTTCAGTGCCCTGTGATGACTTCTGTTGTGACTTGGTGCTTTATAAATAAACTGAATTGAAAATAGACACAGCTTATCTGTTGAATCGAGTTTTTATTTTGAGCCTTATGTTTAATTCCCTCGTCCTCCACTTGGCTATTTTCCTCACATATACGTTTTTATTTTATTAATTGTACAAACTGAAAAATATTTCATCATGGTCAGGTAGATGGGGAACAATGAGTGGAAAAGCAGCAAAAATCCAAACCTAAGAAAAAAAAAAAAACGTTTTAAATAACTTTTTTTATTTATAACTTTATTTTATGTGGCAGCATCTCCAGACCTTGAAGCATACAACTATATTTTTCTAATTTTAGACAAGTTGATGCATTCGTGTTCATCTGTTTGATCCGGTTTAATGACCCGACCACGTTGCTTTGATAAAGCGGCTCGTATCTCTGAAGCGTTGCCATTGTCGTGTGTTTACCATCGCACCCATTTACATGAGAGCTTCAAAGGCCCACGTTCAGTCTGAAGCCGTAATCAAATCTATTAAATGGCACTGAATGAAATATGAAAATAATTAGCTTTTTATTTCATATCCAGATGTGCTTCATTTTGTTCTGGACTCCCAACGTGTCGGAGAAGATTCTGGTCAGTGTAATTGGGGTGGAGTACGCGTTTGCTCAGCTGTGTGTGGTCCCGCTCAAGATATTTTCCTTCTTTGCGTTGCCAGGTGAGACGCGCTGCACGATTTGTAACTCTGTGGGGTGAGGCCTTCCCCTTCTGGAGCTCTTGATTGCAGCTTATATCAGTGGGGTGATGTCTCCTCTGTGTGTTTGCAGTCATTGTTCGGGCTCATTTGACGGGATGGCTGATGACCCTGAAAAAGACCTTTGTGCTGGCGCCCAGCTCAGTTCTCCGTATCGTTGTCCTCATTATCAGTCTGGTTGTGCTGCCTTATATGGGGTAAGTCTCATCAGCTCTGTAACTCAGACTCTGGTGAACTCTGTGATCTGAATAATTCATCTCCCCCCTGCTGTGGAATTATTAACGTCGTTAGCTGAACATGATACTTTGTTTTAGGGTTCATGGGGCCACACTTGGAGTTGGATCCCTCCTAGCTGGCTTCGTCGGGGAGTCGACGATGGTTGCCATAGCGGGCTGCTATGTTTATCGACGGCAGGTGAGTACACCTGAGCGGAGACCATTGCAAATGTGAGAACAAACAGCACGCTCTGTACTGTTCACCCATCTGTTAAAGCAGGCTCCACTAATGCTAATGGCCCTGCTTGGTGTGGACGCTGCTATCGTTAAAGAAAACCTGCAGGAACAGGCATTTAATAACACAAGGCTGACTTAAACAGTTGTTTAGTAACATTTGTTTTCATTACTAATGCGAAAATGAGGATGTTGTACAGAAAAGATGGAGCAACAGTTTTCTCACAGCGCAACGAGTTGGTTTCTCACAAAATGTTGCAAAGTGATTAAAATATATATTTTTTTAAATCTGAGTTTGTCTTTAGGTATTTAAAGCACACTAAACAATCTTGTATAGGCATGATTTTTAATTACCGGTACTGGTTTAATAATCCAGTTTAAAAAAAAAAAAAAACAAAGTTCACAGGTCATCTGGACGTTTTTTTTTTTTTAGATGTTTTGTCCTTCATCCAAAGGACTTCATCAGTCCAAGGAGCCACAACAAACTGTCCCACAAGCAGCACACTCGCATAGTGGACCAACCAGTTTGCTGTGGATAAAATGATTTCTGGGGCCCACTCTCTGCCGTCAACTCCTCTCACGCAGCCATAGCCAAAATGGTTCAAAACATCAAAGTTCATGTTCAGTAATCCAGGTAGAAAATACAACAAAGTTCAGTCAGGTCATCTGGACGGTTTCTTTTTTAGTTTTTAGGACGGTTTCAAAATGAAACCGTCCAGATGACCTGACTGAACTTTGTTGTATTTTGTACCTGGATTATTGAGCATGAACTTTGATGTTTTGAACCACTTTAACTATGGCGGCCTCAGAGGAGTTGATGGGGGAGAGGGCGGGCTCCAGAAACCATCTTATCACCAGAAAACTGGTTGGTCCACTATGCGGGTGTGCTGCTTGTGGGACTGAGTTTGTTGTGGCTCCTTGGACTGATTAAGTCCTTTGGATGGACGAAACGTCTCAACAAAAAAAGAAACCGTCCAAATGACCTGTCTGAACTTTGTTGCATTTTACACATACTTGTATATTTCAGAAGTGGGTATTTTACCAAAGCTTATGCGTCATTCTACACAAGAATATGAAACATTAATTCTTTAGTTTTAAGTGATTCTTCCAGTAAGACTCAAAGCTTTCTTACAATAAAAGTATGATTCCAGCAAAGCTTTGTATATAATCTACTGAACTTTGTGGGTTTTGCCTAGATACTAGTTTTAGGAGGTTCTGCATGTTCGTTTTTTTGTCGTTGCGTAAGAACTTGATTGTTCACCCATTGTGTTTTTATTCAACTTATCACCTTTACGATTAGCACGGCTGTGGAGCAACTATCTTTAGTTCCTGGCAGTTCACCTTTTTTCTTGGGAACATGGATTTTATTTATTAACTTTTTTTGTGTGTGTGTGTAATGTTTTCAGAAAAACGAGATGTCCAACGAGTTGGTGGTGGAGTGCGAGGACTCCGCCCCGATAAGCGAGGCATACTCCAGGAACCAGATGGACGCCATCGAGGAGCAACAGGAGGAGAAGCAGGAGTGAGCTGCGAGGAGTTCGGTTTGGCGCCAGATGTTTTATTAAAATGCACACTGTACAGAAAGCCATGCACCTCTGATTGTTCATCAATCGATGTAAATATTCTTCAGATCATGTGTTTACTGGTGAACAAGAGAAAAAACATCCTCAGCAGCAAATGACCAATTGAGTGGTAGAGCTGCTGAAATCCAGAGGTAATTTCATTACTGTATTCAAGATTAAGCAGTAAGATCTTTTGGACTCAAAACACACGAGAAGTGAAACTTGTTGGGTTGTGCAATCGTATTTGACATACAATGTACAGATTCTTGTTGTGTATATTTAAATGCACGTAGGGGTTGGGAACCCCTCGTCATATCACTGCGTGTTAAGTACAGTCATGGTTAATTCAATGCAGTTTGAAGGTCTGAGCTACTTTTTGTTTTGCCAAGCATTTTCCTCCAGTAGTATTCAGACTGTCGTATGTACTGTATATACTGTATAGGCATTATTTGCAAATAAATTGCTTTATTACGAAGGTCTGACTCTTTCAATTCATTATAAACCAAGACATGGAAATCTCAAAGGGCTCAGATACATAAAAAAAATAAAAGTCCAAAACTTCCAAAAAATGTTTTTTATTCAAATACCATTGAAAACTGATGGTGCAAGAACATTCCTGCAAATGTAGTAAATATCACCTGTATCTGCTCTGGAGGGCAAGATGGAGCCTCTCGGAGCAAAGGAACATTCATTCGTATTGTGCATCATTTCTAAGGCAACATGGAGAACCAAGCAACTTTAATTTAACTCCTGTAGCTGGTGGTCAAAGCTTCTGCCAGTTTTTGCAGCAACATTGGCACTTTTTGTTCTTCAGAACAGCTTGGTTAAAGGCAGCATGTTACTCAGTGAGTTTAACACAGACGGCAGTAAACAAGCAACATACAGACCGTTATAGGTCACGCCTCTGACACAGGCTGCCATTAATCCTCCAAGTCTTGGATCATCACCACCCGATGAATCATTGAACCCTTCATTGATTAAATTCAGCCACTCTACTTACACATCTATTTGTTGAAATACAATTTTACCATCAAAAACTAAATTAATACTTAAAACTGCCAAAATTCCATTGTAAACATGATGCAGCTCATTGCTCTTAGCCTTAACTTTTTTTTATTTAATTTTTTAAGATAAACTACAAAAAAAAAAAAAAAGGGACATTTCTCTTATTTTCTCCCCGTCTGATGCATACATTTAAACCCAGAGAACCAGAAAATAAAACGCATACAAATACTTCAATAGAAAATTCTATACAGTACAGTGAATACAAGAGCGTTGGAAAACAAACAAAACATCTTGTACTGGGTCTGAAATCAGTATATATGCGTGTGTGTGTGTGTGTGTGTGTGTGTGTGTGTGTGTGTGTGTGTGTGTGTGAGAGATAATTAAAAAAAAAAAAGTTTGGGGATTGATGCTTCCGTTTGCTTTAGCTGGATGTGATGCTGCCAAAAAAAAAAAAAAAAGTTTCCAAAGATAATGAAATCAAACTACCAGAACCTACAAAGATCAAATTCTTACCAACAAGTCCCAAGAATCAAAAACACTTAACTAAATGTTTTATTTCCCTGCTTTTTATAGGTTTCGTAAAACTGAGAAGGAAAACTCGTGCTCTCTGCTGGTCAACCTTGGATTTTTCACTGAACTGGCATGTCTGCAGTTGGCGATGACTTCTGTCATTCAACAAAAAGTCCAAAACATCTACAAAATAAATCACACACAAGGTTTTATGGCACGTAAAAGTAAACTCTGGCACACGTGTTTGCAGTTAATTTACCTACAGATGAAGACAAGAGGGTAAATTATTACTGCAAACATTCAGGACAGCAAATACAGGTGCTGGTCATAAAATTAGAATAATATGAAAAAGTTGATTGATTTCAGTAATTCCATTCAAAAAGTTAAACTTTTGTATATTATATTCATTCAATGCACACAGACTGATATTTCAAATGTTTTCTTTTAATGTTGATTATAACTGACAACTAATGAAAACCCCAGTATCTCAGAATATTAGAATATTAAGACCAATTTAAAAAAAGGATTTTTAGAAATGTTGGCCAACTGAAAAGTATGAGCATGTACAGCATCAATACTTAGTTGTTGCTCCTTTTGCCTGGATTACTGCAGCAACGCAGCGTGACATGGAGTCGATCAGTCTGTGGCACTGCTCAGGTGTTCTGAGAGCCCAGGTTGTTCTGATAGTGGTCTTGAGCTCTTCTGAATTGTTGGGTCTGGTGTATCACATCTTCCTCTTCACAATACTCCATAGATTTTCTATGAGGTTAAGGTCAGGAGAGTTTGCTGGCCAGTTAAGAACAGGGATGCCATGGTCCTTAAACCAGGTACTGGTAGCTTTGGCACTGTGTGCAGGTGCCAAGTCCTGTTGGAAAATGAAATCTGCATCTCCGTAAAGCTGGTCAGCAGCAAGAAACATGAAGTGCTCTAAACCTTCCTGGGACATGGCTGCGTTGACCTTGGACCTCAGTGGACCAACACCAACAGATGACATGGCAAACCATCACTGACTGTGGAAACTTGACACTAGATCTCAAGCAACGTGGATTCTGTGCCTCTCCTCTCTTCCTCCAGACTCTGGGACCTTGATTTCCAAAGGAAATGCAAAATTTACTTTCATCAGAGAACACAACTTTGGACCACTCAGCAGCAGTCCCAGGCGAGATGCTTCTGATGCTGTCTCTTGTTCAAGAGTGGCTTGACACAAGGAATGCGACAGCTGAAACCCATGTCTTGCATACATCTTTGCGTGGTGGTTCTTGAAGCACTGACTCCAGCTGCAATCCACTCTTTGTGAATCTCCCCCACATTTTGGAATGGGTTTTGTTTCACCATCCTCTCCAGGGTGCAGTTATACCTATTGCTTGCACACTTTTTTCTACCACATCTTTTCCTTCCCTTCACCCCTCTATTAATGTGCTTGGACACAGAGCTCTGTGAACAGCCAGCCTCTTTAGCAAAGTCCTTTTGTGTCTTGCCCTCCTTGTGCAAGATGTCAGTGGTCGTCTTTTGGACAACTGTCAAGTCAGCAGTCTTCCCCATGATTGTGTAGCCTACAGAACCAGACTGAGAGACCATTTGCAGGTGTTTTGAGTTAATTAGCTGATTAGAGTGTGCCACCAGGTGTCTTCAATATTGAACCTTTTCACAATATTCTAATTTTCTGAGATACTGAATTTGGAGTTTTCATTAGTTGTCAGTTGTAATCATCAACATTAAAAGAAATAAACATGTGAAATATATCGGTCTGTGTGTAATGAATGAATATAATATATAAGTTTCACTTTTTGATGGAATTACTGAAATAAATCAACTTTTTCATGATATTCTAATTTTATGACCAGCACCTGTATTTGTGAATACTGACATTAAACCAAATGATTTTCATTCTGCATAAACCCAAACATTTACCTCATTTTGGAACAAATTTAAGGAAAAAGATTTCTAAACTTTAATGTATGCACGTAAAATTGTATTTTTTAATTATTATTTAAAGGTATAATTATTTTCTCTTTATTTGGGTTCTACGATCTAGTTATCAGTAGTGAGTATATTACCAGTAGTAGACAAGACCTGGTGAACCGAGTTTCTAGAAATGGGATACGTTTTCATACAGGAGACAGGCTAACCCTAACTAGCCAGATCAAGGCTGATTTTATTTCTTTTTAACGCAAATTTCAACCAAACAACTTCCAAGCAAAACATTTTAAACGTCTTTAAATTGTCACATTTTTAATGACCTTGTTTTTTGAACTGAACGCCTACGTTAATACAAAAACTGTGTGTGCCCAGAACCATCCTTCAATGCCAGACTCCATTAACGTCTGAACAGTTCCTTCTCTGTATGTTTTGGCTATACTGTACCGTCTTATCTCCCCAGAACAAGACAAGTTATCTTGAGTCATTTATATGGTCTTGTAGTTTCGAATAATATCAGCAAAATGACAAGCCTCAGCTGCTGTTAGTTTGATTCTTATATAAGATTCTATCCCAGTTTCTAAAAACTCAGCTTACTGAGACTCTACCTACTCCAGGTAAGGTACAAACTACTGATAACTATTTCTCAGAACTTCAAAAAAAAAAAAAATCCAAACTATAACCTTAAGCTAAGCTTGATCCAAGCTGCAAAGACAGAGATGGCACAATCTACACGTCTAACATTTTGGAAGCATTTTTCCCAAAACTCCTCCTTCAGTTGGCATAAATCTATTGTGTGGATCAACCTGAGGGGTGTTTGTCAAACAGGAGGGTTCCCTGCAGCATCAATCAGCTGGAGGCGAGCTCCTTGGGCTCTCCAGCGTCTACAACTGGAACGTTGTAGTGGCGATCATCCTCCGTGACGAGACACACGGACGGCCAGTCGTCCTTGTGATCGTCGGGGTAGAAGGTGATGAACTCCTCCGTGTTCGCCTGGTACAGTCTGTAAACTTGAATGGTGTGCTGTAGGGTGTAGCCTAGCAGGAACATCTCAACCTGGACAAAAAAAAAAAAAAAAAAGGAAATTAACAAATACAAAACACAAAGATCTTGCACAGACTTCTCAAACAGGATGGTGTTTAATCAGCTGCTCGAGCTTTCAGTCATTACGGGCGGAGTCTGCAAACAATCACAGCCCTCAGCAGATGGTCCTTCCTGAATCAGATCAGTGCTCACATTACAAAACGTTGCTCATTTGTGATTTTGATTTATTCAAATTTATTAAAATGGTGAAAACCTCCCAGCATATTTTCCTCAGTGACTCTTGTTTACTGTAAAGCTGCTGAGCAAACGAATAAAGACGGGCTTTGTTTCTCCTACCTGCTCCAGCCCGGCGCTGAGGCCCACATGCCTGAGGTGGTTGAAGAGGAAAGAACGTGGACAGTCGGACGAGTCCCGAGCAAACAGCAGCCAGCAGAACAAAGGGACGTCTCCACCTCCCAGCATGCAGCTGTGCAGCTCCACCGCTTGGCCCAGCATCAGCAGCTTGAGTGCCTCCAGCAGCCCGAGCTCCTCCTCTCCACCCTGAAACACCCGCTCACACAGTTTCTGTCTTTCCACAGACGAGGGACAGTCCACTGCTGCCTGCCACTGGAGACAAACAAACAAAAACACGCAACAATAACTCCTGGAGTCCAGCATCAACTTTGCTTTTTGGGGGGTTTAAAAGAAGTTTCTGTTTCCTGTAATTGTAGACGGATTTTCTTGTTTATCAGCCAAAAAGCTGCTCGTTTAATACATTTTTAAACTTGACATTTATAGTTTAAATAAGTAATCAGTTAATCATTAAATTGTGTGCTTGAAAGCATAAAACCTTCTTAGCAGGTTCCTGAACTTCAAGGGATTCATCCATTCATCCAGTTATTTTACCCATTTTTCCTTTCCAGGTCATGGGGGTCACTGGTGTCCATATCCAGCAGCCACTGTGCGAGAGGCAGGGGACACCCTGGACAGGTCTCAGTCCATCACAGAGACACAACGACTTTAAAAGAAGTTAAATGTTCATCTGAAAGTGTACGTCTGCATCCTTCTGATGTCTTTCCATCAACTAAAGTGAGTTTTTCTTCTGTATACATACATGCAGACAGGAGTGACTTTGAAACAGCAAAGCTGCAGTAAACATCAGAATACTTCAACCTACAATTAAAAACCAGCAACGATATAATCTGCTGTGAGCCTCAAACTGCTACAGCAAAAAAGAAAAAAACGATGTTTTGAAGATTCATCTCTCCCTCAAAAGCTTTTCCAAATCCATCGAGAATTACCAGGTTTTGTTATGAGTCACAGGAAAAAAAAAAGTCTTGCGGCTATTAGGAAGCAACCACTGTCTAACATGTGGCAGCAATCAAACTCAAAGCTCCGTGGACGGATATTTATACTCTGGTGTTGATAGATAGGTTTAAAATAGTCCTGCGATTTACTCGTGTTGTTCTGAAACGTTTTAATTTTCCTCATCGTGCGTTTCTGAGCAGATCTGCGGTCAGTACTGTGTTTCGAAGTCGCTCTACGTAGCCCTTCAGCTGCTGAGTGGCGTCTCCTCCGGAGCCGTCTTGCTGCACACACACTCCAGGAAATCTCCACTGGCTTACCAGTCCTTCCTGAGCCTCCAGCTGCTCCGGCAGCTGCAAACAAACAAAAAGTTGAAGGATCGCCGGGTTAACAACAGCTTACCTACTGAGTAAATGTGTGGAGCATTAACAAACACATTTAGCTTTATGTTGGATGTAATTATCATACAAAATTTCTTGAGACTCCTGAGAAGCTCACTGATTTTTGTGTGCTGGTAATTACACTATGAGTGGCTTCAAGACCAAAATTTAGAGTAAATGCTAGTATATAAATATACATAAATATGTGTATATAAATATGTATATAAATCAAGATCTTGTGACCCCTGCTGAAAATGTCATGATTCTTTTTTTTTTAATTTTAGATTTAGAATTGTTTTGCAACTTTAAAAACAATGTTTTGAGAACTTTCTTTGTCCATTGGGTAAAAGAGACTTGCTGCATATCTCCGATCTCCAATAAACACAGTTGTATAGATGAATGAAGGTACTTCAGTGTGATATTGTGTGTAAACATTTACCATGATAACATTGTCCTCTTGCAGCCACACAGGCACCGCGGTGCTTTGGGACAACACCTGGAACAACGTGGCTCTGAGGGCGCAGTAATTGTCCCCCCTTACCCTCCTCACGCCGTCAAACTTCTGGGACATTTCTTTATATCCCTGCAGCGGCACACACACACAACGCAGGAAGCCTCTCAGGCGTCAACACAAAAACAACCAGCTTTCATTTCAAACCACAACATCCAAAGGAGCCGACCTTTTTAATGAGAGCACTTTTGGCTGTATTTCCTTTCCACTCTCTCTTGCTGTAAGACAGAATATCCACAGCAGGAGACAAGCTGCAGTTGTCCTCCACCTCTAAAACTGGCAGAAGATCCACAAAAGGTTACACTTCATACGGCTGTAACAAACCTAACAAAGTATTTGGAGCTGTTTGATGACTTAAATATAAAGTATGAGCTGAAAACAGTTTCTATTACTTTGTGATGGAGACAGCTGCTCAGCTCCTCTGTACAGATCTTCTTCACTGAGAGCAAAACAGAACTTTTTTAAACCAACACTGAAAAGTTGGCGTGTGTGTGTGTGTGTTCTCTCTTTTTCAGAGCTGTAAGTAATTTTCTTGTACACCAAATATTTACAAATCAAAAACTGCAAAATCAAAAACTAATAAATTACCACTCACTACCTGTAACAAGTGATATAACCATAAGAAATCAAGTAATTAAATTTTCTGAAATCTGTTACCAGGAAAATTAATACTAAATAACAGATATATACTTTAAACTCACAATGACATGAACAAGTATTAATTGCGTATTTTAGCACATTTCTGTTTAATTAACGTAATTTTTTACGTTCTTTACGCGTTACAAACACAGTTAGATCATTCCAACCTCCTCTGACCATCTTCTGCACATAAAAAGCAGCTACAAGACATGCAAGGCTGAAATCCACTGCAGAGCTACAAAACACCTAAAAATGATCTTTTCAAACCTGTTCCCTTGACTGTCATTTTCTTCAGTTCCAGTTCCATCGCTGGCCTCTCCATCCGAGGCTTGCTTGTTTGTGATTTCAGTCTCCTCCTGGCTCTCAGGATCTTCCTCAGGTGGAGTCTCAGTTTCTGTTTGAGCAGCCTCCTCTTCCTTCTTCAGTCCATCATCCTCCTTTATTTTGGGAACATCTTTGTCTTGCTCTATCAGGACGGTTTCCTCCACAGCATCCCGTTTGGTTTTCTCTGAGGACATTATCTCTTTCAAGTCCTCAGCGCCTGAACACTCAGGACTTGGCTTTTCATCCATATCAAAAGTTAAGCTGCAAAACAGTCACATTTCATATTTACATAAACAGCTTTATTACCGACACCTTATTATTCCAAACAACTGAATGTATTATATTTTGTATGAGAACTATGCGGTTTCCTGCAAATGTTGGGGAAAAAAAAAACAAAAAACAACATCAGTCAGAGTCTGAGTGATCACGTGCTCCCCCTAGTGGATACAATGACGCAATAAAAAAGTTGATGCAAAACAAAAACAACGTAGTGCTTCTTTATAAACTCTGAACCTGCTGACCTGTTTTTAGCATCTGCTGGAGATGTGGCTTCTGTGGTTTTGTCAGAGCTCTCACAGTCCAGTGTCTTCTCACTGAGGTCAAGTCCTGTGGACTCCAGTCCAGAAGGAATGGACTGGGAGCCTTTTTTCTCCACAGGACTGTCCTTGCAAGGAGAGCCACTATTGTCCAAACCCACTGTCACAGCACTGCAGAGGGATCAGAAAGACAGAATCTTTTAAAACTGTGGTTTAAGTAATGCACCACCTGACAGGTAGGCCTGATATATTTTAGGCAGTTATTGATTTAAGGGGTGATGAACTTGAGGCAGCAAGTAACACACACACACTCTTGTAAATGAGTCCTCGTGGCTCAATGGGACTAACCCGTTTAAATAAAGGTTGAATGAATGGAAAAATGCAAATATTGTGCAATCTAAAAAGCCTGATAAAACAGTACAAAATACTGTAAATATAATGAGGCAGCTTGCCAGTATCAATACTTCATATTCATTCATAATCCATCCATCCATCCATCTATCTAACCCACTTCTTCCTTTTCAGGTCAAGGTGGTGACAGGTGCACAGTGGTGCGACAGGCAGGAGACAATGTGGACATGTCTCCAGTCCATCACAGAGACACATGGAGACAAACAAGACCAACAACCATTCACTCTCTCACTCACACCGAGGGACAATTTAGAGTTACCAATCAGTACATGCATGTTTTTGGTCTGTGGGAGGAAACTGGAGTACCCGGAGGAAACCCACGCATGCATGGAGAGAACATGCAAACTCCACCCAGAATGGCCCCTGGCTGGGATTTGAACCAGCAACCTTCTTGCTGAGCAGAAGCATGATTTTACTAGATTCACACAAATTCAAGAAAACAGATTAATTTCTGTTACCCTCTTACCTCGACGGAAACAAATTGGATTCATGATGACAACTGGTTATTTTGCTGTTTGGCTGGTGAATTCTGGATTGTCTATAAATTCGTGTGGATGTACCGAAGCTCGACAGCGCTCAGACAGAATTTGGGGAGCTGCAGCAGGGAGCTGGAGCAGCTGTTATCAGGACTGTGAACTTCCTGGCAGCATCCATGAACGGTGGGTGGGAATAATCTTAGAGAAGCTGTGAGCTCGACTTTTGGCGTAAAGAGTCAATTTGGCTATTTTGGAGTTCCATCAGAGGAATATATAGCAGTGAGACTTTAAAAAGGCAGAAACAACAATTCACGAGTTCTGCCTGACCCAAACTGTGGCCTTGATGCAGGACTTATCTCAACTTCCTGGAATGTTTTGAAAACAACAAAGATGCTTTGACTGTTTCCTCACCCCTCTCTTCCCAAAGGCTGTGGACATGTGACAGAACCTCAACTGAGCTGAAGATGAATGACACCTCTTATCTGGACAATGGCTGATGGGGGGGGGGGGGGGGTCTGGACTATGCTACGACTTTCCCTTAAAAGTCAATGTCTTCACCGACCTATATGTACATGTACAGGTCCTTCTCAAAAAATTAGCATATTGTGATAAAGGTCATTATTTTCCATAATGTAATGATAAAAATGAAACTTTCATATATTTCAGATTCATTGCACACCAACTGAAATATTTCAGGTCTTTAATTGTTTTAATACTGATGATTATGGCATACAGCTCATGAAAACCCAAAATGCCTGTCCCAAAAAATTAGCATATTTCATCCCACCAATGAAAAACAAGTGTTTTTAATACAAAAAACGCCAACCTTCAAATAATCATGTTCAGTTATGCACTCAATACTTGGTCGGGAATCCTTTTGCATGAATGACTGCTTCAATGCGGCGTGGCATGGAGGCAATCAGCCTGTGGCACTGCTGAGGTGTTATGGAGGCCCAGGATGCTTCGATAGCGGCCTTAAGCTCATCCAGAGTGTTGGGTCTTGCGTCTCTCAACTTTCTTTTCACAATATCCCACAGGTTCTCTATGGGGTTCAGGTCAGGAGAGTTGGCAGGCCAATTGAGCACAGTAATACCATGGTCAGTAAACCATTTACCAGTGGTTTTGGCACTGTGAGCAGGTGCCAGGTCGTGCTGAAAAATGAAATCTTCATCTCCATAAAGCTTTTCAGCAGATGGAAGCATGAAGTGCTCCAAAATCTCCTGATAGCTAGCTGCATTGACCCTGTGCTTGATAAAACACAGTGGACCAACACCAGTAGATGACATGACACTCCAGTGACTGTGGAAACTTGACACTGGACCTCAAGTAATGTGAATTCTGTGTCTCCTCTCTTCCTCCAGACTCTGGGACCTTGATTTCCAAAGGAATTGCAAAATTTACTGTAATCAGAGAACATAACTTTGGACCACTCAGCAGCAGTCCCAGGCGAGATGCTTCTGACGCAGTCTCTTGTTCAAAAGTGGCTTGACCTGGGGAATGTGGCACCTGTAGCCCATTTCCTGCACACGCCTGTGCACGGTGGCTCTGGATGTTTCTACTCCAGACTCAGTCCACTGCTTCCACAGGTCCCCCAAGGTCTGGAATCAGTCCTTCTCCACAATCCTCCTCAGGGTCCGGTCACCTCTTCTCGTTGTGCAGCGTTTTCTGCCACACTTTTCCCTTCCCACAGACTTCCCACTGAGGTGCCTTGATACAGCACTCTGGGAACAGCCTATTCGTTCAGCAATTTCTTTCTGTGTCTTACCCTCTTGCTTGAGGGTGTCAATGATGGCCTTCTGGACAGCAGTCAGGTCGGCAGTCTTACCCATGATTG
>NC_056517.1:25199966-25268422 GCF_014905685.2 Nematolebias whitei
TATACATATACAAATACATATATGTATATATATATGTATGTATATATTTATGTATAAACATGTATATATATATATATATACATATGTATATATATAAATGTATGTATATATATATGTATATATATATATGTATATATGTATATATACATATACAAATACATATATGTATATATATATGTATGTATATATTTATGTATAAACATGTATATATATATATATATACATATGTATATATATAAATGTATGTATATATATATGTATATATATATATGTATATATGTATATATACATATACAAATACATATATGTATATATATATGTATGTATATATATATATGTATGTATATATGTATGTATGTATATATATGTATGTATGTATGTATATATAAATGTATGTATATATATATATATATATATGTATATATAAATGTATGTATATATACATATGTATATATACATATATATATGTTTATATATATATGTGTGTATATATATATATATTTATGTATGTATATATATGTATGTATACATATTTATGTATATATATGTATGTATAAATTTATATATGTGTATATATATGTATGTGTATATATATGTGTACATATATATATGTGTATATATATATATATATGTGTAAATATATATACATATGTGTATATATATATATATATATATATACATGTATATATATATACATACATATATACACATACATATATATACACATACATATATATACACATACATATATATACATACATATATTTATATATATATACACACACATATATATATACATACATATATACACACATATATATATATATACACGCACACATTTTTCATGGTTCTGAAATTTTATTACACTGTGATTGATATGAAAGACTGAAATTATTTTTTCATTATCAAACATGTTTTTAATATTCTCCTGAACCTGCAAGTACAAAATATTTTACAAAATATACTTCAAATATCCTCGTGCGTATACATATGGCAATATAACTTGCTTTTCCAAGTCCTGTTGTCAGTATTTGCTGTGATAGCCTGATCGTTGGGGGTGGATGGGGTAGAGGCACGGCAGCCGACACGGAAGCCCAAAGTCCCAGGCTCGATCTCCAGTCATTACACATCTCGATCTCGTGGTGTCTCTGAGCAGCACATCCCATCACCAATAGCCCCCCTGGCACCCCCAACAGCCGCCCACTGCCCCACACGAGTGCATCCCAGGTGCGATGGGCCAAATGCAGAGAGCCAATATCGCCATTGTATGGGAACATACAATGATGACAACACATAACACATTTATTTATTTATTGATTAGATGTTCCTCAGCTCCTGTATGTGTCCAATCAGCTCCTGTGGCAGTCCCAGCTCTGACACTATGTCCATACAACGCTGCAGCAGCAGGTCTAGACCTCCATGTTGGCCAGAGGAACAGTCACTGGACTCTGAGAAAGGATGTTGTGGCTGATGAGGACCATCCATGTCCATTTTCTGTCCAGTCCTGCAACAGTCCGGCTTGTTGCAACTCTCTTTACTGCACCCTGAATTTGGCTGTTCCACCTCCAGATCGTCCATGCTCTCCGAGACATCGCTCACACTTGGAGGAGGATTCTCCAAAGTTTGCCTGATGCGGTTCATGATTTGGTCTTCATGCCGTGTTACCTGATGCAGCAGGTCAGTCACAGAGGCTGGGACGGGCGTTTCCGGATGATGGATCTGGCACCAGCACCACACAGCACTGTGGGATGGTACACAAAGAGGCAACAGTGTTACATACAAAAACACAGAACTGACTAGGACAGGCTTCTAATGAGCAGAAAACGTCAATTATTGTCAGAACAAAGCAGAGTCAGGATGTTTCCAAACGTGAAAGAAGCGTTGATTCAAAAGAGATTGTAACACAAGTGGGAAACATTTAAAAAATAACAAATAATAATAATATTGACTGCAGTAATCTATCATTCGATGAGTGAATTGCTACCAAACAATTCGTCTCCTACTGACAGTAATTTTACAATAATAATGGTGATAACATTAAGCTAAGTTCAACCAGTGCCTAGAATTTAGTATAACTCATAACCAATGGTATTTATAGATACATTTTAGTTTATAATGCATCATTAGGCCTGTCAAAGTCATAAAGACATGTTAAAGAAATAGTCATATATATAAATAAATAATAGTAAATGACAGATAAATAGTGTTAACTTATTATTTTGTATACTGTATATGAAAGTTTCTGTTCTGTGCCCTGAGACGATTTCTGTTGTGACTTACTTACAATTATATGATTGAAAAAGAAGACCAGGAGAGAATATTTTATTTTTATGAATTTGGTTTGAATTTATGAATCTAATCATCATGGAAGAAGCAACTTTAGATGTTTGAGTGCTGACAAAAGGAACATAAAATAAGCTTTCTGCTAGTTTATAATAATAATAATCAGGTAAAGATGACATTTATAAAAATAATAACTGGATTTTTATGGTTCGTACTCCCTCCAACCTTGTGAACGTGGAGTTAAAATGAAGCACAAACTTGGCTGACCCTTGTAAGAGAAACGTATTTACCTGATGATTCCTTTGAGTCGACCCACAGCCTCAGTCTGAGCTGCTCCTTCTTTAAAGCCCAGGTTAAAGCCGACCTGTAGGGAGGCCTCCTCCCCGGCACCGACTCCGTCCACATACCCATCCTGTCCACGTCACAAACCAGCAGAGTAATCATTTTATGAAGCTGCGACCCTCAGTGATGAGAGTTCCACTAGAACCAAACATTTTAGGCTAACTTTACCATGACGCGTTTCTTCATGTTGGACGTCCACTCTTTACTTTGTAAATTAAGCTCATCCCCGTTCTCGTCGAACACGTCTTCACCACTGGACGGAACAGCTTTAACCCAAGACATCGTAAGTTCAGAGTAAAACTCTGTGTATATGTCTTAAAAGCGTCTGAACGTTGACTAATGTACCGGCTAATTCTGCTGCCTCAGCGGCGACGGCGTGACGTCATCAACCAGCGACTTTTTTTCCTTTTTTTTTTTTTACCTTTATTGAAAATTCAAGAGAAAAGAACACAGTAGTATAATACAACAATAACATAATTTGACATGATACAACTGAGCAGAAATTATGAAGAAAAATAAAATAAAATAAAACAGAAAATAAACAGTTTGAGGGAAAAAAATGTTACAAATGCAAGAGGTCTTAAACTAAGTTACTGGTATAATGGGCTTTTGGAAGGTTGCAGCGTTTAAGCACTTCCTTAAATAAAAATATTTAACTTACAAAATGTTGAAAATGGGAGTAATTTTCAGGAAACGGCATATGTGAATAAAAAACTTAGCCAGAAGGATTTAATTGTTATTACCATAATTTAAATCTTCATCGCCTGTTAACAGACCAAATTTTATTATATCAAAATTTAAAGGTGGAATAAAACTCTTAGATAAGATCCAATTTTGAAAACCCTTCCAAAAAACATTTATTAAACTGCAATAAAAAAAAAAGGTGTTCTGCTGTCTCAATATCTGAACTACAGAATGCAGGAATTTGTATTTATATTAAATTTATTTTGTAATAAGTCATTACAAGGATAAATTACATCCATCGTTTTTAAATTAATTTCTTTAGATTTTATGTGGGAGTGGAAAGGAAAGATATTTGGTTTTGATTTTTTTTAGAGATATTATCATAATTTTTAAACAGATGTTTTTTTCTCAGTGTAGAGGGGAAGAAAATGAGGTCAGCATATTCTTATGAATTTATTATAATATTTTCTGTCTATAAAGTCACAACCATTTATAATCAAATATGTTTTTTTAGTAACATTCGAATATGTAATCATACATTTAACCATCTGAATCTATAGCAGGAGGAGCGACAGATAATTAAAACTGTTCTGGGCTTCTTTTTCCGAAGCCGTTATTAAATTATTCATGATTGAATGTAGTCAAATGAAAATTACTTTACAGTAACTATGCTACATCACGTAAAGTTAGTTTTAAACTTGAATTCAGATTGATTAAATTTATTTGAACTGTGTTCTTATAAAGCTAATGTTTTGTAAAAAAAAACAAATAAATAAAAAAAGATTAAAAAAAACATGTCTCAGATTTAAAATAATTAATTAAACTGCTTTAAATAGTTGCTATTTTCCATAATAAGCATTATATGTAAAGGTTTTACTGTGTAATTTGTGTTTTTATTTCCTGCACAAGTTCGAAAAAACCCCAATAAGTTTATTTTGTAATAGTCTGTGAACAGCTGAGTGACTTCTTGTGAACACCACCAGTAAAATATCACTGTTCCTGTATTGTCAACAAATAAATCACATTAAGAATATTGTTTTATTGAGGATCTAAAGCTTATAAAATTAAATAATGGAAAAACAACAACAACAACAAACATTGCAAATAAAAGACAGTTCATGTTTCGTCTTCTCAGTTATGCATTTTACTGACATGTTGTGAAAACTGTTGATAACAGCTTTAGTTTTTGTTATGCTACAGTTCCCTTTCACAACTCATTCACAGAGTTTAAATAATTTCAAAGCAATACAAAATACTTTATTCAAGGATGGAGTTTTTTTTTTTAAATCGGTCATTGTGACTGACTATAAGAAGGTATTAATCAATAAATCCAGCAGGGGGCGCTAAAGCCTCACTTTAAAGCTAGATGTCTAATTTGACAACACCAGCACATCACAAGCTCTTACATGCATTTATTATTATTTTTTTAATTGCTTGTCTGTTGTTTTTAATACTTTAAATACTGTTTAATTATTTCGTATTAGAATAACTTGGGATTTATCTGTAATATATTCTTGTATTTCCAATACAAATAAGCCTTGTTTTATCTAACATCTCCCATTAGATACACGGTACTTATAGTAAACTGCAGGAAACATCACATTCAGTCGTGTTATAGTTCGGAGAAGAGCATAAAAAAATTATCCTTGATGGTTTGAATTTTTTAAATGTACAAAACTTAAAAAATTTGATTATTAAATTCCGACACAAAGTATAAAACAATATATTGTTAGAGGAGATACAACAAAATATCAAATACTGACATGGGTGAGATTTTTAAAAGAAGTATATAAAGATTAACTCAATTAAATCATTTAAAAAAAAGTGATGTAGCTTAAAAACATCAAGAAAAGAGCAGGTTTTAAATTGTAAAGCAGTTTTATTACCGACAATCATTAGAAAAACACTTTAAGAAAAAACATTGTATGTGCACTCACGCTTTTATTCGAAAACAAACTTCCAGTTGTACAGCAATGCATGAAAAACAAATGAATGACAAATAAATTGAGCCTGCATGTTTTCAAAAGAAAAAAGAAATGCCGTTAAGAGCGTCAGATATCACAGAAATGCATGAAGTGACAAATAAATGTTCATTTCTGGCTCTTCAAATCACTGTCCAGAGCATCGTTGCAGGTTTCTGTTTAAGTTTTTCAAAGCAGAAAATGTCATCGGTGATGACAAACACATTATTCTTTCATCAATAATGCATCTGGGTACCTTTTATCTCACTGTTGAGTAGAAGGAGAAAAAAAAAAGTGTTTTATTTTCAGATTTTGTGATTCTGCGTGGTGTGTTTTATGGAAAACACAGGAGAGAGTGGACACACGGTAAATGCATTTCACCTTGGCGGAGTGCATTTGCAGCTGCTGGACAACAATGGCCTTGAGAATACTCGGAGGCCACAGCGGAGTTGTCTCTGTCCTGGAAAATGGAGTCGGCCCGAAAGGCCTGGTTCAGCCGCCACCAAGTCCCCTCGCTTGAAGAGTCAAAACAAGAAGCCGGGGCAATCACCTGACACATTTCCATCCAATTTCCACTGCAGAATGTGTTCATTTTCAGGCTAATGGCATGTCATTTTGCAGGAGCCTTTGGTCAAGAATTAATCCTGGAATCAAAACAGATTTTCCGGGGAGCAATCTTCCATCACGTATTGATTTTTTTACACTCACGGAGCCTGTACTCCCTAATTTAACCTGACAGCCAGCAGCACAATGGACTGGGAGCACCTTGGAGTCTCACAGAAGGAGCCCTCCTCCTCCTCCTCCTGTCTACGAAGTGAAAGAGAGATTGGGAAAGGGAGGAAAAAATGACTCCCAGATGTATAAAACAAAGAGCACTGCTTACAGAAAACAGAGAGCTAAAGCTTCCGTCTCTCTGTTTTACCTCTAATTATGTTTTCAAGGATTGTGCAAGTTGGGCAGGTAAGGCTGAGATGGAAGAGAGGGAGAGTGTTCTTGGCCCATCAGCTATCATTATGGGCCTGTTGACATCTCCCTGTCTTTGAGTGATTCTCATCGGTGATTTCTCCTGGCCATTTTCTGCAGATGCATGAAGAGGTGGTTTCATCATGGCCCCATAAAAAGGCTCCAAAGTGTCCGCACAAGCCCTCACTAATAAGAAAGCAAAGATGTGTCCGATCATGTCGCTCCTCTCCCGTCCACATGTGCTCTTTTAAAGCCTTCACATATGCAATCATTCCCTCTTCTCCCCCTCTCGCTCTCACGACGGGCTGTAAGTATACTATACCCTGTGTGGAGGTCAGTGGGATGAGAGCATGATGGAAGGCAGGGCCAGTTATTTTCCTCCAGCTCTAAAAGCCAGGATGACCCGTGTGCAGGAGAGTTGCACTTTGCCAAAAGGTGTTTTTCTGATGCTGCTTACAAACTGCCTAACAGGAGGGAAACTATTTCACTTTTTTTATCTGCCGCTTTTAACTTCTAATCTTCCGTTTCAGCCTCAATCTGCTGTTAGATTTTTAAAAACTTGATTCTACGATACTAAGCAGACACGTACAAAGTAAGCTCTTACTCCAGATTATTAGATGTGTATTTGTATCATTCGCCTCCAAAAGACAAAGCTGAATTATGTTTTTGCTTGTGCTTATGTGCCTGTTAGCAAAATATCTCTTGAACCGCTGGACAAATTCTTATGAATCTCTCAGAAAGTTATTACTGGATGTGCATCTATAACTGTTTTATTTCTGAAGTCAGCCTGATTCAAGATGGCCACCACAGCCAACGGATTAAAAAAAACAACAACAAATGGCAACAACTCAGTGAATTTTACAGATAATGACCTAAAATTTAGTGTGTTTGTTGCTGACAATTATCCCCAACACATAATCTGAGCATTAGCAGATTGCATAAGATATCTGTTTAAAGACACACCATTAAATACTTAACGTCAACACTTTATCTGTTAGCAAAATATCTCATGCACCACTGGACGGATTTTAATAAAACCTTCACAAAATAGTCACTGGGTGCACATCTAAAACTGATTAATGTATAAAGGCAATACAATTCAAGATGGCCGTCACAACTAATATATATTAGACAACTCAAAAGTGGCTATAATTCAGTCATAGTAATTATGTACGTTCATGATTTTTCAGAAATTTCTCATGACAAAACTTTGTAACAATTGGCAGCTTTGATTAAAAAAAGTATTTGTCCTGTCCACCACTCAAACCCACAATTATCTGACAGAAGTTTTACTCATGAACTGACGCTTGAAAAAGTCTCTATAGATAAATGATGGTTTATTTAGAGGCAAAGCTTTACAAATGGTATTTTTTCTTCTTATTCATCTTCTGTTGAAAATTTCTGAAAAAATAAAAATCCAAACTTAGTCTGTTTTCTTTTGCTTCAAAATTCATCACTGAAGACCTGATTTTAATGAATTGATTTAAAAGCTGCCTTTAGTTTGAGGGTATTTGGGGCCAAATGGTTAAAATCCAATGGTTTACCCAGACCCTCAGGCAAAAGGTTTTACTCTCTAAAATGAGCTCTGATGAATTAATAATAATAATAATAATATTAATATTAATAAAGGTTAAACACAATTTATAATTTGTAACAAAACCTCTATAGGAATGCAAACAAGCTAATTTAAACTGGAGATATTGTGGTCTCCAGCTACAAGTACTTGGGTGTGCACCTGAATGACAACCTCAGCTGCAGCAACACCACCAGCCTGATCAAGAAAGCTCATCAGAGACTCTACTTCCTCAGGCGGCTGAGGCGAGCTGGTCTGGGAAGCTCAGTCCTCACCTCCTTCTACAGGTGTGCAGCGGAGAGCATCCTGTGCTCCAGCATCAACGTGTGGCATGGAGGCTGCACAGCTGCAGAATGAAAAGTTTTACAGAGAGTGGTGAAGGCTGCACAGAAGACTGTTGGAGTCAGTCTCCCCACCATCACAGACATCTACACCTCCAGATGCAGGAAGAGAGCCACCTGCATCATGAAGGACCCCACTCACCCAGCACACACACTTTTTGCCCCGCTCCTCTCAAGAAGGAGGTTGAGGAGCATTAACCACTAGACTGAGGAACAGCTTCTACACTGAGGCTGTTATAGACTCAAGAATCTCTAATCTGGATTATCACTATAATGCCACTTTAAGTGGAGATTTGACACCTTATCCACACCAATCTGCTCACAACAGACTCATGTTCAGGCTGCTGTTTAATACACCGTATTATATTATATTATTATTGCTTAGCGTATATCAATCCTTGTATACTGTTACTTTTTTAAGTGTTTATATTGTTGCTATTTTGGGGTGTAAACTTGACTACACAAGAAATTGTGTAGTCAAGTTTACACCCCAAAACAACGAAAGTTCCACCTCATGTATCGCATGTGACGCGAATGACAACGCAGTCACCTTGAACCCTGGTTCGTGGTGTTTTACGTGGACAAACGAACAATTTATTTGCCGAGTACGTCTCGAGTTTCTTCTATAATTCAGAGGAAACGTGGCGTCTGCACTTCAGAGAGGAAAACTTTCAAATCAACTGTTTTCATCGTTGACTCGTCATGAGACAGGTGTGCAGTGTCTCATGTGTTGTGGGGGGGGGGGGGGGTTTCTGCATGGGTTACCAGAGAACAAGACATCACACCGTAAAGACGTGCATTGAAAACTGGGCTGCTGCAAAGTTAAATGGACTATGGTCCGATGCAATTAGCTGCTCAAGTCAGACAGGTGTCTCTGTAACAGCCCGGGCTATTAACTCCTCTACCTGCAGATACCTCACCGTGTGTCATTGCTAATAACGCTGAAAAAAAGGGGCATAAAAACAGAATGTGGAAAAGCAAAGGGGATCATATGCATGGCTGACCTGAATTGCATGTGAGAATTGGTAATTGCACCCCCAAAGGCATCTGGGTGTGCAGAGCAGCAAAGTGGGAGACGCCTGAGCAGCTCGGGCTCTCGCAGTCCATGCAGCAACGTCTCAAGCCTGAGGACGAGGTGAAAATGAGGAGGCGCAGGAGTGGAGGGTGAGGGATGTACAGACAGTTCATTTACCCGGAACATCAAGCCACGGCACGTTGTCTGAAAGATAAGGGAAGTGAATGCTTCATGCCTGATGGAAAACAAAGGCAGCAATTTAAAGCCATCTGCATCCAACACATGCACCCTCTTCCTCCACCTCTCTGTTGCTGCGTCCTGACTGATATTGAAACATAATCCATTTGGAGCGCCCGACGTGTCATTATATTTTCCACGCGGCCTCCTTCCTTCCCTTTCAGGACAATTGCAGGTGGCTGCAGGTTGAGACAGAAACGTTTTTACTCCTACAAGTCAGATGTTTTGGGGGTCTTCGAGGAAAACACGAGAGGCAGAGGGGATCAAAAGAGTGGAGTTCAAATCGGTTTTACTGCTTTCTTCAAACATCGCAAAGCCTTTGGTGCAACCCTCAAACTACTGTAGCTCTTAGATTTCTGATCACTAACAGAGAAACATGTAGGTTTTCCAAGAAACTGTTTTATGTCAGGGGCTTTGCTTCTGTCTAAATTAATCAGAACTTCCTTAAAAGCTGAATTAAAAGTCGTCACTGCACCGTCATAAAGTAAAAATAAAAACTATCCTATATTAGTTTTCATATCGGTGTGTCTTTAAAGCAAACATTTGTAAGCAAATACCCTGTTTCCCTACAGAAACAGCCGAAGTGAATGAAAACAGGTCAACAATAGAGCCATATTGGAACGAGAGACAGTTTGGATGTGTTGACGCACATTGATGCTCAGCTTCGTTGAATGAAATATGCAGACAAAATGTTTTTGATTACATTGAGTGCGTACCTGCATTTCTGGAAAACTACTGGAGTAAACATTTTAAAAGTGCACCATGTGCTATAGTTCAGGATTTGCTAAAAGAACTCTTAATACTTGATAAGTGGTGGATTTTAAGACACTCACAAATTTTAAAAAATCAGAATCTGGTAAATTTCCCATCAGCTCCGTGCGACAGCAGCTGGTTTAATGTAATCAAAATATGCTCGCTACTGGAAATAAGCAAATGTGTTGCTCCGTCTTATATTACACAACTTGTTGTTCCATATTTTCATAAGAGAGCACTTCACTGTCAGACTGCAGGTTTACTTGTGGTTCCTAGAGTTTCTAAAAACAGAATGGGAGGAAGATCTTCCAGTTATCAGGCTCCTCTTGTGGAACCAACTTCCAGTTTCTGTCTGTGAGGCTGACACATTGCCCAGTTTTAAAACTGGGATTAAGACTTTCCTTTTTGATAAATCCTATAGTTAGGTTTAGCTTGGGTTTCCTGAACTATCCCTTAGTTATGTTGATAAAGGTTTAGACTGCTGGAGGACAAACTGACCACATTTCCTCACTCTGCTGTTGTGATTTGGTGCTATATAAATAAACTGAAATGAACTGAATAATAACGTTTTGTTTCTTTTTTACAGATTATTTTGTTTGTGTGTTTTAATCTATCAATGCAAATCAGCCGTTATGACATTATGACTATTATTCCGTTTGTTTCGTTTTCTTTAGGATCATGAACAGAACACAGAATAAAATATGCATGCTAGTGACAAATATTACTTTTTCTTAAACTGTTACTTTAAGAGCACCAACAAAAAAATAAATTTACTCCTTTTTTCATATGTTAGCAGAAATCAGTCTGACTTCTGGACAGGATGTGATTTATTTTACCTTTAATCTGGCTTTCCTTGAATACAATCTCAGAAAATGATTTTGTTCATTTAATTTTAGTTATAGTTTATTTTACAAAGAAAACCCGGACAATAGAGAGGGAGGGAAATGGCAATAAATAAATAAATAAATAAATATATCTATATCTATATCTATATCTATATCTATATATATATAAATGGGCACAAACGTAAAACCAGAAAACACAAAAAGAACTCAGGCCAAGTCTTTCTTATTTCTTTAAACAACTTTATTCAAAGAGCAGAGAAAACTTGAGTTTTGACAAACCCTGCTTTTTGTAGAAACATTGAACAAACTTATGAATATAACGCAGCAACACTGAAATGTCTGCATGTGCAGAAGATGCTGTGCAAATCTAAAGTAAACCCTAGACTTATGGAAAGAATCCAAACGTTTAACTTGTGGAAAACATGTGATCAAATGTTTTAAACCACATGAGAAATGTGCAAATGTGTGTTTTATACATTGTGTTAATTTAAAAGATGACTCTGTGATTTCTGTGTGAACTCTGGTTGTAAAAAGTGAAAATGACATCATTCGTTTACTGTTTTCACAGACTCGTGTGTGACGTGCGTCTTCTGAACACGGATGTTATTTTAGATTGTTTTTATTTTTTGTTGTTGTGGTGGCGCAGAGGTTAGAGAAGGTTGCTGGTTCGACTCTCCAGACCGATAGCATAAAAAATGTGGGGAAAAGGTGAAGCACCCACCTGCCTCCACCGTCATTTGCCCTAACCCTTAGTTATGCTGCTATAGCAGGGGTCTGCAACCTTTACGATCAAAAGAGACATTTCTGCCCTTTCGTTCACTAAATTAAACGTGTCAAGAGCCGCAAAACCTGCTACAAGTGTCATTATCAACTGGTGGCCCGTGGGCCATTTCAAGTTTGTTAGAGGGACTTTCCTGGGCAGTAGGTGTGAAATTATAAAACTAAAAACATTTAATGATTGTTAACATTTATTGATATTTTTACATTTTGAGACAAAAAAAATATCGGATTCCATCCATCTTCCATTCATCCATCCAATGTCTTGTATTGTCTTGTATTTTGCCAATAATAATAATAATAATAATAATAATAATAATAATAATAATAATAATAATAATAATAAAACTAAAACGGTGAACTGTGTAGACAAATGTGCTTTTTTTAAATAATGGAGTACCATGTTATATATTTTTTTTGACTACAAGGCGCACTTAAAAACCCTTTAATTTTCTCAAAAATTGACAGTGAGCCTTATAATCCAATGAGTCTTATGTATTAATTCTGGTTGTGCTTACTGACCTCGAACAGATTTTATGTGGTTATTATGAATGAGTTGAATAAAGTTAGACTTATCTGAATGTTTTGTTTCAATAATGCACCTTATAGTCCAAAAAATATGGTAATTGACTATCCTACGTTGAAGAATAAAGCATAAAGTTAAATAGTGAGTATAATTTACTTTGTGTATTAGTACTAGTATCCACATATTTGCAAAGGAATTGACAGTAAAACTGCTAAAACTAGTCATTTTTTGTGCATACAACATCCTATAAAATTCAGTTTTAGGTTAGTTTTGGTCAAAGCTTGAAAGAGCCGCATGCAGCTCCAGAGCCGCAGGTTGCAGACCCCTGTGCTATAGGCTTAGACGGCTGGAGGACAAACTGATCACACTTTTCACTCTGCTACCGTCTTTACTTAGTCTGCTCAGCCTGTTTTGTATTTGTAATTATTGTTTCTTTCCTTGACATGTGTTTTTGTCTTTCAGGCTCAGCTGCACCTCAGATAGAGAACTGTACTAATTGACTTTTCTATGTATGTGAATGTTCCTGAGACAACTTTGTTGTGAATTGGTGCTATATAAATAAACTGAATTGAATTGAATTGAGCAAGGCCCTTAACCCCCACCATCTGCTCAGCTGCAGGTAGCAGCTCTCTGCTCCACACAGAGGGCTGTGGTAGCTCAGTGGTCTGTGGTTGTGTCAGGAAAGACATCCGGCGTAAAAATAATTTCCAAGTCTTCGTGCGAGTTAGATCACTGTGGCGACCCCTGAAGAAGGGAGCAGCCAAAAGAAGAAGGAAATATATATACAGTATATATATTAGTTGTTCCGAACATTAGAGTTGTTGAGTTATACTTGAGTTTAATTCTTGCTTTTAAGGATGCTACATGGGCCCAAAGTTGGCAACAGTTTCTCAGCTTCGTGTTGTGAAATGGTTTGTTTCTGGAGAATATTGATCCATGTTCTACACACGTTTGATGCTCTTCTTCTCACAGCCCTTTGGTAACTCTGAGACGTTTCACCAAACGTTAAATACCGGGGTGTTTGGTCATTTTGAAGCACAAAGTTGGCATCTAACTTTAAAACTTGTCACCGGAAAATAAGTTCTTCTTTTTGTCCTAATGTTTTTGACGCATCGAGACAAAAATGTGAATCTTGTTTGTTATTTAGCTTTTCATTTTTGTTCTTATTGTGATCATTGCAACATTTTTTTTAATTCAGACTTTTGATTCTTCTATTCAGTTTCTTTTGGCCTATTAAAAAACAAAAACAACCTTTTGTGTCATTTTAGTTTCACGTTTTATCATTTCTACGGCAATAAAAGAAACTTGAACTGTTTGAAAGGTGGTCATACATTCCACAAGGGATCAATAAGTGCCGCTCATTCGCCGCAGATCATTTTAGAGTCTGAAATACTTTAATTTGAGGAAATTCTTCAGAGAAATTCAACTCCTTTGATCAATTAATAAAAAGAAAATATTTTAAGTGTTTAAGATGTCTTGGAGTTGGAGCACATCGGAACAAGTATGAAAAGCATCCAAAAATAAACAGGATTAAACTTTTTCCCTTCGGCGCACTGCTCGTCGAACCAAAATCAAACTTTAAATTGTGCACAGATAAGAAAACTTTCCAGCACGACTCATTCTGACCGGATTTAAAAGCTCAAACGTGAACGTTTCGCTCAATCAAACCTGCATGAAAGTAAACTTTTACCTGCCTCAGAATACAAACACTTCCAGAAAACAGATACGGGGACCAGGAGCTGCATTGGCACAATTACGCTGTTAATGGAAAAACAATGAAACAAACAAACAAACAAAAAAGATGCGGAGAGAAAACAAAAGAATATCAAAGAGCTCGGAGCTGTGTACACCTCAGCCATTGACTCAAAAATACATCCGGCGTTTTGAAATGAAGGGGGGAGGCAGAGAACTGAAAGGAAAGACGAAGCATCTCCAGCATCAGTTTTCAGTTTAATGTTAATAATTTATGTCCTCTGTGCTTTTTATTATTACTATTTATTTATTTATTTACCATTTTCAGCAGCCTGCCCATTTTTCAAAGGCATCACGGACAGGGGAAGCCGTACGAAACTTTTGAGTTGAGTTTGAAAAGGCTTTCTCCTTGTTTATTTATACGCATCTTCTTCTGTACACTTGTCTGGCTGTTATTTGGTGAAGCAAACCCACGGAGCTTTGATGAGAAGCAAAAGCCCGACATGCCTTATTTACTAACGACCCCGTGAAATCTGAATAAACGACTTGAATTTAAAAAAAAAAAAACCTTTGTCTTGTTAAAATGCTACAAATGGCCAGTGCTGCACGAACAACTTGACCGTCAACCCCACAAAAGAAAAGAACAAAACCAAAAATAAAAAAGTGTTTGTTGATGCTACTGAATACTGGTTACATAATTTGAAAAGATGAAACAAAATCCCCAAAGGCAAAAGGCGAGTGAGAATATATTTGCCTGTGTCTGTTAGCAAAATATCTCATGAACTAACGTTCAAATTTCAATGAAACAAACAAAAAGTGATGACTGATGCGTGACTGATTCAAGATGGCTGCCACAACTAATCAACTAGAAAGCACAAAAAGGTTATAATGGAGTCAGTTTGACAGTTATTGAGCTAAACTTTGGTGTGGTAGTAGCTGAGAGTCATTCATCGTGCTAACAGATCCCTCAAGATCTCTGCCGTCACACAGTTCCAGGTTCCACTCTGTCATTTTTCAACAAACACAAGATGATCTTAATCTAAAACTCACACCCTTTAATGAATCTAACCGTATCGCTCTAATCTAACTGTATCAAATGCAGCACTGAGGTCTAACAGGACCAGTGTAGACACCTGTCCATTGTCAGAGATCATGAGAGTATCATTAGTAACTTTCACCAGTGCAGGTTCAGTGCTTTGGTAAGCTCTAAACCCTGATTGAAACTCTTCAATTAGATTATTCATTCAACCTTTATTTAGACAGGTTAATCCCATTAAGCCTCGGGGACTCATTTACAAGATTTCTTTGCAGATGTTCACGTAACTGACCTGCAACTATTTTCTCTAGAAATTTTTTTTAGATGAAATTTAGACTAAATATAGGTCTATAAATGGCTAGGATTGATGAGTCAAGCTTATGTTTCTTAAGTAAAGGTTTAATTACAGCAATCTTAAAACGCTGTGGTACATAACCCTTTATTAGAGACAAATTAAGCAGATGCAAGACGTGGTTATTAATTAATGGAAATACCTCTTTAAACAGTCTGGTTGGGATCTAGCAGACATATGGATGGTTTGAATGAGGCTATTATTTTTCACAGTTCAGAGAGCTCAACAGGACAAAAACTGTCCAAGCATAAATCAGGTTCTAGTAACATTTTTAAAGTTGTCTCGTCTGACACATAACCTGAGGCGATACTAGGAATGTTGGTTTGTTTTGTTTCCCTAATTGAAACAATTTTATTTATAAAGACTCTCATGAAGTCATCACTGCTTATAGTTGTAGGGATACATGAATCAACAGAGATAGGATTTTTCATTAGACTAGCTATGGTACTGAAAATGAACCTGGGGTTATTTTCATTATCCTCAATTAAAGATGAATAATCTAAAGTTCTAGCTTTATGGAGTGCTTTTTTGTATGTTAGCAGGCTCTCCCTCCAGGATAAGTAAGATTCCTTACCGTTACGTTGTGACATAACGTCAAATGTTTGTTCAACGTTTTTCTTTCTAGATACCTGTTTTAAAGTATGTAACTCAGAATTAAACCAAGGAGCTAATTTCCTCTGATTGATTACTTTCTTTTTCAGCGGAGCAGCTTTATCGAGTGAAGTTTGCACAGTAGTTGTAAAATGATCAACTAGATGATCTAAGTCACTGCTCTCTGATGCATTACTCTGCAAGACAAGAGGAAAACGATGGAGGGGAATCTTTAAATTTGGTTACAGCGTTTTCTGATAAGCACCTGCTAAGGTGAAAATTTCTCTCAGTGACTGTGTAGTCATTTAATGTAAACTCAAAGGTAATAAAAAGAATGGTCAGACACAACTAGATTTTGAGGAAATATTATTAAGTTATTAATCTCGATGCTATAGGTCAGAACCAGGTCAAGAGTGTGATGATGAGAATAAGTAGATGTTCGGACGTTTTGGGTAAAACCAATTGACTATTAAATTTTTTAAGGCCATGCTTAAGCTATCACTTTCAACATCTACATGACTATTAAAATCACCCATTATTATGACTTGGTCAGTATTTAAAATATTATAATATAGTATAGGCTGATGGTCCTCCTTGATCATGTGAACAGCTAGTTGTGGCTGTCACCAGCAAACTGGTTGATCCACTATGAGAAGGTGCTATTTCTGAGACTGAGCTGAATACAAGCTCCTCAGACTGAAGAAGTCTTTTGGATGAAAGACTAAACGTTTCTACTTTTTTTTTTTGAACATGTAGAGGACCTGACTTACCTTCTTTTTTTTTTAGATTTTTCTACCTGGATTATTGAGCATGCATCAGGATATTATAGTATAGTATTTAAAATATCGGCCCTACTGATGTATCGACCAGGCTCTAATTTAAAAATGATCTCAGGACTGATCCCTGTAATCTACATGCAAATAGTCAAAAACAAAATGGCTCAGTTAATTGCAGGTAAGTTACTGGAGAGGCTTTTAAAACTGATTTTATGCAGAGATAATTCAGTGCTGTAAAATTAAACTAATAAACTTTCGAAAACATAAGGAGAATATGTTCAAAAAGGGCAGCACGGTGGTGCAACTGGTAGAGCTGCAGCCTCTCAGCGAGAAGGTTGCCGGTTCAAATCCCGGTCCGGGGGTCTTTCTGGGTGGAGTTTGCATGTTCTCTCCGTGCATGCATGGGTTTTCTTCGGGTACTCCGGTTTCCTCCCACAGACCAAAAACATGCATGTTACGCTGATTGGTAACTATAAATTATCCCTAGGTGTGCGTGAGAGAGTGAATGGTTGTTTGTCTCGTTTGTCTCTATGTGTCCCTGTGATGGACTGGAGACCTGTCCAGGGTGTACCCCACCCCTCAACAGTGACTGCTGGATATGGGCACTGGCGACCCCCGTGACCCAAAATGGAAGAAGCGGTTCAAAGATAATGGATGGATGTTCAAAACGGGTAACTTGATGGAGGAGCCCTGCAAAACTAAAACCCACAACAGCTTTTAGGAAATTTAATTTTAATGTTGTCGTGCAGTATATTATTAAAAAAAACACAGCAATATATACTGGGGATCAGTATCAGCTACAACCATGCCAAATTTTAGCTGTAATTCTGACTGTTGGACATTTTTATGTTGCTAAAGTTGATTAGTTGTGGCAGCCATCTTGAAATATATAGGCTCCAAAAGTTAATTTGGAAAGGTTACACTTTTCTGTATTTCATTTATTTTATAGTAATAAAAGCAGGCATCCACTTTTTTTTTTAAAGAAATTTGCAAAACGTTTCTTTTACCTTCATGGGTCAGAAAAAGTAATTCCACTGAAAACTCAGTACATTTGTCATGTCAAACAATTGTTTATTACTAATTATGGTACAAATCAATGACAGACTTCATGTTTTCTTTCTTTCCCTTTTTTTTTTTTTTTTTTTTAAGAAATACACACAAAGTGCTGCTTAACCAACCAAACAGATATTGCTCTAAAGATTAGGTACAGTTTTTAGTCTGATAAAAAGAAAAGAAAAAGGAAATACATCTCTGCAAGTACCTCAACTTTGGTTTCTAGTTCTTACTAACAAAACGGCAAATCAAACTTTCTGTGTTTGTAAAATTTCACATTTTTTTCCCCGTGACAGACAAACCAATTGTTTAAAGAGCAACATTATTGTGAGTGTTATTTATTTTTGTCTTCCATGTATGTCAACAGGCTGTGAAAACTCAAGAGTGGACCTTTACAGTACATAGAAATAATTTGACAATAAAAAACAAACACGTGGCTCAACACAACAACATGGTTAACTCAGAACTGGAGGTGTTAGTGAGAGTGTGTCTCGTTTGTCTCCATGTGTCCCTGTGATGGACATGTGACCTGTCCAGGGTGTCCCCCGCCTCTCTCTCAATGACCACTAGAGAGGCACCGGCTCCTCGCGGCCCAGAAAGGAAAAGCTGGTAAAGGAAAAAGGATGACATCATCGTGGCGTCACAAACCAAACGTCTTCCCTCACATTATCGTCGACACAGTTTGTTCCTCTGACCCTTCTGAACGGTACCGGGCGAACTACCGTTTATTTGGACTCTTCGGTTCTTCTCTGCTCACAATTTTTAAAGATTGTCAACAACTTGAATCTCTGTCTCTGTACAATGTGCATAACTATAGAGCTTTGGTCCAGCGTTAAAAAGTTGAGCGAAGGCAAAACTCCTTTCTGTGTCTTCTTTAAAAACTTTTTGGTTTTGGTTACAGCTTCACCGTGGAACCTCCAGAACTGATCTGGTTTCTAACACCTCTGCAGACCTCGAGTCCTGCTTGGCCAAAACTCACTATGACTAAATAAAAACAGACAAAATCCATGAAAATTTAGCTAATAATTCCCTGTGTCGTGCACTTGAAGTGTTTTTTGATGCGTTTTCCTAACATTTACAGGGTAGCTGAATGATTTCTAGGTGGGGAAGAAGAACACGAGCGTACGGGGGGAAGTGAAAAGTTGAGATAACCAATGTGACATGGAGAGATATGCATCAAGTCGACACATGATCCTGAATAAATCGCATCAAATTTCACCTCACTTCAAATTAAGTTCACTCACTGTGACATGTGACACTTATTCTCAACATTCGTCTCTTTTTCTCTCCTGCGAGGGGCTTTGTGAGAGCAAAACATTTATAGTGACGGACTGAGACCTTTCCTTTTCTGAAAAAGTGACATTTCTCACACGAAAATGCCAAGTAGACGTAAAACTTTAGCGCACACGAATAAAGACGGAATCACTTGAGAGCTCAGAGGATTTCAATGTTTCCAAAGATCCTTACTCAAATAAAAGCATTTATAAAAAAATACAAACCCTTGAGGATAACCATTTAAATTAAAACATCTTGAGGAAAAGTATGCAGTTCTTGGAAACGACTCCAAACTGAAATAAGAACTTAATGCAAAATATATGACCTTCACTTGGCTGGAAGGAATGCAGAATATAAGAAAAACAACAGATTTTTGCAAATAACATCTTGTGTGATATATTCAGGTTAATTAAAACAGTTAAGTAGAATGAGCTCTGTGGTTTGGTCAGAGGGAACACAAATCTATACACAAACAGTCAACTACAGGGTCCAATTTGAAGCCTTAAAATGTAAAATCAGTCTGGTTGTAAATTTTGGGACGTCAGGTGAAAAATTAACTCTTTATGCGGTTTGAGTTGAAGCAGGCAGAGACAAATCTACTTATAAAGAAAAATAAATAAAACATACATTGTGATTGAAAATAAAATGACAGAATACACTGATGAAGCTGTTTGACTTTTTTTTTTTTCCTTTTTTCCAACACGTTGTAAAACATAAAAAAAAAAAAAAAAACCAGGGCAGAAAGTTGTGTGATTAAAGCAATAAAAAAGATTAAATCTCCCCCCAGTCCTTGAGCAGAAGTTTGTGTGTTCTTTGGCTATCAGGCTTTGGCAACAGAATGACACAGTAGCTCGAAGCAAAGCTGCAGTAGACGTCTCTTATTTTCATCACGTGAAAGTCCTCGTTTCCTTCCCTTTTTTGACTCTAGTAGTTCCCAACACTGGACCTTGAGGAACACCATCCATCACATTTCAGTTGTTTCCTGCTCAAACACGCCTGATTCAGTGATTTAATTACGTCCTCAAATTCTGCAGAAGCCCGTTAATCACACGTTCATTCAAATCAGCTGTGTCAAAGCAAAAAAAACAAGTAATGCAGGACGGTGTTCCTCAAGGACAACATTTGGGTACCACTGCTTTTATCTGTAACAATCTCATGACGTTATCAATAAATACCTGTAAAAGTTGTACAAAGTTACATTGTGACTGAAAATATTTATAGATGAAACACAACAATAAAATGCAGTTGTTTAACAGCAAAGATTTTTTTCCAAAAACGCTTATCAGTGTGATTTGACATTTTTAATATATTTACATTCAAACAATAAAAAAAAAGCAAAAGAGAAAATGTTTACTCACACTCACACATATAGCTTCGATTTTGCCAGTACAAATGTAAAAATTTAGAGCACATTTACATTACAAAATTATTCTTCGTTAGATGCAACAGACTTTGGTAAATAGTGTTTTGATTTGGTATGTTCTCTTTACTAAATCCCTCCTCATGGGAACCAGAATGAAGGGAGACAGTCTGGTTTGAAAGTCCAGAATGTAAAACTCTTTAAAACAGCACGCCGTATGTTTTCAGATATTTCTCACATATTAATCTCTTTTTCATGTTTTTGGTTTCGCCATGGTCATTTACATAATCACACTGACAACACATAGTTTCTGTTGGCAAACTGTCCATCCAGGGGACTTGAAAACACTTTTCTGTTTCTATAGAAGTTCATCCACTTTTGTTGGTTTTAATGGCTGCCACTTTTCCACTCCACTGTTTGTTTCTTTTTTCTTTTTCTTTTGAGAGCTCGCTCATTTTGGGAGCTCCTCTAGAGAATCAGTGAGAGGGTCCATTGGGGCAGCCATGCTGAGGTCGGGCTGTTTCAAGCGCTTTATTGTGTTTTTCAAAGCTTGCCTCTTGTTGCAGAACCACACACGCACCACCTCCCTGTCATAGTTCAGTTTCTCCGCGATTTCCGTCATTTCCTGTCCGGAGGGGTGCGTGTTCTTCTCAAAGTGGCTGTTGAGGATCTCGAGTGCCTGCGGGGTGAAAGAGGTCCTCCGCTTGCGTTTTTTTGAAGGCTCGCTGCCGATAAACTCAGTCAGGTTCTGCATGCCGGATCGGTGGCGGGCTTCAGCCTCGGCCATCCAGCGCTCCAGAACGGGCTTAATCTTCTGGGCGCTTTTAGGGGTGATGTCCAACTTCTCAAACCTGGCAGGATATAAAAGGCCAGGGTTCAGTTTGCCTGTCAGACTGCTACCTATAGTGTTCTCTTGGGCTTCCTGTGGTAGGAAAAAGTGGCTTCTCAGGATGGTGTGTCTGGGGAGAATTGAGAAAAAAGAATCTTACTCAGGTGCCCTGCCAGAACAAGGGATAAGCTGCCTGCCTTTTTACTCTCCTCAACCAGAATGCCACCGGGACTGAGACTAACATCCAGGCGCTCGTCTGAGTCTCGCACCTGGAAACACCTCAGCTGTAGCAGCTGGAAGTGATGTTTAAACCTCTGAGTTAACTGTCTGGCCGAGGCTGCGGTGCTCTGTCCCAAACTGGCAGTGGTGGAACAAGGAGATTTAGCCAGTGGCTATAAATCAGGTGCAGCTAAACCAAAGAGCATGCCAAAAAACTCCAACTAAAAGTTGTTCTTTAGAGTTTTTCTTTTTAAATAAAGGAAAAACAATTCAGGAATTAAACCAGATATTGAATTTCTGACCCCCCAGATGATAAGAAGCTACGTATCTGCCACAGCATGCAGGTAAATCTGAAAAACACCTACATTTACTGTCCCTTTATTTTATGTTCCAACACCCCCTCACTTTATATTTCATATATTAACAGAGACGCTGGGACTGTCAGGTGCATTTTGTTTGATATTCAGAAATACCTGGAATATTTCTCATCGTGGTTATAAAACAATGCTTTATGAAGTATTTAGACTCGTTAAGGGAAAGATAAAAAACAAATTGTTTATTTTATAATTTCATTCCGATGCTTAGAGGCCAACAGATAAAATGGTAGTCTTGATGTGTTTGATAAAAAATATATTTTAACCATTTTTAAACCTAGAAATAAACAAAAATACATCCTTTTTGTTTGTGTAATTATAGATAAAACGGATAGTAACATGACTACAGATGTTTGATGAGAATATATTAGAATTTGCTTACTTTAAATTTTGTAAGGGATCTAAAAAAAGAGTTGATATGTTTAATGTTTCTGACCGAGGTGGACCGGTCTGGCAGAAAAAAGTGAATATCTAGATTGAATGATAGTAGATTTAATGACTAATGTAAGATTTTTTTATACATATATATAATATGAGGTAAAACGTAGCCTCTGCAGCTCGTAGCTGTGAACCTTCAGGCAGTTTCTAACTGAGGCCAAATGCACAGCAGCACATTTAAGTCAAACTCCTCCTAAGGTACTTTTAGAAACACCCAGAGAGGCTTCCACCTTCATCCTGATGCACTAGAGGAGGGAGAGCGTCCCCCAGCCGAGCCACTCTCAACTCATTTTAGTATCTGCAGTTCCTGTTGATCCATGAAATGTCCTGTCTCTGGTGACGCTTCGTATTTACTAATGTATTCCCTCAGTATGGAGCCCTCCTCTCTCCAGTGTTTAGGAAGCTGGGGTTATAAATAATACTGCCTGTCGACAAGAAGAAGTGCACCAACGAGGTGTAGAGACAGAGAAGTTCATGCATGTATGGGCGTCACACCATTAAAACGACCATTTTTGCTTGTTTGTCCAACAGAAACTAGAGCTTTGTTGTGGCTTTTTGGCATCTTTCTGTAAATATACCCTAAACATTTTATTGTCTTAAATTCATTTTTCTTCTTTTCAAAAAAATAGCTCAATACACTTCTTAAAGTGGTCTTTTGTTATCGAACATTAATCATATGTTGGTTAAACGTGAAGTTAGAATGTTCCTAACAGGTTCTTTAAAGCAAATGTGTATTTTATAGGGAAAACTGAAACTGCAGCATCATTCTGTGGTTTGAATCAAAACATTTATCATCTCTAATGTTTACAGCCAGTGGACAAAATTATTAGAAGCCAAATCAGCAATATTGTTGAATATTGGCCTGTCGTATAAAAATAGTGTTAGTGAGTTCCATTTTTTTGTGTTGGTTATTTAGTTATATATAATTAACTGTTTGTAAAATAACACATAACTCAAAACAGGAGAGTTGTGATCCTGTTTCTACACTGCACAGTGTGAGCCTTCGTATAAGCCTCAAATTTTATTGTTCACCTCCATGAAGATACATTGTTCTTTATTTATTTATTGCCTAAAACAAAGAAGCTTGATCCGATTCATTTTTGTCTGCAAATAATAATAAACTCACAACAACACAAATGAGCAAACTGTGAGTTCAAAAACTTTTAAAACCACAAATAAACACTTGTGTTATTTTGTCTGTTACTAGGAGGAAGATGGATAGTGATCAATGACTTCCTAGTAGGCTTCTGTATTTATTTATTTATTTATTTATTTATTTTAACCAGCTGTGTTACAGGCACCGTTCAGAAAAAAATAATTTACTCTACGTATTTAAGTTTAAAAAATCTTTTTGTGTGGACACCCGCAGCTTATAGACAAGCGCAACCTATATATGTACAAAATATTTTTTTTGTGGGCGGGGCTTATATTTGGATGTACTCTATAGTCCAGAAATTACAGTAAAAGTTCAGTCTAATAAAATGGTTAAAAAAAAAAGGTCTGAGAAGAAATAAGTTAAGCATTATTGGATTTTTACGCAAAACAAAGTGTTAAATTAAGACAAATAAATACAAACAAAAATATGAAGAGGAAGAATTTATGACTGTATTGTAGATTTTTCTCATTTTTGTCACTACTTGAACCGTTTTCTTTTTTTTTAAGTCGGTAGTCTAGCTGACAAAAGTTTGATAAAAACTAATCTTTTAAATTTTTTGAAAACCATTCTTAAATAGTGTCAAATACCAGTGTGTCATAATCTAATAGATGTAATTAATCTTTGAAATTTACTCATGGCTGCTCATGAATTATGTCAATGTATTTTTAATAAGCGGCTATTTACGCCAGGTTTTTTATTTCTTGTTCTTTTTTTTTTAAATCATGAGTCAGAGTTTGTGAAAGGAGGTCGAATCCTCACCAGTTTGAGATAGAAGAGTTTGTCGTCTTTTATAATTGTTTTGGAAACACAGTCTTTGCAATGAATTCCTCTTCTTTAATTGTTTTTAAGTCAACAAAACCAAATTTCATCCAAAAGTAATGCATGCGCCTGTTGAGATAAACTAATAAAGAGCCTGGAAACAAGGTGAGCAATGAAAGCGGACAAGATGGAAGCATCTGTCAGTGTCTGTTCACCGTACGAGTTCAGAGCCCAGAGCTACAGTGACGTCCTCAAACTTCATGTCTGAGTTGATGTTAACTAAACTAAAGCATGGGAAGTCCGCCCCGCTACTTAAAACATCAGGATGTCATGTCCAATGTCATGCAAACAAACAAACGTAACAGCGCTGCTAACAGCCCAGAGTGTTTTTAGTTTTTTAGGCTTTTAATGTATGTTATAAATATTTGAATTATGTCAGGCTGTAAATTTTTAATGTGTGATTTTTTTTTCTACTTTCAAACATTAGTCTGGGCCTCATAAGAACTGGCGCTCCTGTACCGTTTCACGTTTTATTGCCCGTTTGATGTTGATGCGATTAAATTTTAAAAGTGGGGGTGACAGTGTCGCCTAAACAGCGCAGGTCATCATCGGCAAAGCAAATGGGTTTTAACGGCAACGTTAAAACGAACGCAGCAATCAGATGGAAACACAAACACAAATGAGTCTGGAAACATTCAAACTGAAGAACGTGACTCCTGTTTTTGTCCTGAATGACTGAGAATCTGCAACACTAACAGTGGTGTCGGACCACATCAATAGCTTTGTTTACATGGACATAAGTAATCAGATTAGACGGCCGTTCGGAATAAAAATGCGTCATGTAAACACCCCATTCAGATTATTCTTTGTTGATTCAGTTCCATCCAAAATAATTTGCAATCAGAATGAGACAGGTGCTTTATGCCAATTCATAATCCGAACGGTGTGCATGTAAACACTTAATCTGATCATTTTATTCTGATTGTGGAAAAATGACCTGACTGTGCATGTGCAACCTATGTCTACCTCACATATAGCCTGGCTAGATGCTAATAATATTAGCATGTCGGGGAAGAAAAACTAGTTTGTGAGCGACAACATTTCCACTGGAAACTTTGAAAGAGCTCAAAATGATCTGTATCACCTGTAGCTCAGTCAGGGAGTGCAGTGACGTCTCCACCATCATTAAAACCTGTCGCGGGTCCATTTTGGGCGCTCAGGTTTGTTTACTTTCATCATGGAAGTAGAACTTTTGTTTTTTTTTAAAAGAGAGTTTACCACTCTGCGCATGTCAGTACTTCTATTCTGAATAAAAGCCCATTGCATGTAAACACTCATCGTGAACGGATTGTGCCCATGTAAACGATACATACGGATTATTTAATCCAAATACATTTCAATCAGATAAATGTAAATGTAAACATAGCTAGAACTAGTGTTATGGATTAATATTTGAGTTTGTTTATACCAATGATGAGCGCACTGCTCATCAATTTTGGCTAATTTGCTAACAACTAATAGCGGAACAATTTTTTTTGTTTAGCAGATTAACATTTTTGCTAACTTTGGAAACTGTTAGCGCAATTAGCTTCCGCCAATTTAGTTTTCGGTAACAATACGTCCACCAAAAAAATAAAAAAAACTTATTCCTGTTTGTTTGTGGTTAAAACCAGGTCTCTCTTGTAAATGAGTCCCCGAGTCTCAATGGGATTAACCTGTATAAATAAAGGTTGCATGAATGTTTGCCAGCTTTAAAATAATCCTAAAACTTTAAAGTATTTTCTAGAACAGCTACTTTTTATTTTAGCCTTCTAAAAAAATAATATCCTGACACCATGTGGCCCAATTATTCTCTTCATGCCAAATGTTAGTGAGGTGGAAAAACAGCGCGAACGAAACACAGATTTTATGATTCGTCTCATGAATATATAATACGCCATTTATGGCTAAACGGTATTCAGAGAAGCAGTAAAATATGACAATCTTATTAACAGATCCTTGCCGTCAAGCTCTCTCATGTTCAGGCAGAGGGAGCAGCGATGCGCCTTAGTAAATATTAAATGCTTTAAGTGCTTCTGGTAATACTTGTATATGTATTTTGCATAAGTAACACCAGTCTGTCAGCAGCTGAGAGAAGAAGAGGAGGAAGGGTAAGTCAAGTCAAGTCATTCAATTATGTATTTAATATCTTAATATTGTCTGTTAGAACATGGATTGAGGAGATTAGAGCACCTGACAGCCCACTGAGTCTGCACAGCTACTTCTGCTTTTCTTTGACAGAATCAGGACATGAGAAGAAGAAAAAAGTAATTTCCTCTTAGTTTCTTGCCTTTTGTTCGTCCTTACCTGCAGATGGCAGACTGGCTGTACGCCGGCCCCTCGGCGGCGCTGAGCGCCTGGCCCACCTGAGTCTGTGTCAGGCCCAGGGACAGCCGCCGGATCTTGAATGCTTTGGCGAATTCACGAATCTCCTCCAGGTTGACCCCGTCCACCTCGCTGGGGGCAGTCTGCGGGTCTGAAAAAGCGATACGTACACATCTCATTTTAGCTCCTCCGTCGCTTTTATTTTTCAGAGTGAAAGAGGCAAACAAGCAGCCGTTTGTGATCACGATCGCCTCTAAGCAACCTGCTGCTCTGGGTCAGAACGTATTTGTCGATGTAAACATGTACATGAGAGGTGTTTCAAAGAATAAATACCTTCGAGGTGCGAATACAAGCTTTCATGCCTTTAACTTTAAAGTATAAATCATCTAGCTTACAGTATGGACAAAAACACATGACCTAGTTTATGTTCAACCAATAAAACCTGCAGAGCTTTAGTTTCTCTGTGAATACATGCATATTCTAAAGCAAACATTAAAAAATGTAGACGTTCTAAAATCTTTATGACCCTAAGTGATGAAGCCTCCAAAGCAGCATTGACCCTCACAAACAACAAGCTCCAGTCCAAAATAAAAGCTTCTACACAAAGAAGCTGTGGGAAAACTTGACAGAAGTATTTTAAATAATTTTCCTGCTAATAAAAAGCGATTTCACATTGTACATCAATGTCAGGTGCCCTGGCATCCTGCTTACTAAGGCAAAGTTTGTGCCTCTGAATAATTCATCCTGGTCATTATCAATGAATTATTAAAGGAATCCTCCAAGCGTATTTAAGGAAAAATCTATGAGGCTGCCATCTCGTTGTGCCTCATAAGTGACGTGCAGCGTATGCGATGTGCTCCAGACGTGTGAACACTGGGAAGATGAGGGGCTGCAGACTCGGAGCACTCACGGCTTCGGGTCCTATCATCTCCACAGTGATGAGCATTTCTTCATCATTCCCTGTGGAGGTTATTTACTTAGTAGATTGAAAGACTAATGGAAGCTGTTCTCGACTGGTTCTGCTTCTGGAGCCATAATATTTGTTAGATATTGGGTCAGGACTCAGACACCACTTTAATTTGAACCCAACTCAAATGATGATTAGAATAAAGCTTCACTAAACAGAAAGGTCTGTAAGATGTTTTAAAGACAGTTTTGACTTTTGATCAGTTGTGGCTTTCAGAAATGACTTTATGAAAGAAGAACTAATGATTACAAAAATGTACGTTAAACTTGCAAAATGACGTGCGAGTACTTAAAGCAAAATGTTGTCATGTTTTTTTCTGTTTGTTTGTTTTGAAGAACTTATCTTTATAGTTTTCTTCGTTTGAAAGCCTGAAAATGACTAATAGTGTGAATGTTTATGAAGCACACTATTGTGTGTCTTCTGTACATTTTTCAGCATCTCGCTTGTTCCATTTCAACAAATCATATATCAAAACGTTCAGCTCCTTCAGGAGAAGGGTGCTATGACTTTTGATATTGGTGCAACTTTAGCTTTTTGAAATATTTGGCATTTTCTGGCCTTTCTTTTTTCATAGAAAATGAATTGAGCTCATTTTACATCCTTCAAATCTTTAGATCTGTTTACAATCTTTTACTGTTCCTTTCACATTTTGTTCTGGTTCAGCTTCTTTCAGTTTCCTTGTGCAAATTTAAACTTATTTTCAGCTACTTTCAGCTAATTTCAGCTGTTTTTCTTTCCCAGTTGTTTTGTGCTCCTTTCAGTTTCTTTTTGCAAGTTTCAGCTTTTTTTTTGCTTTTCAGCTACTAATTAGTTATTTTTATGCTAATTTGAGCTTTTTCAGCTGATTCCACATTTTTGGCACTTGTTTCAACCTTTTTCAGCCTAATTCAGCAAAAATGTGCTCTCTCAACTTTCTTCTGGTAATTTAAGTTTTTAAGCTGCCTTTTATTTGTTGCTACTTTTCAGTTTTTATGTGTGTGTGTGTGTGTGTGTGAATTTCTGCCTTTTTCAGACAGTTTCCAACTTTTTGTGCATATTTCTGCTTCTTTCAGCTTAATTGGGCACAATTGTGCTCTCCCCACTTTCTTCTAGTAATTTAGGCTTTTTTCTGCCGTTTCAGCTACTTTTCAGCTATTTCTGGCTAATTTCAGCTTTTTTTGTATTTAGCTAATTTACTATTTTTCCTGCTCATTTCTGCTTATTTAAACCAAATTCACCAAATGTGTTCGTTCTGTTTTATTCTGCGTTGTTCTTCAATTTCAGTTACATTTCAGCATGTTTTTTTTAGCTAATTTCAGCAGTTTTTCAGCAAGTTCTTCAGCAATAAATTGAGATTTGAATCTCTGAAAAATTTAAACAAACTTACAGAATGTGACACTTTATCTGTACCAAAAATACAGTTTAAAAAACAACCTCTATCTCACAGTAACATAATATTTAAGTTAACATTTCACTCATAAATCATTGTTCAAACTGTTTAAACACAAGTTCATATATTTTATACTTAATTAATTTGTCTCTGATAGAACTGACAACTAGCTGAGGATTTGTGTGGCAAGTCAGTTTGGTGGGAAATAGGTTTTTTTTTTGCTTGTTTGTTGTTTATGCAGCTCTAATCCATGTATTTTAATGCACTGATGCAAACAAACAATAATGTGAAATCTGAAAAGGCTCTCTCTGTGATGAAGTTGCACAACTTCGTCTTAAACGTCTTGTTTGAGCTCACAGTTAAAGTGCTGTGAGTTGATTTGACATGCCTTTAAAAAATGAAAAACACTGAAACACTGATTGGATCCTGATCACAACTTGTCATTTAATTAATTTAACAATTATTATTTACCAGTTTTCTTCATGCAGAGATAATGAAGATTTGAGGTGAACATCTGTGTAAATTGTTAAGTGTGTTACTTCCTATTTTAAAGCTGCTGGAAAACCCTGGATAAATTTAAATAAGAGTAAAACATCCAAACAACTTCAGTGTCTTCTCCAAGACTGACTTTTTCTCCATCTGATTATAAACAGACACTCAGGTTTTAAATCCGTTTCTGGCACTTTGTTTGTATCCAGTGGACACAACAGCATTTCATTTTCTCCATGCTTGACTGTCAGGGGATCTTTTCCTTTGTGTATGTCTGCTGTAAATAATATTGAGAGGAAGTGATACGGCTCATACTCAGCATTAAACATTAATTCTATTTAATGCAAACCTTCGCTGCTAGAATGTTGCAGAGACTCAAAAATGGTTTACAAGATACTTTCCGAGCTACCGGTAAACATGAACTAAACACAATGTCTACAACAAGTTGATCAATGATGACTTGTCTTTTATTAAATTCAGTGGAACTATGCTTGCCTTAGAAATGAGTTTACATAGAGTTTAGAAGAATTGACTCTGACAAATGAAATTTATATGAATAAAACCGAGTTTTTAAAGGCAGTAGCTGCGCGCTGACAGGCTGTGATTTATAAGACTCTGCCAAAGGCCAGCGCACCGCAAGCATGAAACTTATGTTCATCAAACACAGCGTACGCCACTTTGGATTGTTTAATAAAGCAAAGAAATGACAATGGAGGGGAAAAATAAAACAGAATCTGTCCATACATGGGGTTCTGTCATGTAAATTCTCCTACAAATGATTTTATAGATTGTTTTATTTTACAGAAAAACAAGAATTAATTACTGGTTTAACCATGCAGAGTAGGTTTTGTCTTATATTAGAGTTTATTAAATCTAACATTTAGATTTCTGTTGTTACCTTCGTAAAAAAAAATAGATAAAGCTTTTGTTAAGGCACAAAGAAATAACTCAGCACTATCTTTCTAAAGGCACGGACATTTTTTTAAAGTATATTTTCTTAAAAAGTATCAAAGTCCATTTTTTAATACTTGATCGTTTAAGGTGTTTTGTGAATACATGCAACATTTTTTTTCAAATGAACATTTGTCAGATTAAATCATAAGACAATAGGCTGCTATCCTCATGTTTTAGAGGCGTCTCTGCTCTAACACACCTGATTTGAACAAATGGGTGATTAACAGTCTTCTGAAAAACATGGGGAGGTAATTGAACCAATGAATCAAGTGTGTTGGAGCAGGAAAACAAGTAAAACATGCAGAGAAGAGGCCCTCCAGGACCAGGATTGGACACCCCTGTGCTAAAATATACTAACCTAAATCCAACTGCATTTATATGATATGAAGAACAACTTGTATATAATATAAATACTAATATAAATAAAGTTATTCCATATATGCTGCAAGCGTGGCTGGAGTTTTGCTTTCCCTTTTCCTTCTACTTGTTCCATGAAAGTAGATTGTTTTGCCAGAACTACTCAAAGTGATAAAAATGATAAGAGAACCAACTTTAAAGGTACAGTGCATGACAAGTGCTAACATCTGGTGGTCGCAACAAGCATACGTCGTCCATCAACAATCCAATCTTGTTTATAGATTTGAGCACCTGTTAAAGGCAGAAGCAGCAACTTTGGCCAAACTGCCCACAAACCAAAAAATATTCTAGTTTTGTTTTCTTTTACATATTGCAGATTCACGTTGCCTCTTCATGTTCAATTGGTGCCTGTTTTTGTGTGACATGAATTTGTCTTCAAAGGAGAACATCTGTGGACCTGCGTCAGAGCTGAGCCGGCTGATAGACACTGTGCCATCTCTTATCAGGACTATGGAACTATCTGGCAGTGCCCACAGACAACTCATCACTTTTGTCGGCCTTCTCATGCATAAATGTATTGAGGTCATTAGTGTGTTGCTGTTTATGTGGGAGGTCTTTTTTGCAACTTTCACACTGTGCCCTGGCCAGGACATAGTGTGAGATATGATTTTTTTTTTACCTCCCCTCCCCTCAAGTTTCTCTTTTCCTTATCTACCTTTGTCTGTCTGAAACAGATCTCTGTTGTAAATGACTCCTCGAGGCTCAGTGGGAACTAACCTGTATAAATAAAGGTTGAATGAATGGTCCTTCATTTCTGAATTATTTACTGTCGAACAGTATCTCACCCACTTTCTTCTTCTACACATCTTTTACTGTCATCATTATTTGATTTAGTTTCACTCAGCATTCATGACTTTCATATTAGTTTTCTAAAACAAAGTTTATTATTTAAATAATTGTTATTTTTATTTATATAATTTCCCCCCTTACAGTGACTGCTGAGTATGTGCACCAGTGACCCCCGTTACCCGGAAAGAAAGAAGCAGGTAAAGATGATGGTTGGATGAGCTGCTCCAAGCATTTTTAGAATGAGTGTTTTTATTTCTTTAAATACAATTTTTACAATTCTAATATCTTCCCTTTCCCTCTATATTTAAATTGTGTTTCCTTTGTTTCTTCACCCCCTTTATTTATTTATTTTTTCTTCTTTCAGCTGCTCCCTTCTTCAAGGGTTGCCACAGCGAACTAGCTCGCACAAAGTCTTGTCAATAATTTTTACCCCAGATGCCCTTCCTGACGCAACCACAGACCACCGAGCTACCACAGCCCTCTGTGTGGAGGAGAGCTGCTATCTAGGGCACCTGGGGGAGCAGATGGTGGTGGTTAAGGGCCTTGCTCAAGGGTCCAGAGTGAGGCAAATGAGGGTGGAGGCAGGTGTGGGTGTTTCACCTTTACCACCCACAATTTGATGTTGTCGGTCCAGGGAGCTGAACCGTTGACCTTCCAATCTCAGGCTCACCTTCTCTAACCTCTACGCCACCACGCCCCTTTATGATCAATAATCTGTTTATTTATTTTACATTTTATTACCACTTTTGTTTATGTAGGTTAGCTGTATATGTTTTTTGGTGGGTTATATTGTTGACTTTAGTTTGTATCTGTTGTGAAGCACTTTGTGTTACAATCTGATGTGTTTTATAAGTATTCTCAATGACTGATAACCTAATGACGTTCTCGTTTAGAGGAACTCACTGATACAACCCATGTTTTTAATGGTGAGTGTGGTGATAATCCTCATTTTTCTGACTGTCAACCCTTTGAATGGAGAAAAATGGACTGATCCTGTGAACATGTATTGCTTGTGCAGCCCAAACCAGATTTCTTGTTCGTCTGTGACAGAGTCCCATTGTGATCCTGTAACTAATAAAAAGACTACAAACTACACTGTCACACTGACCGACATGCTCCTCCACAATGATGAACACAAACACTAGTTTATTCATTTTTTGGTCATTCTCTCAAACACCTTCCTGCAGCTCAGTGGAACGGTAGAAATGTTTTAATCCACAGGTAAAAATCACACCCAACAGATAAAAAACCACAGAAATCAACACGTGTTCAGACACAGGGTGGACATTTGCTACAATTACAAACGCAAAGTTTTGTTCCAGTCACACTGTAGTAAACTACTGAGACAAATCAAAACCATTTCTGCCTTGCTGCATCTTATGTGTGAGCCCAGTCGGACACTTACTGCTAACCAGCTGCCCTACGCTGAGAGCTGAGGAAGAGGAGGAGGTGGAGGAGGAGGAAGAGGCCTGGTGGAGAGGACTCTGTCTGTGGGGCATGTGAAGCAGGCTGGCTTGAGACGATGCAGGCCCCGTCTGGCCCTGCTGAGCCTGAGGCAGCTGGACACACACAAACACACAGATGATGCTTTGACAGCTCTTAGGACATAAATAAATCATTGTTACTGCTGCACATCATCATGATAATAATCATTTACAATAATAATGTCATTAAGGTGACTAGGATACAATATCGGATCTAATCAACCAATCAACAGCTGCTAAATTGACCACGCAGAGAAGCTGAATATAATGAGAGGCACTCTGAACCTGATGATGATGAAATTACTGCCTGCAGTATTTCGACTGACAGAGCAGTGCTGCCAGGCTACAGTGGTAGTTTGCTGCTGTAGTGGGAGTTTAAAGGAACTAGCATGCTGGTTCAGCTAAACTCCGGTTTATAATTGATTCTCTGCAGAAATCAACTCTGTTCAAAAGAAAAAAAAAGACCAAAAAGCTTGTGACAATTACCGTATTTTCCAGCATGTAAGTCACAGTTTTTGGCATAGATTTGTCAGTCCTGCGACTTATACGCCGAAGTGACTTATTTATGATCCCCCCCCCTTCCTTATTCATAATGTAATTTTTGACTGACGCTTTAAATTTTGAAGAAATGCAACAGCGAGTCCTCCCGTGCCCGCTTGCTTCACTCAGCTGGTGCAGAAGGAGGAACGCTGGAGAGCTCGTGGCTCCAGCTGTGATGGATGACGCAGCGCCGCCCAGGCGAAATGAAGCTGTTTTGACCATTAAATCAATGCATAATAAACGTGACGGGTCAGCGGTGACGTAAGCCTGTCACGATAACAAATTTTGCTGGGCGATTAATTGTCTCAGAAATTATTGCGATAAACGATAACATTTTTGCAATTTGACAATAATTAGTATTCGTCAAATTTAAGAAGAAATGTTGGTTAATTTGTTTTGAGTGTAGTACCTTTTTTGACCACTGGATGACAGTATAAGACCGTTTGAACCAAAGAATGGATAGTGAGGTAGCGAGCAGCGTGTCTCTTTAAGAAAATTGGGAGGGAGGCCCATTGACGTGAAATGGGCCGTCTCTCCTTCCTGTTTTTCAGTTCTCAAAAATGCGGACGCTCTGTGTGGTTTGAGCTCTTTAGCATAGCATTTTTCACACAAAGCTTTTAATAAAAAATCAGTAAACAAGTTCTCAGTTTCTTTTTGCAGAGAAAAACATCATTTTACATGAAGGCATGAGTTTCAACCGTGAATTTTGGAGCTTTGACAAGACGGAGGTTTTTTCCCCAAAGTCAGCCTGTTAGCTTAGCTTGTAGCTTAGCTTCTCTGCTTAGTTGCTTTTAACAGTTTTAACAGTTGTTAAAACAGATTTTAAAGAGAAAGGGAGGATTCAGTGAAGAGAACTGGAGTTGAGCCTTTTGTCATCCAGTGTCTTCAGCAGAAAGAGAGAGACACGAAGAAACTAAAAAGCCGATAAATGAAAATGAGGTAGATAATTTTCATTTATCATGCGATTAATTGATTTATTGTTCATCGCAACACGCCTGCGGTGACGCATTATGTATGCCATTTCATCGCCAATGTGACATATATGTTCTATTTCATCCCTCCTGACCGCCAGAGGGCGGTGCTGAAAGCACTGAATGTTCCCTTCGCGCATGCGCTGTTCGAGTAATAATACCAACGGAGTCACAGGTGTGACACGGATGACCAATCAGAGGCTATATAGCTCAACGTCATCCGCAGCTCTGCTCCTTTTTTCTTCTCGCGTGCGGTTCAATTCAGGGCTTCAGCCCTTTGGACCTTTTCTGAACTTTTTACCGTCGTCGGAAGCCCGACTGCCCATCAGCGGGAGTAGCATGTTCGCCCTCCTAGGGCTGCAACGGTTTAACCCTGTTCAAAGGTATTTCTGCTGATTCGTTGGGGACTACGGCGGTTTCCGCCTCTCCCAACTCACAGCGTCTGACTACTATGTGTGTGATTCAACACTGGTGAGTAGTGTTTTTTTGCTTATATTTTGCTATTGGTTAGCGGTAGCGTTCGCTCCGCTCCTGTTTACTGGAGGCCTCCAACCGCGTGGTCGGTTGGACTGTGCTCCGAAGTTTGCTTATTACGTAGCCAGCTGAGTTCCTGGCCTTGTTTTAATTGGTGAAGGCAAGCATTCTCACCCCTTCTCCCAATTGTCCTCTCTTACCAGCTGAGATAGCGGTGCTAGCCTCTCCGGGTTTTAACCTTGTTTTAATTGGTGAAGGCGAGCGTTCTCACCCTCTCTCCCAGTTGACCTCTCTTACCAGCTGAGCTAGCGGTGTTAGCCTCTCTGAGTTTTGGCCTTGTTTTGATTGGTGAAGGCGAGCGTTCTCGCCCCCTCTCCCAATTGTCCTCTTTACCAGCTGAGCTAGCGGTGCTAGCCTCTCTGAGTTTTGGCCTTGTTTTGATTGTTGAAGGTGAGCGTTCGCGCCCCCTCTCCCAATTGTCCTCTTTACCAGCTGAGCTAGCAGTGCTAGCCTCTCTGGGTATCTTGGAAAGAGCTGGGTAAGGAGCATGGACGGCTCTCACTGCTGTACAGTCTGTGGAGCCATGCTCCAGACAGATGACTGTCACGACCTGTGTCCTGCCTGCCTTGGACATGAGCATCTGGTGGAGGCCCTGTCAGAGAACCCCTGCATGAATCGCAGCTTCATGTCGCGTGCTGTGAGGGTGGCCCGGCTGGCCCAGTTTCGCCCCAAACTTGGCGATGACCTCCCGCCTTCTGGGCAGGAGGCTCCACCTTGGCGCTCGAAGCGCTGGACTGAGGCCGCAGTCTCTGTGGCCCCTCCTGGGAAAAAGCGAGCCAGGTCTGATAGGGGCATCTCCACAAGGGTGGAGCAGCTCTCCGTTGAATTAGCAGAGATGAAGTCCCTTTGTCAGGTACGCCAACTGGGAACTTAACCAGTGGCAGCAACCGGACTCTCCTCCCCACCCATGCCTGAACTGGCTGCGGATGAAGATGTGCTATCCTTGGCTGCCTCTGCCTCTCACTTTTTAGGTGAGGAGGATGGGCATTCATCTCAAGTCTCAGAGACAGCTTCACTTTCTTCTTTTCAGAGCGCAGTTAGTGGGTCGGGTGACGGCTCGATGTAGGACGTCATGCGTATGGCCCTGAGACAACTGCAGCTGGACGTCCAGCAACCAGAGGCGTCCACCCCTGGAAGTGCCTCCTTCAGGCGCGGACTGACCCCTCCTTCCTTTTCTGTCCCTCCATCAGAGGAGTTCCTGAGGGAGTTGCATGGTTGCTGGCGAGACCCCAAAGCCTTTGCGCGCCTCTCTGCAGATGGCCGAGTGTTGGCGGCCATGCATGAGCCGGCTGCAGCAGGCTTGGATCGCATGCCAGCGATAGAACCTGCTGTTGCCTCTCTCATCGTGTCACCAGAGGAAGCTTTGCGCAGTCATGTTCGGTGCCCACGAGCTCAGTGTCGTGTCATGGATGAATTCCTCTGCAGAGCCTATGCCGCCGGAGCGCGTGCTGGCCGCTTAGGTAATTCCTTGGCACACCTCATGCTTGCCCTCTCCGCGTCCCTTCAGGGGACTAGTGGTGCGACAGCAGCAATGGGCTTTAGCGATGCAGCGCTTCAGGCCATTTCACTAATGACGAGGGAGCTTGGACGCGTGATGTCCTCCTTGGTCCAGGCGAGGACTGGTTGGCGCAGTCAGCATTGACTGAGCCATGCCGTAGAACCCTCCGTAATGTCCAAGTGGTGCCGGGGGAGTTGTTTGGTTCGGCTGCCTTGGAAGCACTGGAACGGACCGTCTCCCCGAGGGTGTTCACTCAGTGTGTGAAGGCAGCCCTGTCTCCTCTGCAGGCCTGCGGAGTGAAGATTCTGCCGTACTTAGATGATTGGCTTCTCTGCACCCCGTCTCAGGCCTGTGCCTTTCACGACACAAACCGCCTGCTCGCTCATATGTCCCAGTTGGGCCTCAATGTCAACCTGGAAAAGAGCTGCATGATCCCTTCCCAGATGACCACCTTTCTTGGGGTGGTTCTGGATTCATCTTCCATGAGAGCTCGCCCATCCACTCAAAGGGTGGCTGGCATACTCCAGCTGGTCAGTCGGTTCAGGCTGGGCAGGCAGCTCCCCTATGTTGCCTTCCTGCAACTACTCGGCAAGCTGACATCAGTCACTCGGGTGGTACCCTTAGGCCTGCTGTCACTTCGCCCCTGGCAGAGGTGGCTCAACAGCTTTCGCCTGGATGCCAGGCTGCACAGGCATCGCAAGCTCGCAGTGACGTGGTCATGTCTTCATGCCTTGACTCCATGGAGGGACGAAGATTATTTGTCCAGGGGTGTCCCCATGGGAATGGTAGTGCGTTGCTGGGAAGTGGTCACGACAGATGCCAGCTCCATGGGATGGGGGGCTGTGTGGCAACGCAGAGCGGTTCAGGGCCGCTGGGGTCAAAGGGACCACTCCAAGCATATAAATGTGCTGGAGCTGCGTGCAGTGCACTTGGCACTCAGGCACTTCCTGCCTCACTTGGAAGGGAGGCATGTTCTTGTTCGGTCAGACAACACCTCTGTTGTCTACCACATCAACCATCAGGGGGGCACCAGGTCAGCACAACTTCTGAGAGTGTCCAGAGAGCTCCTGGAATGGGCCTCTCCTCGCCTGTCCACCCTGCGGGCAGCGTACTTACCAGGGCGACACAATCAGGTCGCAGATTTTCTCTCCCACCAAGGGTCCCCTCCGGGAGAGTGGTCCCTCCACAGCGACATAGTGCTGATGATCTGGGACCGTTTTGGTCAGGCAGAGATAGACCTGTTTGCGACGGAAGAGTCGACTCGGTGTCCCCTATGGTACTCTCTTACGGGGGCGTCGGGTGCGCTGGGCCAGGACGCATTGGCTCATCCTTAGCCAAGGGTCCTTCTATATGCCTTTCCACCCCTTTCTCTAATTTGCCCAACCCTTCAGAGAGTCCTCGAGGAGGGCCACAGGATGCTGCTGGTGGCTCCGTATTGGCCAGCGCGACCATGGTTCCCACTGCTACGAAGTCTATGTCAGGGCATCCCATGGTGTCTTCTGACCAGGAGGGACTTGCTGTCTCAGTTGGGGGGACTGATATGACACCCCAATCTTCAATGTCTTCGGCTGTGGCCACCGCAAGGCTAGGACAACAGCTGACTGGAGTTTCGAGCCCCGTCAGATGCACCATCCTGGGCGCCAGGGCACCCTCTACTCGTCAGCAGTACGAAAACAGGTGGCGTATGTTTTCCCAATGGTGTTCTGATCACAACGAGGATCCAGTCTCCTGTACAGTACCCACCATTCTGGAGTTTCTCCAGTCTCTACTTGGTAAGCGTCGCTCTCCTTCGACGCTTAAAGTTTATGTAGCGGCAATATCATCTAATCACGCTGGCTTTGATGGCTGTACGGTAGGGAGCCATAATCTAGTCTCTCTTTTTCTGCGTGGTGCCCGTAGGTCACACCCGCTGACAGCTCCACAAGCACTAGGTTGGGACCTGCCCTTGGTTCTCGAAGCTCTGTGCCATCCTCCTTTCGAGCCTCTGACGCAGGCGGACCTCAAGTGGCTTTCATGCAAGACAGCTTTTTTGTTGGCTATTGCCTCAGCAAAGAGGGTCAGCGAGCTACATGCTCTCTCAGTCAGCCCCTCATGTCTCAGGTGGGGCCCTGAGGGCTCGTGTGTTACCTTGTGGCCAAACACTGCATTTGTACCAAAGGTGTTATCTCACTCTCATTGTAACCAACCGTTGAGGCTGGCACGTTTTCAGCCTATGCCTGGTGAGGGGTCTGGATTATTGTGCCCGGTGAGGGCACTGGAGGCATACGTTGCAGCTACTGCCGTGATGAGACATTCAGACCAGCTGTTTGTGTGTTATGGAGGCCCTAGGTTAGGCTGTCCTCTTTCCAAACAGCGCCTCTCCCACTGGATCGTGGACGTCATCTGCCACGCCTATGCTGCAGGGCCCGGCCCCCTGCCGGTCGGCTTGAAGGCTCACTCTACCAGGAGAATCGCCGCTTCCTGGGCTGCCCTGAGAGGGGTTCTGCTGGAAGCAATATGTGCTGCTGCATCATGGGCTTCCCCAAGCAGATTTTATAGTTAACATGGCCACCCCTTATCCCCTGGGCCAGGTTCTTCTACAAGGGTCCTCTGGGCCTCCTCAGTGAGGTGGGTGTTTAGGATTCCTTGTGACATTGTTGGTATTAGTCATTCAGTGCTTTCAGCACTGCCCTCTGGCAGTCAGGAGGGATGAAATAGAACGAAAGTTACGTATGTAACTACGGTTCTATGAATCCCGGATGACCACCAGAGCTTCTCTGTCACTCAGAATCCTTGCGTTCTGCGAGAAGATTCTGTAGGAGCAGAGCTGCGGATGACATCGGGCTATATAGCCTCTGATTGGTCATCCGTGTCACACCTGTGACTCCGTTGGTATTATTACTCGAACAGCACATGCGCAAAGGGAACATTCAGTGCTTTCAGCACCGCCCTCTGGCGGTCATCCGGGATTCATAGAAACGTAGTTGCATACGTAACTTTCGTTTTTTCCTCTTCATGATGTCTTTTTTGACTGGTGCGACTTATACTCGGGGGCAACTTATACACCTGAAAATACGGTAGTTTTCATTCTTAAGTTGTTGTTTTTTTGTCAGTAATGACAATTTGAATGTAAAGAAATGAACATTTGGACACAGCAGTCCTCATATCAAACATAATTCATGATCTGCCAGCTATGTGCACCGACGGCAAAAAAAAAACAACAATGTATTTTCATGTTTTATGCACATTTGGAATGCATTTACAAGATCAAGACGTCTTCGCTTTTAAAGCAAAAAGCTGTCTGTGCCATAAACTGGGCTGGTTTCTTCTCTCCTTCTTTTGCTATTAATTATTTTTTCTGTGGCATGTGTTTGTTTGGATGGTGGTGTTGGGGGGGGGGGGGGGGGTGTCAACAGCGATGCACACACTGTCAGGACTGTTGACAGGCTCGGAGAATTATCTAGCTTCACTGGAAATATTCCAGACTGCAGGCTCTGACAACCGTAAATTATGCCCGTGGAACAATGTGCACACCCGGGCTTTGAAGTGTAGACACAAGCATAAACATTATTACAAATGCATTAATTCATTCAAGAGTATGATCTGCTGCTTCGGCTGCCACAATTAGGTGTCCATCTGGAGACAAGAGTTCATCCATGCTGCACTGCAGAGGCCTTGCTGTGAACTTTTACCATGTAATTCAGCTCTGACATCTTCATTATCAAGTCAATACCATTTTCAATGTGCATGTGTCAGTGTGCGCTACACTTTTGCATCATATAGATCAACATACTGGGAGGAGGAGGTGTTTGTGCCACTTAATGTATGAACACAACCCAGGTGTACAAAAACAGAAAAAAAACCTCAAAGTGTCGTCCTTTACATCAAATCAAAATACTTGTTTGGAGCACAAAGGACAAACCACAAGAGTGGAGAGTACGACTGAAAGAGGAGAGGATGAAGAGGGAGAGAAACGGAAAGAAATGGAAAACAGAGGCTTTGAGTTTTAAGTGTTTTGTGTGTGTGTGTTTGTGAGGGAGCACAAAAGGAGGGTGACTGCAGGAGTTTCGGAGTCTCTCTTAGACTTTGAAAGCCTGGCTGACAAATATGTTTCAAATATGCACAAATGGGGAAAAATGTGCACATTGTGCATGCCAAAACCTACAAATTGTAAGACGAATGATGCAAATGAGACGAGGAGTTGAAGTGGGATATGTGAGGTGTTTAACAGGCAAATAAACAGTCTGACTCCACTAGGTGTTGCTCATTCACAGTTTTAAAAACTTAAGATCAGTTTTTGAGCCACAGATTAAAAAATGTAATAAGCTGCTCTGCAGGAGATCTGCCTTTATTCGTGTGTTCGTATGTGAGTGTATACGTTACCTGCTGTCCGGGCTTGATTGGTGACAGCGTGATTCCCTGGGTGTTGATGACAGGCAGGATCTGATTACCGATCACCGTGGCGATGATCTGGCCTTGAGCGTTGGTCAGAAGCTGAGGTGTAATTGGCTGTACCTGCAGCGCTGGGTTGCCACCCCCTGAGTGGCTGGAGGGCCCTGCAGAGTTGGGCATCAGTGGAATTGTTCCAATTATCTACAAAGGAGGCAGAGCGGAGACAAAATCAGTTGGGTGGTTTTAAAAAGGAGAAGAAGCAGAGAGGCTAAACACTACTGGAGGTATCTGTGGAAATGAAATCTGCCGCTGGAAGTGTTTTCTTCCTTTTTATTTTTAAAGGGGTTGGTTGTGATCAAAAATGAGGCAGCTATGTCCTACATGTCATCAGGCTAATCTGTGTTTGAGCTGATGCTTGTGATTTTAGAGAGAAAAAGATGAAGTAGTGGCCACTGATCATCTGTCACTGATGTGGTTTTACAGCCACGAGGCGAGTGAAGCCAAAGCAGACTGCTCAGGGAGCACGGTGGAAAGGTCAGCGCTGAATACCTGCGTGTGTGATGGTGCACACCACTGACTGCATTATCCATCACCAGGCCAAGATCGCCATGAAAGTGTGTCTGTGTTTGTGCTCAAGAGTCTTTGTCTGTCTCTGGTGTGAAGAAGTGTGTCTGTGGAGAAACACAGACCCCGTTTTCACTCACTAACAAACACAGAAGCAGGAGGAAAAAAGTGCAAAGAATGAGCAAGAAAAGAAACAATAGGAGAAAAAGAGCAGCATCAGAGAGCGAGACAGGATTCAACTCTCAGGGTCCCTGGGGTACTTCACCCTTTATGCACCCCCCTACCCCTTCATTCCTTGCTCTCCTCTCCTCGGTGGCTGTAATCAGGAAGGGCAGATCAAAGGGGCTGGTGGAGTGTCACTGCAACGTTTTAGCTCTCAGAGTTGCCAGAGTGTGGCGAAGAGTAGCGCTTTAGGGGGGGACTTAGCGCCTCTTCACTATGATGAAGGTTAATGTCATCTAGGGACTGGTTCTGGGCAGCTTCTAAGCAGCCGTCACCCTGGCCCCCTTGCTGGCATCACTCCTCCACCAAGCCTCATTACATCAGAGAGCAGCTCAACATGGATGGAACGCCATCATTCTAAATTCTGTTATTTGGCAACCAGGCGAAGAGCTACTTCTGCTAAAATTGCACTGTCTTGGACTCGTTCTCTTTATGTTTGTATTTCAGTCCGTGGCTCTTCACCACAGCCCAAAGCAATGCAGAACTACAAACAGACTTTCCTCGCTCCCGCTCCACGACTGGTAATGGTTTTCAGCGCAGGGTCCATCTCTCCCTCCTCTTTCCTCATCTCTTTGACATAATAGGCAAGGATCTGTGAGAGAAAGGTGGGTCGACAATCTGTAATCCATCCCTGCCACGGCTCATTTGCTTATGTTGCTTCGCATTAGGCGAGAGATAATTTATCTCTCTCTCTGCGCCAGCTTTACAAATTCCCCGTAATGCTCTCCTGCCACTTAGCATATTTTATTGCCCCGCCTGACGCCTGTGTCTCCAGAGTCCCACTGATCCCACTTTGCATGCCATTGTGGCAGGGAACTTGTTCCGCTCAATTATTCATCATCATTGGACTAAGTGGTTGTTCCATAAGCATAATAAAGGAGCAGGCTACTGACAGCTCAGTGCTCATTCCACCGTGTTTCTATCCGTGTTTCTACATCTGAATATCTGGGCAGATGTTTCTTGGTTATGTCACATGGATTCACTTAGGTTAGTGAAGCTTCAGACTATTCACATCTAATAAGAATGAAAGACTTTGCTGTAAAACCAAATACATTCTATGAATTCATGATTATATCTATATATCTATAGGTATGTGTTCTAAAAACCGACTCATCCATCCATTCATTATCTTTTTCCCACTTCTTTCTTTTTGAGTCGCAGGGGTAACTGGTGCCCATGTCCAACTACCATCGTTCGAGAGGCGGGGGACACCCCAGCCAAGTCTCCAGTCCATTACAGGGACACAAAGACAAACGAGATAAACAAACATTCACTCACTCACTCTCAGGGACAATTAAGAGTTACCAATCAGCCTAACATGCACGTTTTTGGTCTGTGGGAGAAAACCCATGTATGCATGTAGAGAACATGCAAACTCCACCCAGAAAGGTCCCCGTTCGGGATATGATCCGGTGATATTTTCACAAACAGGCAGCAGCTCTACCAACTGAGCCACTGTGCCACCCATACAAAGGGATTCATTTTATTGTAAAAAATGACATTTTTAAGTGACAGTGTTCATTACACACTCGTGAACATTTTAGAATACCTCCTTGTTCTTTCCTGATCATTATAAAGTCACTCAATCATTCTGACGTTCTTCAGCTTGAACAGGTTGGTGTTTCTTTCATTTTATAAAATTGTAATGCTCAAATGTTGGTTTTAACTGTACAGGTGCATTGCATTTCTCAAGTCAAACCACTCCTGAACCAGAGACATTATTGGAAGTATCTTACTTGGCCTGAGGACTTCAGAAAACATAGTGGACCAACACCAGCAGATGACATGGCACTCCAAATCATCACTGACTGTGGAAACTTGGGACTTCAAGCAATGTGGATTCTGGGCCTCTTCATTCTTTCTCCAGACTCTGGGATCTTGATTGTCAAATATCATGCTACAGTCATTTTACTTTCATCTGAAAGGACATTGGACCATTGAGCAGAAATTCTTCTCCTGAGCCAGGTACGACGCTGCTCATGTTGCCTCTGGTTCAGGAGTGATTTGACTTAAGGAATGACATTTGTAATCCATGTCTAGGATTCAGCTGTGCATGTGTATCAGTTTCCAATATGGAACTTTATCACAATATTCTAATATTCTGAGACACTGAGTTTAAGTTTTCCATAATTTGTAAGACAATCATAAAAAAATACAAGACAAAAAGGCTTGAACTATTTCAGTCTATGTGTAATGTTTTCCAGCTTTTGCAATCAGCTTTTGACATCATCCAGTCAGATTTGTTCCGTCTCAAACTGGTGCTAACACCGACAAAACCAAAGGGATGATGTTTTCAAACAGGAAGGCTTCCTCTGGTTTTATCCTTGAATGGTTTCCCTATTGAGTTTGTCGATTGCTACAAATATATGGGTATCTTGGTTGATTCACATCTCTCTTTTAAGCTCCACGTGGAAAACTTGGTAAAGAAAGTGAACGTTAAACTGGGCATGTACTTTGTTGTTAAACTGAGTTTGTTTGTCAGAAATAGATCCTGTTTAACTCTGAATGCTAGGAAATGCCTTGTAACTGCAACTTTCCTTCCCTCTATTGACTATGGTGATATTATTTACATGAACGCTCCTACAAGCACCCTGCAGATGTTGGACGCTGTCTATCATGGTGCACTAAGATTCACAACTGGCTGTAACTACTGTAACCACTACCCACCATTGCACCCTGTATTCACTGGTTAACTGGTCATCATTAACTTCATGCAGACTCTCCCACTGGTACATTTTTATCTTTAAATCACTTCTTGGTCTGCTGCCTTCATACATCTCCTCCTACATGTCACTGCGTGAGTGCAGCTACAGCGTGCACTCTCAGGACATTATTACATGAAGTGTTCCCTCAGTGCGGGAAGCTTTTAGGAGTGGACCCTCTTTCACTCACAGCAAAGTCAATCTCCTTACTTATTTTTCTTCTTTTTTTTGGGGGGGGGGGGGGATTTGTTATTTCACTTCCTGTGTTTGCCTCTGCTGCAGTTCACAGCATGGCATGTGAGACATGTCTCTCTCCATCCACCAGAACTCATTAAAATTATGCTGCTCTTGTTTCCACAGAAATGTCATCTCATCTCTCCAGCCAGGGCAATCTGTGTCTTTAGCTATGGTCGCCAGGCAATATCTCTGCCCATTTTCACTCCTCCACTGTCCATGCGGTGAATTAAGATCCGAGAGGGGGAAAAATGTTTGGGAAGTCTGGACTTGTGTCAACACGCAAGTACAGACCCCTGTTGTAAGTTTTAAGTTGCTCTAAAATTCACAGAAAATTAAAGATTAAAACAGCTGCCTTGCAATGGAGCTACTAAAAATCCTTATTGATCTCCTCTTATTCTTTATATAGGCATAAACCACAAACAACAAGTATTAGTTTGTTCTTCCATCCATCCATCCATCCACCCACCCACTCTGTCTGTCCATCCATCCACCCATCCATCCATCCATCCATCCATCCATCCATCCATCCATCCATCCATCCATCCATCCATCCATCCATCCATCCATCCATCCAATCGATCTATCTTTCCATCTTATCTGTCCATCCATCCATCTATCTATCTTTCTGTATTTATCCTCTTTTTGCCTTCAGCAGATGGTAATAAAGTGTTTGCCCTTGTGTGTGATTTTTCTGTCAGTTGTATGATCAAAATATCTGGTAAAATGCTTGGTTGATGTTAATAAAACTTTCATACAGTAATTAAATGTATATCTTAAGCTAAATAACTTTTGGAGTTGATCCAATTCAAAATGGCCACCACAGCAAAAATAATCTTATCAAACACAAAATTCACTACAACACTCCAACTTGATGTGCAGCTGAAAATCATTCCAAACTTATACACTGAGAGCTAACTGATGGTGTGCGACCTGTTTTTAAAACTTTGCCTCCAACTATAGGAGTCAACTTTGTCTGTTAGCAAAATATCTCATTTACCACTGAACAGATTATAGTGAAATCTTCAAAAAGCAATCACTGGAAGATGTACATCTATGACTGATTAACTTTTAAAGCACCCTCAATTTAAGATGACCATTGCAGCTAATTGAATATAGCAAACACAAAAATCACTAAAACTCCGTCAGTTTTACAAATACTGAGCTAAAACTTTGGTGTGGTAGTAGCTGGAGGTGATTCTCAACAGATGCTCTGAGCGCTAACAGCTCTTGAGAGATCTTGCTATATCGCATGGGATTGTGTATATCATTTGAAAGGTTTCAGCAAAATATCTATCACTCCGTCCTGTCTCTTCATAAAATAAGTCGAGTTCAACACTGGTGGAAAAGGTGGGTGGTGATGTGCCTTTCTTCAGGGTGGAATAAAGCCTTTAATATATAATATACATTCAACAAGTTTTAGATGTTTGAGGGTTATTGGGAAAAACTAACCAGTAAACTTGTTGGGAATCAACAGATTCATTGATAAAGAAATGAATCGATGTTTGCAGCTCCACAGCACAATTACAAGCTCAATATGAGTTTACACAGTGGTTACACTTGATCTAAGAGCGGGGAGCTTCCATCGATGCAGAGGGCTCTGCTTGTTTTGTAACTCAACCTGATTTCTGGGCCAGCTCACTTTGCTTTTTACAGAGAACATGAACTTTACCTGTTGCTTTCCACATTTATTCACACATTATTTGCACAGAAAGCTCAGGTAGGAATGCTAAGAATAAATGCACAAACAGAGACATTATTATTTAAGGGAAACAGGCTGTTAAGCCAATATTTAACTCATTTCATATTAATTCTGAAGGAAGAGTTGGGATTAAAAAGAGGATGTTGGCAAAAGTGTGCGATTTGTAAAGACGAAGAAAAAATAAAACAGTCTATAGGAGTGAGAGTGACTTAATAATTGCAGCTTTTATCCACAGTCTTAATGACTGTTGTAGAGGCAGTGAGGATAAAAGAGCCTCATTGATTTTCCTTGGAGAATAAAAAAAGCTCGAGCCAATATAATTAAGGTCTAAAAACTGAACTCCAGTTGCCCATCAGACTTGACACTTTTTAAGATTCTCAAAGCTCTGGTTTGTAAAAAGGTCTCTTAACAGAGCTGTAAGGAACAATTAAGATAAAGCGTTTTAAATTCAAAAGGAAAGGTGACTATTTGAAGACTGTCATTAAATTCAAACACTACCTTGAATGAAAAATGCACCCGTAAAGGAAGTACAAAGCCAAATTTGTGTTTGTCGGACCCCCTGGACTTACATGAGTTATGTATTAGCCTGTGTAATATCCTCTGTTTGGGAGAAGGCAGGAGTTTTTGATATGGGAATGCATATTTCAGAGTCCCCTGTCTGAATAATGCAGTGGAATAATGAGGTGGGGAGCAAAGGCTGTACCCTAGGGCTTTGACCATCTCTATGACCTGATTATGTCAGGAAGTGTCAGCCACCAAGATGCTACAAAAGCACAGAGCGTCCCGTCAAGTCCAAATCCTCAGTGATCAGTTCCCAGCGCTCCAGGCTCCTTGTGAGACAGGAAAGACCATACTGTCTCATTAGCAATGTTTAGGATCAACCTCTCCTTTCTGGACAACACTTTTCTGCATATGGTGGAGCATGGTCAAACTAGTAACTGTAACTCTGAGCTGTCGTACGCACTTTATATATGTTTTAATAGAAAGTGTCTCCAATTACTTCAGTGTCAATTTGTTTTTGTGAAGTCAAAGCTGTGAATTATAATGCAAGTACAAAACAAAACACGGGTTAATGTAAGTAAAACAAAGTAGATCCAAAAGGGCATTATGTCTACACAATCCTCCTTTAATATGTGCTCTGTGCACCTGAGATAAGATGATTCATTAGATAGAGCCTCACAATGACAAGCATCATCGTTCAAGCCTTTGGCTACTGATGGAACAATTCTGCAGCCACCCTTAAATATGACAAGGTCAGCGTTTTACTCCGACAGGCGCATATGGATAAGAGAGGGAAGGGTTTGTTTATTCCCAAAATGCCTAATATATGGTGGAGTGGCTGCTGGAGTGGAGACAAACAGCTTAAAAGCCTCACCACCCCCCAAAAAAATCTATGTGAAAAGATCAGAAATACCATACAAATGGTTTATTTTCAGTTGTACAATATTGTAGTATATGATAGATGACAAAGCAAGATCTACCAGGGGTTGGTTACCAAGGTAACCATTTCTTTCTGTATATTGTTTGGTTAGTTTAGTTTATTATCTTGTTAAACAAAGACAATGTAGATTGATAGAAACGACAGCAAATGCACCAGCTTTCGTATGACTGCTGGTGTCTCGTGTACTCCACTCACCTGTCCTTGTGCATTGGTGACAAGCTGGCCGGTGGCCCCTTGCAGGTTTGAGAGGGTGTTGCCAAACACCTGAGAGCCAGCGATGGACCCCATGGCTGCTGCTGCTGCTACTGCTGCCTGGCTGGCCAGAGGATTCAGCTGGAGAGGGCGAAGACACGATTTGTCAAAACGAGCGCAGGTTAACAGAGAACAATGCAAAAGCCTGAAGAAGACGGCGCATTATGCTTCTGTTTTGTTGCTTGGGACAGCGGAGGATAACTGCAGCGAGGTCTGTAGAGTAAGGGCTGCGCAGTTTATCAAACATTTCCCAAAGGTTTGTGCTCCTGGACGCAGTGGGAGGCTAGAGGTTAGGGAGGAGCAGTGAAAACTGAAGGCAGGCTGTGAATAAGTGGTCATTTTACCACTCTAAGTGCTTTCTCTGGCCCCTGGGGTTCCCTACGGGCCAAACCCAGTCTTTCGACCCACAGCAACGGCCCACCCGCTCACTGCTTGTACAATAGAGCCAGGAAGCATAGCTATGCATCACTATATCGTCAGTCGCCTTTGTACACTTCGACGAAGAACTCCTCCTGCGTCAGGAGACTCCAACAGAGTGAGACTGTTGAGGCAGAGGACGGTTAAAATGACCATCTGTAACAGACTCATCTGGTTTGGCCTGTGGTTGTGAAAAGACTGCATCGAGGAGAGGTTGTAGAGCCATGCCACAGTGCTGTGATTACCCATATAAATCAAGCTAACCACTTATTAGGGGGCTGAAAATGCACTGCTGATTTGGTTCTACTGCAGCAGAGTAAAGTCTTATTAGGCTGAGTAAGTAGATCAAAGAGCAAGAGGAGAAAGAAAACCTCCCCACTACTCAATAAAAAAGAGAAATAATAGAAGCACTGCTCACAAACTGGCTGCTACTTATACTTATACCGGTCGCCTACTTAACTCAAAGTAGTCGACTTAACTTAAAAGTAAAGTTAAACAGATGATAAAAAAAAGAATTATGTGCAGCAGAAAGTCTCTCTAAAACAACAACTTTATCACATTTTTTAGTACTCTGCTGAGAATTCAGCTTTTGTTCAAGTGAGAACATCCAGCTGCCTCATTTTTTTTTACCTTATCCCACCATATATTATTACACTTTCTGAAATCAAATGATGAAAAAATGTCACAGAGCGATCAATACTTTTTCATTGACAGTAAAGGTTAAGCACATTAAGAATGACACTGCATTTGTCTTATGAAATCATATTTCATGTTGGTGGCCTCAAATTGGCCGTGATTGATATTGCCTCCTCTAGTCTGAAAGTCATCCAGTTTTTCCTCGATAATCACAAGATTGTCTTTTATGTGTTCAGCGGTCAGCCTTTGGGAGCCGTGAAAATCTGACAGCTTGAGAAAGAAAAGGAGTTTGATTACGATGTTTTTAATAAGCACGAAAATTTAAAAAATAAACTGTGAAAAAGCTTTTGAAACTAGAAACTGATAAACAATGTTACTGATGCTAGGATTCAGTGAACTCAAAGTAAAAAGTAAAATATTACTGGATTTTATATATGCTAATAGCTGCATCTAAAATGTAATTCATGTTATCATGATTAATCTAACAACATTTTATCTGCAATTTAAGAGATGACAATAAACTAACTTTTCTCAGGGATTCATCAAACAAACTTTTTTGCAGAATATTTTACTTACACTGCAATAATTGTGGCTACTTTGTATCATTTTTAAAATGTATTTATTTATATTGTGATCTAATCTCACAATATTTAGACTAATGATGATTTCAAGCAAATAGGAGGAGTTTGGGTTTCGTTTTAAATCTCAGCGGGACACAAGAACATCATTTAATCATCTGACGTGTGATAATGTTTGTATATTTATAGGAAAGTAATCTACATAATCATAACCGTATTATGTTAAATTTTTTAATGTATATTTTTTAGTTTACTTTTTTTTAGAAGGGGCAGAAACAATTGTTAACTTTTACTTCTTGTCAAAAAGAAACAATGTAATTTGTGCTCACACTCATTTGAAAAGTTTTTTTAAAAGCATAATCTAAAGGTTTAGACAGAAAAGCTGAAAGTTCTTATGTAAACTTTTTTAAATATCTTAATTTAAACAAGAAACAAAACTCTTGGAATTTAATATTATTTTAACGAGACCATGACAGCCAGCTGCTCAAAACAGCAACAAATTACCGTATTATCCGGACTATAAGTCACTTTTTTTTTCATTGGCCAGTTCTTTGATTATAGTCCAAATTGACTTAAATATGATTTTTTTTTCCAATTCATGAAGCAATTTTTGACTAACGCGTTAAATGTTCATTCATACTGACATGAACCAAAGAGTAAACATCACCATTTGCAGCTGTGAGAGGGCCCTATAGGTTTTTGACAACTATATGTTGTTCCTGTATCACTAACCTCCCACCAAACATTCACTTAGAGACAACTGAGAAAAACTGAACAAAAGAAAAATGCCCCGAAAAGTGATGTGGAATAAGTAAGTACAACATTTTGTATTTTGATAGCTATCAGATTTTTATGGATGCTTGTCTTATTTTTAAAGTTTTAAGTAGACTCGCTCCTCCTCTTTTAATGTATTTCATAAGTAAAAAAACAAGTAATAATGTAAACACAAGAGCACTGACCAGAGGAGATTGTAATGTTTGTAATGTTCAGTGGCACAGGAATAAATTTGGCCAAATGGTGGTGTCCATTAGGCCTGTCGTGATAAACAATAAATCAGTTAATCGCATGATAAATGAAAATTATCAACCTCATTTTCATTTATCGGCTTTATCGTTTCTTCGTGTCTCTCTCTTTCTACTGAAGACACGGCTCAACTCTGGTGCTCTTCACTGACCCCTCCCTTTCTCTTTAAAATCCATTTTAACCATACAAAATCGCGTTTTTGGATCGTTTAAAGAAGCTAAGCTGAGAAGCTAAGCTACAAGCTAAGCTAACAGGCCGACCTCTGGATAGACCTCCATCTTGCCAAAGCTCCAAAATTGAAATTGAAACCTGTGCCTTAGTGTAAAAAGTTTTTTTTTTTCTCTGCAAAAAGAAGCTGAGACCTTGTTGACTGATTTTTGTATTAAAAGCTTTGTGTGAAAAATGCTATGCTGAAGAGCTCAAATCACCGAGCGTCCATCATGTCACCATGTCAGCCCATGTCACGTCAAGGGCCCTCCTTCCCACTTTTCTTAAAGAGACACGCTGCTCAACTATCCATTCTTTGACAACAAAGTCCATGCTCAATAATCCAGGTACATTCTGTCCAGATGATCTGACTGAAAAATGTTGGATATCGATTCTTTGGTTCAAACTGTCTTATTCTGCCATCAGGTGGTCAAAAAAAGGTACTACACTCCAAACAAATCAACCTTTCTTCTAAATTTTGACAATTAATTATTGTTAAATTTCAAACAATATTATCATTTATCGCAATAATTTCTGAGACAATTAATCGCCCAGCAAAATTTGTTATCGTGACAGGCCTAGTGTCCATCAGAGGAATCGTGGAACATGCTGCCAGTTTATATCAGAAACTGTGGCACCTACTCCAGCTTTAAAAACTCTTTGAAACATTGGCTGAAAACTAACCAGAGGTGCACTCATATGTAGATTACTTTGTCTATTTTGTTATGGCGTCATATCTTTATTCTAGTTTCATGTTGTGTTATGTGTTATATAGGTGCTTGAATTATTCTCCATTCTTTGTTTTGTGGGATGTTTCTTGTTCTTACCTGCCTTAGGACAACGGATGAAAATTAGCCTTATTTTAACAAGTTTATTCATTTTTTAAAAACAAAACAATTCAATATACAATAAAAAAGCAGAAAGAAGAAAAAAAAATCTTATAATTTCTGCCCCTTTATACCAAAAATTAATTCAAACAATAATAATCTTCAAATAACAAAAAGAAAATAAACAACTCCTTCTCGAGCGTCAATTCATACAATACACATTAAGCTATTTCATTTTTTTTTTAAACAAATCAGCTTTGATCATTCTCTTAAACATAAGATATTGTGCTAATGCCGGCATATTTACATTGATGTTTACTGCTGACATGTTTATTAATATGCATTGTCCTAATTTAAGTAAATAAATAAATTATAATAAATGAACTGAATGAATAAGATTGGTGAATTTACCGGTAACTTGCTTGTCGGTCTCGTTGGCTTGTTATGCTAATTAAGCCTGTTCAGGATCCCAGGTATGTTCTGTGTGTTATTGTCATTTCAGATTAAATGTCTGTTCTTGCACTTTGTGAAATACACTTCTAAATAAATGTGAGTTAAACTCCGAAGCGCCTTATCTATTGTTTTTTCCTCCTCATGAGGCATTTTTTGACTGATACGACCAATACTCCGGAGCGACTTACAGTCCGGAAAATACAGTACACAACTAAAAGAAATACACCACACATAAAACCAACACCATCCTGAAAATATTAGATAGAAAAAAAACTATTTTCTTTGTTGCTTGAATATATTTATGATCAAATTTTATGAAAGATATGACCTGCACCATTTTCATTTGAAATATTCACACAGTTGCAGATCTGAACACATCAATACTAATTTTTGTGTGTGTAATATTGTAATTTGCATCATCCTCGTTGACAACATTGATAATTTAATACTAAACAAAGATGTGACTAATATGATGTGACTGGAGAAAAAAGCTGAATATTGATTACCAGCCAGAAACTTGAACTCAGCAAATGATATACCAGCTTTCCTGTGACGGAGAAGTAAAAGCTGCTGTGATCGTTTAGGAGAGACTGGCAGTGAATATAAAATGCTGACTTCAGGGGCCGTGTTAGTAAAAACACTGGAGGTGTTGTGATAGTGGAAGGAAAGCCAACATGGTCAGTTAAGCAGAGTTAAACAGAGGCCACAGATCAACACGGAGATAATGCGATCTGCTCAGGCGAGCGCAGCCAGAATCTCTGAGAAAAACTGCTGTGCTTCGTGTCATTGTGAGTTACAGGCTGTTGGAGAAGGCTTCAGCTTTGTTTGAAATATTATTATCAAGTTTCATTTGATGATAGCCCTTCCAGATGCTATGTTATTCTGGTAAATCTAGGTTAAAAAGAGAGCTGGCTTTATTGCCAAATCTCTGCCACAGAATAATATGGATAGAAGGTGGAAGGAGAGCCAGGAATAAGGAGAGGCAAAGCTGTGCTCAACACCTAAACAGGTGATTTTCCGCCACGGTGACTCCTCTCAACACCTCGGCAGGAGGCACAAAATGACAGCGCTGGCCTAGTATTTGTACTGATTGCATGTGCTGGAGGAGATAAACAGTGATCTTCCAGTTTGTCGAGCCTGCATGTTAACTATTGTGTTTTTTATTCACCATTAAAAGGGCGTCAAGAGGATTTTTGGCAATTCAGACCTTTTTATCAACAAGCCTTTAACTGGTAAGATAACACAAAAACTATGAGTAACAAGGAATTTTGTTCATGTAAGAAAAAAGATTAGCAATTTGAAAGCTAAATTTAATCCAGAAGCAACATTTACCACTGCCCAAGCTTCCATTATATTATGTGACTTGATTCTGCCACCTTTGACTCTCTCTGACTGCTTTCACTCTTCCACTAGCCAAATACACCAGGCTACACAGGGATCAGCAAACATAAAATAAATATCTAACAAGAAAAAAAAAAGACTGAAAATTGTTAAAACTCAATGTGGGGGAGTCTAAATTCCACTAGGCTCTCCATCGCTGTTTGACGATGAGGGTCACGAGGTGCAGCAACCCATGAAATCTCAGGAATAAAAGGGAAAAACAGTGTCCCGGCAAACCATAGAGGAATCTTTGCAAACTAAAATAGTCTGACACAAACCAAATGGAGATTATTCTCGGTTGTGCTCTTTTCACGTGTCCATTCAAAACTTAATTGCTTTTTTTTTTTTTGGGGCCAAAAAAGAGCAAGCATAAACAGAGAAGCGGAAGAAACGGAGTAAATGCTCACCAAGGGGTTAAATTTGAAAAGGCTCAGGGTTTAAGGGCGAGTAAAACTAGTTTTTGCTCATTTTTAAGTCAACAGAATTAAAGTTGCATCTGATTTAAAAGGATAAATTATAAAAGACAAGAAGCAAAAGTTATTTTATCAAATTACACACAAAATGTTTGTTAATTGAAGATAAAGGCAGTTATCTTGGGTTAAACAAATGGCTGTGTTTGGAGAAATACAAGCTTTACTTGTCAAAATTGTGTCAAAGTGGACCCAACTGGGTAAATTAAGAGTCAATACCACTCTTGTTTCTGGATAAGAGGAATGTCTTTTATCTGGAACAACATGGATGCTTCCTTTGACCATCCCAGCCCACCCCCTCCGCCTCCTCCCTGCGTTTTTCCAACTCCGGAGTGAATGTAATCAGCTGTGACATGAGAAAACGCGTTCTCTGTCTGTCAGAACTCTGCTAGTCCTCTGCTGACAGTCCTCTACTGACTCTCCTCCTCCTCTTCTAAAATGACCTCCACTCCCCGCTTCTGACTGCCTCCCCCTCCTCACATCCTCTGTGCTTATGAACATCAAAAAACCATTAGGCCCTCCAAAACACCTCTGGTCCCTTGGTTGGTGGGGCTTCACACCGCCGTTGTGCACTCTGAGCCTTGTGCGCTCTGACTATTGCTCACCGATGGGCCTCGGCTCCAGACGTTGTGAAAAATAAAATTTAAAAAAAGAGCCATTCTTGAGAAAAAAATATTGTGAAGTGAAAGACGGATAGAACAACTGGGGCAGATAACACCCGATGAAATACAATAAAGCTGCACTGGGTGACAGTTGGACATTGAAATTGCTAAAGGCAGCGGAGGGATGGGATGGCAGAGGGTGTGGACGTGGAGGTGGCATGTCAGGTGCTAATGGAGTGATGTCATATGAAACTCCAGAATGACAGCTAGTTAACTGAGGAGGTTTGGCTGATCAAGTAAAATGCATTAGGGTGCAGGAAATGGCCATCATGGGCAGTCTAGATATGGCCACATCTAATGAGGCGAAATGCAAATGAAGAACAAAAAGAGTCATGAAAACGCTTAAATTAACTATAAAGGGATGATGGAGTGTGGGACAGTGGCCGTCAATCTCTCCACTCATTACCTTCATGTGAAATTAAGAGCAGCTTTAATCATTACATAAAATCTGCTCCAGCCCATTTGTTGATAATTGTAAGGAACAGCAGTTCAGAGCGAGTTCTTTATCATCAATCACCGCTGCAGTGTATTTCCGCTGCTTAGAGTAAAAATATACGTTGTACTACACTCTTTTAACACTATCCTCTTACAGAGGAATGATCTATAATATTTAGCCGTTTCCAGTTGTATTAAATCTGAACGTACTTGGTGATTAAGTATCTACAGAAAAGTGCTGACCATTTCAACCCCGTGAGGTGACATATTTGGCGCAGTTATTTTTGTACTACGTTGGTGCTGGGTTGCAAATCACGGCAGCAACCAGTGTTGCAGTAAATGTACTGCCCAAGCTATGATTATAAAGTAGATACGTTTTTAGCAGCAGTGAGAAAACTGATTAAATAAAAATCAGTAGAGTCTGGAGATCAAACTATGGGGAAAATATGAAGTGTAATAAGATTATAGCGTATAAACAAAAGACTTTTTACAGCCTCTGGATGATTATTATCTCAAATATTCAATATGTGATAAAACGTGGACCTTATTTCATCTGGGCTGATTACATCCCATTCCTTTTCATTTAGGTGGAAATGGCATCTCTTTTCACTCTGCTGTTGTTTGACATATAAATATAGCATTTGAATGACTTTAATATCCTCCTAATCAATGTCCAGTGATCTTTTGATGTCCTCAATTCAATATAGGAAGGGTCATCCATGCCGCAGCTTTATAAACACAATAAAGGTAAATGATTACTCCCCTCTGTGGTGTCCAAAAATACAGCCGGTAATGAAGAGAAATGGTGGAGTTTGAGGAGGAGCCCTGTCATGTGTCATTGGCCAACTCTAAGCCTTAAGATTAATCACAAAAGAGGGGCTCTGTGGCTAAGACATGGTCACTCTTGATCAATAAATCCACCCCCTCCCCTTCCTCCTCCTGCGCCTCTCTGCTTCACTGTCTTCCTCACTTTTCTCCAAAAACACAGCAACATTTGGCACAAGCTAAATCAGCATACAGAGAAAAGAGGAATTGATGAAATGTGAAGCTGTATATTTTTATCGATTACTTCAGTTTTGTCTTCAAACAGTTCTCTATTTGAGGAGATGACTTTGGGGAAAAAAATACTTTTTTTTTGCATTCTTTTTTGTTTTGGTTCTCATAATAAAACAAGTTCAATTTGAACATTTTAATGAAATAGCATAAAATCAATAATCGGGTGAAATATACAAGTCTTGTCATAAGCACAGAGCAAGAACCATTTCGAAGAATTTAAGTTAATGCAGCCTATAGTACAACACAAAATATATAGCAGAGCTAGCCTGAGTTTACACAACTAAAACATGGGTATTTCTGATAATATTCTCTCGGGACCACAAATGGGACTTTTGACTTGGTCTATGAGGAGGGCATAATGTAACAACATTGCATTAAAAGGGTCTTTTTACAGCGTGGCAGTGCAGCATGGCTCTGTTCCTTGTGTGAGCCCGGTGCTCTGTTTGCGGTCACTAATGGGCATCAGAAATTACAGGCAGTGGAATCGCGCCCCGCGGGGGGACTGGCCTCCTCAGCGGAGCGGAGCACTTAGATGGTGTCTGAAAGGCTGGTGGAGGAGAAAGGAGGGGGAACTCAATGTCACAGCCCTGCCTCATAATTAAAGAAACCCTATTTCTTATCCACTGTCAGGTGAGCCCTAGCTCCGTGCTCCATTTGAGGGCTCCCATGTGGGCGTCTAATGCAAGTTGCCCCCAGTGTGCATGTGGGCTGATCGGGGGAGCTTTGGCTTTCTGCTGGGTATCTGAGTTGGAAGCCCTCTGCCCATTTCCAAAGTAATGGAGCCAGGTTTAGAAGAATTGCAGACCTCGAAAAGTGAAGGAAATATCAAATCGGAGATTATTGAAAGCCCAACAAACCAAGAGAAGTCACAAAGTAAATGTAAGGTGCGATGTAGGTGTAATTTGAAAAGTGCAAGTGCCCTCACGGTTTTCCAAATGATTGTGGAAATATGGCAAATTTAAGTTTCTTATTTAGAAATTCAAGGTTCATCGTTGGCCCTTAAGTCTGTAGATTTCCTCCCCACCTAATCCCTCATTTCAAGTAAATAAAAGTAGTAGAGCTGTCATGGTCAGGTTGTTTTCCTCATCTAGCTCCCATGCTTTATAATTATTCATATAAAATGTGGTGGTGTTGATGGGCAACAGTCTTATTTTCTGCTTCAGTCAACAGTGCACATTTGTATTTCTAAATTGTGCAGCGCTTGTTATGTAAGGCAATTTTCTGCCTTCTTAAGAGCCAGATCTCCTGTGCATTAATAAGAGGCCGAGTTGAGCTGCTGAAGAGCTGAGGGCCTGTTCATGCTTTACACAGCCACAGCAGCTGCCTCGACACATATATATTTAAATATATAAATACATGCATGTCTTTAAGGGTTTTATTAGAAATGTGGGTTTAAAGCAGGTGTTATCCTAGATAATATTCAGGGGTGTGGGAATAACTTTGAATCACTCCCTAAAACAAAGTGAAACAATGTTAAAAGCACCAACAAAGTTCAATCAGGTCATCTGGATGGTTTCTTTTTTTTATGTTGTTGCTGAAACGTTTCATTCTTCATCCAAAGGACTTCATCAGTCCAATCATGTTTTGAACAACTTTGGCTATGGCTGCCTCACAGAATTTGACAGGGGGAAAGGTGAGCCCCAGAAAACAACTTGTCACCAGCAAACTGGTTGGTCCACTGTGAGTGTGCTGCTTGTGGGACTGAGTTTGTTGTGGCTCCTTGGACTGAAGAAGTCCTTTAGATGAAGGATGAAACATCTCAATAAAAAATAAACCATCCAGATGACCTGACTGAACTTTGTTGGATTTTTACCTGGATTATTGAGCATGAACTTTAAAATGTTAAAAGCAACTTTTCAAACGTTTTTGTGAATTGCTGATCTTTTAAATCTTCATTTTAAGCTAAATTATTATTTTTTTTACATCTGTACCTCATTGATTAGGCTTTCTAATAATCAAATCTCTTGAAATCACCTCACAGGAAGCATTTTCATCAAAAAACACAAAATACAATACCGTAATGATGTCATGTAGGCTTTCTTCCGACAACAGACTGCAGTGTTGATTTCTGAGGCATGAAACGAAAAATGGATTCTTTCCTTTCAACTTAAGTGATGCCATTTCCATTGACAAGCCGCAGTATGAGCCAGTGTGTCTACTTTTGAGCATGTCATTTTAATTTTGATTTAATATTGCACTGAACGGTGGTGGTCCGTTACGCTAAATTGAATGACGACCGAGCTGATCTAGAAAAATCAATTAATAGGCATGCGGGGCTCATTTACTGAGCATGTTATTATAATGGGAGAAACACCCACCACCCATAAAAAGAGACATTTGGAGGATATTGGACAGAGGGGATATTAATAGTCGTTGACATGAGTAAAAGTGCACTACAGCGGAAAACGGTGACATGAGTGTTTGACAGGAGCACAGCTGGAGACAAGTAGAGCTGGGTCTGAGATTCAAGGAGGACGATTAAGCCAACGAGGAGGGGAAGGAGGAGGAGTAGGAAGAGAAACAGGAAGATGGCAAAGAGGTGAAGAACGGCAGAGAGTGAAGACAGTCAGGCCTTTGAAAGGCCGCTGTGGTTGGCAGCAGCTGACCTTGGTGACGATGGGTTTGCACCAGAGGCTTCTAATGAAGGCTGATTGCTGGAGGACAGTGAGGGAGCTACAGGAAAAAGAGGAGGCAAAGGAGGGTGGGAGTGGTGCGAAAAGAGGGCAGGGAGAAAGAAAAGGATTGAGGAGAGACTTAGGTAATTGCAGCACTTGCGGATTGAGGCCCTGCAGTCCTGTGATGTCGGGGTGCAGTGGGGAAGAAGAGAGATGTCTGTGGACACTTTGGTGGTAAATTGTGGAGCACAGGGATACGAGGCAGCCCCCTAGGCTGCAATTACCCCTACGAGTGTGTGGATTGAGAGTGGACAGGCCCGGTGTGAGGCTTTGACAGCGATCAAGGAGACAACTGTGAAGAGGAGAGAGACAGACAGGAGAAGCCTGACAGACAAGGAAGACAGGACGCATCCACCTCCAGACCCCCAAAAACTAGCCAGCCAGACCCCTCACCAAGGTCAGAGTCTATTAGTGAACACACAACCTGCTGGTGACAAGACAGCTATGACAAGAACAGCAGAGCTGCAGACAATGCAGCTACTAGAGGAAGAAAGACATGATGTAGAAGAAAAAAGGGCAATAGAAGTGGCTAATTTGATCGGAGGGAAAAGAGAATATCTGGAGCTCCACTGGATGGTGCAGCAGGGTCATGGGGGGTTTGGCAAACATATTGAAATAAGAGATCTCATAGGCTGGCCTAAGCTTCCCATTGCCATGGATCAGTATGTACTGCCTCCCCTTTCCTTGCCTGAGCTGATGTAACTCAGTGGAGTGGCAAATTACACCAGACCTACAGCTGTAGCCCGACATTATGATTAATTTGATCAGTAATTTCTCCTGTTTTTCATTTTAATCGCCGCGACCATTCTGCTGTGGCAGGTCTTTCAGATCTAATTAAGATCAATTCCGGTGTAACAGACTTGGCACACATTTTCTCCGTCAAATCCCTGAGCTCTCCGGGCGTGGAGAAAACCCGCAGCTCTAATCAATCAACTTCCAGCAAAATTCAGCCGGCTCCTGCAATCAGCCCATTAACGCACTTAAGCAAATTTCATAATCCCCCACTACGCCCACCCCCTCCCTCTTGTCTATTTGTCATCACTTTGGTGGCTATTTCAGGCAGCTATACTCAGCATCCAATGGTTTTGTATATGTTAAAGAGCAGAAAGAGTATGGGAAGGCTAAAAAGGTTAATTCTTCCATTTAAGCAAATTAGCTGCTGTAACATAAAAGTTAACTACTGGCTCACGGTGGCATGATCTGTTGTGGTAAGATTTGTACTCCAACAAGGATTTAAGAGAGCAAGCTAATGAATTACACCCAAATTAAAAGCAGAAAAAACCACACAGGATGTAATGAACGCTCAGGATTTTCTCAGCATGAGTTTACAAAGAAGATCACACAGTTCCCATGAGAATTACAAAGAGACATTAATTGGAACATAATGTGTTTGTCTCTAAGTAGCTTGGCATTATATTTGCAGCAAATAGATGAATGGTTGAATGAGTCTACTTGTCTGGATAATGACAGCGAGAGAAAAAAGGGTGTTATCTGTCTAATGCTCATTGTATTATGGTAATTAGGACTCCACATTAGAGCACAAACCAGGTCCTCTGGGTAAAACGAGAACATCGGAAACACTCTCCTGATTCTTTAATTGCAACATTAAAAAGGCTGACAAACAATCCACATCTGTTTGTAACTAAATTTCTGATCAGGTATGTTTTTTTTTTATTTCAAAATGTCTGTGAATCAACCAATAAGGAGCTCAGGGGCTCTCAGATTAAAAATCCAATGATAAACCCAAACTATAGAATGAGACGGAGCCACCGTTTAAATCCTATTGTATCTTTGAGAGGGTGCTGAGGCCACAGCCTGTCCTTGAGAGAGCCCCTCGCTGGGTGACACGCACTTTGACAACCTCAGCAATGACCCAAAGAAACTAAACCCTTTACGACCATTCTGCCTTCCATGCACAAACACACACAATGCACTTTATAATCCTATTTGATGAGGCAATATCCTAATGATGCCTATTTGTCCTCTTAGGGGAGGTCACCATAATCACCTGCAGTGTTTCTTTTAAAAGTAGACAATTTATATAAAGCAAACAATCTCAGTAAATATTAATGCTATAAGCATGTTCTGAAAAAGAAGTACACATTTGCTGTTTGTTTCTGCATACAAGATTAATTTAACATCAGTTCTTTAAAAACTTACCAGATTTTGTAGCAGATCAAAGAGTTGGAGGTCAGAATTTAATTGTAAAGTATCAGCTTTCTTAGGCATCTGTGAGTAATCTTAAGGTGCCAATTTGTTTGTTGGTCAGTTTCTCTTGTATTTACAGTCAGGCTGGATAGTGTGTTTAGTGCGATGTAGCGGTTAGCCTTTGAAACCCATTAAATCCAAAGGCTGTTTTTCCTGCTGAGTCTCACTAGGCCATGACAGGGCCGGAGAGGGCTGCAAGGGGAAACAAATAGCCCAACTCATCCTGGCCATAAAGAAGCTCGCACCACAACCCAATAAGGGTCTGACGCTGATGAATGTGACCAGGGACAGAAAGGCGACCCTGGCCGGTTTCCACCAGAAATGAAACCACAGGGATATAAAATAGGTTATTATGGTCACACAGTGACAGGCAGACGCACAGAAGGGCAGAGATGGATGGACAGACAAAGTGACTAAAAAGAAGGTTGAGTAGGAAGAGCAGCAAAAATTAGGGGACTGATTACGCCTGGAAAGCTTGAGAAAAGTTCACCTCAGAAGGTACATCACATATATTTGTTGTGTGGATTGTTGTGTTTGAGTGAGGTTTTATTGACAAGATGCATATTTTAACAGCTCAAGTAAACAAGAAGGATCTGCTAGCCTCCATTTTTACATGTGCTTTTGATAAATCTATGCCAACGTCAACAAAAATCAAGCATTGTGTGCATGGGAGCACTGCACCTGCCCAAATAATACCACCAGCAATGACAATGCTCAGACGATCATACAGGTTTTTAATTTTTTTTTTCTTTTGAATGTAGCTAGTTTTAGCAATTAACATCAAAATAAGTATCGGAGGTCTTTGTGATTGTGGCAATATTAACAATTATTCTAGATTAAAAAAAAAAAATCATAAATGAGCAAAGGCTCTTTTGGGAGCTATTGATAACTGTGTAGTGGTGTCACTAAAGTGTTTAAAATATATATAATTTATAGAAAAAAAACTTTAAGAAATGTAAATATTTCTGGATGGAGTGGGATGTATGCACCAGTCATTCCCAGGAGGTGGATTAGAACTGGCACCCTCATTGTGACACATCTGAGTTTGTGGACTCACCGGTAGGCCTGTCATGATAAACAATAAATCAATTAATTGCATGATCAATGAAAATTATCGACCTCATTTTCATTTATAGGCTTTATCGTTTCTTTATGTCTCTCTCTCTCTACTGAAGACAAAAATCTCAACTCTGGTGCTCTTCACTGACCCCTCTCTTTCTCTTTAAAATCCATATTAATCATCCAAAATCGTGTTTTTGGATCATTAAAAGCAGCTAAGCTGAGAAGCTAAGCTACGAGCTAAGCTAACAGGCCGACCTCGGAGAAAAAACCTCTGTCTTGTCGAAGCTCCAATATTCACGGTTGAAACCTGTGCCTTCGTGTAAAAAGTTGTTTTTCTCTGCAAAAAGAAGCTGAGAACTTGTTTACTGATGTTTTATTAAAAACTTTGCGTGAAAAATGCTATGCTAAAGAGCTCAAACCAAACAGAGCGTCCACCATTTTGAGAACCAAAGAAAGACAGCCCATCTCACGTCAAGGGGCCTCCCTCACATGTTTCTTAAAGAGACACGCTGCTCGCTCCCTCACGATCCATCCTTCGGTTCAAACAGTCTTATACTGCCATCCGGTGGTTGAAAAAGGTTCTACACACAAAACAAATTATTCAACATTTCTTCCTAAATTTGACAATAATTACTAATTACTAATTATTGTCAAATTTCAAACAATATTATCGTTTGTCGCAATAATTTCTGAGAAAATTAATCGTCCAGCAAAATTTGTTATCGTGACAGGCTTACTCACCGGCAGAGGCATGGGAGGAGTGACAGGAGAGGGAAGGCTGCGAGCCGGCGACTGGTTCGGCCGATGCGGCGGGGACTGCTGCGGCTGTCCAGAGGTGGAGGAACAGGTGGAACCCGGAGACGGCACAGAGGTCTGCTGCTGACTGGGCGGGGTCATGTGATGCTGGGATGGCAGCTGGTTCTGTGCGTGCGGGTGGGTCTGTTGCTGATGGTGCTGCTGCTGCTGGTGGTGGTGCTGCTGCAGTTGCTGGAGCTGCTGCAGGTGCTGGAGCTGGGAGTTCAGTGATGAGGTAGCTGTTGATGAAAGAGCAGGAAAACAAACACAAACAAGTTTTTGAGCGACAGTCTGACAACAAGTGCTTTAGCAAGTCCTCATTATTTGAAGAATGTTCTAACACCTCAGACAGGAAAATCATGCACATGTGGAGGTGTGGACAGCACAAGGTGAACACAGAGACACATGTAAATTGCACAGAGCCACAACAAGGTCCTCCAGGGTTTTTAGGCTGCATGATAGAGTCGATGAATTCAATTTAGCAAGTTGGAGGACAAAGCTATCTAGCCTGACTGATATAACTACTTTCTCTGGAGCCAAAAGTCATCATTGTTACTTGGAGAATGACAGAATCTTTGCTTTAATGGCTTAAAATCTCATAAGAAAGGCACATCCATCTTCTCAAGAAGAGATCAGAAATAAGCCCATTAACTAATTGGATCCAATAATGGCATGCCATTAGAAACTCATTTCTACATTTAAATGCTTTTAATTTTTTTTAGTAAAAAAAAAAGTTAGCACTCAACAGCTACATCACATAATACCTGTAAAAAGCCAGAATGGACATCCACGTGTAAAATACAATAAAATCAGAAACCTCTTGGTGATCATGTTCTTCAAACTCAAGGTCATTTCCATGGCAGCTAATCAAAAACATCTGAAAGCAGAATTTGCTAAATTTTCAATAAACTGAAGCAAATTCTGTGTTTGAACATCAGAAAAAGCCATCACAGAACAAAACTCGTATATTTACTCAAGGCTTCAGTTGTTAATTAATAAAAGACAAATTGTACAAAAACAAACAAAATATTCCATTAATTCAACATGACCTTCATACCTCTTCTGAAAAAGAAAAGCGCTTAATAGTTCCCTAACAGTGATTGAGGTTAAAATATATATTTTCACTTGTATACACGTTCAAAGATTTTTTTTTTAACTAAATAAAATATCCAGGGACTTTTAAATTTACATAAAACATTCACAAAATGACAATTAATTTGTATTTTACCATTTAAATTTGATATTCACACTACAATAAATTAAACAGATAATCAATCAGTTTCTGTAGATTGTAAGAAAATACAAACTTTAGGGAGAACAAAAAGTATTTTATCTCAAATTTATCTTCACTACATATAGACTATCTCTAATTTCCGTTTTCACAACTCTCGTTAAAATCCTTCACACAAACAGTTTTATTCCTGATCATATTACTAGTAATACATTTAGGCAAAAATGCAGAGCAATATCAGTGTAAGTGTACAGAAAGTCTAGAGGAAGTGATTTTTTTCTATTTAGTTCAATGAAAATAGGTCTATGTTATCATAAAATTGAGAAAAGTAGATTTAGTGAACAAATAAAAGTTTAAAACTTGCCAAAATTACTATAAAAATGGATGAATTTGGCATTCCTTAATGCTTCTAATGCATCACTTCTTAAAATATTAATAAAAAATGACAAAAGTATTTCCAGTAAAAAAAATTGACCAAATGAAGTGTGTCATGACACATTTCTTCAGGATATTGTCTATAATGTAAGGGTGAAGGATCATAACTAAACCTCTAATTCAGTTTTTTATTAAAATAAAAGCACCACAGCTCTCACACAGTGACTGCTGCACATAAGCACCAGCTCCGCCTGACGACCCAGAAAGGCAAACCGGGTACAGAAAATGAATGGATGGATTAAAATAAAAACTTAACAACAGACAGTGGATAAGTGCTTGTGAACATTTATTGATAAAGCAGCCCTGTAACTATGAACAGTGAACAGACATGCTATACATACAGAATCAATGCACTTAAATAATTTAGGTAGGCTTGTCTCATAAAAGATGAATAAAACATCAGAGAAGACAAGTCTTTGATTAGTGAGGTCACTTCTGCTGCGCGACAGGCGGGGATGAACATTTGATGAAGATCTGATCAACCTCTTCTTTTCCTCACGCTGCAGCTCAGCCAAAGGAAGCCGGCATCTCTTGGACAGTAAACAGCACACTTTTATATTTCTTCTACATCCTGACACATTGACACCTCTCACACCCCCACCATGAATTATATATTAACTGTGCAAACGGCAAGAGTCCAATTCTCACTTAAAATGTTGGAGCAAGTTGTCTTGGTGTGGCTCTGAGCCACCGACACGACCGGCTCTCCTTCCTTTGCAACTTCGCGACGACAAAATGTTGAAGCCCATTTAAAGATGGAATAAAAGGCAGCGAGGATGGAGAAAACAAAAAGGGGGTAAAATGAGATTTCTGTCAAAAAATTATTGAAACCAGACGGAGATCAAAGACGACTGAAGAATTTCCTCCGGCACCAACCATTACGCTGAGGAACAAGAGGCACAACAAAAGAATATGAGGCAAAAGAAAACAAATACAGAGGGAATATGGAAGAAGCCCCATGTGGCCTTATTATAAGGGCTACACTGCAGGTAACTATATTCTTTAACAGCAGTGCTTTATAAATTCTGTCATCTTGTTAAGACTGTCAGGACCACTGACCCTCCATTCCTTTCTAACTGGGCAACTGGTATTCTGAGCTCATTCTTTTAACCACAGTTGTCCGATTGCTCTGGTTGAGCACATAATCAAAACCGCTTGTCTCAGCTAATTGTTTGTGCTTCTTCCTCCAGCAGACACAGCACTGAGGATGAGAGCGGGAGCTACACTTATGATGGAGAGAGGGCAGGAGGGTGCTGTGTTCCTATAGTGCTCATTATATCTCCCACTACCTCTTTGTTGCGTTTCATATTCACCAGTACTTGTCTACTGCGATGCAAGCGCTGCTCCCACTTAGTCATCATGCCTGAGGGGTGGAAGAGCGAGGGATTCTCCTGCACTGTTGCCACAAATTGCCGTATTTAATGTTTATAATGAGGAATGAGCTCGAGCGAGTTGCTAAGATCCAATACATCCTGAAAGGTGGCATTTTGTGCGTCATTTAAATATTTACCAAGAATGATCTGAGACTGGGTAATGTCAGCACACAAGTGTAAGGTCTTTGTTCTCTCTGCTTTGAGAAACTTTTGCCATATCTCCTTCAGAGCCTCTGTTTTTTCTGTCGTGCGACAGAAGAAATCAACTGTTATCTTCAACTGTCCCGGCCTCAGGTTCTGAAGTGCTGGAGGATGAGAAAAGGACTGATTGTTAGAGGTTGAAAAGCTAGGTCAAAGCTGGCTTGTTCGTCAGACAAAATACTATTTTTGTTTCCTGTGCAGCTGAGGAGGGAGGTGGGATGGTGGGGGCTCTCCCATTACCCGCGCTCTCTCAGTATTTGCACCACCCCACTCTTGTAGAGCACTTCCTGTTTCCTCTGGGGTTCATTCAAAACTTGTTTTCTTGTTTTCCTTACAGTGCACAACACCTGTATTTACAATTACTGCCTTTGAGTTATATTGGTGGGCGGGCATGTTTGATAACTAATGTAGTCAGTGCAAAAACCCAAAGATAAAAATTATGTTTAAAGTGCATTTGAGTCAACTAATAACTCATCTTAGTTTTAACTATAGTTTAAAGCCAACTTTTAAGCAAGAACTATATGCCACTTTACTTTTTACAGCCGGCAATCATGTCATGTCTGACTTAAAATGCCAAGTTTTGGGGCAGATTGTGATCATCTTTTGCTTTGACTACTGCAATGTTGCTCTGGAATATTACCCAGAATGCAATGATGCAACAGTCCTGAAGGTAGTGGTTCATCTGTTACTGTCTATAAAGTCAACAACACTCCATCAATCACTGATCTGAACTAACTACCACAATCAAAGTCAAGAAATTGAAGCTTGTCCACAGTAGAAAAGTAGTGTTTCCACACAGGTAAACTCAAAAAGCTCTCGCAAAGTTCACAGGTCATCTGGATGGTTTGTTTTTTTGTTGAGATGTTTTATCCTTCATCCAAAGGACTTCATCAATCTGAGGAGCCACAAACAAATTGTGTCCCACAAGCAGCACACTCACATAGTGGACCAAGCAGTTTGCTGGTGATAAGATGGTTTCTGGGGCCCGCCCTCACCTCGTCGACTCCTCTCAGGCAGCCATAGGTAACGTGGTTCAAGACATCGAAATTCATGCTCAATAATCCAGGTACAAAATCCAACAAAGTTCAGTCAGGTCATCTGGACGGTTTCTTTTTTTGTTGAGACATTTCGTCTGACAATGACTGAGAGGTCCATAGTTGGTCAACCATGGGAATGTGCTGCTTGTGAGACAGTTTGTTTGTGGCTCCTCAGCTTGATGAAGTCCTTTGGAAGAAGGATGAAACGTCTCAACAAAAAAAAAGAAACCGTCCAGATGACCTGACTGAATTTTATTGATTTTTTTTTACCTGTATTATTGATTATAAGCCTTTATATCTAAAAGCTTTTTTTGTTTAACAATTTTAAGAATGTCACATTGTTTTTTATTCAAGTACCAAAACTGTTGAGCTGGAATGTTCAAACAAGCAAGCATATACATATTGTCAAAATAAGGATGTGGTCATCCATCCATCCATTAATCCATCCATCCATCCATCCATTATCTTTACCCGCTTCTTCCCTTTTGGGTTGCGGGGGTCACCAGTGCCCATGTCTAGTGATGGGTGGGGTACACCCTGGACAGGTCTCCAGTCCATCACAGGAACACAGAGACAAATGAGACAAACAACCATTCACTCTCTTACTCACACCTAGGGACAATTTAGAGTTACCAAACAGCCTAACATTATTATTATTAATATTTTTTTTACTTTTAGTAATACAAACCAGATTCCAAAAAAGTTGGGACACTAAACAAATTGTGAATAAAAACTGAATGCAATGATGTGGAGGTGCCAACATCTAATATTTTATTCAGAATAGAACACAAATCACAGATCAAAAGTTTAAACTGAGAGAATGTATCATTTTAAGGGAAAAATCTGTTGTTTCCAAATTTCATGGCGTAAACAAATCCCAAAAAAGTTGGGACAAGTCCATTTTTACCACTGTGTGGCATCCCCCCTTCTTCTTACAACACTCAACAGACGTCTGGGGACAGAGGAGACCAGTTTCTCAAGTTTAGAAATAGGAATGCTCTCCAATTCATGTCTAATACAGGCCTCTAACTGTTAATCGTCTTGGGCCTTCTTTGTCGCACCTTCCTCTTTATGATGCGCCAAATGTTCTCTATAGGTGAAAGATCTGGACTGCAGGCTGGCCATTTCATTACCCGGATCCTTCTCCTACGTAGCCATGATGTTGTGATTGCTGCAGAATGTGGTCTGGCATTATCGTGTTGAAAAATGCAGGGTCTTCCC
>NC_056517.1:25273422-25320124 GCF_014905685.2 Nematolebias whitei
ACACTTGGCTTGCCATACAGCCACATTCGTCTCACTCCATAACTCCTGGAGCAAACGTCAAATCAGCTGCATTTTGTCGCACCTCCCAGGCGAAATGCAGCTGATTTGACCGTCAAAGTGCATTAATTAAGAAAAAGTTCAACTGAGACAAACTGTGCTATAAGAGCAAACAAATAATTGTTTTTAAGTGTTAATCTTGTTAAATTCTTGTTAAAGTCCTCCCGTGCACGCTCCCGCGGCCGCCATTTGGCAGTGACCCATAATAGATGTGACTTGCATGGCAAAGCAACTTATTTATGTTTTTTGTCCACTTTATTAGACATTTTTGGACTGATGCGACTTATATGTTGGTGCAACGTTTATGGTGGCGAGTACGGTAATTAGTCTCTTTATATGCTTGCTCCTCCATTTGATTTCAGTTCACCATTAGTCTTTTCTTGTGGTCACAGTGTCTCGTTTTTCCTCCTCCATGTTCCCTAGTTTTGCTTGGTAGATGTTTGTTTGGCTGCCTCGCCAGCCTTTTTGTTTAATGTATTAAAAATAAAGTTTTTTTTAGTATAACCTCTGAGCTCCTCTTGTCTGTCTGCACTTGGGTCCAATCCTCCACAAACTCAACCTACTGATAAAAAGGAATGCAAATACATCTTGATAAATTTCTGAAATGTTTGGTTGTTGGTGTGTGTTTAAGAAATGATAAAAGCTAAAAGTCAAATTAAAAAGTGATAGTGTTAAAAATAATCTGTCAAATATTCATTCATCAATAGTTTTTCACCCAAAAAGCAAAAAATGTATTATAATAAATGTATTAAGAGTTATTTAGGTAAAAAAATTTAAAAAAAGAACAAAGAAAAAAAAAATCAAGGTTATTGTATTAAACTGACAGTCTACTATAATTGTATTATTATATTTCAATCAATTCAAGTTACTATGTCTTAAACAAATGTAAAGAGCAAAAAGTCAATTTGTTTACTTTTGAGTAAGGAAAATACATTTATTGACTTTGAACGATCTTAAAGTATCTTAATAAAGGTAAATAAAATGTTATTTTCAGTCACTGCTCATTTTTAAAAACTTATGTTTGGAAACATGAAGCCATAGTCAAAGTGAAGGGAACCGTTTTCAGTTTTTATTTTTACAACAGAGAACTTGTATCTGTGTTAGCGTTGATCTGTGGTTGAACAGGGTTCAGATAAATGGAACAATGAACAAATTATTGCTTCAAAATAAACAGAAAAAAAAAAGAAATGTTGAATGATAAAAACACTACTCAGAGCCACAGCAGACAACACCAATCCACTTACACGAGGAGCTCAGTGACTACAGAAGAAAAAAATATATAGGCAGCTACGGTTTGAATGGAGTCAGAGCCACAGGATTTTAGAGAGTAAACTGCATCGCTTGTAGAGATCCAGAGATAATGCTTTCACTTTGTGATGCAGGGCAATATCAAGCAGCGTTGTAGAATTCTCACTCTGGGGGAAGCATTTCAAAGAATCAAATCCTCTCCATGGAGTTGTTACACATACAAGAAAATCTCTGTGTACTTGATAATGTTGCCCTTTTGGTGTTGCTTACGCTTTGTTATTGATTTCCAAAGTGTGGTCCTGGAACGTCTGGGGGGCCCTTACAAAATTCCAGGGGGTCCCAAGCAAACTGATTCATAGTTTGGGGTTGTTTTTTCATTTTATTGCAATTTTTGTTTGTTTAGAAAGAAAATTGTAAAGGCAGTTTTGTTTTTAGACTGTGCCTGCAAGTAAAGTGAAAACAGACCAAGTTAATTGTGTGAATGTTTACGAAGCATTCACACTATTGTGATCCATTTTTCTTCTGCATGTTTTTCCGCATCTTTCTCGTTCCACAATTTTTGTGCTATTTCAACAAATCGTATATCAAAACGTTCAGCTCGTTTAGGAGAATGGTGATTTGATTTTTGGCATTGGTGCAATGTTAGCTTTTTGAAATATAATTTTCTGCCATTTTTCCTCATAGAAAATGAATTGAGCTCATTTTACATCCTTCAAATCTTATGTGTTTACAGCCTTTTACTGCTCCTTTCACATTTTGTTCTGGTTCAGCTTCTTTCAGCTTCCTTGTGCAAATTTAAACTTGTTTTTTGCTACTTTCAGCTTTTTCCAACTGGTTTGTGCTCCTTTTAGGTTCTTTCTGCTAACTACAACATTTTTGTGCTTTTTGTAACTTCTTTCTGCTAATTTCAGCTTGTTATGCTCCTTTCAGCTTATTTATGTAAGCTACTATTTAGCTGTTTAATGCTAATTTTAGCTTTTTGGCTAATTCCACATTTTTTGCACTCATTTCAACTTTTGTCAGCCTAATTCAGCAAAACTGTGCTCTCTCCACTTCCTTCCAGTAATTTGAACTTCTTTCTGAAAAATTTAGCTTCTTTTCAGCCGTTTCTTGCTAATTTAAGCTTTTATTCAGATAATATCCACTTTGTCCAAATCTCTTCCTTCTTTCAGTCGAATATTGGGCAAACGTTCTTTCTGCTTTCTTCTGCTATTTTAAGTTTGTTCTGCCTTTTCAGCTTTTTTGTTGTTGTTGCTAATTTCAGCTTTGTTATCCAATTTCTTAATTTTTGTGATGATTTCTGCTTATTTAAAACTACTTTAGCAAATATGTGTTCTTTCTGCTTTCTTCTGCTAACTTAGGCCTGTTCTTCCAATTTCAGCCTCATTTCTGCATGTTTTTAGCTAATTTTAGCTATTTTATGATAAAATCAAGTTTTTGTTGTAATTTTTGTTACTTTCAGCCTAATTACCTTCTTTATGCTAATTTCAGCTCCTTTCGGCTTTTTGCTGCCATTTCAACTTCTTTTTAGCTGTTTTGTGCTAAATTTAGCTTTATCAACTAATTACACTTTTTATTTTAGCTCATATCTCCTTACTCTTCCTCCTGGTAGTTTAAACTTCCTTCTGCCTTTTCAGCTTCTTTTCAGCTACTTTTCTGTTATTTTTTTGTTCTAATTTCAGTTTTTTTAGCTAACAATTTTTGTGATAATTTCTGCTCATTTAAAACTACTTTAGCAAATATGTGTTATTTCTGCTTTCTTCTGCTAACTTAGGCTTGTTTATCAATTTCAGCTACATTTCGGCATGTTTTTAGCTAATTTCAGCTGTTTTTCAGCAAGTTATTCAGCAATAAGCATTAACACTGCATTTTCGCAGGAAAAATAATTTCTCTAATTGCTTTTATTTTACTCTGCCATGAGCTTAAAACTTTTTTGTTTGGTCTCTTTGCAGAAAATTTCCATTGAACAGCAGTTTGGAAGCATTTACTATTTTAACGAAAACAAAAAGACCCAGCTAAAAACGTTTTAATATTCAGAAAAAACTAAACAGAAACATATTTAAACTATAGGAGCAAGGTTGAAATTAACGCGACAAACTTGAATATATTCCCACTTTTTTCTGACACGTCTCTTTTCAAATACAGCCGTTCGGTGACAGTCTGTAATTTTACAGAACCCAGTGAGGGGTCTCCCTTGCTTTTGTCCTTGAGTCCAGAAGGTGTTGGACCCCCTCCCCTTGTTTGAGAAAAAAAAAAAAAGAGGTTGCCTACCGGGACAGACTGGGTTATTACAGTGTGTTCATGGTCCCATCATGTGTCGTCAGACCAAAGCGGAGGCCGCGAGTAAAAGCCTCATGCAAAATTTATGTTCATGCGGCTGTTTCAGTGGGTGGAAAAATCAATATTGCGAGCCTGATGCACGGAGATGACTGAGTGCTCTCTGACTGACAGTAAAAGCTGAGAGAGACTGAGCTACATTTAGTGTGCTAGAAATGGAGTGGCGTAGAGTTGCCCTAATAGTCTAGTTCAGTTTAAATTTGAATTTCATCGTGGATTATTTTTGTAGCAACTTGGATATTGAGGAGTTGAAGAATTGCACCATTAGATAAAAAAATGAACAAAAGAGTACCAAGCAAGCTTATCTTGAAATCATCGGAAACACGTCTTGAATCGCGGCTTCTGAACAGCTACAGTATTCTATAATATGGGGTTATTAAGCCTTCCCTTCCTTCCCTTCTTACACAGATATACAATGATTGTAGAATAATCAAAAGACAATGTGGGTTTGAGAGGGACATCACAGGGCTTTTGTTCTGCGCTGCTTCGCTTACATATGCTTTTGATACCGTGCCACACACCCACAGTGCATTTGGGGAGGAATATGAGAAAAAGCAAGAAAAAGAAAGTCAGTGGGATGAAATAACCCCAAACAATGGGATTTGCTTTCCATTCTTCTGCCTCCATCTTCTGCCTTTAATTATTCCCTTTGGTTGTCTGAGGGAGCGTGTAAGCACTTTCACACAGCACAACATGCCCAGCAGCACAACACTGTCTGCCTTAGTGATGTGGAGACTTCTGAGTGACACTGAGCCTCTTGTGATTATTAATGCTGTTTAATACAACACAGAGCAGCCACTATGACTGAGGGGAAAAAACTGATTCCACAACGCATATGCATTCAAATGTGCATGGCATTATGTAGCACATGAGCGCTGCACTTGAGATACATATGCTGCAAAAACAATGTGCGCACCTCGAAACGAAGGGTAATTCTGTAGACAAAACAAAGAAAACACGCAAGTCCACTGTTTCCGTACGCAGTGTTTAATGGACCCTCAGCTGATCCTGGTGGGATCCTTTGTGCCGGTTTAGTAGTTTCTTCCTGAATCGCATATGAGATATTTGAGAGCCCAGAACGATGTATGATGAATGAAGTAGCATGCTACTTATACGCTTATCGTGCTCACTGACTAGCAACAGGTTCAGCAAAGGGCAGCAGCAGTAAATGAAATTCCGCACCGGGACAATATATCATCAAAAGAAATGTATGCACCCCGAAAGTTACAAGCCGCCTTCAGATGTGGACAAGGTGCCTGTCGGGGGCTGGGGGAAGGGTGAGGTGGAGAGGATGGTAAGACAAAAAGGGGAGAAGTGGGAGATTTTTTTTTTTTGGTGGGAGCTGGGGGTGGGGTGGTTGAAGGAAGCACGAGGGAGCAGCAGATTTTGTTGAATCAGTCCTATTTTCATACTGTATGGTCTGTGTCTTTTAACCATTTCACTGCAGCTGGAAAATGAAAGTACCAGGGATAATTTCACAGTGAGAGCTCACTGAACAAAACCCCCCACCGTCTGTGGAAAAAGGTACTATGTCTACTTTGTCATTGTGAATTACGGCGGTATAATTTAGGAAGCGGCCTTGTGGATGAGAGAAAAAGGGGCAGAAAATATGTTCAGAGAAAAGCAAGAAAAGCTGCCCCCCTTCTCCTCTTAGTAAGGGTTTCTTCTGATCTGTAAGTAACAGATACCTCTCTCCAAACACACTGTCCTGTTCTGATGCCACAGGATCCATCTGTGATGTGTCTGCAGTTAGTCCAGAAATAGCACCCACGGGACTTGCACGCTCCTTGGGCCTCCTGCGGGACCTTTTAAGCTGCACTGATACTGATAAAAGCCCCCACAAACCTGGCCCTCAGAAACCTCTGCCATTAATTAAGGTAATTAGGCTCTGGTCAGCAATTAGTAACCACAGAGAGCTTTTAGCAGCAGCTAAGACGTCCCCACTGGTGAGGGGTTTGGTTCCACACCATCTGCTGACAAATGTCACCACAGACTCTTTGGTTTCACACACAGGGAACTGGAGAGCTTTGTTTAAAAATGACCTCTGTGTGATCCAAGCTGCCTCCCAGACTCCCACAGCTTCTCTGCTGCTGCTGCAGCAGCATCACAGCACTTGTTCTTTGCATTTCTTTGGTTATTTTTTCTCTCCAACACGAAAGAGCGAGCTCTATGAAAATCTATAAATGTTGTACAGAGCCAAAGTGGGAAAAAAAGGAAACATTCACCGCACCAAATATCGAACAAAATTAAAACATCTGGGCTGTGTAGGAAGTATTGATTGGAGTGTAATGCTACAATGACTTGCTTGTATTAATAAGCACATTAAAGATCCATATCGACAATATGTTGGTTTGTATTATAATGTTTAAAATTGCCTTTTTAAAAATGTGCAGGCAAAAATATAGTGATATTAATACCAGTTATTTTTATTCCCGGAGGGTGATTTTTTTTATTATGAGCTGCAGGGCACAGCCTCTGTGATAAATACACAGCAAAGTATGAACAAAAACAACAAACTGCAGAATAAATATGAGAAACATTCAGATACAAATGTGGCATTTATGTTAATATCAAAACAGCAGCTTGTGTGTTTGAGAAATGTGAGGCATAAAGGGCTGTGTGTAGAGCGCCCTGATAAAAATAGGCTGAATGCACACATTCAACCTCAGTTGACAGATCATGCAATAACTCACATTACCTGAGAAAAGGAAATAAAGAATGCAGCTGTGCTGCTTTACACAATTTCACATTTGAAGCAGTTGGTGATAACAGCATTTTCATTCCAGTTCAGTCCCATAAAATTACCATTAACATTACAACTCATGCAGAACACAGATAAATGTAAAATGTCACCCAGTTCTGTCAGGCAGGAATTCCAGTTCCACAAGATTACCATCTCTGTCTGCTCTCTCCCACTGCACCTTGTTCTAATATTTCATTTACAATATTTCATAAGTTCATTTTCACCCTGCTGACCATGTAAATCACAAATCAATTTTCATTTAAAATGCTTGACTACAGATTGCAGCTGAAAGCTTCTGGATTGTGGCTCAGCAATCTTGCAGACCTTTAGCAAATCTTTCGGAAACAGTGTGGCCGGAAAAGGAAAGCAAAAAGTGAGATGTAATTTCGACAAAACAACTCTGGGGTCAAACGGTGAAGGCATTTACTGGAAGCACTTTAGAAGCCCTGAAATATCATGGAAACAACACACTGATATGTGCTGTAATCTCTATAACATTCAATATCCCTCATTTGCTGAACCTCAGCCATTGACTGCTCTACTCAACAATAAAATAGCTCATAATGAAAAGATAAACTCTATTGATTATGCATAATTGTGAGAAAGCTTGATCGATATATGCAATCTATTGTATATCCTAAATACCAGATATCGTAATAAAGGATAAAGAGGTTGTTTAGTTAATTTTTATTTAAAAAAAACAAGATAAATTGGATAAGTGAAATCAACAATTTGAATTTGCAGTAAACACTGAGCTACTCTGCAAATGACAGGAATAAAGTAAACTAGAGAAACTGCATCTCCTGTGAAAATGTAGTGTGAATGCTTATTGATGACGAGCTTGATAGAAAAACAACTGAAATTAGCTAAAAACTTGCTGAAATGTAGCTGAAATGGAAGAACAAGCCAAAGTTAGCAGAAGAAAGTCGAAAGGATTAATATATTCTGAATTATGTTTAAATAAGCAGAAATGAGCCAAAAAAGTTAGGAAATGAGCTAAAAATACTGAAATTAGGGGCAGCACGGTGGCGCAACTGGTAGAGCTGCTGCCTCTCAGCGAGCAGGTCCTTGGTTCAAACCCCGGTCCAGGGGCCTTTCTGGGTGGAGTTTGCATGTTCTCTCCGTGCATGGGTTTTTTCTGGGTACTACAGTTTCCTCCCACAGACCAAAAACATGCATGTTAGGCTGATTAGTAACTTTAAATTGTCCCTAGGTGTAAGTGAGAGAGTGGTTGTTTGTCTCTATGTGGCCATGTGATGGACTTGCGACCCGTCCAGGGTGTACCCCGCCCCTCGCACAATGATTGCTGGACATGGGCACCAGCGATCCCCGTGACCCAAAATGGGAGAAATGGGTAAAGATAATGGATGGATGGATGGATGGATGGATGCTGAAATTAGCAAAATAATAAAATAGCTGGAAAGCTGAAAAGGCAGAAAGAAGCTTAAACTACCAGAAGGAAGTGGAAAGAGTTTAAATGAGCTAAAACATGTGGAATTAACTGAAAAAAAAAAAAAACTAAATTTAGCACAAAAACTGCCAAATAGTAGCTGAAATAGCAGAAAAAGCTGAAATGAGCAGAAATAAGTTGAAAGGAGCATAACATGCTGAAATTAGCAGCACGAAGTTATTTAGGCTGAATGTAGCCAAAATCACCACGACAAACTTGAATTTATCTGAAAACAGCTGAAATGTAGCTGAAATGTAAGAACAAGTCTAAGTTAACAGAAGAAAGCAGAAAGAACATATTTTCTGAATTGTGTTTAAATAAGCAGAAATTAGCAAAAAAGTTAGGAAATTGGCTAAAAATGCTGAAATTGGCTAAATAAAATAGCTGAAAAGTATCTGAAAAGTCAGAAAGAAGCTTAAACTACCAGAAGGAAAGGGAAGGAGATGAAATGAGCTAAAAAAAAATGTGAAATTAGCTGGAAAAAGCTAAATTTAGCACAAAAACAGCCAAATAAGAGCTGAAATAGCAAAAAAGCTGAAACTAGCAGAAATATGTTGAAAGGAGCCAGTGCCCATGTCCAGCAATCAATGTGCGAGGGGCGGGGTACACCCTGGACATCACAGGGCCACATAGAGACAAACGAGACAAACAACCATTCACTCTCTCACTCACACCTAGGGACAATTTAGAGTTACCAATCAACCTAACATGTATGTTTTTGGTCTGTGGGAGGAAACTGGAGAAGCCGGAGAAAACCCACACATGCACGGAGACAACATGCAAACTCCACCCAGAAAGGCCCCTGGACCGGGATTTGAACCAGGGACCTGCACGCTGAGAGGCAGCAACTCTACCAGTTGCACCACTGTGCTGCCACAGACAGAAACAGTCAAGTGACTAATGGATTAATTGCCCTATGTGTAGAAAGGAGGAGGAGTTGAAAAGTTTGATAGTCACAGGGAGGAAGGACTTCCCGTGGCGTTCTGTGATAGAAAGAATCCTAAATTACCAAAAGGATGTAGAAAGAACACAATTTTGTTGAACTAAGTAGAAAACTATTGAAATGAGTGCAAAAAATGTGGAATTAACTGAAAAAAACAGCTAATAGTAGCTGAAATAGCAGAAAAAGCTGAAACTTGCATAAAATAAGAAATAAGCTGAACAGAGAAAAACAAACTGAAATTAGCAGAAAGAATCTGAAAGGAGCACAAAACAGCTGAAAAAACCCCAGCTGAAAGTAGATGAAAAAATGTTCAACTTTGCACAAGGAAGCTGAAAAAAGCTGAATCAGAACAAAATGTGAAAGGAGCAGTAAAAGGTTATAAACAGATCTAAATATATGAAGGAGGTAAAATGAGCTCAATTATTTTTCTATGAGAAAAAATGTCATAAAAAGCTAAATATTTCAAAAAGCTAAAGTTGCACCACAAGACATAGCACCCTTCTCCTGAACGAGCTGAACGTTTTGATACATGACTTGTTGAAATAGCACAAAAATTGCAGGACGAGAAAGATGCTGAAAAATGTATGGAAGAAAACTGGATCACAATAGTGTGAATGCTTCATAAACATTCACACTATAACATGACATTACCAGTACTTGTTTATTGGAGGCAAATTTTAAATTTTAAAATGCTAATTGAGAAACTAACTATAGTTTCATGCATACGTGTCATTTGTCACCTTACATTCTTTAAAATAAATGCACTGTACTTGCTGTATATAGAGTGCAGAGAGGCAGTGTGTAATGCACAGAAACTGTCTTGTAGATTGTGTTTATGGCAGGTTTGTAAAAAGCCTTTCTCAGTGTTTACTAGTGGGCACAGATGTCAGGGTTTGCTGAGGAGCAGCAGAAACAGCCACATCTGATTAACAACATTATTGTTTTCTTCCACTGTGCTGCAGAATCTCATCCTGCCCCTTTTCTTTCTGTCTGATTTAAGTTGTGGCAGCGTGCTGTCGATGACATCGCTGAACCACTGCCACCATCCACAGAAACAAAACACAAGGGAAAAGTCAGAAGCTTAACACAACGAGCACTTTTGTTTCTTACCTTGCAGAAGAAAATATCTGGGGGTGCATACAAAAAAAAGTCATGCACAGTGTATTTGAATATTCACTGTGGATCATTTGTTACTGTTATTTTTGCGCAATTATAACAAGTAACCTGAATTCTGAACACATGATTAGAATGTCTGCAACAAGTAAACAGCAGGAGGTAAAGTTTACTTACATCTCCGCTTCAAAACAGACACGAAAGCATGAATCAGTCTCACGGGAGTGTGTTCACGTGTGCACTACAGTAAACCTGAGCTTGTAAATTTAGGTTTTTGATCCTTACCCTTGTAATGCTCCGTGCTTTTTATGATTAGTTGATTTTTTTTTTATCTGTCATGGCAACACCCACTCCACACATTTCCAAGCTGCTTATTGAAGACAAACAATAAACTCCTGGCAGATATCAATGGCAGAGATGAGAAAGCGGGCGCCATATCTGCTGGGACTGCCTGGCGAACCTGCCTCTGCCTGAGCTTCATCTCCAGCAGCAGCTCTCACTCTCAATTATTTGGCTGCTGTCACAACAAATCAATCAAATTACCGCTCCAGGACTGTGTGCAGCTGCTCCTATTGCACCGCTAGTTGCATTAGCTTTGAAATGTATGAGGTCCACATTTTATCACTGTTATTTATTTAATGCAGCTCTCTCCCCTGCGAGTCATCTTACAACCACAGCAAGCTTAAATCATTAAAGGACGACGTGGAACGCATACAGCTGGAGAACACTTCAAATTAAACAGTGATAAGTGAGGACGGAGGGTTTGGCCTGTATTGTTTTATGATGACTGATGCTGAGCTGAGAAGCTGTGGACCACTTGTGCATGGTTTGTAAAAGACCCGCAAATGAAAGCTTATCTATTCATCTCTTAAAATGAACTGAAAGCAGGTAGCATGGCAATAATAAGTCTAGAAAATTATATTCTTCAGCTCAGATAATGTAATGAGTAAAGGGTTACAGTGGTGCCGTCACAGCAAACAAAGGTTAAGTCAGTGGTCTGGCCTGATAAGTTGTCTTTTAAAGGAGCAGCAGTCAGCTGAGGCAGAAGAGATACAGTCTGACATGTCTAACCAGTGTGGAAACATCTGGCTCTTCCCCCAGGAGCCTACCCTTTGGAGGTGTAATGAACAGAGTGATTTCCCTAATTTGTATTATGCCGAAACCCAAAAGCAGTGAACGACACCGCTGAGCGCTTTCTTCAAAACGGCCAACGCGTCTTTGATTGGCACCGACACGGAGTCTCATTACAGCAGGTGAGTGAGACGCCGACCTTCGTGAGGAAGGCTGAGTGCTGTTTTGTGTTTCCTGTGGATGAGAACAGAGGAACGATCCTCTCACCTCACCATTAGAACTCAGCTCTCTGATGTGATGCGCCGCGTGGCTTCCTGCTCTGAACAAATAAGATGGGATATGCTTATTAATACGGAGGCGCTCCGATAAAGCAGCTCCTTGAATTACCTTTGAGTGAGTCACGGAGGAAAGAAGTAGACAGATGACTTTGTTCTGCTTCCGCCCATTGAGCATTACATGTAGTCCTTTGATACAGCTTGTGTTACAAGTATGGTAATCACACTTGCTTGTTATAAAATCAACGTAAACGAAACCCCCATTTAAAATGTAACAGAAACATAGCACAGCATCCGAGAACAAATGTCTTCAAATGATTTGTCTGAATGAGTCATACATACTTAAATCAGATTTTATAAAGAAATCAAATATGATTTTTTTTTCCCTCATCAGCCATCATGCTTACAGACCTCTTGCATGACCCAACCTAGTTTTTGCCTTTGTGAAGTCAGCTAGAATTCAGCGCTCTGTCACAAAAGATAACTTTCCCCCTTGTTTAGTTTCATTGGGAATTTGTTTTTACTGCATGTTTGCAGGCATAAATCATTCTGACAAATAACCAGTTACACTGGTGCCTGTGTTTACTGAGTCTGCCACAAGATGCTGCTCGGTTTTATTCAAACAACTGCTCCAACTTTATAGCACAACCCCATTACAGTGATAGTTATTCATCACAGTCTGAGAGGCTGCTCTCCTAAAGCTCACAGCAGACCGGTGGGTTCCCTTCTGTCGACATCGGTTCTCACAGAACCAAGTATGATATGTGTGATTATACTGTATACTGTACTTACATGATGAAAATCACTGTCAGTGTTAGGTTTGTTCCTTTTTATTCAAGCTCAATGTGCAAACACAAATTACAAGAACATTTCTGATAAGTAATTCTAGGGAAGCACAATATTGGATTTTTGGCTGATATCCGATATGCTGATATGTTAAAACTTATTTGGCCAATAACCGATACCAATATTTTTTTCCCTACACCTACTTACAGACTACATAGCTTTCTCTGATGTGGAATTAAAATACAATATTCTGCATGGTCTTTGTCAGTTTGACCTGCTACCAAATGCAGATGCCAAAAAGGGGTCTGAAAATGATGTAGCACTATATATATATATATATATATATATATATATATATATATATATATATAGTGCCTTTTATATCTGTGAATTATTTTGATGGAATGGGCGATGTCCGATATTTAACTTTATCGCCAATATCGGCTGATACCGATACCATGGCGATAATATAGTGCATCCCTAAGTAATTCCTATTTTGACCTAATATAAAATGAAACTTTGATATTGACTGTACGAAAAGTTTGAAAACTGAAACTGCACACATTCAAGTTTTCTTGTAAAGTACACCATTCCACCACATCTAAGCACCAATTCAAGGAGACAAACAGCCCTATTAGTTGGACATTAGCTGCCTCATTACATATAAACACATGCATTGGCTGGGCTACTGCCTGCGTCTCATTATGGAGACGTGTCTCGTGTCTGATCTGACACTAATTAGCTAGGAGTGTGAATGCTGTAAAGCACAGTTGCTTCGGAGGTTGTGAAACGAGTTGACTGCTCCCTGGCGACAGCGCAGTACCGCATTATATGTGTGATTAATCAGGCCTGGAGGCCTGGAGGCCTGGAGCGGTCGAAGGAGGAGGGAGTGAGGGGGACACCAGGGCAGAGGCCAGAGCTGCAGTTGTCTGACAGAGGTGCTGTGCCAGCAGGCCTCATTCAGTGGAGCTGTGATCAACTCCGACAGGGGAGAGTGAAGGAGCGCCTCATGGCCAGAGGGCCCCGGACACAGTCAAGACATTTAGCTTCACCCGTGACTTGTGTCACTTTCTCTCCACGGAGGTCCCTTCAACGCACCTCCCCTCAGATAAGAGGACGTGCGAACAGGCAGTCTGTCAGTTCACTCTCTTAAAAAAGATCTGCCACAGAAGCATTTCTCCGTGATTTTTGTTCCCCTCTATCTCTCGTGGCGGGGAAATTTAATCAGCACACTGGATTCAGTCTTCTGGTTTGCTCGACACTGGACGATGTGAATGAGTGGGAGGTGTTTGTTTTGGAGTTTTGACACTCTGACAATGTGTTTGTCGATCTGTTCATCAGATCACTGAAGCCTCTGGGTTGTTCCTCACGCACCAGAAGGAAGCTCTGTTGACGTGCGAGTCAGACGACCCTGCTGGGCCCATTATCGTCCATTGCTGACGGACACATTGAAGGGCTTGCTGGATAGATGCCGGTTTATTAAAAGCTCTGCCCACAGCAATGGCTGCTGTTATTTATGCATGTTTGTGTCCATTAGGCTTCTACCTCCACATTTCCTCACTGAGGGCTACGGCTCATCCATTTCCCCTCTTGATAGCAGCATTCCCTGCACTTTGTGCTGCACTGGCATTATTGTAATCCGCATCCCAAAAACACACCGCTTTACAATTTTTTACATTAGTGCGTCTCTCTCATTTAAGATTTATGAATGGTAGTTTCCCCATCCATCCTTCAATCTAATGGTATAAAAGAGACAATGTTTTAAACATTAAAATGAAAACCATTTACAACTATGATCAAAAGAGAACACTTGGGCATTAAAGTTTAAAAGGTAAAGATAAGTACAGCCATGTGGATGGACGGATTAGGTGGAAAAGAGATAAAAAAGTGAAGTACAGAAGACTCTTATGCACAGGAAAGAGGCATAAAGTGCTTTTGCGCTGCACTGCAAAACGTTGACCTGTAATTAATACGGTTGTACCTCTGGGCAATTTGAGATTTGTTGCTTTTTTGGATACAAATCTCTGAAGGATTCTTACCTGGTCATGACTCCTGTAAAGCAATTTACTTTGAAAGAATAAACATTTCATGCCAGACAATGAACACAGAAATCTTAGTGAAAACATTTGTTGTGTTTTACTTATGGGTTTTGATGCCGTTTGCTCGATAAATCATGTAAAATACAAAAATACATTCAACAGTTTTACAACAATGGAAAAAATAAATGTCAATGTCACCTTTTTTCAAACAACATATTTCGTTAGTGGCTGTGTTGTTTATGGGTACTTTTCCTTGAGATGTCACAATTGCTCTCACCTTGCAGGTTCTGGAGGGGGAGCGTCATGAGGCCCCCTGCAGCGGCAGCAGCCACCAGGCTCTGGATGTTGGCTGTGGGCAAGGAGAGCACCAGGCCCTGCTGCCCGCCCAGGTGTCCGCCTGTGTTGAAGGGGATGAGGATGGGTTGATTCATGCCTGGCGCTGCCCCCGACATCACACCGCCCACCGCATTAGCCAGTTGTTGGGCCACCAGGAGAGACTGGGGATGGCGCACACACACACAGTTTGTTATATAAACATCAATGAGTCAAAATATATATACATTTTTACTTTGTATGACAATTCTGTAATATTTCACATGCACGCTACTTGCCATTTTTAACAGTGAATAAAAGTAAATGGTTATTTTGAAAACTTAATGTCATATTCTCACGACTAATTGTTAAAATTATACAATATTGCTCAAAAATCTCTCATCACAAAATATTTTTTTTTTACTACCCAAATTTAAAGTTACAGTTGTCCCTCGTTTATTGCGGGGGATCCGTACCCAGAAGCCCCACAATAAGTGAAAAAACCGCAAAGTAGCAATAGTAGTGCAAGTAGTAGTTTATATATATGTATTTATATATGTGTGTGTGTGTGTGTGTGTGTGTTTTAAACCGTTCTCACACTCTTGCAATATCCTAAACAATGTTTCTAAACTCTAAACGCTCTAAGAGCACAGCATGTCATGATCTCAGCTCTCTGCCTCCTGCTGCTCTCTGCCATCTGCCAGTGCTCTTGGCCTCACCCACTTCTCCTCTGCAGGGCAGAGATATGAAATGCTGCAGGAGGAAGCTTCTCCTGCAGCTGTGGGCTGCACACAGATGCAGCAGGTGCTAAACAATTTTAAATAATTTATTTTAAATAAAAAAATCCATGCCGATCATGCGGCTCATCCATCAATCAGTCAGTTGTGTGTCATTTCCAATCTTATTTTGAAAAACTGCGATAGAGCGAATTCACGAAAAACGAACCGCAAAGTAGCGAGGGACTACTGTACTTCTGTATAGTCCTGTTGTGTACCATTTTGTGTAATATACTGTATGTAAACCAATTTTGCATCCCTGAAAAGGATAAATTCCTAAAAGCAACATACAGCATAACCTATTTGAAAAATATTTGAATACCAAATATGATTAAATAATAAAATTCCTGTTTAAATGATAAAAAAGTAATTCCGTTTTAAGACATTTTCATCTCAACTGTCTCTGTGCATACAATATTTTACTTTATAGCTAATTTAATTGTGCTTAAATCATTACCTCGAGTATTTTGCAGAAGGTAATATACCGTTCTGTACTTGATGAATAATATATTATTGCAGTTAGATGCAATTAGATGCAGGTATGTGAATTTGTAAAATTAATTTCTGAATCTGTGGAGATTTTTGGACTTTTGATACTGGAAGTTTTTATTTTGTTTGTTTCCATCAGTAAGTTTTCTATTGCCCATTTAAGGAGCTTTGAACATTTGGATTAAAATCATGTAGAGCAAATATGCAGAAAGACGCAGGCACAGAGGGAAATCTTAAAACTGGTATTATCTAATGGTAATGTTTCTTTATAAATTCAGCTGTAATAATATAAGTCTTCATCCTTATTAGTTATTTAAGAGTTTGCTTCATCTGGGAAATTTTCTAATAGGCCAAGACATCCAAGGCAGACTAAACAACCAATATGTTACACTCAACAACGCTTATTTGAGGCTCTCAAAGCAGATGTTGGTAAACTTTATCAGTAATCAATGACTCAGAGATTTGGCTCTTAGCAGCTGAATGCTGCTGTGTCACAAACAGTCAAAACAGAAACAGAACTCCAGCGTTGCAAGAGAGCTGAGTATTTTTCTTTCTCAGAAATGGTGAGTGATTCAGGTTTGTCCCATTGAGTGAATTACTGACAACAAAGCATAATGTGCTTAATATCCATAGTGCTTTTGAAAATAAAGCAGTATTTTATCTGTTTGAGGAAAGATACATCACTTGTCTTATCCTGGTTTTATTTCTTTATTCAAGTTACAGTTCAAGCGGTGCAGGAAAAAAACAGATAAGAATATTTTGTCCTACATGAAGTCCCTTAAAATGTCTCATCAAATCAGTACCTTCGACACCTGCAGATTATGAAATTTTGATTCAGTACCGGGGACATCCTGATGCATGCTCAATAATCCAGGTAGAAAAAGTAGTGGGGACGTTTGGACTCTGGCTGAAACCAGTAAAATTACAAGGGGGAAAAAAAACTTTAAATTTAATAAAACCTTTTCCTAACGACAGCTTTAGAGGTGTCAGCAGTGGTGGCTGGCCAATAGAGGGTGCTAGGGCATGGCCCTACCACTCACACCACACACCATATCACCTTTAAGACATAAAAAAAATAAAGAAAAATTAAATAATAAAGAAAAATGTTTCAAAATATATGAATATATTTTTTTAGTTGTGTAAGATAAATGTTTTATAGTTAATGATGAGTAAATTTGTTTATTTCAAAAACGTAGTCTCTGATTGATGATGTATTTCTGCCCTGGGGGCGCAAGAATCTTTTCCCATAGACTCTCGTTAAAAGTTGTACATGCGCAGTAAATCCTCTTCATTACAAGATATAGGACTATTCTAGGCACAACTCTCCTGCGCCCGGGCGCTTTCAATAGCTGCCCACTGCACCACCTGGTGGTGGATGGGTTAAATGCAGAGACTAATTTCGCCATTGTATGGAAACATACAGTGCTGACATTGTGATGACATTATTATATATATATATATATATATATATATATATATATATATATATATATGGTTTATGTAAGAAACATCAAATAGTAGACACTAAAGACATTACAAACGTCACAAAGTTATAATGTAAACATGGGATAGAGTAGTTAAAAAAATTAATAAAAGCTTTATGTCATCTTATGCCATGTCCACAGTGAAACAAGCTATTTTAGACGTTTCTGCGAACGCCTGGTTGCACTGTGCCGACTCCTCCAGTGTGACTAAAGTTCACGAGCCTTTAACTCTGATTGTCAGTTATGTGCTTCTTTTTGCATGGCTTGGCTGCAAAATAGGCTGCCTGGTAAGAAGAGCCCACCTAACTCTGAAGCCTAGTGCTCCTGGGTGACAACCCTGTCACTGTGATAATGCTGTACAGTGCAGAGGGCCGGCACCTGCTTCAACAAATAATCAATCACAGACACATCTCAGGTAAAAAATATCTGCATGCAGAAATCAAATGAATACTTGTTTGTAATTCTAAGTTGTTACGAAGCTTAAAACGGTGGCTGTTGCTGGCACGATTGCTCCCAAATCGCTGCAAAGGATTCCTACTCCTCAACTTTGATATACAACAGTGCATACAAATGACACTGAAGCATCTGAGAGCATTCATAATAACATCTGCCATTAAATTTAAATAAACAAATTAATTATTTGGGAGCTCAAAAAAATCCTCAAAGGACACTAACACATGTGACGTGTTTGTTAGCTGCGAGTGACACATTTGTAATCTTTCTTTTTTTTTACTACATTTAATCTCAAATAGGAGCGGCACACAATCAAAAGAGCTCTTCAAACATTTCATCTCTGAATCAAACAAAATGAGACTGCCCGGGTTGACAGTAAAGACAGCCTAACATAGAAGAGAATACCATTAAAAGACAATCCTACAATTATGAGATGAAGTCGTGCTTTATTTATCAGTACAGACAGCTTTGGAGAAGCAGACAGCTGCCAAGAGAAAGTACAGTGAAGATCTTTGTAAAGCTTTTGGTGTTTAGTCACTGTGTTCATGAGGTGAGAAAGCAGTTAATGTGCACATCAAAATCTGAGATGAGAGCAAACATAATTAGTTTGAGCATTTGTTGTGAATCTGAGACGTTGCTTATCTACAAGAGGCTCACTTTCTGCTCGTTGGACTGAAACTTTCTGCCCTCCCCTCCATAAAGCTGCTCTACAATGCTTGGCAGGCCTGACAGCTAAGAGCTGAGAAGTGGTCTCCTAGGGGCTACACAGATCCACAGACTGGGTTAGTGTTGAGCTCTGGAAGAAGAAGCAGCCCCACTCTGGACTGGGTGTTGTACCCTGCCTCTCTGCTCATCAGGGGAGAATAGGCCCCTCTGTCTGCTTGGCAGCTCTGGCACTGAGAAATTGCCCATAATCACACAGATAGCAGACTTTTGTCATCCTAACTGCAATTGGGAAACAGAAAGAAGGTAGATTCATGTTGGGTAAACTACCATCAGATAATGGTTGTTCGAACAATATCCGGCTCTGGGGCGAGAATCTATCAAAACATATTGATCCTGGAACAAGAGAATTGGGTATGGCATGCGGAGCGCTTTTGTTTCTGAAAAGTGTTAGCTTCACAGAGACTGTACTGACAGCATTAATATATTAGATGGTGACTGTTGAGAGCCGCCTGCTGAGGCTCAGACTGTATTTGCTGCTTGCTTCAGCTGCTTTTCCGAGTTTTAAAAAAAATCTCTTAACAAAACAGCCTCTTTGACCAGGTGTGTGCAACCAGAAAAGCATACTTTTCTACACTAAACAGAAGATTTGCTCTTTCAATTGAATTTCTCGCCCTTTCGACCTGCCAAGCTAGGCTCAACAGCCCTCCTGTTGTCTCATCTTTCCTCTGTTCTCTGTCCTGATGCGGACCGACTGTCATTGAGTAACACTGAGTGCAGGGAGAATGGCCTTATTAAAGAGGGTCGAGGAAACCTGATGCTTTGTGAGTGCGTGCATGAGTGTGTGTTGAGCGGTGACATTGAGCAGCACTAATGAGATAGATGTTCATTAAACATCACTGAGGCACCAGGCCAATAAATCCAATCAGATAGGACAATGCCTGATTAAGCTATTAACGAGGCTGCAGGCTCAGGCTCCTTGCTGCCCTGCTTGTTTTGACAGAGCCTGTATTGTCAGCTCATTAGTGCCACAACGCAATTACATTTGAGGATGATGTACGACAACTAAATATTTTAGCATTTCATATTTTAGCATTCACTGATGGGTGTTTTTGCATTACACTCACCACATGCACTGAAAAAATGTGGGAGTAAGGAGACTAAAACACAAAATTTCCTATGAAAAAGTTTAGGCATGCAGTAATCCTTCATTTATAATGGCTGCGATTTGTGCAAAAATCCCTTGAGCTAAGTTTGTTTTATTATTTAAACTTCTTTCCTGATGATTTAGCTTCATTTGGAATTTGCATTCTGCAAACTGAACAATTAGATGTAAAGTGGAACACTACAAAAGAGCAGCCCGGCTAATAGTGGCTGTGAAATAATAGTGATGCTGGATTGGCAAATATTTAAAATGAATAAACTATTTTGTGAGGAGTCCAGTAATGTATGTTGCCGTCATAGTAGCTAGCCGATGTATAAATAAAGCAGAAAAGAAAAAAGCATGGTTACCAATTAACCCAACAAAGTTAAGTCGGGTCATCTAGCGGTTTCTTTTTTTTGTTGCAACATTTCGTCCTTCATCCAAAGAACTTCATCAGTCTGAGGAGCCACAACAAACTCAGTCCCACAAGCAGCACACTCACATAGTGGACCAACCAGTTTACTGGTGATAAATCCTTGGGATGAAGGACTTTGTTGGATTTTTTTCTACCTGGATTATTGAGCATGAACTTTGACGTTTTGAACCACTTTAACTATGGCCGCCTCAGAGGAGTCGACGGGGGAGAGGGCAGGCCCCAGAAACCATCTTAACACCAGCAAACTGGTTGGCCCACTATGTGAGTGTGCTGCTTGTGGGACTGAGTTTGTTGTGGCTCCTCGGACTGAAGAAGTCCTTTCATCAGTCCTTTCCATTCATGAGATGAAACATCTCAGCAAAAAAATAAAAAAATCGTCCAGATGACCTGACTTAACTTTGTTGGATGTTTTACCTGGATTATGGAGCATGAACTTTGAGGTTATCAATTAAGTTCTACTATAAGGTCCTGATCTGTGTGTGCAAACAGGCACCTCAAAAGGCAATAAAATGAATTTATCGATAGTTGTAAACATGGTTTAATGGACCTACAAACATGTCTTAAATATCAGTCTTCAGCCACACAGTTTTGGATGTGAAAGGTTGGAGATTTATATATTTTTTCTTTTATGTGCTTTTTGCAGTGATGGGTAAAGAGTAAAGTCATACAACAATCAGAATCTTGCTAATGATTTTGTTTTTCTTAAAACAATTGGCCAATGTAACCAAAATTTTTAGAATAGATGTTATCTACATGCTTTTTAGTCTTTAAGAAGTAGAAACAAAAGCTAACAGCAAGTTATGCAAGTATTTATTTGCCGCTGTTTACTTTAGTCTTTTTTAACAAGTTATCAGCTGTCAGTGAGGAAGGACCAAACAAAAATAGACACAAACCCTAAAGTGATCAGATATTAAGAACACTGTTCTGATTTACCAGAGCTGTTTGTTTAAAATCCGGCATTGCCAACTGTGTCGCACTTAGTCTTCATGTACTTGGATGAAAATGGTGGCAATTACTTCAAATAATAAAAGGCAATTTATTTTTCTTGATTTGAATGCAACACGTTAAAAAACTATATCTGGGTTTACATTTCCCACATTGGATCAAATGAAAGTTTTTCTTTAAAAAAGTGTGCAAAATAGAGAGTAAAGTCTTCAAAATGTCTCTTTAATGACACAGGTTTTAATAAAATAATACAGCCAAGGTGTTCCTTCTCTCAGAGCAAAAACATGCAGAGTGTAGTGTTTTATCCCACACACCTGTGGACCCAGTGGGTATCCTGGGTGAGACTGGCCCAGTTGATTCTGCTCACAGGGACTGCTGCTGGCTTCAGACTGAACTGATCCGTCACGAATTCCTGAAACAGAGACATGGAGTGAGGCAAGTAGAAAACAACAGGTTAAAGAGTAGCACAGATTTAACCCGAGATCAGCACAGACACTACGAGTAGATAAACACGGAGGACATACCAGGCTGTGATTCTACAGCACTGAGAAGAGGAGGGCAGCTGGAAAAGAGGGGGGAAATTTGTACTTAAGTGCTTTATCAATAACCACTGTGGCACTGAATAAATTACAAACCTGCAGAGAGACTCATTGATGGTGGATGATGCATACTGGCGGGTCCCTGATGGCCTAGATTACCACAGAGAGATAGAGCTCCACCACAAACGTTTGGGCCATATTATTCAGCCATTTACATCACTGAGCATCACTCATCTAAGCTCCCTCTCTCCTCTGCTCCGAGCCTGCAGCTATGAGACACAATTAGACCTGTTTGCTATGAGGGCAGAGTGGAGTGGAGCAGACAGGGACATGATAATAAGCTTGCTGATGGCTGCAGGGAAAATAAAGGCTGCAGATTATTGGTTATCATAGCAATTCCTATCTCACATAATCTCTCAGCAGCAAACCCAGTGCGGGCTGCACTGAGAGCTCTGAAAGGCTGATTTGACCCTTAAACTTGTACCTCTATGATATTAAGATCACGATACCACAGTGTTCACACAAATACTTTAGGAGTGCCTCATTTTCTCAGTTTGAAGGAATTTTTTGTTAAGATCTGCTAAATACCAGCTGAGCCAAAAAGTGGTGTGTGACGCATCAAAAAATTAGAGCTTTTGTAATATTCAAGATAAATACATATATTTGATCACACTTGGAAAATAAAAAGAAAACTGTGAACACAGTGAAAAGAGCCTCTTATTGATTTTTGTTTTACAAAAAAAAAAATTACAAATAAGAGCACAGATAGAGAGATGAAAGAGGTGCATGGTTCAGAGGAATCATGTCTTAAAAAAGAAGTTGGTTAAAATGAGGTGCGGACACCTGCAGAACTATTTGCCATTATAAACAACGTTGCTCTTTTTGTCAAATGCTAATTCAGGATCTACTCCCAGACCCATTACGATTCAAGTTTTCTATTAACTAACAATTGATTTAACAAATCTACACAAGGTTGTCCTTCAAACAAGTTTTTCATTTGGAGCCAAATCTATTAAGTAATGCTTTTTGTGTATTTTACACTGTACAAAAGGTAAAAGTGTAACATATTTTGCTTGCTTTTGGTTAAGATTTTAATTTAAAACAAATAGTTTACCTATAGACAATCTATTTATTGTAACATTTTTATGTAACCAACTGTATTAAACGTTTAACATTAAACACATTTGACTGCAAATGACTAATATAGGCATCATCAGGGGATCCTCTGCTTGAGCTGCACTGTCACAATATAGAGAATAATAGGATGCAGGGCATGATGCTAATTGCACAAAGTGGAAATTGCAGTGTTTTGTATACAGCATAAAGTCATTACCTGTTTCACAATAATGAGTCTTTTCATGTTAATATCAGTACAACATCTAAATGTAACCGTATGAACAATCAATGAGTAGGAACTGACAACAGAAAAATGCAGAATGAGTTATTTTATCAAATGATTTTACAAAAGAAGATTTTTTTTTCTTGAATGATGACCAAAGAGTGGTAGGGTGAACTACATTTGATCAACATATTTTTATGAAAAGTTCTTTAATAAAATGTATTTAAAAAGTTTTGAGATACTGGAAGCTTCTTTCCTCCACTGGCATCTTTCTAAAGTATGACAAATGTTTCACGTTTCAGTTTCTTCTGGTTTGTGCTTGAAGTAAAAAATATACTGGTGGACAAATTTCATGCCAAGTGTTTTCATACATCACAGGATTCAGTAATATGTTTCTTCTTAAAAATATGTTTAATTTATTACTTTTGTTAGTTTCAATTAGCAGTGGTTTGCATTTACTTTGTAAGTTAAAAAAAATATTGAGCGCTGTTGGATTTATGCATTTCTGCAGAGTGTAAAACTGAATACTTAAAGGTCTGAACATTATATAAAGTTAAAATCACTATTAGATGTATAACTTTTATTGAACTGGTTAGCATGTAGGTAACTAAAGGAACCTCATTTTTAGAATAATTTATAAATAATTTTAAAATAATTAAAATATTTTAAAACTAATCATGGCTCTTGAACTACAAAGTCAATTTACAGATGGAAGAATGACGCTTTATTCTAAAAACAAGGGTCACGTGCGTTTTTACCTTGTTTGATAATGTAACTTGACTTTACTTTGTTTTCTATCACTATTTTTACTTACTTTTCATTCTGTATGCATTTTATGGCTGTTTACTGTTGTGTGCACCTTATCTGTGGTTTTGACTAAAACATGTCTCTCTTGTAAATGAGTCCTCATGACTCAGTGAGACTAATCTGTATAAATAAAGGTTGAATGAACGTGCCGTTTGTATTTTAGTAGGAAACCCTATTTTGCATAATTAAAAACACACAAAATCAACAGAACCACCCATTAAAAGCACCACCTTCCTCACTCAACTCCTTTTTCCCCTTCTTAAAATCTATTTTGTAGATTAAATCAAGCCAAACATGACACAGAAATGCATTTTGAAGGCCACAAAAACCTTAAATGACACAATATTTGTCACTGAAATTAAAAAAATGTAATCACATCACCACTGTCAGATGGATTTTCTTCAATGGAATATCTCAGCTTTCACTGAAGAATAAATGCTATGTGCATTGTGCCTTTTTATACATGGATAAACAAGTTTCTGGATCTTCATGAGAAACTTTCCATTCAACAACATCTCATTGCCTGTCAAGTATATTCACGTAGTACATTTTAAACTCCTCTCCGCCAACTAAAATCATTTCATTTTTGCATAAAATCCAAATAATTGGTGAATGACATGACCTACCAAATGAACCTTAAGCATTTGATGGTTGATGTGAAAGCCCAAGGGGAATCCTGCTTTTTAGCTGGTTCCTACCTCTGGCTCAATGGCCCTGCTTCTCGATAAAGGTCCACATCCTCTCGCTTATCAGCCTCGCAACGCCTGCGCTGTTTTGACAAGCCAGTCTCTTTTCACCAATTATTTCACCAATTACAGATCACTTTATGCCTGGCTCCACCCTGTGCACTCAGTATCTGGAATTAAGCTCAATCCAAATGCATCAGAACAATTTTATAGTTGTTTTGGAGTCAATGAGAAACAAAAGATTCAAGCTAAGTATATAAAATAAAAGGTTACTGAACTAGATTTCATACAAATAGTCTCTATTAAGAAGGTATTAACATTTGGATGCTATCAGATTCAAGTCCCGTCTTTCTCCACTCTGTTTTATATACTGAGACCCTAAGCTATTGTGATAACAACAATAAACCCAGTGCAGCTACTGAGCAACTTTAAGGCAGTGAATTATCCAGTTGCCACCATAACAAAGTCAATTAGCAAAATGAGGATTTTCAACTCATAACAAAAGAGCACAGCTAAAGAAAATCATCAATAAGCTCCAGACAAAAAGCTGATGATTTAAGTTAAGATATTGGCTGTGAATAATGTATTTTATCTGATAAGCAGTGGGAGAGACCTACTGCGTAACGATTTCTTGATGCCTTTCATCACATCATTTCACGATATCTTAGCCGGCTTCATCCCCTTGCAAATATCTGTAAAGATAACATGTTTATCACTGAAGAAAAAAATCAATAATAAATAAATACACATGCACATCTTCCCCCAGTGGATCTGTGTAATTTCTTTAACTATATTAAACAGATGACTGCAGAAGTACCCAGGGAGTCCATCTTCACTTTTTTATTACTAGAATCTTTGTACTTGCTTTGCTTTACCTTTCTTAAAAAAAAAAAAAAAATCTACTTATCAAATGAGAATGATTCTCTAATGCTTTTCCAAATAGATTAATACTGCATACAGACTAGCGGGGAAAGTAAATATCTCGATCAAACCTTTACTCAAAAGACATTCCTTTGATGTGGTGAATATACACAGGTCACACGGTGGATAAAATGGACTGAATGGATATATTGATGTGAACAGAGATGAAAGAAGAGGCCAAACGGATGAAAGAACAGGCAACTCAGATTCAGCATAGCTTTACATTTATGTAAGGCGTTCAGGCTACATATCTTCTTTTTAAAATTTCCTGAGCTGCTGTTATTGCAAGTATCACTCCGCCCTTTGTGAATAGCAAGTGGCCATCAGGGCACTAATCGGTCATTAGGCTGATGTTTCTGCTTTTGCATGTGAACAAGCAATTAGTTTGGGCTGTCACCAGCAAACTTTATCCACCATGCTGCTTATAAGAGTGAGGCTGTTGCAGCTCCTCAGACTGAAGAAGTCTTTTGGATAAAAGACGAAACGTTTCAACAAAGAAGAATCCGTCCAGAGGACCTGACTTCACCTTATTAGATTTATCTACCTGGATTATTGAGCATGCAGCACAGTGCCCTTTAACCATAACTTTATTCTGATCAAATAAAGCACCTTAAATATATGTCTTTATGACCTTGACCACAAATCCTATTCAGTCTGACAGTAACTTGACATTTACAGTGAAAATACTCTTTTATGTAAGTGAACTAATTATATTTATTAAAGGGTGCAGGGACCAATTTGGTTTGACTTGTGTCATGGAAATATTTCCAATATTCGCTGCCAAATAAATTCTCTTTCATTGATCATCAAAGTGGCCACTGGAGAGCGACTTTCAATGCAACACAAGTCTGAAGGCCTTGTGTGTAAGTGTGTGTGAAGGGGGGTGCTAAGAGCAATATTTATTTGACTTCATTCAGCCCGTCTTAATGCAGGGTGCCCCAAGGACTACACCACTAAACAATTAGCCTGGATTTCATAAAGCAATCAGCATGGCACCTTGTCTAATGCAACCGCTTCATACATTGACAGTCTGTATGAAATGGTGTTATTGAAAGCTTTGTGTTCACGTTAGCTTTCGCCTCGGTGCATTTATGAATCAATTTTTGTCCATAAAAGAAGCTTTAACACTTAAACTATTTTAGTGGAAATGCATTATGTAAGTTGTCAAATGTACGGAGAGGGGCCTGGTAACGATTCAGCCTATTCAGAATGAACAGCTAGCCTCCATTTTTATAATGGGCCTTTTGAAAAATGTCTGGCTGAGTGCATGTGTTTGATATTAAGATGTTGTCTGTCATTTTTTCTTTTGAAATCTAATCCATAAATATAATTCTACGTTTAATAAGATTTTATAACCATACTTTAATCACATCCCCAATTGTTTACGGAGTGAAAATCATGCAGTAGTGAGTGGTAAATAAAAAGCAAAATTAAAATTTTCATTATTATAAGTGTGTTGCGCTGTCGATTTAGGGCATTGATGTTTGCTGCTGGAGCGTAAAGGATGGGCCCAACAAGCCACATCATACACAAAGTTTATTCCATCAATACACAACCACTTGTCCCAGATTGTTTGACCATTGATTTTGCTAATACCACTTGGATAGCTGATGTGATGCTACAAAAGCTGGGGCAGACAGACCATTTCACTGTCAGTCTCGTCTCTCAAACAATGTGAAATACAAACCACAACACAATGTCACACACATGTAGTGCTGCGTTGAAGACAACTGCCTATAATATGAAGTATGAGCTTTAAAGTGATTTAGTTAACTCCTTGTAGAATGCAGGAGAGCCCAAATCACCTGTGATTTAGCTTGGTTTCATTACCCCCACCAAAGCCCTCAACAATAACACAGGGCATAATCTGCTGCCAATAACTCCAGTGCTCTTAGTCAGATGGCTCCCTACGGGCCAAAGTAATACTCTGTTTAGAGGCTAAGGTGGAGAGGCTGCTTGGGAGAGGTCAATAGTGATTCTGGGGATAGAAAATCACCAGAGACTGACTTTTGAGTGTCTGCCTGTAACACTATTAGCTACATTATAGCTTCTGCTGCAGGGAGAACTGTCATTTCCTTAATTAAGAGTGCAGTGTGGGGCAAAAGGGAGAAGAGGCCATGGCAATCTCCCCGGGCCTCCAACATTAAAACCTGATTCCTCATCGTGCAAGGTTGCAGACCTTACAGGGGAGGAAAAATCCATCTCATTCATTATTCTCGCTCAAAGTGGAATTATGGAGATGGGGAATTACACACGAGGTGGTGCCATGAACAGAAAGGATTTTACACCTCAGCAGCTTTGTGACTATTTCTGAGGTGATCATTAAGCCTGAAGCAAAGGAGAGAAGACTCAGAGGACAGAGGGCAAAGACAAAGGACGGGCAACAAAAAAAAACGTTTTTATGTTTCTACTGGTGGGACGTTTAAAATGTAATCCGTTGGACACCATGAGCAATCTGAATGCAAACAATGTCTCCAACACTTGAGCTCTCACTAACGGCCACAAGTCTTCATGTAAACTTGTAGCAGAGCACTCTCTGACACCAAGAGTGCTCTGCTACAGCTCTTACCTGTCTCTCCCTTGATGTTGGAGTGGAGCTGGAAGCAGCACACGCACAAGAGGGACCAGAGGGAGGTAAATAGGTGAGAAGAGGCAATGCCCATTTCAAAGGTCAAGAAACGGGGATGGTGTGATGGAGAGGAGGATGAGGGAGGAAAAGGGGAAAAGAGGGCTTTTGTGTTCATCCTCACAAGGGACTTTGGACACTTTGCACATGAGCACATCTGTTACAGAGCATCTGGCTCATTCCTGAAGCAATGTCAACCTGATTAGCTAGGGGATAAAACAAGCAAATGACAACTCAACGTATTCTTCATCCTTTTACAGCCATCTGTAAAGGTGGGGCACTGTGATGAAGACTAGCTTTAGAGAGCTGTAAGCCTTTTAGGGGATGCCTGCTTCACTATTGCTTTCCCCCTGAAATTACTTAAACGATATTTGCTGTAAATAGGATTCTGCTGCCTGCAGTCCACAACCCCGTGATGAAAAAGGCCTTCTTCTGTCTCCCTTTTCATCTGGATTTAAAATTTTGTGACAACGATGAGAGTATTTTGCAAAGCAGAAAGTCCACAAACATCTGTAGCTGTACTTCTTTGTGTGAGGGATTTAAGTAGGTCTTTTGCTTCGGTAAAACAACAAGACATTTCAAGTTTTATCATATAAACATTGCAATGAGCGGTTTGTAACGCCTCTACAGATTCAGCTAAAACGAGTCGATTATTTAAATCCTTTAAATGATCAGTACTACACAACACTGCTAAATACTGTTGGATTTTGATTTCCAAAATGTACTTGCCATTAAAAATAAATAAAAAACAATAAAAATACTAAAGTCAACAAAAAAAGACCACTCTTCTTCCTACATTAACCTTTAAACACGCATCTGTAATTTGTTAACAGGTCTTAAAAGAAACATCGAGTCGTGGTCTGGTCAGCTGCAGGACATAGGAGCCAGTGCAGTATGTGTTTGTGTGTGGGTGGGGGACTAGACACCCACATGTCATGCCCAACACATCAGCCTGGACCCCCAAGGCTATCCAGCACTAATGCAGCCTATGTCCCACTTTCTAGCCCTTGCCCCTCAAAGTTTTGTCTCCTCCCTCCTTTACGCCGACTTCTTCTGCCGTAGAGGTATAATAATGGATCACAGCAGCACAGGTTTAATCACTGTGGAGTTATACGGGCTGTACAAAAACATATTTCATCCTAACTAAAACTGAGCCCAAAAAAGTTGATCTAGGAGGGTTTTTTTTATTTTTAGAAAAGTACTTTAGTTGTAACTGTTGTGGTAATGATGACACCTCAACTTGGCCCATCATATTATTCTGGGGGAGCAGCCTAATAATGGAAGGAGGAACATCAGGAAACAGTGTTGCTTTGAAGCATATAACTTTATTCAAGAGAAGGGAAGCTTCACAGTGTTATTCCACAACCCAATATCTAAAGGGAAAAAACATAATAACTTCTCGATAGCCTGGATCTTCACTGCTCCCCCTTCTCCTGCCCACACCCCTGCCTCATCCACCACACACCCACCTCGCCTGCCTCAATCTTTGGTTTCAAAGGAAGCGAATCAGCCAGAAGGACAGAAGGTTATGCATTAGTACTGGTCATTGCTCAAAGAGGGAACGTTATAAATAATAAAGGCTTGTGAAGGACACGAGGGCTGTGGGATGCATCTCTGGTTCACGCCACACAAGTCAAAGACAAGACAGTAATTTCTATTCTGAAAATGTGACCCTTGCAGTTCCAATTACGCCTAAACAACACCGACCGTGTCCGGGCCTGTAGACGAGATCCCTCTTTGTTAGCTCTACATGAAAGGCATGTTGATATTGGTTATAGAGTGCATGCTACACATTTCTTTTTTTATGAAAATTAGTTCCCCACTTAAAGGAAGTGCATCCCTAAAATAAACGAACAGCAAAATTCAATTTATTTTTCCACAGCTGTCCACCTATAGAACTTGTTCTCTTCTTTGGAGAGTTTTTTTTCCCAAGTCAAGGCAAAAATAATCTTCTTAACCTTAAACACAAAAAAAACAACAGGGAAAAATATGTTGTCAGTTATTTTGAAGTTTTATGTGTTGCTCAAAGTCATTTCTGCATAAACAAGCATCGATGAAACCCGATGACCTTTGCTGTTGTTTTCTTATGAAAACAAGAAGTCCACTTTGTACTCATCCTCTCTCCCTGTCCTCCATACTGTGATTGTGTTGCTGTAGCCAAGGGCACAGAAAGCACATTAGCAAATGTATTACACCTGCTTTATAGGCATGCATTAAGCTTGTTTTCAAGTTTGAGCAGACAGCTGAAATCCTCATAATGAGATCCACCTCCTGGGGAGAGACTTGTTCCCCCCTCAGTCTACTTTACCCAGTCTTATTTACTTACTGTGGCCCATTTAACCATGGGTTTGTGCTACTTTATTACTTAACCCCACCACACAACATTAGAAGGCTCTTTGCATCAGCAAGCACCCTATCCCAACATGCATCTTTCTCACTAAGCTGATTACACAAAAATAATAAGAACTCATGCCTCCAGCCATGTGTGTTTGTGTCTCTGAGTGTAGAGGAGAGATTCTAACAGAAAAGAGAGTTCGATAGCCAACATATAACCCAGCACCAAGTACATAAAGAAGCAAGAAATCAGTGAAATTTAATGATTTCTACAAAAGAAAATGAAATAAACACATTGTAAGAAGCTTTATCTTTTCTTACTCATATTATTGTGGAAACATAATATTTATTATAACAGGGTATTTAAAAACTTAAAATGTAAAGTTTGTACATTCAAGTTCAACAGAATGTACAGTAGTCCCTCGGTACTCTGCGGTTCGTTTTTCCCGGACTCGCTCTATCACGTTTAAAAAAAAAAAAGATTGGACATGACACACAAATGGCTGATTGATGGATGAGCCGCAAGATCAGCATAGAATTTTTATTGAAAACAAATTATTTTAAATTATTTAGCACTTGCTGCACCTGTGTGCAGCCCACAGCTGCAGGAGAAGCTTCCTCCTGTAGCATGTCATATCTCTGCTCTGCAGTGGGGAAGTGGGCGTGGCCAAGAGCACTGGCAGATGGCAGCAGAGGCAGAGAGTTGTTATCATGACATGCTGTGCTCTTTTAGAGCATTTAGAGTTTAGAAACATTGTTTAGAATATTGCAAGAGTTTGGAAAGTGTTTAAAATTCCTTCATACTTACAAACCGGATTCCAAAAAAGTTGGGACACTAAACAAATTGTGAATAAAAACTGAATGCAATGATGTGGAGGTGCCAACATCTAGTATTTTATTCAGAATAGAACACAAATCACAGATCAAAAGTTTAAACTGAGAGAATGTATCATTTTAAGGGAAAAATCTGTTGTTTCAAAATTTCATGGCGTCAACAAATCCCCAAAAAGTTGGGACAAGTCCATTTTTACCATTGTGTGGCATCCCCCCTTCTTCTTACAACACTCAACAGACGTCTGGGGACAGAGGAGACCAGTTTCTCAAGTTTAGAAATAGGAATGCTCTCCCATTCATGTCTAATACAGGCCTCTAACTGTTCAATTATCTTGGGCCTTCTTTATCACACCTTCCTCTTTATGATGCGCCAAATGTTCTCTATAGGTGAAAGATCTGGACTGCAGGCTGGCCATTTCAGTACCCGGATCCTTCTCCTACGTAGCCATGATGTTGTGATTGCTGCAGAATATGGTCTGGCATTATCGTGTTGAAAAATGCAGGGTTTTCCCCGAAAGAGATGACGTCTAGATGGGAGCATATGTTGTTCTAGAACCTGAACATAGTTCTCTGCATTAATGGTGCCTTTCCAGACATGCAAGCTGCCCATGCCACAAGCGCTCATGCAACCCCATACCATCAGTGATGCAGGCTTCTGAACAGAGCGTTGATAACAACTTGGGCTATCCTTGTCCTCTGTGGTCCGGATGACATGGCGTCCCAGTGTTCCATAAAGAACTTCAAATCGTGACTCATCTGACCACAGAACAGTCTTCCATTTTGCCACACTACATTTTAAATGACCCCTGGCCCAGTGCAAACGTCTGAGCTTGTGGAGCTTGCTTAGAAATGGCTTCCTCTTTGCACTGTAGAGTTTCAGCTGGCAACAGCAGATGGCACGGTGGATTGGGTTCACTGACAATGCTTTCTGGAAGTATTCCTGAGCCCATTATGTTATTTCCTTGACAGTGACAGTCCTGTTTGAGGTGCAGTGACGTTTAAGGGCCCGGAGATCACGAGCATCCAGTAGAGTTTTACGGCCTTGACCCTTACGCACAGCGATTGTTCCAGATTCTCTGAATCTTTTGATGATGTGATGCACGGTTGATGATGACAACTTAAAAGTATATATATATATATATATATATACATATACATACATATACATATACATAAATATATACGCACACACTACTACTTACTACTCGTACTACTATTCCTACTTCGCTGTTTTTCACTTATCATGGGGCTTCAGAGTACAGATCCCCCGCGATAAATGAGGGACTATTGCAGTCATTCTCAAATAGCGGGGCGCGCCCCACTGGGGGGGCCCGGGGCGAATCCAGGGGAGGCGTGTGTGACCCCGGGGAACATGCTTTTTTGCTGCAAGGAGTCTTTTTTTTTTTCTTCTTTTCCCCACCATTCTCATTTTGTCGTTCTGTTCTGGCAGTAGTTTGCTCATATCTCTCAGGTTTCTTAATAATAAAGTTGTGAACAAATATGGCTGTCTTGTCGTTTGGGGAGCCATGCTTGAACTGTGTCGCTCCCCTCTGCTGCCGAGATGATAAATAAACAACTTCGACACCTCTGCTGCTGTTTTTATGATGCTCTGGACGTCACCCATAGCACACATGTAACAAAGAGTAAACTCAAAGCAAGAGCGACACCTGCCCCCCTTTCCTCTTTCGCGTTGACAATTTTTTTTGTTTTATCGATGAGTGTGCTCATTGTAGCCTATTAATCCTGACTTCCTTATTTTGATTTTCAAAAAATAATCAGCACAAATCGTTTTATTCATTTTTGTTTTGTAGGTTGACGTGTTGTATATAACACTCCTGAGTTAAAATGTTTCTCATCAATTTGAATTTATTATTTATTGATTAGTTTTTTCAGTATCAGATGGTTCAAAGTGCTTTATATATATATCGTGCTCCTAAGTTAATGTTGCTTATCAATTTTAATTTACTGTATTATTATTTATTGATTATATTTAATGGTATCAAATTGTCAAAAATTACAGTTTAAATAAGGATTTAAGTTTTTTTTTAGGCAAAGTGATGCACTTTAAGTTGTTTCTGTTACAGACTAAAAATGTTAATAAAGTTATTCTTTGTTGTAAGTTGATCTATTATTTTTTCTTTTTTGTTTTATTTAATGTTAAGGATACAATGTTATGCAGAGGTGTACTTATAACAATTTTATACACAAATTATATTATTTACAGTCGCAGCGGAGAATTTGGGGGTTGCGAAATGTTTACTTCTTCCTGGGGGTGGGGGCATAAAAGAAAATAATTGAGAAGCATTGGATTACTATATTCAAAATTTTTGAAGTGAGGTTTTGTTAAAAGGATATAAACGATTATCTTATCTGATGTAGATAGTGTTTTGTAGTTTGGAGAAATAGTTTGACCATGACTGGATTCATGAGCTAACGGCTAATCCAAGAAAGCACAGGCTAAAGGGGATGGCTGCGGTCATGAAACAACTCCTATATCAAAAAACAAAATCATAAATGTTATTTCATAAGCCTTTCTATCATTGTCATTTCTGCATTAGAACGTTAGCTACACACAAGCAGCTGCAGTAGCAACGAGCAATAGAAGTTCTTGCAATCATGCGAATTATAACTGACATTGATGTAAAAGTTTATAAAATAGCATTCCCGTGAATTCTTATGAAAATTTTATGTTGAATTTTATTTAAGGTGGTGTCTTTGCTCAGCTACGACTAGCGTTTAGTACATCAAGGCAAACAAAATTAAATATTATTACTCTTCATTAAGACTATTCTAACAGCTATATCTACAACAGGTAAGACATTGTTTGTTCACAAACGTTTCACAAAAGGAAACTTCAAAAGATCTGTACTGTCTCTATTATTTTTGCTTTAGGAGTGCCAGATTTGTTCGACCTACTGAAAGTGATACAGGCATCACAAAATAACAAAATGTCTGAGGAAACGTTTGCATCGTAAAACAAGTTCAACACTACAAGACATGAGAAGGAAACTTTTCTAATTCTGTAAAATGTTAAATAATTCATCTACAATACATTTTACTACAGCAGCACAATTTGTAAATTTAGCTACTGTCTGAAGACAACTAAAAAAAACTATGGGAGCAGTTGTGCCATGCGAGCTGCGATTTTTTTTCCTGAATGACCTCCAATACTACGAATCAGTGAGAATTCATTTTGCTCTTTTGGGAAGGGGGATCTCTAGGTGACCTTTGTGAAAATGTACCATCATTTTGGCAGAATCCGTATAAGTGCAGACCATTTCATGCAGACAGTAAGTGTATGAAATGAGTGCTCCTGTCTTTCCAGCCTGGCTCTCTTTGACAGCATGATGATAGAAGCGTCACATCCTTGGGAGAGTAAATGCAAACTGACAAGAGATGAGTCTTTGGTTGCTGAATATAATACAGAATTGTGCTCTGAGTGTCTTATTATCTTGTCTGTTGATGTCTGAAAGGGGGAGATTTGCTTGAGAAGAGAAGACAGAAACTGTAGGCATCCACACCATCTCGTCCTTAGAAAAAAAAAATTGCTTGCCCCACTAACCACAGCTTTCCCACCTAATGTCCACTTCTACTTGGAATAAATACACGGCAGCGAGATGTTTGTGGTGCCTCGTAGCCCCTGTTACCTGAAGTGGAAGAGTATTTGCACAGGCAAGCTTTTAGGAGAATGACCCTTTCACCACTGCAGTAAGCATGTCGAGGCTGTAGAAGGTTGACAATACACTGTAGACAAACATGAGCACTACGATTGTCTGCAACTGGGTGACTTCTCCCTCACATAAAGACACTTACTATATAAACAGTTTCAAGCCACTAATGCTAAAGACATTTATCGCTGTCAGGTTCAACAGCTGAGGCAAACTGAGTCCATATAAGGCTAATTTAATACAATTTTAATGTAGCTGTTACACTTAATATGCAAAGCTTATTTAAAATGTAAACTTCAGTAAACATTTATCAAAAGTTGTATTTAAATTAAAGAACTGTAATCAGAAGTTTTACTCTACAGACTGTTGTTAATTTAGTGATTCATAATAAATCACTACATCACGTTCCTGTTTTTAGTTTTCTACATTCGCCTTAGAATCTAGCTGTTTGTTACTTTTCTTTTTTTAGCCATCCTATTTGTAAAAAAAATAAAAAATAAAATCTGTATGACTTTTTGTGACCATTTGTTGTTGTCGCTGTTGTCCATTGTCATCATTCTTTGTTGAAATCAGGTCTCTCTTGTAAATGAGTCCTCGAGGCTCAATGGGATTTAATTGTCTAAATAAAGGTTGAATGGAAAAAAAAAATCACTGCATTAGGAGAAGATTTTTCAGAATGAATGATTCAGACAAAAATCAGATTTTAAAAGAACAAATCGTGCTAATTTTCTTGAAACTCTCAGCGCTCTGTTTTTTGTTTTGTATGGTAAAAATGTGTTGGTCTGTGGGTTTGTCACTTATGAAACTGGAGCACTCTGTCAAAGAGATTTTGTTTTTGGTAGTACTAAAGCAGTTATTTTTTTTTTTTAATCTGAGCAAAGATTCAAAATGTGGCATCATCTCTTGTTTTCTACCCACAATTCCAGAAAAAAAAAAAAACACGAATGCTAATACTGTGGCTTTTGTTCACTTCAGAACCACATAACAACAACAACCACTAAACAATCCAAGTCTGCTTTAAACTTACAAGTTTTGTTCTCGTTACTTCTGACAATCACAATAATAAAAAACAGTGAAGTGCAAAGTTTGTAAAAGTTTGGCTAACATTAATACTAACAAATTACCTTCAATCGTGTCAATAATTTCCACCCGTAATTTAAAATAAATTGTACAGCGTGTATGCATCTTTTTTTTAAAGACAAAACAGTTTCAACTTCTTTCCTGACAGATTAAAAAAAATTCTGAATAATCAGAAAGTCCAACTTTTGCCCATGTTGCCACTTTTTTTTTCTTTTTAGAAAAGATTTAACTTGTTGCAGAATATTTGTTAACTTATGTTCATAACTAAACCTACCTAATCAAAACAGCCTTTGCAAAAAGGAGACAAGTTCCTAATTACCAAAAAGCATCATTACACTTTTGAGTCTGGAAGCCTTTAAATAAAGAGAAATGCTGAGTCTCTCTTCTTCGACACTCCCCCTCTTCCTCCCCCCTGTACCCGCCAGCAGAGGTCACGACTCTGCAACATCTTCCCACTATTTCCTCACGACTTGACTGTGCAGCGGCTCCCTGACCAGACCTGCTGCTGGCACAGCCCAAGGCTCTGCCACCGGGCAGAGACAACCATCCCCCAAAACTCACAGCTTCCACAGATGCAAGTGGCTCAAAATGGCCACAGTCCATCAGAAGCTTCCTACGATCACATTCCTAAAGTTGTGGAAATATCCGACTCGTTCCAGTGCGTTTTTTAATTAAAAGTGAACAAACACAGTTAGGGTCAATAAAAATAAAAACCACGTCATAAAAGTGTGAGAGAGGAAGAGAAGGAACAAAAAGCAGCTGCATCTGAGAAAAAGGAAAGGAGTCAGATCAAAAGTGATCAAAAAGGAAAAAAGTTGATGCTTATTAAAGCAAATTGCAACACTTGAGATCGACTCTACACAGTTCAGTTCTTGTTTGGTAATTCTTAAGAGGATAATTTAAAAGACAACTAAAATCCAACTTATTAAAGAGGAATATTTAACTTTCACACCTCCAAATTCCCATTTTATTTTGTGCACATATTTTTGGCAGGCTCAGTAGGAACTCTGTCCAATTTTCTGCCACTTTCAATGCACACAGTTAAAAAATGAATTATACACTTGAGCTACTTTGACTAAACTTAAAACATAAAATGCAATTTATTTCCCTGTAAATTCAAAACAACATGAAAATATTACGTACCAACATCTCTAACTCACAAAAACATTTACCGGTACTTAGAAACACAACTAATAATCACACACCATTACAAGTTATTTAATATTTAAATCTTGAGGCTTCTGTATAAACACCTCAGAAATACATAAGAAGAATCAAAAGAGAACAAATGACAAGAATTATGGTAAAATAAGTAAATTATTTCAGTTCATCAGATTAAGTTTCTTTTTTGTGTGTTTCTTGTTAATCAACTTTTGTAAATTAGCTTAAAACACACAAACATGGCTATAATTACATTAAAAAACTAAAAATTATATTTTTAAAAACTGTAATCAAGCAAATGTAACATGTGTGTTGTGCCACATAAATGCATGTGAACATTACACACTATATATCTTAATATGATTTAGGTTCATAAAAACTTTCAGTTTGATGTGTCTCCAACAAAAACCATAAAATAAAAGATTCATAATTAAATCATCTTTGTAAATGCAAGTTCGATGAAAGAATCTGTTAAATGATTTTTTTCAATCATTGAGTTTATTGATTCATAACGAGCCTCTTTAATTGAATTAGTCCACATGATTAATTTTAATTATGAAAAATGCATTCATCTAGACACAAACACCCGATTAACACCTAATTAAGGAGATAACAAAAACAATCAGGAGTAATGGTGTTGAACTATTTAATTAGGAATACACCTTTAATTGAACAAAACCAACAATATATAAAAATTAATGAAATTAGTGACAAAATATACATTTTTATAATTTATGAATAAATTAGTTCAAAATTGTACCGTTTTTTGTTTTTAAACAGTATGTTTATTATTTTTGGTCATGTTAAAATTACGTTAATTAAAGTTTAAGATGACGTACGCAGTATAAGAGGACTTCAGAGCTGTGCAGCCAGACTTTAAGAACAATTTACTGACAGGAAAAATGTATTTTTTACAAATCAGGTAAACTTTTTTAAACAATTTCATGCGTAAAGACTTGTGCAAAGTTGCTGCTACATCATTCTTTAGTTTTAAATAGGCTTTAAAATTATTAAGTGTGTATTAGGAAGTGACGGTGCAATTAAATTTTAGTGAAACTGGATTACCTGTTTTTGGCTTTAGCCAATTTAATTATATCAAACTGCACCAGTTTAGAAAAGGAAGGCTTAAAAATGTAAGTGGATGAAACAATGTAACACAAATGTCTACATCAAAGCACTGAGTTCAACTTGCTCACTGTGGCATTTAGTTTGATGCCTGATTTCACACCTGTCCCACCTCTGGAAGCTCCCGTTTCCACTCACTGCTGCCTGAAGCACACCTCAGTCCACCAGCAGACTGATCAGATGTGAGGTTTTATTGGACTTACCATAAAGCTTGTTGGGAGTGCCCTCTCTGTCCGTGGCCTCAGAGGGCAGGAGCAGGGGCTCGTCGTTCAAATCGCTCTCTGGAGTGGCCACTTTGTCGTTCGTTCGGAGTTCTGCCGCGCTCATGTCGCTGCGCAGGGAGAGCAGCGGCTTGCTCAGCTGCCCTGTAATCATTGGATCCTGGATGGAGCTGGGACCAGGTAGGAAACAGGGTGGAGAAAAAAAAAGAAGAAAAAAAAAAGCCCCTGGTTAGATGTGCTTCAGCGTTACACACTCAGCGACTCCCTCTGTATGCCTCTACTCTCTCTCTACCCTTCTCCTTCCTATTGCTCACTCATCATTCTCCCTCTCTCTTCTGCTCCCTCCCTCCTCAGCTCCCCTCTTTTATCTGAGCCTGGTGCTATCCCACTGATACTGCCGGCTGCTGCCTGGTGAAGAACTGTTACGGATTGCGTGGCTTTACCATTATACCCTGCAGTCCTAAAAAGGTGATACATCCATCTCCAAGGGGCTCATCACTACTGACATGTTCCTCATCTTCAGCAAACACTAAGCTGACAGCAACCTACAATGAGGTCCACGGGCAGATGAATGACGTGATTCAAATTCTGCGTTTAAAGGAAATATATGAGCAAAAGTAAACAATTTGATCAATTTTCACACAGCTGGAGACATAAAATGAATTAACCACGCCACATTTAAACTAAACAAGAAGTCACGTGTGGTTCTAAATGAGTTAGTTTCATCTTTTAACGCTGTGTGGAAACAACAGAATCTACATCGAATGATGAAAACATTGTCTCAGAAAATTTAAAAAAGTTCTCACTTTAGATTGTGTTATAAATGCCTACAGTTAAAATCTGCAAGACTCAGTTCATACATTTTGATATTAATAAAAAGAAAAACTTTTTGAATTTGTCTTACCTCGACAAGCAGGAAACGGATAAAAAGAAGTTTTAGAAAAATTAAAAAAATAAAGCAGCTAAAGCATGCCCCTTAAAATACGGACCAGCTATAATGTACTTCCCTCAGATTTAGAGGCAGCTTCCTTTCTATTTGGCAACCACAGGTTCAAGCCTGAGGTAACCTCCAACAACAACAAAAATCCCAGAGATGTCACCTCCTCCCTTTTCTCTCTCCATTGCAGACAAGCTCTCCCTCCCGTTTCTACTCCCTCTGTCTCTTCCTCCTTGTGTCTTCAGACTAGAAAGCTCCTCAGACAGTGTTCACCCCACCTCAGGCTCCGAGACGCAGACACACAGCAGCAAAACTACGACCCCTTTTCTTATTTATGGACCAAGTCCAACCTAAATATGTCTAAGCAGAGAGCAGGTGACCAGCGCATTTATTTGGACGAAAGGAAAGAAGAGGGGGTGAGCCTCATCGTACCCCTGCACCCATCAACGGCCTCCTGTGTCAATCAGGGTGGTCGATGATTTGCTGCCCAGAGGGGCCTTTTTAATGTGCCCATCACGAGAATCTGCCCTTTCTGATATGACACATGATAATCTATGAAAATGTTAATCAATACAAGTAGTTTAAGCTGTCATTACAATACGTGAGCTGACTGGTCAATACTTATATCCCTGGTAACAATGTCACTAGTCATCAGGGCTTCATTCGTGGAGCACTTAAATGTGGGACACTGCACATCAATGCACTGCTCTGCCCGCCGAGGTAAACACATTTTCCCCTCTGTCTGAGCTCGGCCGCACTCTGCATGCATGCGTTCGGGGCCACCCCCACCTCCCCTTCCCCTTTGAGTTGCTAGATAGGTCCACTGGAGGGCAAAATTAATACCTAATTGAATCTTGCAGTCATCAAAATAATCAATAGTTTTTTATTATTTATTCTTCACAGTCTGTTGACTGTTTGAAAGCTCAGAGGGACAGCGGAGAGCACAGGCAGCCCTGAAATTTCCACCGTTTCACAATGTAATTTTCACTGGGGCATGAGAGTTTGCAAGACCTATAAAAAATGAGAGCTGTGGTTTTTGTCAGGGGGTGGAGGGGAAAGAATAAAGGAAAAATGGGAATCTTTGCCCTAGCAGCTACAATGAAAAATAGAATAAACAAGCTCCTGACACCTCAGAGAAGGGCAGGGTCCTTTCTGTCCATCCCTCCATCTTTTTCCCTTTTCTCCTTATTTCATCATATCAGGAGTGTGGCGGTACCTCTCTAATGTTGGCATTTCTCTTCCTGACAGACTCCAAACAAGTGCTGGGAATGAGATCAGAGCTCTAATCTTCCCCTGGCCTCTGAGGCTCCAGGATAAGAGGGCAACTCATCTCTCACCATCTTACGCAGCAGATAATGTTTCCAAAAATAAATAAAAAAACATCATTACCTATTTGCAATCATGTCAGCAAATATGTTATTTCCTTCACATTACGTTTCAAGACTATTTTAGTTAATTACATGTATTTTTAAATATCCATCCATCATTGGTTTTAAGCACATGTAATGGAATAGCCTCATTTTTTAAAGTTTAAGCTGAAATCTCTTATAAAGCAATAAATATGAGCTTGAATGTGTGTTTAAAAACTCTCTGTGCTTTGTTCATTTAGTGTGGTCACAGCCCAGACTGCAAATACAAGAAAAAAGAACTTGATGTATGACTCATACTCATTTAATACGGCCATTGGCAGGACAGTTAGCAAAGTCCTGAGTGTCATCAGGTAAACGTGCTGAGAGCTGGTGGTCCTGACAGCGCTGCAACAAGGTGAGGGGTGAAGGACCAGCCAAAAAACAACATTAATTATAACTTTAATCTTAATGCACAGTGATTTATGATGTAAACATTTGGTATTTACAGCTCCCATGTTCTAATTCTCTCCCAGCTAGCGGGTAGTTGAGGCAAATGTGTGCATTTTACAAACAGAAACTTAATCTTCACTCATGTGACCGTTGGCGTTTCTCCTCCAGACAAACTCCACAAACTAAAAGGAAAGTTTACTTTAAGCATTTAAAATGATCCAAAAGATTTTCTTTCCTTTGATAAAACAAATACTTTAAATATAAAGTATTATTACAAAAATCAGTTTTTTATCTGTTTCCTGACTTGTCTTTATAATCAGATTACATTTATTTAAGATTATGCAGATCCACATTTTTCACATTGCATAAAGGACCAAATTAAAACTATAGAGGTAAGTCTTAAGACAACTTTCTGACTTTTTCTGGCAGAACAACGTAAACCTGCTTAGAATAAATACCATGAACATTGTTAGGACCGCTTCCATGGTACTTTTGAACTTTATGGAAAATCTTTGTCCACTAACCTGAAACACAGAGGCTCACAATTTACCCAAATTTAATCTTCAAGCTTTTGGTTCTAGGATTAATACAATGTTCAGTAGCATAAATTGAGAAAGTATACGTCTTTTTGTACAAATTTATTTTACTTAAAATGGAGGCTCGTTGGTTGGTTTGGGTAAGCATAACTACTTTAGAAGATTAAAAAAAAGTAAATGTTTGGTAGTAATGGCATAACTAAATATAAATTTTAAAATTTCAACTGGCAATTCTTTAAAAAAAAAAAAAGCTGTAGGCAATAAAAAGTGATTATCTGTGTCAGATGTGAATGACTTAGCAGCTACTTTAAAATGAATTACATCAAATAATTTACAATTCCTTGTAAGTTTTTATGGCAAAAGCTGCTCGATGCATGGACAAAAACATAAATAAATATAAGATATATCAGCCAGAAAAGCATGCATTAAATATTGAATTATTTTTTCAGAGTAAATTTAAAAAAAGAAAAGCTACAATAAATAACGTGACTATGCTGAAATAAGCAAACATGGTGCTGTTACATGTTATTCTGCCCCATCTCTAAAGCACAGAATTGCTCTGACTATTTAAAATGACCTAACATTAATAGAAAAATAGAAATTTAAACAATTAGGTACACAATAATTATGAATATAACTGAAACAAAAATAAATGTTTCTATAAATTTACTGCAGGTTAACGCTCAGATCCGACATCTAATATAACCTGGTAGGTGATGATTTGTCTCCCCCTTAGGGTTATTAACTAAACTGTTGAGCCATGCATCTCCTACTATATTTTAATAACTCCTCATAATCCTATTTGAAAATATGGCAAAATGCCTCTTATGCATGCAAATGTTCATTTCTTTAATTCACACACAGAGAGATACATTTGCATTATTCTTTCTGTCTAAGTAGGTAATTTAAATAATTAGTGGAGCGAGTCAGTGGTGAAAATAGTCAGAACTTTAGCAGATGTTTTGAGCTTGTTAATATGATCAACAGTTACGGCTCTCTCCTCCACTAAAGCTAAAACGCTCCCCAGTGGATGGTCGGTGGGTCAGTGAAGGCTGAGGGCTATCAAAGCAGTGTATTAAAAGGAGCTCTTTGAAGCTTGTAAACCGTGGTGCCCAGCAGGTTCACAACAGATAGGCACTTCTGATTGGTCAGGTGTGTGTGTGTGTTTTTACTGGATCGATCCGCAGAGCTGACATTCTGGAGCATCAAAGCTTTCGGTCCACTAATATGACTCCTCCTATGTGAGCAAGGGTTGTTTTTATTATTTTCCTTTTTTGTCTAGAGATGCTTTATGCCTTAGAGGGGCTCCCGCATGCTTATGGAATAAAAGCGCACCCTGGATTTTAATGGTTTGAAAGGGAATGAGCATATATGGAATCAAACTCAGCTTATAAACCAATAAATATTGCAAAACTATATGAAGTGATGAAAAGAGTGGCAGAGAATCATGAGCTATCTGCTGGACGTACCATTGGCAGCAGAAGAGTGACACTGAAGAGATTCAAACAGCTGCTCCCCAAAGTCAGCTTCCCCTCACATCGCCTCTGGAGACCTGTGCCACATACACAATCACCAAAGGTGTGAAAATCTGATTTCCCAAAAAGGATCGGTAATCTCTGTGAGGGTGGAAGCAGCAATCAATAAATCGTTGTTAAGCAGATTGTAAGGAGAAAAAAAAAATCTCCCTTGGTATCAGTACATTAAGATTCTCCTGAGGATGGATGAGAAATAACGGAGGTGTGAGACAATCTCAATAAAAAGGAGGCACATCTTACCTTTGGCATTCATCTGAGCAGTAGCTGTCAGCAGAGTGACAAAGGACCAGGGGAGTTGACCAATATCTGTACGGTCCAGGAATGTCTACAAATACACAAAGTAGAGTTAAGTATCAATGCAATGCAATTACAAATCTTCAAAATTATCTTGGAATCCAGAAGACCTAAATGACAACGAGAACTGACAACTCTCCACCTTTTCTGCTCCAACCAACCCTTTGTCAATGATGGGAATAAATTACATTTATCAACGTCTTGCATTGTGTAATTATGCGCTTAAAGAATTTAGTCCAAATGTTTATTGATGTCAGTAATTTATATCAAACAGTCCATTCTGCACAAGCAGCACTTGTAAGTTTTGCTAATAACTCCTGGGTTAATGCCTTTTTCTTTTTTACTAGCCACATAATTAAAGAAGAGAAATGTTAAGAAATTGATAGTAGTCTGTGGAATCTTTTAAAGTAAAATATTATTCATTTTATATTGGTTTCTTTATCATTTAGCCTATTATCTGCCCAATAATTATATTTTTGAGTAGCCTGTCTGTGATGAAAATTATTTTCAGAGACCAGAGCCCTTGATTGATTGAGCCCCTGGAAATTTTCCTAGGAAACCCCTAGTGTCTGTCAATTAGCAGGCTGTGTAAACTTTACTTCACAACAGGAAGAGTTAAGAAAATAAAATCAAAATCACACAATAAAAAGCTTCAAAACTGTTGTTCTCAACGTTAATTACACTACGAAACCGTACAATTTGTAAAGTTAGACACATTTAAATTCTATGACGATATTATTTGACGTTACTCACACCTAGCGTAACTACACAGTGACGGACAGAAAAAAAAGAATACAAAATTAAAACTTTAAAAGACCTAGAAATTAACTTCAACAGTACTTTTAAATGTGCGTAAACTGAGATACAATTAATTATAAACACACACTGCAGCGTTTACCTGGCTGGCTGTCAACTCTTCCGACTGTCCCGTCGTCTCTTCAACCAAAATACTCTAATACCCATAATGCTTCACGGTCCGGACCCGGTCATGTGATTTAACAAATGACAAGAAGGAAGCTTCGACAAAAACACGACTTTGTTGTGATATCTTGTGGCCGCTTTTAACTGGAAGCGATTTTTCACCGAAGATTAAATTGAGTTTAATATAGTGGGATTTAATAAGCATCGGATGTAGCGCTGTTTAGTATCAAAATGGCGGAAGTGGAAGAGCAGGTAAGCTTTGAAGCTAAAGCTAGCTAGCTAATGTTGTTGCTCCATTATAAAATAATGTCTGGTAAATATTTAGATTTTACTAAGTGTGTTATCAGACAACTTTGTGACGCGGAAAACACTCGTTTTAAATGTGTTACTTTAGCTTTATAACTATTTATCAATAAATCATTCTTAAATTAGCTTTATTAAGTGTTATTAGCTTCAAATTTTGCAACTTATCTCAGTGTTTTTTGTTTCAGGGAACGAAGCCAAATGCGGAAGCCACAGACGAATCTGAGGTGAGAAGCTCATCGTGACATAATTTTGTAGAGATAGTTTCATTTCCAAAAAGAGAGATGCAGGGTTGGAATGGCTTTGCATCAAGCTCTGAAAGCAGCAAAGCTGTAAGTGTAAGGCAAATATGTCATGCAGTTGCACCAGAAAAGCATCAACTACAACGTATTGTTAGCGTCAGGAGTGTTCACAGTTCTGTCAAGCCTGGTTGATTTTTAAGCTCAAATAAAGCTCAGTGCCAACCGATGGGATGTAATACATCAACACAGTTTGATCCCTGAAGGGTCTTTGTCAGGTTGTGAAATGTGTCAAACACTCATGAATTACAGATTGCTTTCCAGAACCATCAATATTATGACTGAACTCAGGCATTTTACAGTATACCTGAGTTTCTTAGAATCACACATGAGCTAAATAAAAAATGACTTTACACGCCAGCCAGGTAGGAAGCTGAGTTCTTCTTCGTAGGAAGCAGAATAGAAAATGAATTATCAAGAGTACAGAGTAGCTCTCTAGATAGAAGGGAGCAATGAACTGAAATGAGGTGCAAAAAGATGTTTCTTCTTCTTCTTGGTTCTTCATTGTAATGCCATAGGACACACAAACTCAGACAACACTATAGACCATATGTGTCAAACTCGAGCTCCGGCGGTCAAATGTGGCCCTCGTTGACATCTTATCTGGCCCCAAAGATGTTATTTTAAATGTAAAATACGTTTATCACTTTAATTTTTTTCAGTAAACTTTGATTATGATGTCTAAAGTGCAACTGAGAATGTGAAATGAGACCAATCAAACACTTGTTGATGAACCTGCAACCAAGAAAAGATGTTGGGTATTTAACTTGAGTTGATGTAGATTCTGAAACCGGCCCTTAGTTTGAAAAAGGTTTTTATTTTGGCCCCCTTTTGTAAGTAGGTTTGACACCCCTGCTATAGACTATATATTACGATGATTATTTAAGCAAATGCAAACATATAATTGCATCCTCATATCCATCAGTATAATGTATCTACCTTTAGGTTATCTCTTGACGCAGTAACAGCAGCCTCACTGGATGAAAGCAGTAAATTTGGAAAAAAAATAAAATAAAATGAGCAGAGTAAGTTTGTTAAGGGGTTTACTCTTTAAAAATAGAAGCAACGTTTTATCATCTTTAAAATGTTGGATTTGACCTTAACTATGGAAGTGTTGGAGCCTTATTAATACTGGAATCTCAGCGCTTATGCTGATTCAGATTTTGATTTGAGTAATATTAGTAAACAGCTATTTATTATTGAAATATTTATCCAGAAATACCATTTTCAAAGAAAATCTTAAAATTTATTTAATGATCCTTCAGTGTAACAACAAATTATTTAAAATTAGAAACAAAGTTACCGGTATTTAAGTGCACAATATCACAAATAAATTATTACTATTATCTTAAACTATTTTAAACTAAAAATGGACAAAGTCAATTTTATTTTTCCCATTGTCAACCATTTTATTTGCACATAAATTTGTCTACAAACACAAACAAAAAAGTTTAAAAGAAAAGACAAACTAAATTAAAACGCATGGAAAACCATTTTGTACACTGCAACTTAAAAAAAAAAAAACAAGCATAAACTGCATATCTGAGAATTATAAATGTTTGGAATCATTGCCTTTACTATTTATTATGATCCTCAGTGCAGGAAACATTTCCAGTTAACGTTGGTCATTTTGTCACAATCCTGGAAGAATAAGAGCTCGTTTTTCTCAGCGGATCAGCTTCTAACATACCCAAAAAAGTTCAATTTGGTCCTCTGGACATTCAAAAAAACAAAAAGCAAAGCAAAAAAATCTAGAAACGTTTCATCTCTCATCCAAGAGACTTCCTCAGTCTGAGGTGCTGTTTTCAGCTCAGTCTCTTAAATAGCACCTTCACAGAGTGGATCAACCAGTTTGCTGCTGACAACCAAAACCAGCTGATCACATGCTCAAGAAGGACCATCAGCCTAACAATGGATCATTAGCACACTGATGGCTGTTTACTATTCACAGAGGGCTGAGTGATACTAGCAAT